>NC_044310.1:136622354-137250621 GCF_007474595.2 Lynx canadensis | reverse complement strand
GTAAAGATAGGGGCGCCTGGGTGGCGCAGTCGGTTAAGCGTCCGACTTCAGCCAGGTCACGATCTCGCTGTCCGGGAGTTCGAGCCCCGCGTCAGGCTCTGGGCTGATGGCTCAGAGCCTGGAGCCTGTTTCCGATTCTGTGTCTCCCTCTCTCTCTGCCCCTCCCCCGTTCATGCTCTGTCTCTCTCTGTCCCAAAAATAAATAAACGTTGGAAAAAAAAAAAAGTAAAGATAAAATAAAATACAGTTATACTTCATTTCATTTTATCATTATAATAAGCCCTTATAAGGTTTTTAGTATTATTCCAATTTTATAAACGAGGAAACAAATTCAGAGAAGTTGATGGGGCGCCTGGGTGGCGCAGTCGGTTAAGCGTCCGACTTCAGCCGGGTCACGATCTTGCGGTCCGTGAGTTCGAGCCCCGCGTCAGGCTCTGGGCTGATGGCTCAGAGCCTGGAGCCTGTTTCCGATTCTGTGTCTCCCTCTCTCTCTTCCCCTCCCACGTTCATGCTCTGTCTCTCTCTGTCCCAAAAAAAATAAATAAACGTTGGAAAAAAAAAAAAAAGATCAAATTCAGAGAAGTTGATTTATTGCCCATGGTAACAAAGTAGATAACTGCCAAACCTGATATTTCAACCTGAAACTTTGCTAATCCCAGGCTAACTCTCTTAACTGCTACACTTTACTAAGTTATGGCTCCTTTATTGTTTCTTTCACAGCCAAATTTTAGAAAGTACCTCTTTTCACTCCCACCTCCCCCACTATTTTCTTTCTAATCTAGAATCTAAAGTTCTTTTCCTTTATACTTTTCAAAGGAAAATTAGAACTTTTTTTTTTAGACAATTTAAAAATTTTCTATTTGGATTTTATCACATTTCATCTTCCTTTGTTAATTGTATTGAAAATCACAAATTATTTCTTGAAATTCTTCATATCTTAAATATTCCCTATTGTATATTGTTTAATGGTCCCTTTGCTGTTTCCTTTTAAAAGTCTCAAACATTAATTTTAGATAAACGTCAAATCTGAGTCTCTTCTTTTCTTCCTCTAAATTCATTTCCAGAGAAAGCTCTTCTGACTTCACTACTATGTTGTCTCCTTTACCCTCAAATATTAAACACCTTACAGAACCTTCCACTTATCTCTATCTTCACTTTCCTGTTGACTATGAGACAAAGTATCTTGGAATTCTCTCCTCTAAATCAATTTTAGGATAATTTTTTAACCAACTTCTGTCACAAACACAATGTTTCTCTAGGTATTTTTGGTTTTATTCTCCTAATTGTTATTTTTTGACCACATTTTTTGTAGTGATTTATTTATGTAGTTAGGTAGTTATTTTTGAGAAAAAGAGAGAGAGAGAGAGAGAGAGAGAGAGAGAGAGAGAGAGAGAGGTGGGTAGGGCAGAGGGAAAGAGAGAGAGAATCTCAAGCAGGTTCCAGGCTCAGCATGGAGCCCAACATGGGGCTTTATCTCACAACTATGAGATCATGACCTGAGCCAAAATCAAGGGTCAGGCACTTAACTGACCAAACCACCAATGGCCACAGTTTTTAATATATTTTTTAAATATTTATTTATTTTTGAGAGAGAGAGAGAGAGAGAGAGAGAGAGAGAGAGAGAGAATATGACAGATCACAAGCAGGGCAGGGGCAGAGAGAGAGGGAGACACAGAATCCAAAGCAGGCTCCAGGCTCCAAGCTATCAACACAGAGCCTGACGCAGTTCTTGAACCCACGAACCATGAGATCATGACCTTAGCCGAAGTTGGACCCTTAACTGCCTGAGCCACTCAGGCACCCCAGATAGCCACATTCTGTATATGAGTGGTTAGCAATACGATATGGGCACAGCATTTGCTGCATATTAAGCTCTCTTCAGGCCCTGGAAATGCAGTGAATAAGGGACAAACATACCTTTACAAATTAGAGGATAAGATAGAAAAGGTACCCTCTACCCTGAGCTGATGAATTGCCAAAAAAAAAAAAAAAAAAACAGACAAAGTTCTGCTCTGGCAAAGGCTTATCGAATGGATTTCAGCTTCTCTACTAGCCACCTTAGATGGGTGATACTTTGTAGAGCACAACATTCAGTCTACTCACATGACACTCTTATAGACTTGTGGACTTTTTCTGGTTCACCATCTAATCAGTTACCTAATCTTACTTGTTCTTGTCTTTCCAGTTTAATTTTCCCTTTGCTTCCTGCAATAATATTCTAGCTCTCGTTCTCTCTAGTTCATCTTTTCCAATTCTGAGAGACTATTCTAAGAAAGTGCTTCTATAAACATTTCCTGTTCTTTATCAAGCCAAACTTCTCAATTTGTCTATCTTGTCTGTCTGATCCTTCTTTACTATTGAAACTTACTTTTCCTGAGTCTTTAATTCTGAACTGCTTTGAGGATGATCTTCATTCCTTACTAGGGGTTGTCTTCTTTTTACCATAGTGTATCTTTTTATAGTTCTTTTCCATCTAGATGCTCTGCCCTGCTTGTTCCTGAAATGCTTTCACTTGCCTTGCCCTCCACTATTGTCAATTGAATGTACATTTTCTTCAGATGTAGGACTCTTTCTTTACAAATAAAGGCAACCCTCTTTGCCATGCAGATTTTTTCCCGCTTATTTAAAATACAGTCCTTATCAGGAATGTTTCTTATCTAGGATTATTTTAGGTGCATAGGTCTTAGGTACATAGATTTAATGTACTTGGATGATACAGATTGTATTTTGTTCTTTGTTGTGGCCCCACTACTTCAGAGCTCAGCAATTTGTAGGACCATAGCATGTACTAAACAAATGCCACTGTTCTGTTTGACTTTCTCAAGTCATATATAGTACATCATAGTTTCCTCACCTTAAAAATAAAGGAGATAGTCTTAAAAATCTCAAAACTTCAAGCCACCAACAACCCTTTTTAATGAAAAATAATGGCTACTAGGTCTTAATGGCTGCCTAATTCTTTTAATGGTTGTCTTGAGGGAGGGTCTGAAACCTCAATAAACAGTAGTGTGTTAATGCCTTTATTACTCAAAGTTAAGAGTTGGTAGTTAGAGGGAGAAAGTAAAAATGTTAAGGAAGTATCAGACCATTAGAACATTATGCATGGCCTCTTTATTTCTCTCCTGAGTCCTGCATTTTTGTTCTGAGGCTGTCTTTCAAACCCTCTTCCGTGTTTACCCAAACCACCTTCCTCCACCTATGTTTGTGGGTGTTAAGTGTATGTCCCCATATAGGAGTGGGGGAAAGGACCAATGAATCCTTAGGATGTGGCAGGTAATGATCACTTTTAACCAAGGAGAATAGGAGTAGGAGATCCTGATTTTCATCTTTTCCCTATAACTATTCTACTTGGGCCTCCTAGTACACATGGTGGTTGATCTTAGCAAAATGAGGGAAGAAACATGACCACATAAACATTACAGGACCCAGTCTTCAATTTGCTGAAACTTTGTTACATTTTACTATTCTCAGTATACAAATGCATAGACTCTTCTCACTGTAACATAAGCAGTAAAATTCTAAGTCTATACTATAAAACATAGCATAGACTGATTCACAGAGACTTGCAGAAATTATTCAATACCAAACCAACTTAAAATTTTACATTGGAGATTTACAAAGCTTAATAACTAATGACAAAGTTCCTCCTAGATGAAAATTGCCATATAGATAAAATGACAAGAATGGTAGAGGTGATGATGATAATCATTAATTAATCAAGCTGTTTTTTAATTTAACTTAATCACAGCTCTGTGTGCCATCTCAGAGATAAAATTATCACACTGCTTTTTGTGTAGTCTTGAAGTAGCCTGCTAAAAAAGTAAAGATGAATGATCTGGAAATTAGTAACTGTATTAGTTTCCTAGGGCCTGCCGTAACAAGTTTCCACAGTCTGGGTGAATTTAAAATGCTGGCTCAGCTTTGGAGTTGGAGTAAAATGGAATAGTAGTTTAAAGAACAATGTGACACTGGAGAAATAGGCAAATAACATACAGCGTATTTGAATTTCTTTACTTTTGTTCAAATATAGATAGTAGGAAAATAAGGCATTCAGATTTTTACACTTTTTCACTTTGCATTCTTTATTCATGTGTTTGTTTGCTTATTGGTGAATGAAACAATACTGCTTTCTTTAACATGAAAAATAAATTATACTTTGAGACATTTATTTAAAAAATATGTATAGAATATTTGTTTATATATCATTCTTATTAACTCTGAAAGTTTTCATTAACAGCTTCTTACTTGAAAGCCTATGTAGTAATAGTTAGGATGAAAAAAAGGCATTAGTAATAAGTATTTATAGTATAAATGATTTCATGTGTATTAGTCTGATATTCTTAGCAACTATAAACTTCTTGAAGATAGGGGCCTTGTAATTAATTATTTTATTTTATTTTTAATTTTTTAATATTTATGTATTTTTGAACGAGAGAGAGAGAGAGAGAGAGAGACAGAGACAGCAGGGGGGGGGGCGGAGATGGGGGAGATACAGAATCCGAAACAGGCTCCAGGCTCTGAGCTGTCAGAGCAGAGCCTGACATGGGGCTCAAACTCACAAACCATGAGATCATGACCTGAGCCGAAGTCTAACACTTAACCGACTGAGCCACCCAGGTGCCCCATGGGGCCTTGTAATTTATATACTTGGGATCTTTCTATGATACAACACAATTTTGAGAGTAAAATACATGCTCAGGGGGGCGCCTGGGTGGCGCAGTCGGTTAAGCGTCCGACTTCAGCCAGGTCATGATCTCGCGGTCCGTGAGTTCGAGCCCCGCGTCAGGCTCTGGGCTGATGGCTCGGAGCCTGGAGCCTGTTTCCGATTCTGTGTCTCCCTCTCTCTGCCCCTCCCCCGTTCATGCTCTGTCTCTCTCTCTCTGTCCCAAAAATAAATAAATGTTGAAAAAAAAAATTAAAAAAAAATACATGCTCAGGAAAAGCAATAATTTTTCTTTAGTTATTTTTAATTACCATTAAAACTTTATTTAACTTATTATTTTTTTTTTTGCAAGGAAAACTGAACATCTTACTTAAATATTTACTGACACTTAAAACATAGCATGAGCAACGAGTTGACAACCCAGTGTGGTCTCAGTCCCATATTATTATTTCTCCTCTTCAGCAGATGAGAGTGAACTGAAAACAAATAATTGTGTTCATTTTTACTATTTAACAATTTAACATACTATATCTAGGTTGTCTGTATTTTGGCTTTTAGGCTTTGAAAAAATAAAATGTCTTTGTCTAACCCTTACTGAGAGGACAGTCTATCAATATTTAATTTGAACAGCCAGAAAAAGCATTAACATAGCATAAAACAATTTATGAGATTGGCTCAGTCTTGGATTTCCTTATTAAATGTAGTTAAAATTTATCAACAAGAGCATTATGTGTGTGTGTTTGTTATCTTAATAATTCTAATTAACTTTTGGTAATTGCTGAGAATCTGCAACTGATTAACTATTTCTATTTTTCATTGTTATAGTTCTCAACAACCAGCAGAGAAATTAATAAAATAAGCTTATGAGAAATGAAACAATGCAAGCCAACTAAGTTTTCCTTCTCATTAGAGAATGTAAAAATCACCAACAAATACTCTATATATAAATATTTGAAAAGAACCCAAAGTACTGGTAAAATATATGAAAATATGAGAAATGTTACATATACACATACATATGCAAGTAAATGTGATTTTTTAGTACTTTTACTTATTAATTACTAAGTTGTGTGACTCTCATGATTAATAGGTTTCCTCTCTTTGGTGCTTAATTTACCTTTCTCAAGTCATATAAAATACATACATTATAGTTTTCTCATCTAAAAGTAGATCGTCTTAAAAATCTCAAAAAATTAAGCCACCAATAAGCTTCGTACAAATAATGACTATTAGATCTTACCTATAGTATTGCTATAATAGACATGGATTGTGAAGATGCAGACATTGAACTGAGCTACATAAATGATTCAGATTTCAACTTCAGTCAGTCTCACAAAACAATATGCTGTTGTTCATTAACCAATTGTTTGTGTTACAAAGCCATGATTACAGTTAGTTTCTAGTAATAGTTGGACTGACAGGTTTTGAAAATAGATCTTTTCTGGAAATGACATCTGTCAGCCCTTTATCACATTTAATGATACAGAATATAATAGAAAAGAAAAGCAGCAAGAGACTACCTGTATGATTCAATTTAAGAAAAAAAATATTTGGCTGCCATATGATTTTCCTTTGAAACATGAGTTCTAACAAATTATTAATTTAAAAAAACCTGGGGCAGAGCACCTGGGTGTCTCAGTTGGTTAAGTGTCCGGCTTTGGCTCAGGTCATGATCTCACAGTCCCGTGAGTTCGAGCCCCGCATCAGTCTCTATGCTGACAGGTTGGAGCCTGGAGCCTGTTGCAGATTCTGTGTCTCCCTCTCTCTCTGACCCTCACCCGTTCATGCTTTGTCTCTCTCTGTCTCAAAAATAAACATTAAAAAAAAAAAAAAAAAAAAACCTGGGGCACCTGAGTGGCTCAGTCAAACATCTGACTCTGAAAGACATGATCTCACTGGAGTGACAGTCCAGATCCTGCTTGGGATTCTTTCTCTCCCTCGATCTCTGCTCCTCCCCAACTCATGCTTTCTGTCTTTCTCCTTCTCAAAATAAATAAATGTAAAAAATAAATAAAATAAAATAAACCTTACGAGGCATTTGTGTGGCTCAGTCAGTTAACCGTCCAACTCTTGACCTTGGCTCAGGTCATGATCTTATGGTTCATGAATTCAAGCTCTGCCTTGGGCTCTGTGCTGATGGCATGAAGCCTGCTTGGTATTCTATCTCTCCTTCTCTCTGCCCCTCATTTGCTTGTGCGCTCTCTCTCTCTCTCTCTCTCTCTCAAAAAAAAAAAAAAAAACATAAACAAAATAAAATGAAACAAAAACCTTACTATTTTACATGTTACATGATTTTCTAGATACTGGATAATTTATCAGTTTGTTAAACAAAGTATTATATCTATTATCTATCTATCTATCTATCTATCTATCTATCTACCTACCTACCTACCTACCTACCTATCTAAACTACTAGCCCACCTTATTCTTCAATGTAGAGAAGTTGGTTAAATTTAAATTGATAAACTTTAGATAATCGTTCAAATTTCAAGTCTGTCATTATTTAGTCAACTTGATTAACATTTTTGAGACTTGATTTTCATACCTGAAGATTGGTTTGAATGAATTTCACCTCATAAGGTTGTTGTCATGATTAAATGGGATACACTATGGAAAGACTCTGGGACAGGAAGTGTGGTAGGATGGATTGGCTGTGGTTATTTTTCCCCTTATAGGAAGTGGTTGTCTTCTCATTATTTATTTTCTGTTTTCAAGGTTCACAGGTACTGAGATAGGTTTCTTAATGTGCAAAGAAGGAGAGAAAATCCTGGGCCTATGAAAAATATGGAGATGGAATGCATAGTATTGTATAAATCTGAGACATTCAGAGGAAATGATTAAATGAAAAATATCCTGGTCTCTAGGGAGAAAAAATATTATTCTATCCTGAATATATGAAATTATATAGCCATTGGCCTGCACAATAAATATATAGTTTTCAATTATTGAGTATTTACTGTATCCACTTGGTCCATGAATCAGCCATGATAAAGTAATATGAAAAATGGTCTCATGCTAGTGATAGTCTTTGGTCATTTGGCATAATTAACACAATATGAAATATGGAGACATAACCCCACAAACACTTGTAGTGTTCCAAAAGAGAAACAACCCATATAAGTTAGATTTTTCTGACAAGATAAACAACAGATTTCCATAGTAGTACAACATCTAAGAAATTATGGAATTAGTATGTTTAATACGATTAAGATATGAGGAAAGTCTATAAGTCATGAGAAAAGAACATAAAAAAAGAACAGACATCTTTGAAAAATTATCTAGGATCTAGAGATGAAAATACAGTAACAGGTAGATATGAAAATAATCCTGAATTCTAGAAGTAAAATTTATAGACATTAAAATTAAGGAGAGATACTAAAATTCATGAAAGATATAATGCAAAGTTTCAGCATACGACTGATAGTATTCCAAAGGGAAAGAATAGAGAAAATGAGAAAGAGAATATAATCAAAGAATTGTGAGAATTTCTACATATTGGAAAGATATAATTCAGAAACAGGAAAAAAGAATCTAATGGGAGAAAGAATTAGTTAACAATTTGTTTTTCCTAGACAAATTTAATTTAATAGGCATATATCATATATTGAGTTAGAATCATATTGTGGAATATAAATAATGACTCCTTTGGAGAGTGTAAAATGGGTCACAAAATATTGGACAACAGAAGTAAGACAATATAGTAACAGGCATGCAAATGTTATAAATATTGTTCAGTTGGAGTTAGGGATATTGATTAACTTTAGATAAGGTTAAATTTTCATGTTAAAATTTAAGATTGAATGCTACAAGGAGATAAATATAATGCAAAACTTACGAAGTAGTGGGACAGAGTAATAAAACAGAAGCTGGGAAACAGAAAAGTGAACAAGGAAAACTGTGGCAAATAGAAAACAGAATAACAAGTTGTAAGTAGGTTCACAAGTAAGGAACCATAGTAAATATGATGGCATTAAATCCATTAGAGTTTTAAATTCATAGAACGTCAAGCTGAATAAAAAATTCAAGTGTATGTTTAGAAAAAAATCAGCTAAAATAAAGTATATGTAAAATTGAAGTCAGTATTAGGTGTATACCACACAATAAAAAAAAAAAAAAAAGTGTTCACCAGGATGAAATGATGGTCAGTACTTACATGCACTTAATAACACAGCTTCCAAATACTTAAAAAATAGATTTATGCAAAACAAAAAGTTTAATAATTAGGCCACAAAGTAAATCTCAACCATTATAAAATGTTTATTATTGTAAAGGCATCATCCTCTTACCATAATTCAAAAAAAAATTATATAAGGAACAACAAAAATTAGAAGACTTTCTTATGTTTCAGTCATTCATTAATAGGTTAATTAAATTTGAACTTGTAGCATCTTATAGAGCCAGAAAGTATGGAAAGTGTAAAACCTAAAATGATGGGTATATGTCAAGGGGACACATGAGCCAACTGAAAAAGCTCCCAATAGCAAAAGCTGGAGCAAATCGCACAAATTTGAGTAAATACACACTGTTAAATTATAACAAATATAACAGATATCCATGTATCCAAAAAGATGATATACATAAATGATTAAATAAATAAGGTAATGGAGGATAACAGACAAATATCACATAAAAAAGTTGCAAATAAGTACGTAGGTATTTCTTTTTTTTTTTTTCTTTCCTTTTTACTTTATTTTTTTCTCTTTTTTTTATTTTTTTTTATATATGAAATTTATTGACAAATTGGTTTCCATACAACACCCAGTGCTCATCCCAAAAGGTGCCCTCCTCAATACCCATCACCCACCCTCCCCTCCCTCCCACCCCCCATCAACCCTCAGTTTGTTCTCAGTTTTTAACAGTCTCTTATGCTTTGGCTCTCTCCCACTCTAACCTCTTTTTTTTTTTTTTTCCTTCCCCTCCCCCATGGGTTCCTGTTAAGTTTCTCAGGATCCACATAAGAGTGAAGCCATATGGTATCTGTCTTTCTCTGTATGGCTTATTTCACTTAGCATTACACTCTCCAGTTCCATCCACGAGGCTACAAAAGGCCATATTTCATTTTTTCTCATTGCCACATAGTATTCCATTGTGTATATATATCACAATTTCAGAGTGGCCAAAATGAACAAAACAGGAGACTATAGATGCTGGAGAGGATGTGGAGAAACGGGAACCCTCTTGCACTGTTGGTGGGAATGCAAATTGGTGCAGCCGCTCTGGAAAGCAGTGTGGAGGTTCCTCAGAAAATTAAAAATAGACCTACCCTATGACCCAGCAATAGCACTGCTAGGAATTTACCCAAGGGATACAGGAGTACTGATGCATAGGGGCACTTGTACCCCAATGTTCATAGCAGCACTCTCAACAATAGCCAAATTATGGAAAGAGCCTAAATGTCCATCAACTGATGAACGTAGGTATTTCTTAAAGAAGGTGCAGCATGACTTCCCATCCCTTAATATGTATACAGTGTATACATACAGTAACTTGCATCCAGAGTGCAGAATGGAAAGGGAGAACAAAGAAACTTAACAGTAGAGAAACTTGACAAATACTATCTCAGTCAGTTGATCAAGATTAACATCATCAATGATAAGTCATGTTCATGCTATGTATTTTTGATATATGATGAGAACGTCACCCACTGTATGAGTGGGTCTTGCTTGTTATTAATTCTGACATTTTATGTCTCTTTGGGGGGGTGACATTTTCTGTCTTTCAAGTGGAGCATTTTGTACATTAACACTTCGTGCAACATTAGATATTGTTGGATTTCGGTCTGTCATTTTATGATTTGTATTTATCTCCTCAGTTTTATTTTTTTTTTTTATTTTTCTCTTCTTCCTTTTATGCCTTCTTATAATATTTAATTTTTTAAATTTTATTTTAGTCCATCTGTTGTCTTTTTAGCTATACTAATTTGCATTTATTTTATTTAAAAAACTTTTTAACATTTATTTATTTTTGAGACAGAGAGAGACAGAGCATGAACGGGGGAGGGGCAGAGAGAGAGGGAGACACAGAATCGGAAGCAGGCTCCAGGCTCTGAGCCTTCAGCCCAGAGCCAGACGCGGGGCTCGAACTCACAGACCGCAAGATCGCGACCTGAGCTGAAGTCGGACGCTCAACCGACTGAGCCACCCAGGCGCCCCTAATTTGCATTTATTTTAGTGGTTGCTTTCAATCTTTTCAAAGACTGAAGGGTCTAAGATTTTACCCACCTTGAAAGCTAACAGATCAGCTTGCTGCATGCAATTTCATGGATGCTGAAGGCATGAAACTCCTGGGTCAGAGATAAGGAACTTTTTATTATTTATAGTAATTATAGCTGCCAACATATCAATAATATTTTTCATGGCTTCCTGAGACTCAATTCTCCCAAGGCAACATTATGAGAACCGGGTGACACCTACATACATGGTGATTTGCATAAATGATGATGAGTTCTAAGCTCAGGGAACCTGATTATTTTATAGTGGGCTATAAACCTGTTTGCCCTTTGCTTTGCAGGATACATTATCTCCATTAGACTATAATTATTATGCCTGCATAATGCTGAAGAAAGAGATACTATCTCTGTATTCCAAGCCTTCTTGTTCTACAAATATCCTTGAAAAGATAGTCTGGAACAAAGGTAGATGGCATCTCAGCTTGCAAGATGTACAGTAATGTGAGAGACCCAGAAAAGAATCATTTTCCAGTGATGTATGTTCTTCACGTGAGGACATTTTCACTGAAATACACCACACCATTATACTCTGATTAATCTGACAGAGACTGGGACAGAATTTACTCAGTTTGTCTCATGCAGCATTTAATTACATTTACTATGAAGTAGCAGAATGAGTACCATTGCAGTATTAATCTTGACCATGCTCATAAACTTCTGTATAAATTTCTTACACAATCTGAGTCTGCACTAGAAAGCCAAATGGCTTCCTTCTTAACTTTCTGTGTTGACTTTCCCACTTAGCTGGAGGCATTAATCTAGCAGGATGTATTACTGATTGCACATTTTTTTACGTTGGCTCATAAGGTACAGATCTCAATGTAGATTCTAGCACCCATTATAACCATTACCGCTAAGTTGAGACCGACTTTAAAGAATTTTAAGACCTAGGTATTATCCTTGATCACTTACGCTAAAGTCAGGGACAAATTGTGTATCACTTTTTCTAGTTGAATTACTCCCATTATAGGGATAACTGTCTTCAGAATGTACATAAATGATGAGTCATTTATCCCTGTGGGAAGCTCTTCCAGAAGGGTAGTCTTATTTTGGAGATATCTCTGCAGTCATTTGAGGGCTACATGATATATAGGGGTAAAATATTTTTGTAAACACTTGAAAATATTTATGAGAACCCCTAAGATACACATGACTGTGTTTTTAGGAGAAAAGCTGTTTAATGCTTGGTTTCTGCAGGAGCAGTATAGTTCCAGGGATGCACATGGAAATAAAGTATTGTTAATAATTGGAACTGCACAGTGTGAAAATTGCGTAAGTTAGGGTTACAGGCTAGAGTTGGTTGTTGTTTGGAGATACTGGTAATCTAATGTGTGCTATTTGCATGGTCATATGATACTCCCTTCTCCCATGAAATAACTGAGTTGTGACTATGGAAATGCAATGGGGAATACATTCACAGATGTTTGTGTGGGTGGGTGGGTGGGAGGTGATATGTGGGAGCTGGAACCAGCAGAAACTGCTGTTTCTGATAGACTTCTAAGAGAGTAACAATCATATCATGGTCAGAAACATCCGATGGTGGATGGTAGGCATAATGGCTTTAGTTTGGTACAGTTTGGGAGAGCTTTCTCTATCATGTGAAAATTTCCGTAGGTCATTCTTTGAAGCAAAGGTTATCAGGGTCTTTCTGTCCTTTATATCTACTGAATCCAGAAGAGATTCTCTCTCTCTATGCCAAGGTTGTAGTTCTTCTTACATTGCCACACAATCTGGGTGTTCCATACTAGTAGCTATAACTTTCCTCTTCTCCAGTCATCTCCTACTAAGCTTCAGACCTTTAATCCAGAAATGTTTGGTGCAGGACGAATAGGGACATTTTATAAAAGTTACTGAGATACGATTTTACTGCACTTTGTGCCACATAAACTACTGATGGGGAACATGGTGAGCAGTGTACTCAAACCAGTGCTTATTATTCACATGATCCAGGAACATTTCAGCCCATCAAGAGAGTCCAAGTGGCTAAACCAGAATTAAGTTATTAGACTCTCTTATGCCTCCTTTTGACAGTGTTGCCACCGACAGACAGTAAATATTATCAAGTAATCTGAACCGGGATTTCTGGCAGGGAAAAGAAGAAGCATCATGCCCAGGAATGGTCCATTTGGAATCCCCAAATTTCAAAATAGACCTAAATGACCCCTTATTTCTTTTATCCTAATTTTTTTACCAGAAAGTGGCTGATTGGGCAGGGTACTTTTTTGGAGACAGGCATATCCCCTGACCAAAGTGCCTTACTAAAGTTTGTAGGACAAGAGGAGGTAAGGGAGGTATAGTCAGAAATATTTTTGACTTCATTTTTGAGGGAGTCATTCCAGTGTTTAAGAATACCACATGCATGTGGATGGTAGGGAGAATGAAATAACTTTCAAATACCTTGATTATCAACCTATTATTATTTTGCAATAAAATTTGTATCGAGTGAATGCAAATGATGTGGAAAGACGAAAATATGGTAAAGAGCCATAGTACTATAGCCAATGTTAACTGATTGGACTGGAAAAATTACATTGTAACTTGAAAAGCTGCCAGTAGTGATGAGGCAGCAATAAACTTGAGAAGGGGTTAAATGTCTAATGTCAATCTGCCAGAAGCAGGCTCTGTGAAAATGAACAGTGTGACCTCCCTCACCACAATGCAAAGTGTCAACTTCTGGTAGAAGTCACAAGTCTGGCATGCAGTGGTAGCCTGTGCATTGGAATCATAGTCTTTGTCTGTCTGTGGAAGTGGTTATATTGCCATTCTGATACGATAATGGGTCCTGACAGCAATGGTAACAGTCTTGGTAATGTAGGCTCAATCAGTAGTTTCATTCTAGTTGGTCTTATTAGAGAATGGGTCCTTGATGTGACATCTACACAAGTAACTCAACTAGTCTGACAGCAGCTGAAACTTGTTTCTTTATAGTTTGTGGTCTCAAGGAAGGAAATTTTTAATTTGACAGTTTATAGTTTTCCATGTAGCTAGCCAGCTAGGCCATTGGCAATAACCCAATAATTAGTAAACCTGTAAAAAACATTTTTTTAAACCTATAAAAATTTTTTAAAGTTTATTTATTTATTTTGAAGAGAAAGAGAGGGGGTAGAGCAGAGAGAGAGAATCCTAAGCAGGTTCCATGCTGTCAGTTCAGAGCCCAATGGTGCTTCTGAGTACTCACAAACCGTGAGATCGTGACCTGAGCTGAAATCAAGAGTCAGACACTTAACTGACTATATCACCCAGTCTCCCAAACCTGTAACATTTTTTTTAATTTTATTTTTTTAAGTTTACATCCAAATTAGTTAGCATGTAGTGCAACAATGATTTCAGGAGTAGATTCCTTAATGCCCCTTACCCATTTAGCCCATCCCCCCTCCCACAACCCCTCCAGTAACCCTCCGTTTGTTCTCCACATTTAAGAGTCTCTTCTTTTTTGTTCCTCTCCTTGTTTTTATGTTATTTTTATTTCCCTTCCTTTACGTTCATCTATTTTATCTCTTAAAGTCCTCATATGAGTGAAGTCATATATTTGTCTTTCTCTAATTTCGCTTAGCATAATACCCTCCAGTTCCATCCACGTAGTTGCAAATGGCAAGATTTCATTCTTTTTGATTGTCAAGTAATACTCCATTGTGTGTATGTGTGTGTTTATGCATGTGTGTGTGTGTGTGTGTGTGTATGTATATATATATATATATATATATATATATATATATATATATACACCACATCTTCTTTATCCATCATCCATTGATGGACATTTGGGCTCTTTCCATACTTTGACTATTGTTGATAGTGCTGCTGTAAACATCGGGGTGCATATGTCCCTTCAAAACAGCACACCTATATCCCTTGGATAAATACCTAGTAGTGCATTCCTGGGTTGTAGGGTAGTTCTATTTTTAATTTTTTGAGGAACCTCCATACTATTATCCAGAGTGGCTGCACCATCTTGCATTACTACCAAAATGCAAAAGAGATCCTCTTTCTCTGCATCCTCGCCATCATCTGTTGTTGCCTGAGTTGTTAATGTTAGCCATTCTGACAGGTATAAGGTGGTATCTCATTGTGGTTTTGATTTGTATTTCCCTGATGATGAGTGTAGTTGAGCATTTTTTCATGTGTTGGTTGGCCATCTGGATATCTTCTTTGGAGAAGTGTCTCTTCATGTCTTTTGCCCATTTCTTCCCTGGATTATTTGTTTTTTGGGTGTTGAGTTTGGTTAAGTTCTTTATAGATTTTGGATACTAACCCTTTATCTGATATGTCGTTTGCAAATATCTTCTCCCATTCTGTCGGTTGCCTTTTAGTTTTGCTGATTGTTTCCTTCACTGTGCAGAAGCTTTTTATTTTGATGAGGTCCCAGTAGTTAATTTTTGCTTTTGTTTCTCCCCTTGCATCCGGAGACGTGTTGAGTAAGTAGTTGCTGTGGCCAAGATCAAAGAGGTTTTTGCCTGCTTTCTCCTCAAGGATTTTGATGGCTTCCTGCCTTACATTTAGGTCTCAAACCTGCAAAATTTTTAAACTGAAGAACAGAACTGTGAGAATAGCCTTGAGTTCTTACCACTGAGTGTGATGCCATCTGCTTTCCATTCTGCATATCTGGTGATGAGACTGAATAGTTTCAGCAGCCCAGTTGAAACCATTGGGTTTCAGCTTAGCTAAGGCATCACTGTAAGTTAAACATGGCTATTTAAGAAAAATGTCTGTGAATCAAGAGTTCTATTGAACCAGCAGCTTTGCCTCCTGTAACAGAGTAGAGGATAAAGCTTCCTCCAAAAAGTTAGTTGCCATTTTTCGTATAAAGACAAGATGTTGTTGGGGCCAGGCTGTCTTCACTCTTGAATATACAATTTCCCTTTGACAAATAAGGTTAGTTTGGCAGTTCTTACCTTGTTAGTTTTTAAGTCCCAGTTGACCATCCCCAAATGAAGATATCAGTCCGGTGAATCACTACATTGCCACATGTCACACACTTTCCACCAGAGTCCAATGGTAAGCTGATAGCTGAGCCACAATGAGAAGACGATGAGTCCAACATCAAAATGTTGCCTCTGGTGGGGGTTACCTCTATTTGTTAGGGTTTCCAGTTGGCAAAATCATCAGTGATGCAGATTTCAGGCTCAAAAAAGTTATTAGAATGGTGGGGCCCCAATAGGTACTACTAGCATGAATTTACATGTGGCTCTTCCCAATCAAAATGGTCCCATCCATCATTATGACTATGTACAAGAAAGTCATGTAGCAATAGTAGTTTACTACTTAGCATTTCAAGTCACTATATACATATATATAGTATCAACCCAAAGGGTTTAAGCCACAAAGTTACATTAACTTCCTTTCCCCACTGTGAATTCTGCTCAAATCACATTACCTAATTCTGGGTATTCACAATGTGTGAGACTGGTAATATGTTAACCTGGGAACCTGAATCCAAGGAGTTTGAGTCCTTTCTGTCCCCACAGCTTCCCAGTATACTGTGATATGTGGATAGCCTTTGGTCTTCTTTGGGGACAAGATGATCTCAGTGCCGCTACTAAATATCTCCCCTTAAAGCTGCTAAAGTCAGTCTAGAAGCATTGGAAGGGACCAGGGGCCATGAAGGGAGAACAGCTCCATACCAGTAAATAAGGGACATTTAATTTCCACATTAAGTGCTCAGCTGCTAAGAGCTAAAATTGTACCAATTTCTAATGTGTTCTATTCATCCAAATCTCTATATCCTCACTGCTGGCAGCACTTATTTCTACTCTGGGGGTTTCTTGACTCAGAAACAGATCTGGAACTAGAATGAAGGACCGTTGCCCTTACTTAGGGCAAAACCTTTAAGGAGGAGCCAAAAGACTGAGCAATCAAGTTAAGTAATATTTTAAAGAAATAGAAATATGGGAAATTAATGCAGAACTCCATGGTGCACAAAATCTCAAAGTGTGAAGACACTATCTTGATACTGTATGTGCATGATTCATCCCTCTTGCCCCACTCTCACCGACTTCCAGGATCCTGGCAGGAGACATGAGACCACTGAGGCCCCTGAGAAACAAAAGCTTTGTGTACTCAAGTAGCATGAACTTTATGTTTGCATCAGCTCACCTTCACCCCATGTCCCATGACGGTGATGTGAAAGGGCCCAAGTGGGTGCTGCACATGTTGTAGAGGGTCTTGGGCACAGCTAAGGATCATTGAGGTTAGAGAACCTGAATTTTTTATAGTGGATAGAAGGCCCATCTGACTTTTGTGCCAGAGGAGGACAAGGTTTTTATTGCAGTAGATGGAAACAAACCTGCCATGTATTGCGGAGAGAGATGCTGTCTATATCTTTGAAGACTGTATACTGTACATCATTGGCAAGATTGTATAGAATGTAGGTTCTGCTTGTACGATATGTAGAAATGAGCCATGGAGAATTGTGTCTTAAAATAGCCAATAAAATACTAAAAATAGAATGGATAGCTTCTGAATCAGTAGGTGAAAAACGTAGGTGTAAGTAAATTGATTCTATTCAATCCAATAGAACATAAGAAAAAAGGAGAAAAACACTCAAGAAAAACATGTTGCCAATAGGAAACAAAAATCATAGAAATTCAAATATATAAGTAAGCGAGTGTGGCCTGATTAAACTTGTGAAAGTGAGATACTCTTAAATTGGTAAAATAAAATCCAACTATCTCTTTGAAGGACCAAAAATTTTCCCTCTTATTCTTTCTTTATGGTTTCTAATACCTACTTTTTTTTTTTTTTTAACAAATAGCACTTATTATTTCTCTGGCAGAGTTCAGGGTGCTTTGCAAAAATAAATTAATTCTTACAGCAATCAAAACAGGTTAAACTACTATTACCCATTGGCCAGTCAAAGAAAATGAGATACAGAGAAGTTAAATGAATTTCCCAAGGCCACCTGATAGTAGATGATGAAGACAAAGTTTGAACCCTGGCATTGTGGCTTCAGGATCTGTTCTCATCCTCTGGAGCCTCTTCTGTTCTTTTAAACATACTGTCCCCATCCCCTACCCCTGCCACGGCCACACCCAGTTTGTCTAAAATCATTTTGTTATCTCAAAGACTTGAACTATTAATGTTGCCAGAAGAACTGAAAATTGAAGAATTGAGAGATTTATACCTGAGAATGTTAATCTCAAAGGACCTAGAGTAGCTACATCCATGCCAGATAAAATAGATTTGAGTACAAATCAAAGCTCACTATAAATCTCTCAGGAGTAGGTTAAATTGAATTCAAAATTCACCAATAGAACATGAATTTTCTCCAACTGCATGCAGAGTAATATTAATCCTCAAACTATATAGAGCAAAGTCTAACCAAATCATTTGGTTAAACAGGCAAATTATTTGCCTAAGTAGGCAAATTTAAGACTATCATGGAAGATGGTAACAAATTTAAGTGTAGAATTTGAGGAATACAACATCTTGACGTTGATGTTTTATTCATCCATGATGCAGTAAATGGTTAAGAACTAACCTTCCCAACAGAGTAAAGAAAACTATAAAATTTGGCAAAGTATATAAGAAAACTATTTAACTGTGTTCAGGCAGGAGCTAACCAGCATATAAGCTTGCTATCCCTGAGATAGAAAATTCATAAGGTAAACCTCATGATCCTTCAGCTCTCTGCAGGAAGTGAGGGTTAAGAGGAGCATTTCTCAAACACTCAGAAAGCTGTTATCCTAGTCAAGCAGGGCAATCCTGCTGAGTGAAGGAGACAAAAATCAAGGTTCAGGGAAAAGAGAGATAAGGGTAGAAAAAACATATTTGAAAAAAATAATGACCATAACCTTCCCAAATATGACGAAAAATACCTACTTATGTATCTAGGTGGCACAGTGAATCTCAGGCAGTAAATAAAAAGATAAATAAGTCAACAAATCATATTTAAGAACATAATAGTCAAACATTAAAAACCAAAGTTAGAGATAAAAATCTTTTTAAGTACCCAAAGAATAAAAGATGCATTGACCACATGGAGACAGGAATAAGTGAGAATCACCAGGTTTCTTAGAAAGAATTGTGGCCAGAAGATATCTCAAATAAAGAAAAGTTAAAAAATTCTATATCCAGTGATGATATTCCTAACCTGAGAATAAAATAAGTATATTTTCAGATAAGTAAAAGTTGACAAAACTCATCCCCAGAAATATAAGAGAAATGATACAAGATTAGAATTCACTAAAGCAGGGGACCAAAATGCTACATAAAATGTGTATGTAAAATAGAAGCACACCTTGGGGGCGCCTGGGTTAAGCCACTGACTTACCCTTGGGTCATGATCTCACGGTTCCTCGGTTCGAGCCCCGCATCAGGCTCTAATAAACATTAAAAATTTAAAAAAAATAAAAAATGAGGGATCTGAAGCAAGTAAAGCAAATGTTAATAATATGTCAAATATTCATGATATTATGGATATCATGGATAAATATATGTATTTTTGGTATTTAAAAATTAATAAGTGAATGTAATAGTAAGTATTGGATAGTTTTAGTTGTACACTATAGCTTTAAAAAAGAAAATTATTTCTTAAAATTTTTTTTTTACTGTTTATTTTTGAGAGGGGGAGAGAGAGAGAGAGAGAGAGACAGAGAGAGAGAGACAGAGAGCACTAGCAGGGAAATTTCATTTCCAGCATATAGGTGAACTGGACTGTGTGCAAAGAGAAAAGCAGGATCAGGGGTAGACTAAAACTGGGAGAAGAATGGAGGATTTTTAACTAGTAGAAATGAAGATAGCAAGGTAACTGTCCTTAGGTATTTGAGAAACTGTCATTTTGCAAGAAAGTTTATATTCATTCACTGTAGCCATGTCTAATAGACTTAGGGCAAATACATCAGAACATTAATATTTTTTGAGTATACCTTAGTTCTAGATCCTGCTCTTGCCACCACTATTAAAACCTCAAACAAGGAAGATAAGTTTCCTATTCTCATGGAACTCACATTCTGGTGGCATGAGGTGGAGTGTAAAAAATAAGTACATGAACAAATGAGCAGAGATATTACCTCGTGACAAGTGCTTATTCTGGGAAATGAAATAAGGTGCTGAGACATTCAGTGAAAAGGCTGGGGCTGGAAGCGGCTCTTGACTGGCAGATCAGAAGAGATACCCGAGACTTACAGTCACCATATGGTCAGGAGCAGGAGTGTTCTTCCCTCTGAACGGGTTGGGGAAAATCTACAAACTGTGAATGGGTTTAGATTTTTGAGGAAAGAAACTCGATCACTGTGGCTGGGGAATACTGGGAGAAGGAAATATTCCTATGGGGCAAGATGAGACAGCTAAGAGTGTCAAAGCATGTGTTTGCAAGCCAGACTGTCAACTCCAGTGTCATCTAATGCTTATTTCCTCACTCATATAAAGTCTGTACCCTAGTTAAGCTGAAAGTGTGTGACTGCTATATATGTTTTTATGATATATTTAAATTTATGCATTTGCTATTTCCCCCCTATGGGAACCCAGAAATCTTAAACTTTTTAATAGATAACTACGACCACTCTGTGTTAAAATTTGGGGTTTAATAAGTGTCAAGAAATGGGGAGGCTTGGAAAGGATGGACACTAAAATTTCACTTTCAGCTGAGTGAAAGAATGACATTAAATCTCACCTTTAACTGAGGGAAGCAAAATATAGGATTTTATTCACTAGAATTCCAGCGTCAGAACTCCTGATGGGGACAAGAGTCTGAAAGGAAATTGATTGAGACTTAGGGCTGCCCATAGTGGGAAAACACACATGTTAAGGATCCAGATTTTTGAAAGGGGATTGTCACTAAGGTGTGTGCACCTTTGGGCGAGAAGTGAACAAGAGAACAATGTGGACAGGAACAGATGGAGCAGTAAGGAAGACAGGAAGAAATGTTTATCATTTCAGGAATGCGAGGCATAGGAGAAAAGTTAAATGTTTCACAAAGTTGTTTTGTGAGATGCTTTGTATAAACCACTGCATCACCATTCAACAAAGCCTACTGTAAACAGCTGCATTGGTTTTACAAAATGCTTGTCAAATTTGTGTTTCAAAATTAAAATATTTCACTGTATCAAGAAACAATTTGAAGGAATTCGGCTATCTGTGGATTGAGTAGGAAATAACTGTATTCATATTGAGTTCTCCCATAGCAAGGAAGGAGTTTTGTAGAGCTTATGAGCAAAAACACTTTTAATTGTTTTGGTTTGAGGGAAATAGGTGAATAGAATTACCTTTAACAGTCCTTCTGATGAAAAATGTTTTCTGTGATATGTGATAGGTTTTGCCCTTTTTCATTTCAAAGTTAATAAAGGAAACACGATTGTAATTGATAGGCATATAAAACATCAAGAGAAATTTGGAGACACTGACAGAGCCTTGTAAGTATTAAAGTGACATTAAATACCGGAAAACATATGAATTCTAAGAGTGTATTCATTGAATAAATTCATGAAATATATTCCCTCCTAAAGGCTCTATGTCCAAATATCATTAGAGTAGGGGTCTGGGATTCAAAATTACGAACTTTGGAGAGAAGCAAAAACATTCAGTCCATAAAGTTCACAACCATAACCAATTGTAATGGGTACAAATCCTTTACCATTCTCCATCTGAAAAAAAGAAAAAAATGAATAACAAATATTTCTCAGAATCCCAGGCTACTTTCCATTTACTGCCCTAGCCTGCTTTTCCATTTATTTTTCAAATGTCTTCTAATTTGAAAGGACTCACAGCCCCTACTCATGCACCTTTCATTTGCTCCTAGGCCAGTCTGGCTTGATCTCCATCAAAGCCACCAGTGACCTTCATGTTGCTAAGTCCATGGACATGCCTCAGTCTCCCTTTGAGTTAATCACTTTTTTCTATTTTGAAACACTCACTTCCTAGAGCTTTTATAATACTAGACAAAATGTTTTCTCCCCTTTATGTCTCAGATGGTTCTTTTTATTTCTCAAGAGAAGCAATTTTATTAAACTATGTCATGTGTACATATGCAGGCATATAAAACCACAGTTCACCTGATTCCTTTATTTGCATGACTTTTTTAGATATATCATGGGCATCTTTCCTTGAGTCATTTTCTGTTTTTTAAAACCGTTTTTACTGAAGTGTAATTGACCTGTAAAAAAGCTATACATATTTAATATTTAATGTATGCAACTCACTTCAGTTTGGGGATAAGTATAAACCCATGAAACATGATAAAGATGGGGTTAGTGCCCTTACAAGAAGAGGAGGGGAGACTGGAGCTTGCTCTCTCTTTCCACCACATAAAGATAAAGCAAGAAGGCAGCTGTCGGCAAGCCAAGAATCAAATCTGCGGCACCTTGATCTTGGCTTCTCAGCCTCCAAAACTGTATGGAATAAATCTCTATTGTTTAAGCAAAATGGTAAATAAATAAATTTGTTGAAAGCTGTGTAAGGAGTGATAGGAATTATGAAAATTCAACAATATTCTGACAAATATTTATCAGTGCCCAAAATGTGCTAGACCACTGAACATAAATAAAATAGACATAAGTATGTGATTCTTTGGAAAATACTTAGTGTCTTACTAGAGACTTTCAGAGTCACTGTTACACTGTGATGTTGACTTTCTTAAGAATAGGAGAATGTGGCACCTAAGTTTATCACTTCCTCTTCTTGTCCCTGTCCCCTTATAATCTGTAAATACAATATGTCTGGAATATGGATAGAAGGGTATGTAAAGGCAAGAAGCAGAGAAATGCTAAACAGCTCTAGTAAGACTTAAGACTGCTTATATACTAACCCAGTACATTCAGATTTGTAGAGTACACATTCAAGTGGATATACAAAATGATCCCATGTAATGTGGAAAGGAAATATTAGAACTTTGTATTATATACAAAAGAAATAAAGCTTTACCAGTGTCCAAGTTAACAACTGACAAGTGTATATTTATGAAATTATACATATGTTAGAGAATATGCACAAATACATTTTTTCAAATGTTTATTCTGATAAAGAGAGACCATGTGCATGCATACATGGGGAAGGGGCAGAGAGAGAGGGAGGGAGAGAATCCCAAGCAGGCTCCATGCTGTCAGTGCAGAGCCTGATGCATGCCTCAGTCTCACAAACTATGAGATCATGACCTGAACTGAAATCAAGAGTCAGAGGCATAACTGACTGAGCCATTCAAGCGCCCTCGA
The DNA here is from genome assembly GCF_007474595.2 of Lynx canadensis. Classification (NCBI taxonomy): domain Eukaryota; kingdom Metazoa; phylum Chordata; class Mammalia; order Carnivora; family Felidae; genus Lynx; species Lynx canadensis. The sequence continues at coordinate 137,227,586 of NC_044310.1, read as the reverse complement.
CAAATATATTTTTAAAGGAGGTTAACATTCAGATTGTTGCGAGTCCATTGCTGTAAACAACTGTCCTCAAGTGAAGGGGGAAATCACCCTTTCATTTTCATTTTCATTTTTAGTTTTATTTATTAGAGAAGAATCTGTTGGAGCCATACAGAGAAGATTATTGTTTATAGTTCAGATAATGATGATGAAACCTAATATATCATAGTAGGGAGAATCCAAATGTCGATAGTAAATCAAGACCTGGCACAAATGTAGTCACAAAGGTGACACGTTTTCCAATGTATTCCCATCTCTAGTATCTGCAAAGACAGATATTTGTTGATGGCATTTTGAGTGACTTCTGTATAGTAAGCTACTCCCTTTATTCCACTTAGAGATCAAATTTCTTATAGTTCAAAGAGTATGTTGATATAGGTTTGGGAGCTTTGTCGAACAGTGTGAGGACCACTATTGTTATTTGATGTTTTTTTCCAAGCAATCTGATTTGAAATATTCTCTTCCTTCTACTTCCAGAGAGTGAAGGGCTAATATGAAAAGTCAAAGCTGAGCAGGTAGTTTACATGGAGGTGATGTGAAGTGACCTCCATTTTCTTAAGTACTACATTTGAAAATATCCACATAGATATTTCTCCAAAATATATGCTGTGCTGCTTCTGTTGCTATCGTCTACCTGTTCTACCTTTCTGGAAAGTATAATTATTGTTTTTGTTTGTTGGTATTTTTTCTTAACTCTGTTTATATACACTAGGTGATGCATAGAATGCCTCCTTTAAGGAATGGATTTTGGGAGCAGACAGGTGTTCTTCCTGGATGCTCTAGATTTTACTTTTCCCTAAATGTTTCTAGATTGCATGATAAACATTGAGCAGTAGATAAAAATGCAAAATAAATTTGTTTGTTCTTAGGATCTAAATCTAATTGTTTTAACAATGTACCCATGCCAATAGATTGCAATACAAGGAGATTATAAACTGATGGTTAGATGTTAATAACAGTAACACAAAACATTAAGGCAAGTGACATTTACATAAGTATCTCAATCTTAATACATGTAATTTACATATGAAAATTTAATCATCATAGAGATAAACAGCTGCAAAGTTTAATTAAACTCTCCACACAAAATCAGCCTGCAAGAAGTAGTTTGTCACTGCTAATTCATCACAATTCTCTTAAGTATTCTTTAAAATAAAAATGCAAAATAAATGACTCTTATTGATAATTTAACTTCTGGGTACTTTGTATTTTAATTGTATCATCAAAGCCTGTTGAGAATGCATAAAGATTCTAGGTTTATTTTCACTCTGTTTATAAAGCAAACAGTAAATTTATAGAGGACAAATGTATTTGTTTACACACTTGTAAGGGTCACCAGGACAATAGCACTAAAGTCTAATTTAAGAAATTTTAATGCCAAAATAAGTTTTCGGTAATGAAGGGATGTAAAAGTTTTCTCAATGGAGCTTTTAAAAACAGAATGAATTATACACAGAAATTAATGCCAACATTAGTCAGAAAAAGAGTAACTAACAACTGCTAATGTAGATAGATAAAAACCGAAAAATCTTAATTGGCTTTTAAGATCACAGAAACATTACAGAAAAAAGAACGTTTAATACATAAGTGCTGTAGGAAGTCACCTCCACAATAAATAAGGACAAAAGCAAATGGCAGTTTTTATTTCCATGTATCTTCCTTGTTTAAATAAATGCATGTATCCATTCATTTACTTAGAAAAAATAAGTGCCTACTGTATGCCAGGCATAATCTAGCATAAAATAGTGACTACAGTTAGCTTTTGTTATGACATTTATATTAGTTGCAGACTTTTCTTTATAGCCACAGACATAAAATGTTGACATAGGAGACAATGGGATATTCATGGTAAAGCAAAGGGCTTCTGGCATCCAGGACTCTGCTTCAAGCCTCTCATTTTTTTGCACGTAAATTCAGATGACTGGACAATATTATAAACAGAATGCATACCATTCATTTAAGTGAAGATAAAATGAAATTGGACTTTGAAAAGTGGACACTGTTCATGAGTTGGTCCCTAACACATGCTTTTCATGTTGAGGGCATCTACGTTGTATCCCAAAATGTTTCTTTACATAATTAATTCTGTAATAGGTGTCTACAAGAAATAAAAGATATAATATCCAAGTATACCAATAAAATACTAATAATTATTCAGTAATTTTGGTTTCTGTTAAACTGAACTTTTAATCTGTAAATTAATTACACATCAGACATTTTGTAATCTCTTATATATGAAGAAATTGAGCCACGACTCCCCAAATAATAAAAATAAACCATGTCAAGGAGTGAACTGGAGGCCATAACATCTGAACAACCTGTTAGAGGAAACTAGGATGTGCACTTATATTTTTCTTCATATTTTACATGAAGCAATTCATTTTGATGCCAGGGTAGCTCAGTTTCTCTTGTACAAAGTGAATGTCTTGACTTAGACAGTCTAAAATTTTATGCACTAAATCTCCAGAAGTTTTTGACTTCATCTGAAATATTTAAATATTCTAACTAACTTGGGAAAAATAATAAACTGTAACAAATATACAGTATTCAGTCTCTTTAAATTGTGTTGGCGAATATATTTGATTGTGAAGCCTTGAAAATAATGCTTGATTTGACACCTTAGAGGTGTGTGTGTGTGGGGAGGTGTGGAGTGAGAGAAAAATCTATATTTAACTATCTATTCTCTATCTCTCTCCCCATATATCTAAATAGAATCCTTCTTATACAAAGATATTATAACCTGTAAGTGGTTAGTTTGCCAAAAATCAGGAGGCATAAAAAATAATACCTAATACCTTAACATTCAATTTATTTCAAAATGGGCCCATCTACTTAGCAGTCTTTTGATTAAGGGCCTAAGTCCTTTCTTGAAGATTGAGCCAGCTGATGGGGCTTGAATTTACCTTTCTTGCATAAAAAAGTGCAATGTTAAATGTTTTCTCTTTAAGAGGGATACAAATTAAAACATACTTGTAGTATAATATGAATGAAACAGTCTCTTGATTTTTTCCCAAATTTTATACTTGTCTCTCTCATATTTAATTAGATACTTTTTACCCATAGTTTATCTTTATTATTTAAACCCATAGTTTATCCCATATTTAATTAGGTTATCCATGGTAAAGCCAGGTACATCTGATAGAAGCTAGTTTGTGTAAGCACACAGTTCAAATGGTGGGAACAGAAGTGTGCATGTTCCTAGAGCTTCATTGGTGATGTGTTCACTAGAAATTGTTGGAACTTATTCTTTTACTTAATCTTCAGAACAGTCCTGTAGGGATTAAGTGATTCATATGAGATTATGAAATTATTTTGGTTCTCATAAAAATATCAGGGATATTAAGTGATTCACATGAGGTTATAAGATTTGTTAGGAGCCAAACTCTGAATTCAAACTGCAAGAACATTGTGTTATAGTTATTATTTTGTAATGAAATATTTCCAAAACAAAAGTAGTAACTTGGATTTTCAGATCTGTTGATGTGAAAATGAGTATAGAGTAATTCTTTCATGGATCTAAAATTGTTGCTTAGTTATATCTGTTCAAAATGTCAATCTAATTTAAACTGTTAGCCCATCGGTAATTTTGTGGTACTTTAGCAGCCTAGTCTTTCCTTGCTTATTGTAAAGGAATTATTAAAAAATAAAGGTTTTGTTTCTTAGCATTAATGTGTTAGTGAATTGCGATTATACCAGTATTCTCTCACAACTGAAGATACAGCTTTAAGTGTAAATGCTTTCATGCTACATTTTAAGAGGTTGGTTTTTTGTTTTTTGTTTTTTTTTTTTACCTTGAAATTAGATACTGATGTCTCCATACGGGTACTGGTGGTTAACTTTAGTTTATAAAATTTGTCTCCCTTATTTCCTCAAAATTTTTTGTACATTTTTGCTCTTCCTTCTCACTTTGGTACATTTATATTTTATCCTGAAAAGTACATGATCCATTTCAGATTCCTACTTCCTTGTTTCTATCATTTAACTATTCTAACAGGTAAGATCAATCTTTAGGGAATAATTTTTAAATTAGATGAATTGGATTGGGTCAAATACAAAGGTGCTTATTTTATGCTCTCATAGTATCAATTACCTTTAATGAGAGGCACAAGAGTCCCAAATCAGGAAGAATATTTATATTATGAGTGGTTTTTTTTGAGATATAAAATAATTTTTGTAGCCAGGAATTGAATATTATATATGTTAAAAACTTGGGATATTATTTCATATTCATTTATGTATTTGGCTAGAACTATTGTGTTAGTAACGGCCACACAATGATTTTGACAAGAGAAACCCATTTTAAAGCTGTTTTATATCAGGTATAAAATTAATAAAATTCAGATTATAAAATTCTTGCCTTTCTTAGGTAAACTTTCACCATCTGTTTCTTTTGGATTTGGTTGAACACATTTAAACATTCTTTGTTGTGCATCTGAGAATGGCATTCCTGGGAGAATGGACAAAGGATTGGACATTTTATTATACTGGAAATTTTAGGAGTTGAAGTAATTATAAATACTCTATTCTTTGTTTTTCCCATTGAGATAAATATGATTAATGGAGAGAGTTTCTTTATAAGAAAAGAAATATAGTTTGGCTTACCTTTTTTTCCCCCTGGATTAGTGAGCCAAACATTACAGCTGCCCATGTTGTCAAAATGCCATAGGAGAATTTAGTAGAAAAGAAGCCAATAATGTAGTCAGCTTCTGACGTTTAAATAAATGTTTTTGCCGTTCCATCAAAATTAATGATTAACTTCACATTAGAAGTGTGTATTTCAATAGTAGAGGGAAATTTTCCCACCATCACTTCAGAGCAGAAGTAACCCTCCAGCGTTATAAATATATATTTCAGACTAAGAGAAAAGATTGATCCCACAGGATATCTCTCTTCTCCATCCATTGATGATGTCAGTGAGTATCTGATTAGCTGCTGACATTTGAAATTATGGTGGGTCAGCAGGTTAATGAAAGCCTTCTTTATATAGCTATGTCCCCATTGCCTCTCTGCCTTCCTAGGCTTTTGGCTTGTTTGCTGACCTCAAAAAGCAAGGCAAAAATAAAAGTACACATCAAAAGAAGTATAGTTGGAGTGCTCATCTATTGATGATTTCTAATGCTGCTATTTAACAAGAAAGGGAAAGGTTAATGAATAGCAGCAACTTAACTTACTTGGGAATGGTTCAGTACAAAGGGTCCAGTTAATAACCTCAGTAACCTTATTGGGGATAAACTCTGTGTAGATGAAAACATTTCAGTGGGGTTGTCTGAACCACAATTTTTCTGACTTTAAGTGACAGAGTTACATAAATTTCCCATTTTGTAATATTGAGTCATCTTCAATTGAGGCAAGGAGAAAGTATAAAACTGAATTAAGTTTCCTGACTCATCGATCAGAGTGTCTTAGAGTTAGAGAGGGCCCTTGAGACCTAGTTTATTGTTTTTTTTTTTTTTTTTTAAGTTGTGTCCTCTGGCACTTTCCGGTTCCTTAGAGTGACCTTGCAAGCTGCTGTAGGGGGAAAAGAAGTATGTGGGACCCTCATCACTCTTCATGTAGTAAAGGGCTCTGCTGACAAAGTTTGAAAACCATTGAGCTGCAACTAACACTTTCAATTTACACTTAAAGAAATTGAGGTGTTGTTGGTAAAGTGAAGCTTCCCAGGTCCTGCAACTATCCTATGTCACAATACATGTGAGGAAGAATTTGTAGCTCTCAAAGTATGGTTCTTCTAATTTTTTTTTTTTTTTTGTGTGTGTGTGTGTGTGTGTGTGTGTGTGTGTGTGTGTGTGTTTGTTGTTTGTGTTTTCTTATTGTTGCTGTTGTTGTTTCAGAGAAAAGAATGCAAAAGCAAAAATAATGTTTTGGGTCTAATCATGTTTCAAAATGCTCTGAATCCTAAAAGGAGGTCATATGAAGGAGGAATGGCAGGCTGATCCTTCCCCAGCGATTTCCCTGCTCATTTTGTCTGTGCAAGTTAAGAGCTGGTTCCCAGTGTGGTCTGTATAAGATGTTTAATTTCCTTCACGTGTTAGTTCAGGGGATGGACATTGACTCCAGAACTTGGGAAACTTCTAGTGTTTCCAGAAAAGATCATCTGGTTCCAGAGTTATTCATGTCTTCAATAACAGGCATTAGGACCACATTTCTGCCTCAGATGGTGAGGCAAGTGCAGGTCTGATTAAACTCCAGTGTCAAGTGCTCAAAATACTGGGGGAGTGCAGGTGAAAATGTAAAAAGAAACCATTAAATATCCTCATGTTTATTTTAATCTAAAAATAAGAAAGAAGTTCAACATTTCTGTATAGCCTGACATGATCCTGAGTTTGTAGGTCAGAAGTGTGTCTTTATAGCTAGATAGGGGGTAGCAGGAGAAAATCTTGATGGTGGCACCTCTCTCTTTCTCTCTCTTTCACACCTTGTTTATTCTCATCTTACTGCAGCCAGTTTTAGTTTCATATGCCATTTTGGATGGATTCGGAGTTTTGTTTTTGATAAAATCTTTATATTGCTATGTGAAGAGATTGAGAGTACCATGGAAATCTTTATCCCACACAGAAGTTCCTCACTATTTTGTAACCAAGTCTCTAAAAATGTTTTCAAAGCTACATTTGAGTTTTTAAACAGAAAAAGTTTTCCAGGTTTGCAGCAATTTTATGGGATGATACTAGCTTTTTGTTCTATGATGTATAGAAGCTATTTTTAGAACACACACAGGCATACACATACACTCATACCCAGTCTCTTGCACTTTACTGTTCCTTCAAGTTACAGTACGGGACTGAGAAGGTGCCAACTTCCAAAAACAACTCCATAAAAACCTGATAATGTGGAGAGTTATTTGAGGATTAGAAGATGTTGGGGAAAATGGTCTGTCACCTCTGAAAGCTCTTCCATGTATCTTCATGTGTAAACAGAGATCAGAAATAATACCTATTTCATTGCATTACTATGAGGAATAAATGAAGGTACAATAAAAAAGTTAAGAGACTGCCTCATATCGGGATGTTTTCAATTACTATTAGTTATGATGATAATCATTATAAATACTTGGAAACATACACCATTTAAAAATGTGTCAAGTGCAGAATTTAATGAGTACTAATTTAATTTTTATAATATAAAAATTTATAATTATATAATATATAATTTCCAATTCATTTTTAAAGAAAAAAATGAATGACACCAAGGAGAGAGGAAATTTGCTAGATAAATTTAACAAATAACCTTTGTATAACTGGTGAATGAGACTGAAAATGGGTATAATTAATTAGCACAAATATTGATGCATTTCTTTTTTTTTTTTTTTTAATTTTTTTTTTTCAACGTTTATTTATTTTTGGGACAGAGAGAGACAGAGCATGAACGGGGGAGGGGCAGAGAGAGAGAGAGACACAGAATCGGAAACAGGCTCCAGGCTCCGAGCCATCAGCCCAGTGCCTGATGCGGGGCTCGAACTCCCGGACTGTGAGATCGTGACCTGGCTGAAGTCGGCCGCTTAACCGACTGCGCCACCCAGGCGCCCCATTGATGCATTTCTTTAATGTCTGTTTACATATTCTTGAAAGATATGCTTTTAAGCTATGAGATCCATGAAAACCAATGACTGAAATTAATTAAATCAAGAATTGCTGTGTAATTAAAGTGTTAAAGAATATTTTAACAAATAATATAATTAATTCAGTCACAATACTTTCAATAAAATAGGGTTAATAGTATTTTTTGAGGACATAAAATTGTGTACTGGTAGCAGAAAATCAAAATAGAAATCATAAAATATTTTTACTTTGTCATCATCTAATCTTTTAAAAATACCTAAGTTTTATATATATTTTATAATGCCCAAGTCATAAATAGAATAATAACTTATAAAGAAGTTATTATTATTTGATAAGTAAATATCCATAGAGAATATCTGTTGCAAAAAGTTTGAAGTGTATGAGATGTGAATTATTTAAGATGTGATAAAAAGAGAACTGGGGTCTGAGAGGAAAGGCAAAGCTGGTTCTAAGAAATGAGGCAGTGAAGAAACATCAGTGGCTTTAGACAGAATTTGTGAAATGTTGGTAAGTAGCCTAAGTGAACACAGTCATCTTTCTCGCTAGCCTTGGCCTGGCTCTGAAGTAGACGTATCCAGGGGAAAGCTAAGCCCATTTTATAGTGGGGATGGAGTGGAGAAGCCCTCTCATCCACATTGGGACTTCTGTTAATTAAGAAGAGCTTCTGGATATGTATCCAAAGAAAACAAAACACTCATTTGAAAAAATGTAACCACCCCATATTTGTTGCAGCATTATTTATAGTAGTTAGAAAGTGGAAATTAGTTAAGTGTCCATCAATGGATGAATGGATAAAGAAATTTGTGTGTGTGTGTGTGTGTGTGTGTGTGTGTGTAATATATATTATATATAATATATATTATGTATTCATCCATAACAAAACATGATATCTTGCCATTTATGACAACATGGCTGGACCTTGAGGACTTTATACTAAATGAAATAAGTCAGAGAAAGATAAATACCATATAATCTGTAATATGTGGAATCTAAAAATTATATATATAGGCTCATGTATAGAGAACAGATTGGTAGTTGCCAGAGGCAGGGGTGGGGGGTGGGAGAAATGGGTGAATTGTTTGTTTCTGTTTTTCAGATTAAATCAGTTGCATAAAATATATATATATAGATATAGATATAGATATAGATATAGATATAGATGTAATGAATGAACCACAAAAAGAGAACTTTTCTATAATACAGATGAGAAAAAATGGATATAATACAGATGGGAAAAATTCCTTTAGAAAAGTGGAACATTATCATGTTATTCAATAAAGTTCAAGACATTTAAGAAGAAGAAGAACAACAACAACAACAAAAAACCAGGTTCCCTATAGATTTCTCAAAGCCAGAGCTTCCTTTGATTCTATTGACAAGATGCTCATTTGTCTTGTCAAGTACTATGAAGATCGGTTAATATTTTTAGATCCAGATTAATGGTAATTTTCTCTTGACATCAATAGCTCTATTAATGTTACATTGGCTTAACATTGTGTAATCTCTCCAGAACAAAATATTGTCCTTATGACTATGCTTTATCTCTCAATACTTACAATCTGGAATTCCATATTCCATAAGATTCATTTGGTGAGTTAACAAGTACACAGATGTCTAGAAGCTCTTTGATAGTAAAAACGAATGAATGAATGAATGAATGAGTGAATGAAAAATAAATAAGTAAATAAATAAATAAATGTCAACAAACCCACTAGAAATAAAAGATATAAAATATCTTAGAGACAAAATGAGGTAATAAAAATATACTCAAGTAGGAATCTGGAATCCACCATCTATTTAATTGTATGACATTGTAGAAAGCCATCATCTTCTTTATTTCTCAGTTTCTTAAGTTGTGAAATAAGAAGCTTGATATGATATCCTGTCAATCTCTTTCCATTTCTAAAGTTCTTTGACTAAGAAAACAAAAAGGTGGGGACAGAATTGAGCTTCCTACCCAATTACCCAAAATTGTTAGTTTGTTTAATGATGATGATGATCCTCATCATCACCCTGATCTCCCTCTCAATGCAATGTGATTAAAGTGTAAGGGGAAAGGTGGGAGAAAAGGGGATTGATGATCCAATAAACAGAGGCTCATTATTAACGTCACCACCACTACTTCAAATCATCGAACTGTTTTATAAGCTCTTCCCCTGATTCCCAATTTTCACCCGTTTTATTGTCAGTTAGACTAGGAATATGTGTCTAACTCCTTATAGAGAGGAAAGAAATCAAGAATCTTAGTATAAAGAATCTTCTATTTTTGAAAGAGTTATTGACTTTAAAAGACCTACCAGAATAATTATCAGTCCTGTACAGTTACTTCATTTAAAACTAATCCAGAACCATATCAAAGTAGTGTAATTCTTGGACAGATGATAGTGGGTCTGATGACATTGAGGCAGAGTATTATATAAAATAAGGCCATTCTAAACTATTTTTCATTTAAAATATTTAGGATTTTCAACAAATATGAATTGAACTTTGAGATGGTTTTCCTTTGTATTTTATGGGGAATAGTTGTGTTTTTCATGTTCCTATATCTGTCTGTTTTATGAAACAGTGATATTGGAGATACTTACTATTTTGTATCCCACAAAATAGAATCTTTGGAATATAAGAAAACTCCTTGTTTTACTGCAGTTACAGGCAGACCATTTCTAGAGGTCAGCTTCCTAGATTTTTCTTTTTCCTTTTTCTTCCCTTTAATGTACATCTCTAAAGGGGAGTTTGGTTTTTGAAAAATAAAGCTGGCAGATTTATTCACTGGGAATTAGTATATATTTTTTTCCTACGAAGGGAAAAAAGACCTGTAAAAAAATACAATAAATGTTGATTGACAGCTGAACATGGTAGGAAACTGAACTAAACCATTTATCAAAACATGCAAATGAGAAGTAGGACTCCATAAGGGTTACTGCTGAGCCCTCTGCCCAGCACAATATGCCAGATAATTGATTGTGACAGATGATTTTGAAATCAGACACAGCCAAATAGAATACACGTGTCATTTTTCTTCCATATTTGGAGCTTGTATATTAAGGCCTTTGCCACTAGCAGTTAAACTGATACAATATTTTTACTTTCTCAGGATATATAGGAAATATATTTCATTTTATTATCCAACTCCAGATGTTGCAGAGAGCTTAAGAATGATTCTTACACCTGGGGCATTTGGGTGGCTCAGTCAGTTAAGCATCTTGATTTCAGCTCAGGTTATGATCTCATGGTTCTTGGGTTCAGGCCCTGAGCCAGGCTCTGCGCTGATAGCAGAGGGGATTCTCTGTCTCACTCTGTCTCTGTCCCTCTCCTGCTCTAGCATACTCTCTCTCTCTCTCAAAAATAAATACACTTTTATAAATTTTTTTTTCCAACATTTTTATTTATTTTTGGGACAGAGAGAGACAGAGCATGAACGGGGGAGGGGCAGAGAGAGAGGGAGACACAGAATCAGAAACAGGCTCCAGGCTCCGAGCCATCAGCCCAGAGCCTGACGCGGGGCTCGAACTCACGGACGGCGAGATCGTGACCTGGCTGAAGTCGGACGCCCAACCGACTGCGCCACCCAGGCGCCCAAAAAATAAATACACTTTTAAAAAACATTAAAAAAGAAGAATGATTCTCATACCCTGTAACAACTTGATAGGAGAGACCAATAAAATCAATTAGCAGTATTTGCCATGAACATTTTTGGGTAAGTGATGGCATTTATCCTACATCCCTCTATGAGATAACTTATTAGAATGCTTTATAACATCTAATTTTTTAAAAACTCATGCAAAATATCTGTTCATAATTGTATATGCATGTATGCGTGTGTTTTGGTGGTGGCAATGGTGGATTTTGTTTTGTTTTTGGTTAAAGAAGATAGTTTATGAAGGACTAGGACATAGGAAACTTTGGCATTAGGACATAGGAACTAGGCATTGATTGTATATAGAACTTACAATATTTTGTGGCAGATTCTTTCTGACCTGTCCCACTCAGATTTTATTGTTTGTCTATGCAAATTATATTTCCAGATATGAAATGACTTTTTGGAATAATGATGCATGAGGAACTTCCCTACATTTTAGTCATTTATCCAATTCATGTCTGCTGTGGGATGAGAGAAAACAAATAGTGCCAAGTAGAGATTCTGACTATAGTTAACCTGAGGGATAAAAATTTATTTCCCAGGAACCTAGTTTTGAATCAAATGAAATTTGATAACAACTCATGTACTAGTGGACATGTTGTAGACTTGGTGTTATACTGGTTAAATTGTTGGGAAAGGAAGAAATAGAACATGACTGTTTCTCTGTGTAAGCTCCACCAGTTATGAGCTCAGTGATGTGACCTCAGCTTTATCATCAGTAAAATGGGGATAACGATAGGCAGGTTGATTTTGAGAATGGAATGAGTTAATACAAGTACAGCATATAGATTAATCTGTCACAAGGGTTGAATAGAATATGTCTTTATATTTTTGTATATAGAGTTGGCATTTTTCCCAGGGAGAAGGGATCTTATTCCTGAGGTTGCTGATTGAGGGAAAGAGGAAAAAGGGCATCAAGTGATTATGGAGTATCATGGGAGTTTGAAGGAAGTCATTGGTGGACATGGCAGTGTAGGATGATGTTTTGGAAGATCAGAGAAAGTGTAATAAAAATTTGGTTATCAATACTTTACTCTGCTTATGGTATTCTCCATGACTTGAAATGCAAAAAAGAAAAATCTGGGTAGACTGTAAATAGAAAGTAAAGAAAGGTTGATTATATTGATCTTTCCCACTAAGCCTTTATAGAGTATCAGATCCTTGAAAATTCTCATGCAGTAACATTTGGACATGGAGTGCAAACTTAAATGTATCCCTCACTTTTAGTTGAATTAAACTTTATCATATGTAAATTTCTCGAGGCAGGAAGTATGATATACCAATTTCTTGACACTTGCAGTAGCCTGAACATCCTGTGGTCTTCTGGAAACAGTACATAGGGCTCTTTTATGCCTCCAGTCTGCCAGCACTGTTATTGTAGTTATGATCATGTGGGCATTTACTCCTTAATGGCTAAGAGTCTCTTCTCACCAGATGTGGTCTTTTGGAAAAGAGTTCAAACTGCTTGGCAGGTCGGTGAAAGGAAGTGAGCATTGTCACTGCAAGTGCTCTGCCTATTTTGTGAATAAATGGATGACTTTACTTTCCAAGTTTGTCAGTCTTTCACAAGAGCTTACATTTAAATCATAATAATGATACTACTTAAACTCCAGTTCATTCTGCCAGTATTTGATTAGCAAGCTGGCTGAATGCAGTGATAGAGAGGATGGCAGATCTTCATTTCATGTAGGGTATCATTATAGCTCAAAGTGGCTCTCACATTACCATTATTGTTATTATTAATTGTTACTCAGTGGGGAGGGGGCTGATTGGATTCCTACCATTATTCTGAATGGGAAAGATGACATGGTCCCTTTCCTAGGTCTTCATGATCAAAATTAAATAGACATAGATATTATTTCACCTCAGAAAGGATAAGAAATCTTCAATTCTATGACTTTCTTGAATAAATTTATAATTTATGTAAAATTACCTTGGAAAGGCATTAATGTGGCATTTTTGCATTCATAAACTTGTGTTTGTATATATACACATATGGATATATCTAAATCTTATACCTGTGCTGTTACACTTTTAATAGGTAAGAGTTCCAAATCAGAATCCTATGCAGCATGCAACACTGAATGAATAGGGACATCATTTGCAGTTTGTCATACACGTGATGACTGTCTGCATTCCGTGCTGTGCATAAGATTTCAGTTTTTAACCATTGTAGATGGAACAGAGTAAGAAGAAAAGCCTTTAGGATTCATTGGGTGAAAAAGAATCACTAATCTGTCTCTTCATCTTTTGTTCTGAGTAGCTACATGAACATTTTATGGACTTGTTGAATCAGAGGCTGGTGATCCTCTTTACTAATTCTGTAAAAACAAGGTTCACAGAAAGTTGAAAGGACCTTGAGCTACATATTTTCTGACATGAATGTATTTTTTTATTCACAGACCATTTTTGAACAGTTTTAGGCTTAAAGAAAACTTGGGCAGAAAATAGTTCCCATGTATCCCTTCACCCTGCCCCACACCAGTTTCTTCCATAGGTAGCATCTTAACATTAGTGTGGTCCACTTGTTGCAGTTAATGGGCCAATATTGATGCGTTATTATTAACTCAAGTCCACAGTTATATTAGGGTTCACTGTACTATACATTGATTGTATGGATTTTGACAAATGTATTATAACATGTGTCCACCAATATTGTGTCATACAGGATAATGTCATTGCTCTAAAAATCCTCTGTGCTCCCTCCATCTCTTCATGTCTCCCTCTCCCCAAACATCTGTGAACACTGATCTTTTTTGCCATCTTCATGGTTTTGTCTTTATCAGAATGTCATATAGTTGGAATCATATAGCATGTAGCCTTTTCATATTGACTTCTTTCACTTAGTATCATATATCTAAGAATTCTTCATGTCAGCTAATATCTGAAATATATAAAGAATTTATACAATTCAACAGTCAAAAAAACCCCAAATAATCCAATTAAAAAATGGGCTGGGTACCTGAATAGACATTTTTCTAAAGAAGACATACAGATAGTCAATAGACACATGAAAAGATGTTAAACATCACTCATCATCAGGATAATGAAAATTAAAACCACAATGAGATGCCATGTTACACTTGTCAGAACAGCTAAAATCAGAAACACAAGTAATAGCAAGTGTTGGAGAATGTGAAGATAAAGGAGCCCATGTGCACTGTTGGTGGGCATACAAACTGGTGCAGTCACTGTGGAAAACAGTACGGAGGGTCTTCAAAATACTAAAATAGAACTACCATATGATCCAATATTCTATTACTGGACATTTACCCAAAGAAAATGAAACCACCTCTATGCTTATTACAGCATTATTTGCAATGACCAATATATGGAAGCAACCCAAGGGTCCATAAAAGATGAATGGATACAGAATACCCACAAGGGAATATTATTCAGCCATAAAAGAATGAAATGTTTCCATTTGCATCAACATGGATGGACCTAGAGGGTATAATGCTAGGTGAAATAAATCAATCATAAAATGACAAATGCCGTCTGACTTCACTCATATGTTGAATTTAGGAAACAAAACAAATCAACAACAAAAAAGTTTGACAATCCGACTCTTAAATATAGAGAACACACTGGTTGTGGCCATTGGGGAGATGGGGTGGGTGGGTGAAATAGGTAAAGAGGATGAAGAGTACTACACTTATCTTGATGAGCACTGAGAAATGTATAGAATTATTGAGTCTTTATATTGTACACCTGAAACTAACATACTGTATGTTAATTTTACCTGAATAAAAAAGAATTTTCCAAGTCTTTATGTGGCTTGATAACTGATTTCTTTTTATTGCTAATTAATATTTCACTTTATGGATCAACCAGTTTTTTTTTAATCTATGCATCTTTTGAAGGACATCTTGTTATTCTAGCAAGTTGTGGCAATTATGAATAAAGCTGTTATAGACATTTGTGTGCAGTTTTTACATGGATATAAGTTTTCAACTCATTTGGGTAAATACCAAGGAATTTGATTGTTGGAATATATGGTATGTGTATGTTTACTTTTATAAGAACTTCCAAACTGTCTACCAAAGTGGCTGTACCATTTGTATTTCTAACAGCAGTGAATGAAAGTCCCTGTTGTTCTAAATCTTTACTAGAATTTGATATTGTCAATGTTTTGAATTTTAGATATTCTTGTTAGGTGTATATATGGTGATACTTCATTGTTATTTTAAGTGGAAATTCCCTAAATACATATGATGTTAAACATCCTTTATATGCTTTTTTCCACCTGTATATATTCTTTGTTAAGGTGTCTGTTTAGAACTGTTACTCACTATTTTATTGGGTTGTTTTCTTAGTGTTCAGTTTTAACAGTTCTTATATATTTTGGGTAAAATACTTTACCAGTTAAGCATATTGCAAAAATTTTCTCCCAGTCTGGGCATGTATTTTCATTATCTTAATAGTATCTTTTATGAAACAGAAAATTTTAATTTCAGTGAAATCCAACTTACTTATTGTTTATTTTCTGGTATGTACTTTTAATGTTGTACCTGCAATATCATCACCAAATCCAAGATCACCTGGATTTTCAGCTGTTTTCTTATAGGAGTTTTGTAGGTTTGTATTTTACATTTAGGTCTTGATTATTTTGATTTCATTTTTGTACATGGCTACAGTTTGACATGCAAAATTCATGCTGATATTATGTTTCAATTCCTCCTTTGCAAAAAATTATAAAATTATCATGGGAAAACCTTCTTACTGAATTCAGAGTGTATGTGACACCATAAAGAGTAGAACGAGATTCTAGTTCCATGACTTATTCATTCCATTAACTGGGAGCCTGCACCTCCCACTCTCCTTCATCCATTTGCCCTTTGCCTCACTTCTTCCCACCTGGCAACCATCACTTTGTTTTCTGTATTTATAGATCTGTATTTATATTTTTGTGTGTGTGTTCATTTGTTTTCTTTTTTAGATTACACATATGAGTGAAATACTGTGATATTTGTCTTTTTCAGTGTGTTTTATTTCACTTAGCATAATACCTCCAGGTCCATCCAAGTTGCCATGTTGTCATAAATAGCAAGATCTCATCCTTTTTTAAGGTTGTATAATATTCCAGTGTGTGTGTGTGTGTGTGTGTGTGTGTGCGCGCGCGCACGCGCACGTATTCACACATGTGCATGCCACATTTTCCTTATCCCTTTGTCTATCAAATGGGATTATATGTTGGAGGAGTTGTTCTAATACTGAATACTCATTCAGTTGTCTCTGAATACCCATGAGTCTGCAGTTAACTGAGTCACTACACTGTGTTTCCATAGTTCATCCATGATGTTGTGCAAGACTGTATGTACCTCTCTCTGAAACCATTATATGCCAGTTTACTGTATATATGTATGTATGTATGTGTGTATGTATGTATATGTGCATATATATGTACATGTATGTGTATATACGTGTATAGCTATATGTATGTGTGTATATATGTGTATATATATGTGTATGTGCATATATATATGTATATATGTATGATATATATGTAGGTTATTTCTTCCCAATTTTATTAAGATATAATTGACATGCATAACCCTGTATATTTAAGATGTACATCATAATGATTTAATTTTCAGATACTCTGAAATGATTGTCACAGTAGGTTTACTGTGTATCCATCATCTCATATACATACAATAAAAAGAAAAAGCAAAAAAAAGATTCTGGTTACAAGTGGGCCACCCAAGAGCCAAGTGACTCCCCTAGACTCCCCTAGCCTCGGTTCTATCATATATAAAATAAGGAAAATAACATGTATCTAGCTCCACATGGGTATTTTGTAAGGATGAAATTACATGATTATATAAGAAGTATCTTATAAATGCTAAAGAGCAAGCAGCAAAATCAAAAGGCTCGTTAGTAGGATTCTTAAATTTTCTTTGCCCGGGTGAACACAGAAATATTAAAACTGAACTTAGAGAATATAACTGATAGTAAGATAACCAAAACAAGAAGTAATGTGCTAATGAATTTCAACATGCAACTGAAATATGTTGATAACTAAACAATGTCACAAAGACTTCAAGTCTATGACTATTGAAGACACAAATTAGTATGAAGTAATTATGATTTCATCTTCTTTAGGCTATAGTCATATCTGATTGCTATTGAATGGCAAGATTATACAGATATAACTGGAACGGAAATAGATGTAGTTGTTGAAACTTAAAAAACACAAGTGGCTTTCATATAATAGAGTAGATAGACAACCTGTGAGAGCAGTAGACATTTTTTACTTTATTTTTGAATTTAGAAAAGTTTTTGCTTTCTTTTTTTATAATGGCGATTATTACATTGCTATTCAGAAGCATCAACAAAATAAAAAAGATCTGAATTCCACTCAGTAGTTAAGGGAATTTTCAGCCTTATAAAGTTAAACTGAGGTTATCTAAAAACTAAAATATAGGTATAAATTACCAGAACTCATATAAGCTATGAAATAAGGTAAAGATAGCATTGTGGATATTTAAATACAACCCTTGGCTTTAGAGTGGGTGAATCTTCAGGCATGACTAGGTATAAATGACTCCATGTTGGGAATAAAGCCAAGATTTCCCCTTCCCCTTCTCTTCTTCTCTTTCTCTTTATTTTTTTTCCTCTTCCTCATACAGTGGTAACTCATTCTCTCTTTTCTATCTCTTTGCCTCTCTCTTGTCACCACACCCCCTCCACACACACATACACACACCAACAATATAAACCTGGGATTCAATAATTTTTCTTTTTGAGAGAGAGACAGAGACAGACATCAGGAGTGGGAGAGAGACAGAGACAGAGACAGAGAGAGAGAGAGAGAGAGAGAGAGAGAGAGAATGAGAGAGAGAATCTTAAGCAGGCTCTACACCCAGCCTAGGAGCCTGACACAGGACTAGATCTCACCAACCATGAGATCATGACCTGAGCTGAAATCAAGAGTTGGAGTTGGGTGCTTAACTGACTGAGCCAATATGAGTTAAAATATGGTCTGGGACACATAACTACAAATATAAATGCCTAAATACAACCATATGAGCCTATAGTCAGTATTCTTTTTTTCATGTATCAGTAATTCATTTCTTTTTATTGCTGGGTAGTATATTCAGTGGCATGGATGTGCCATAGTTATTTCAATCTTGACCCATTGAATGATACTAGGATTGTTTCTAGTGTTTGACTATTACAAATAAAGCTGCTATGAACATTTGTGTACAGGTTTTCATATGAACATAAATTTTCATTTCTCTGGGATAAATGTCCAGGATTGAGATTTATGAGTCGTATAGTAAGCATATGCCTTTTTGATAATAATCATTCTAACAGGTGTGAATTTATCTCTCCTTGGGCCTTGATTTTCATTTCTCTGATGATTAGTGATGTTGATTACCTTTTCATGTACTTATTGACCATTTCTATACTGGATTATTATTAATATCATTGCTATTGAATTGTATTAGCTTTTATTTATTTTGGTTGTTAATCTCTTATCAGATACATGTCTTGCAAATGCTTTCTTCCATTTCATAGGTTGCCTTTTAATTTTGTTGACTGTTATTTATACTGTGCAGAAGTGTTTTAGCTTAATGTAGTCCCACTTGTTTATTTTTGCTTTTGTTGCTTTAGCTTTGCTGTCTTGTCCGAAAAATCATTGCTAAGACCAATGTCAAGGAGAGTTTCCCTGTGTTTTCTTCTGAAAGTTTTATGGTATTATGTCTTATGTTAAAGTCCTGAATCTATTTTGAGTTAATTTTTGTGGGTATCATAATTATATGATAGAGGTCCAGTTTCATTCTGTTGCATGTGGATCTCCAGTTTGCCCAGTATCATTTATTGAAGAGAGACTATCTTTTTCCCATTGAATATTCTTTGTGCCCTTTGTCAAAGAATAGCTGAGCATATATGTGAGGTTTTATTTTGGGGCCCTATATTCAGTTTCATTGGTCTGTGTGTCTGTATTTATGCCAGTACCATATTATTTTGATTACTGTAGCTTTGTGATATAGTTTGAAATCCAGAAATGAAATGCCTCATGCTTTTTTCTGTGTTTTATTAGGATCCGTATGAATTGTAGGATTATTTTCTTCATTTCTGTGAAATATTCCAGTAGAATTTTTATAGGGATTGCATTAAATTTACAGATGATTTTGTGTAGTATAGACAGTTAAAAGATATTAACTCTTCTAATCCATGAACATGGGATATCTTTATTTGTGTCTTTTTCAATTTCTTTCATTAGTGTCTTGTTTTCAGTATATAGATCTTTCACTTCTTTGTTTAAATTTATTCCTAAGTATTTTATTGTTTTTGATGCTGTTGTAAATGTGATTGATTTCATTTTCAGAAAATTCATTTTTACTGTATAGAAACATAACTGGTGGGGCGCCTGGGTGGCGCAGTCGGTTGAGTGTCCGACTTCAGCCGCGTCCAACTTCAGCCAGGTCACGATCTCGCGGTCCGGGAGTTCGAGCCCCGCGTCAGGCTCTGGGCTGATGGCTCAGAGCCTGGAGCCTGTTTCTGATTCTGTGTCTCCCTCTCTCTCTGCCCCTCCCCCGTTCATGCTCTGTCTCTCTCTGTCCCAAAAATAAATAAACGTTGAAAAAAAAAATTAAAAAAAAAAAGAGACATAACTGGTTCCTGTATATTGATTTTGTATCCTGAAACTTTACTGAATTTGTTTATTCTAACAGTTTTTTGGTGGAGTCTTTAGGATTTTCTATATGCAAGATCATGTCATTAGCAAACAGATAATTTTACTTCTTGCTTTTCAATTTATATACGTTTTGGATCTTTCCCTTAGGTAATTTCTCTGACGGGATTTTCAGTACTACACTGAATAGAAATGCTGAGTGGACACACTTGACTTATTGATCTTAAACGAAAAACTTTCAATATTACACTATTGAGTATCATGTTAACTAAGGGCTTGTTGTGATTATGCTCCTTTATGTTGAGGTGTGTTCCTTCTACATCTACTTTTTTTGCACTTTTGTCATTAAAGGATATTAATTTTGTTAAATGCCTTTTCTGCATCTGTTGAGAAGATGATATGAATTTTCATCTTTCATTCTGTTAATGTGGTGTATCACATTTATTGATTTACATATGTTGAAACTTCTGTGCATCCCAGGGATAAATCCCACTGGATTGCGGTGTATGATCTTTGAATATGCCATTAATTTTGGTTTGCTGGTAATTGTTGAGAGGTTTTGCATCTATATTCATCAGAGATACTGGCCTGTAGTTTTCTTGTATTCATATTTGATTTTGGTGTCAGGGTTATTCTGGCCTAAGTAAATGAGTTTAGGAGCATTCCTGCCTCTTAAACTTTTTGGAAGAGTTTGAGAAATATTAGCTTTAATTCTTCATAAATGTTTGGTAGAATTCCCTCTTGAAGCTATCTGATGTTGGGTTTTTATTTGTTGGGAGTTTTTGTTTTTGTTTTTGTTTTTTTTTTTTTGGCATTGAAGGCATGAATGAAGGAGAGAGGCGGAGGGAGGGAGGGAGAGAAAGAGAGAGACAGACAGAGAGTCTTAAGCAGGATCCACACTCAGTACAGAGCTCTATGTGGAGCTTGATCACACAACTCTGAGATCATGACCTGAGCCAAAATCAAAAGTCAGATGCTCAACCCACTGAGCCACCCAGATGACCCTATTGGGAAGTTTTTGAGTACTGATTCACTCTTTTTATTTGTTACTTGTTTTTCACATTTTCTATTTCTTCAAGACTCAGTCTTTGTAGGTTGTATGCTTATAGGAGTTTTCCATTTCTTTTGCATTGTCCAATTTTTGCCATCTAACTGTTTATATAGTCTCTAATGATATTTCTGTATCAATCATAATGTGTTTTCTTTCATGCTGATTTTATTTATTTGAGTCCTTCCTTTTTTTTCTGGTTAAGTTTAGCTAAAATTATGTCAATTTTATTTATCTTTTCAAAAAACCAATTGTTAGGTTTTGTGGATCTTTTCAAATATTTTTCTATTCTTTATTTTATTTATTTCTACTTTGGGATCTGTTATCTCCTTTCAACTCTGCTAACTTTGGACCTTATTTATTTTCTTTTTATGATTCCTTGAAGTGTAAAGTTAGGTTGTTTGTTTGAGATATGTGTGTGTGTATGTGTATATATTTAATGTTGGCATTTATCACCATAAACTTCCCTCTTAGAACTGCTTTTTGCTGCATACCGGAAGTTTTGTTTTTTATGTTATGTTTCCATTTTCATTTGTTTCAAGGTATTTTTTATTTCTTCATTGACTCCTTGGTTTTTCAGGAATGTGTGGTTTAATTTCCATGAATTTTACATTTTTCCTCTTGTTATTGATTTCTAGTTTCATACCATTGTGATCAGAAAACGATACTTGGTTTGATTTTCAGTCTTTTATATTTCCTAAAGCTTGTTTTGTGACCTAGAATATGATCTATCCTAGAAAATGTTCTATGTACACTTGATAAGAATGTGTATTCTCTTGATTTTGGATGAAAGAAAGTCTATATATCTTTTAGGTTCTTTGGTGTAAAGTATAGTTCAAGTCCAATGTTTCCTTATTGAATTTTTGTCTGGACAATCTATGCATTGTTGAATGTGGGTTATTGAAGTTTTTTACTGTAAATTGTATTGGTGTCTATTCTCCCTTCATATATGTTAGTATTTGTTTAATATTTTAGGTGCCCCAATATTAAGTGCATATATATTACAATTATTATATCCTCTTGATGAAGCATTTTTTTAACATTATCTCTTGTTACAGTTTTTTATTCAGTCTATTTTATCTGATATAGGTATGGCTACCCCTGCTCTCTTTTGGTTTCTGTTTGCCAGAGATATTTCTCATCCCTTCACTTTGAGCCAATGTGTGTCCTGAAATGAATCTCCTGTAGGCAGCAGATAGCTGGATCTTGTTTTTAACCTGTTCAGCCACTTTGCAGATTTTGATGGGAGAATTTAATTCATTACATTTAGTGTAATTACTAACTGGTAAGGACTTACTAATACCATGCTATTAATTGTTTTCTGGCTGTTTTGTAGTTCCTTTTTTCCTCTCCTGCTATCTTTCTTTGTGAATTGATTATTTTTTGTAGTAGCATACTTTGATTTCCTTTTCTTTATCTTATGAGTATCTGTTACAGATTTTTTTGCTTTGTGATTCTCTGAGGCTTACATAAAACATCATATAGGTATAAAAGTGTATTTTAGCTGATAACTTCAATTACATAGAAATACTCTACCCTTTTATTTCTATCCTGTTTTATATTTTTGATATCACAGTTTACATCTTTTTATATTGTGTATTCATTAATAAATTATTGATGCTATAGCTATTTTTAATACTTCTGTCCTTTAATTTTTATACTAAAATTGGCTGGTTTAACACACTGCCACAGTAGTAGATAGGAGTATTCTGGATTTCACTATATACTTACCTTTCTGTTTATTGACTCTATAGGATATTTTTTTGCCATGAATAAAGGAGCAGTTATCCTGTCCAGTCTTTGGAGCAGTGCATTGAACATAATGAATCATCTTGGTCTTGATTGAGTTAACCTAAGATCTTCTTTAACTATATTATATTTTTGGTTTATAGATATCTGAGGTGGCAGATTTCCAAAGTGTTCTAAACAGTTTTTTATATAATGCTGCTGATTGGAATTCAACCTAGCATTGGCATTTAGTGGGCATTTATAACACAAAAGTGTGAAGAATTGCAAACTGCATCCATCACACTAAAAAAAAAAAAAGTGTATATGACAGAATATCAAGGCACTACCTAGGCTGTTCAAGAACTGCAAAGCTCTCATTCTACTGGTGTGGATGTAGGGTGTTAGTGTCATAGTATGTAGAATGGTAAATTTGGAGGTCATAACTGAGCCAACCTGCATGCTCTCCTAAATGGAAGCCATCGTAAGCCTGCTGCTTCATTTTTGTTCTGCCTGTATTCACAAACAAGGCCCACCTGTATTAGCACTGGCTCAGTGCCTGCAGCAATCCCACAGAGGAGAGGCAGTGCAGGGTAGAGGCTAATGAAAGAGCCACAATTGGTCTTTTGCTCTAATATAATTTAAGCCAAGTCAAGATGGGTTTCTGAAGAAGAGTTGTTTTCATTCTGTAAAGGTCCTATGCACAATCATGTTTTAACAAGATTCCCAATTTGCATTATGAAAAGCTGGCAGACTTTTCTTCATAAGGCTATTTACTGCATTTGCCCTTTTGGTAACATTACTATGTGTTTGTTTTGAAGCCTATTATTAAATGAATAAATAGCAGGAAATGTAATATTAGATTAAAGAAAATGTTGGGCTTTCAAATGGCAAGCAAATATGTTAAAAATTATCGTTCTTTAAATGTGGCTCCATGGGCCTCTGAAAGATGATTAAAAATGGCAGAGAAAACCTGTGAAGCGTAGGTAGACATTTTCATTATGTGGCTACATGGTTCTCATAAACAATGTATGGAAACATGGCACAAGGGTTTGTTTGCTGGTTTGGTTTTTGTTTTTGTTTCTTCTTATTTTATTTTTATTTTATTTTGGTCAGGTACAGAATTACTTACAACATCTTAATGTATTTCTTTCTATAAAAGAAGCTGTTGTTGGGATTCAGCTTGGCACTCAAGAACTTCTAGAAACAATTCCCAATGTCTTGATCGCTCTTTTATCTCCCTATCAGTATAAAGTTTTCACTTCTTCCACCTTTCTTAATGAACCACCTCCCTTTTGATAATCTGCAGTAATCCACAAACTGTAAACTTTCCTATAAAAATAACAGTGGACTACTGTGTGGTTTAACAAATAAGAGAAAGAAGGATGCTAAAGACTTTCCTCCAAGTCTTGTTGGCTATTTGCCATTCTCTGAATGGTGGCTGATACAGAATCAGGGCCCAATTTTATGCCGATTTTGTGCCCCAGTTAGCAGTGCTAATTGGGGCACACAAGTAAATTGCACTGTGCCCTGTGGAAATTTTCAGTTAGTCCACTAAATCAGAAAATCATTGAGAGCACTAATCTATTACTCAGTCTCTATTTAATTAGGTGCAAAATCTATGGTCCCTCCAGGAAGGACAAAGTTCAGACATAGGATCTCAGTGGTCAGTTGTTTGGAATTTGATCTGTATTTTATCTTTTGTTATAATCTAAGTTAAAAAATAAGTTTGTCTGCTTTTGAAGACTAAGGCATAGGACATTTTAGTGAGAATTAACAGTCCAAGTATTATTCAAGTAGACAGGAGTAAAGGTCATTTGGTTTCCCTCACACTTGAAAGACACAAATTTTTCTGAGGGAAGAAAATAAAAAAAAAAGACTTTTAGACATACAGAGCCTAAATACACTGATACGTTTAACAGCAAATGCTCCACATTTCATAATTGGGTTCAGTCTTACTGTCTGAACTGCAGCCATATTTAATGAGAGAGCAGAGATTTTTTTTTTCTGTTTCATTCACTGATGCATCTCAAGTGCTCAGTAAATATATTTGAATGAATACATGGAGAGACACATGATGCCTAGGCAAATACAGCTGAAAAAATATATTTACGTGACATGGTAAAGCTAAAAAATAGTGTTTCTGATGTGTTTGGAATACCATCCATAGTACTTAAAGAATATTATGTCCCTGATAGAATGTTTCAGTCATTGTAGGTGAGATCATGACCTTTAAAATATTTTTACTTTTCTTGAATACAAAAAGGTGGTTTGAAAAATTTTGCTCTAGTTTTCCCCAAAACTTTTAGGTATAATATAAATTAAAATTAGTTCAAAGGCAAATATTGTCCTAAAATTATAATTATAGCTTAAAATCAATGTCTTTAAAAAACTTTATTTTCTCCCTTGATATATAGTTTTTTTTTTTTTTTTTTTTTTTTGTAATGTGTAAATTACTTTTAGATCTAGAATAGCTAGAATCTTAAGGAAGCTAATTTTGGCCAGAATCGTTGTAAGAACAAAGCCACATTTTTTTTCAACAATTATAGGTTGTTTTCTTTTTAATTAAACTGACCCATTTACTTAAAAATTTTAATGAAACATAATTGGCATAACATAATTGAGTTTTATAGAGAAGTTTAAATTCTGAGCATGAAGATCCAATTATAATATTGCCGAAATGAATATTGATTCATGTTTTGAAAAAGGGACCTCCCCACTGGTACTATTTTAACCCTGTTCCAACCTCTCTCTACTTCCTAATCTGTTTCTTTGCTGGATCTTCTTCCTTTTAATTCTTTACCCAAATCCTTCTATTCTTTTTTCTTAAAGGAGTCACACACAGTAATCCATCATTTCTCTCCTGTATTCCACTTCTGAAATTCCAGATGCCAATAGAATATTTCCAAATAGATGTCCAAGCCAACCTCTCAAAATTAAGAAATATTATTCTATATATATCCCCTTTCGCTTCAAAACTTGCTTTTACTCTTACCATTCCAATTTCTGTTCATTATAATTTCCTTTCTGTCAGTTACTCTTGGCTTAAAACCTTTTGTTTTTTCCCGTAACCCCTCATTTTCATGAAGAGTAGTCAATCCTATTAATTTCTTATTTTTCCCCCACAGATCTCCTATGCATCGACTTATTTCCAGAGATATCCCCAATTTTCAGTTATGAACTGTTCAGACAAAGCTTATTGTAGTTAGTTGATTTAAACAGGTTTTCCTGCCTCTGATGCCTTACCTACTGTAATAACTCCATGTCAAGTTAACTTTCACCAAATTTTCCTAAAATATATCTAAGACCGTGTCACAGTGTCACTGAAGGACTGACCATTACCCATAGATATATTTTCAAAATTATTTTTCTAGTTCCTTATATTTCACCTCCTGGCTATAACTACATTTCCTGCCATATGATTTACATTCTGTCTATTTACAAATAATCAAAGCTTTAATATGAGCTAATGGACATTTCCTAAAACAATGGGCTTTGTAACCTTCATAACTTTGTTCATATTTTCAGTTTCTGTTTTATAGTCAGTTTGGGCTGTTATAACACAGTACCATAGACTGGGTGGCTTATAAACACCAAAAATTAGTTTCTCATAGTTCTGGACACTTGGGAAGTCCAAGATCAAGGTGCTAGCAGATTCAGTGTCTGAGCTCCTAGTTCACAGATGATTGTTTTTCTGCTGTATTTTTACATGGTGGAAGGAGGTAAGGAGCAATCTGGGATTGCTGGGAAATTACCAAATAGCAAATAGCAAAACTCTCATAACTTAGTGCAGAGCATAAAGACCATAGGACATCTTTTATTTTTGTCTTACCTTTCATTATATTAGATCAATTACTTTATTGAATTCAGTCTAGATCGTTTTGTATGATGCCCCTTTTGTGACAGTATGGCAAGTCCAGATGTCTCACAAGTGAAGTAAATTACAAATGTTTACGAGTTAACACATAGAAAATGGCCAAGAAAGCCCTTTGAGTGGTTGAAGCAGGATTGTTCAATGGTTTTCTGTCACATTAGCTCTATAAAAGATAATCTGTTCCCTCACAATTCTGTAATATTCATGTGAAATTTGTATATACTGCCTTATTTTATAGGTATTTGTGTACATGGCTTTTTCCAAAACTGTATTATAAATTGTTGGAAACTAAATATTATAAATGATACATTGAAACATTTAGAACAATGATTAAATGTGAAAGTTATTTTATAAATATTTGCTGAAAGAATGGATGAAGAGATCATCCCATGACATTAAAACACTTTCATATCTTTTCTATGCCCACTTAAATGGCCGTTGTATTATAGCCAGATGAAATCTGGACTTGGAGTTAGTAAATTTGGGTTTGAATCTCATCCCTGTCCCATTCTAGCTTTTAAAGCTTGGGGTAAGTTTAGGAATCCTTCAGAACTTGACTTATTCATTCATTTAACGTATATTTCATTTTCCTCTTCAGTAAAAGGAATTAATTTTATGTCTCTCATGAGTAGATCAATAAGGTTCTATTGGGTGGTAATGTAACAACTTCCCTGGATTTTTGAGCATTATAAAGCTAAGTCTTCTTACCTAAGGGCCAGTGATGATTTTATTAATGCCCATTATCTTACACTCAGACATCTCAGCTATGTCCTAAAACCTCATCACCAACAAATCTGGGTTGAGATTTCTTCTGCCTTCTCCATCACTTATTGTATTTATTACTTCCTTCATAATTAGCTTATGCTAACGTCTACCTCAGTGAATAAGTTCCCATTTCTTTGACAAATAATGTAACTCTCAATTTACCTGCATCACTTCTGCCCCTCTGGTGTGAATTATTAGCTCTTCTTTGTGAGCTTCTAGAGGAAAGCCTTTTTTATACCTATTAATAAGAGAGTATACCATCTTATATTATTCTCTCTTTCATGAGTATTTTTCAAAAGTTGTACAATTGCATGTTGGGGGCTACGAGGAGTAATTAGGCTGGAAAGGAGCCATATTCATGCTTTCCTTATATCCCCAATATGAATGAACATAGTAGAGTGCCATATATGTTCTCAATAAATACTCATTAGCTGTTGCTATCATTAAATTCAGAGGTGTAAAGTTGTCTAGCATCATCTATATCTCTTCTAGTCTTTGCCATCTCAATTTTATTTGCTGTTGTAGACACTTGGCAGCCTGCAGTGAATTGCACACTGTTGTATGGAACCCACCACTGAATATGGGCTGGTGCTGAAACCTGCTTTAGCAAACAGAAAACGGCACAGGTGACACTATGCCAGTTTTTGGCCTAAAGCTGTAGAAAGTTCTGGAAATTTTCATTTTTATTTTCTTAGAAGCCATTTACCATGTAAGAAGTTCTATTGCTCAGGCACCACTATACCATGAGGAAGCATTAGCTACTTTTGTAGAGAGCCCATATGGGGGGAACCATGAGATCTAGCTGACAAACAAAGTGGGGGGTGAGGGCTACCTTCTATGGCTTCAGCTGAGCTCCTAGCCAATGTCAACTTATCAGCTGTGTAACTAAGCCAGATTGAAGGTGAGTCTTCTAGGCTTAGGCCAGATGTTTCAGCTGATGCTATCAGAAGATAATGAAATTGTTTTCTTTGAGCCCTGCCCAAATTATAGAATTTTAAGCAAATAAGTATTTACTGTTATTTTAAATCAGTATTAGACAACCAGCACAGGTGACTTTTTTTTTTTTAATATACATGAAATTTATTGACAAATTGGTTTCCATACAACACCCAGTGCTCATCCCAAAACGTGCCCTCCTCAATACCCATCACCCACCCTCCCCTCCCTCCCACCCCCCATCAACCCTCAGTTTGTTCTCAGTTTTTAACAGTCTCTTATGCTTTGGCTCTCTCCCACTCTAACCTCTTTTTTTTTTTTCCTTCCCCTCCCCCATGGGTTCCTGTTAAGTTTCTCAGGATCCACATAAGAGTGAAACCATATGGTATCTGTCTTTCTCTGTATGGCTTATTTCACTTAGCATTACACTCTCCAGTTCCATCCACGTTGCTACAAATCAGGAGACTATAGATGCTGGAGAGGATGTGGAGAAACGGGAACCCTCTTGCACTGTTGGTGGGAATGCAAATTGGTGCAGCCGCTCTGGAAAGCAGTGTGGAGGTTCCTCAGAAAATTAAAAATAGACCTACCCTATGACCCAGCAATAGCACTGCTAGGAATTTACCCAAGGGATATAGGAGTACTGATGCATAGGGGCACTTGTACCCCAATGTTCATAGCAGCACTCTCAACAATAGCCAAATTATGGAAAGAGCCTAAATGTCCATCAACTGATGAATGGATAAAGAAATTGTGGTATATATACACAATGGAATACTATGTGGCAACAGGTGACTTTTAAACAATACAAATTTGAGACTGAAATTGGCTCCTGACATAATGGTTAAAAGTGCACCATCTGGAGTTAGATGGCCGAAGTTGGAATCCTGACCCTGACAATTACAAGCTTCATGACTTTGGCAAGTTCTTTAGTCTTTCAGTGCCTTTATTTTTTCATTTACACATAAGGGAAATAACATCTGCATAATAGAATTAATTTAGGTGTTGAAAGTGTTTATTAGACTCTTAAAAAGGTGCCTAGCATATGCTGAACATCCTGTAAATATGAACTATTGCTATTTATGCAATCATTTTTTTAGTATATATCTCTCACACTAGACTGTATCATAAGGGAAGGAAACACATCTGTATATGTACATAGTACCTACAACACAGAAAGAATTCAGTACATATTAATTGAATGAATGGACATGAGGTGGGTAGAACACTGTATGAGTCTTAGATTCAGTGGTGATGAAACAGATGATGCATAATGCAATGGTGATGAAAATCTTTGCCCAGGTTTTAAATTTTGGTGTCAGATGTGTTTAAATGATTGATCTTATCTACCTGCTAATTGTTGCCTTATACAAATATTACCACTCTGATTTCACCATCAGTGATAACATGTAGTTATTGAATATCTACAGTATAAGTGTAAAGCTTTTGCTGTGTGTTAAAATATACAGTCTGTCACCTGATACTCAATATCAAGGAAATTTTAATCTAGTTAGAGAAATAGGATATGAAAAGAAAGGAGAGCCAACAGTATATGTTTCTTATATTCATCAAGTTCACCTAAGCTGAAGCATTACAGATATGTTGCTAACAGAGTTAGATCCTTGAGCATAGGTGAATGGCACAATACGCAGAGGAGAGAGGTGAATTTTTCAATGGGATGACATCAAATGCAGGCATAAGAAAATGAATGGATTGTATGGAAAGAGCGTGTAGTCTTATTTGTTCAGCATGAAATGTTCTTCAAGGCAGCATTTCTTTAGAATGTGGTGCCCAAATTCGAAGTGGTAAATTTGATTCTGAAGAGAATAGTTAATTCTAAACAATATTTTCCAAAGAGTAGAAAGTATAAATAATGTTGGGAAAGTAGTTTGTTAGGTTGGAATATAGTTTTATACAAGCTGAATTTGAAATGATGACCTAGATGGACCAAATACATGTATACTAAGTCGGAGAGAAAAACAGGGCTGGATGTTGGCGACTAGACAAGACCGATTAATTCTGGACATGCATGTCACTTATATAGCAGTGATAGTTTAAGTCACAGTTGCAGGAAGACACTGATTTTATATACATGGATAGAAGATGAAACTGAAGAAGGCAAAACAAGAGTAGATTAAGGAAAGCATATTTTCACAGAAACCAGGGAAGAAATGAGTTTTCAAAGTTCGGCAGTTTACAAAGTATCAAATACTTTTTTAAAAGTTAGGAAGAATGACATTAAAAAAATGTGGGATTTAGTATCCTGGAGTTCTTTGGTAGTATGAAATAAAGTGATTTCCTTATAATGAAGTATAGATACTTAAGTCGATTATGGTAGAAGTTGAATTAGGTTTCTGAAGTGTACATGAGACTGGTTCAGTTCTTGGAGTTGAAAATGAAGAAACTATTTGTGGTATCCAGGTTTGAATGTATGAGTTGTTATAGTATGTGCCAAAGATTGTATGTAATGGAAGAGTAGTGTTGAATATATACACACTCTGTTCCTTCAGGTTCCATCTTACCTCAATGCCAGATTACTTTGAGACAAAGAATGTAAGGTGGCTCTGTTCTATTTTTTGCCACCATGACTTTTAAATCACCCAATTGTTATTTATAATATACCTTTAAATTTTTAACTAGTATATGATGCTCGTAATTATGAAACAGATGTGGTAAGATATTCATCTTTTGAAACAAGGGATTTTATGTTTTTAACATTCCACTATACTATTTTCATTAGACCTATTGTTTTCTGTTATATTGCTAAATATTTATGGTCAGAATTATTTGTATAAAGGAAACACCATCATTTTAGACTTT
The DNA here is from genome assembly GCF_007474595.2 of Lynx canadensis. NCBI lineage: Eukaryota > Metazoa > Chordata > Mammalia > Carnivora > Felidae > Lynx > Lynx canadensis. The sequence goes on along the minus strand of NC_044310.1, from coordinate 137,196,542 downwards.
TGCAGGTGAGCTTTCTTGATGTTTTTTCATTTTCAAAACAGTCTTATTTTTGTGGTCACTTTGTTTCTTCGTTCCTAAGAAGAAATGCCAAATTAAGGATTTTTTTCTTTTAATTGGAACACATAACTAGATGTTTTCTTCAAGGTGGATCGGTTAGTACAGTAAATGTACCCTCCTAGGAAAATTCTGGGAAGTTTCAAATGTGAAGGCACAGTAGTAGCCTACTCTTTCTTTGTCTCTTTAGTTTTCACTTGCTGTCACAAAAGAAGCCCACTAGATGGTGTTAAAACCACAAGCTACCTGCTTTGATTTTATTTAAAAAAAAAAAAAAAAGTCTTCAAAGGAGAGTGCTTAAAACGTTTCAGAGGTTGTACTTTCTCCATTTTTAGATAAATGGGAAAGAGGCCAGAAAAAAGTAAAATAGGTAAAAATAAACTAGGTATGTTTCCATACAACTAAATTGTAGTTACAAAGTAGACTACTTGTTGCCAATGAATTATTTTCTAATGAGCTTCTTTCAAAATTAAGCCATTTTGTCAGGATAAATATCAAGTAAAATGATTATGAATCATTATGGCAAGTCTTAATACAAATCAGAAAGTAAATTAATCCAACTCTGTCTGACTCATCATGGCTTTTTTTTTCTTCAGATACAAATGAAGAGTAAACAATGTTTGGCAATTTTTAGGTTAATCATGTAGAACTGATTACTCAAGAAGAATGCTATTAACATTTAGTCAATTTATACCCTACAATATGACAAATTAAAATTAATGTTGCTGTTTTTAAGATATCGAATGGGTCATGATTTTAAGAAAAATGAGAACTGCTGTAGAAAACTGATAATTTTGTCTCTGGGCCTAGTGAATCCAGTTACTTTTAAAACCCAGTTGAAATCCACCCAAGAAAACAGTACAAGTAATTAAGTAAACACAACTCTGAGTTAGGTAGAGTGTGCCCTTAAACAGGTCTTCTTTTAAAGTGTAACGAGGAATAATAATCAATTCTGAACAATTCCCCTTGGAATAGTTATGGTTAAATCTTGCCAATAGCTTAATAACAAGAGAAAGATTTTCTTTTTAGATTGAGTGTATTCTCCTGATGAAGCTCTATTTGATAATTTTTTCAGTGTTTATAATCAGTTCCCTTTAGTATTCATTTAATTAGCTCATTTCAATACACTTCCTTGATGGCATGTGTATGTAAATATATATTTTAAATCATTCCCTTTATATCCAAAGTAATTGATGTAATGAAAATATGTAACTATTAACTTTTGAATCAGGTCTAAAACAATACATACTACACATTATAATGTAAATTACTTCACAGGACAGATAATTTCTAAAAAAAAAAATTTGCACATCAAACATCTATAGCTGTCTACGTGGCGTCTTGCCACATGTATGTATACCAAGTACTCGCAGGATTCCTCTGAACTCCTTATCCTTAAAATACATTTAATAATAATGAGGAGCATCATCTAAAAGTCATGACCTGTTCTATGCTGTCAATAATATGACACATGCTGGCTGGAGATCATTTAAAAAATCTACTTCCCTTTCATATTGGCATACATATTTCCCATGGTGTCTACTTGAGCCTTATCTATATGTTGCCACTTTCATTGGTGAATTTATCCATCTCTGATGGCATGACAGGTAACTTGATTGACTTAGGCAAGTTTAAAGGCTTTTGTCTATGGTTTACTCTTGAACTTAACAGGAAGAAAGCTGAGAACCCTCTTTGAATTAAGGGGTGGTTAAAGCTCTTTAAGCAAAGACTTTGTTGACATACAGACCTACCAACTCTGGACATATTTTCTCTGAAAGCTGTCTCACCCTGCTCAAACTCTGTTACTTCTAAACAGGGTAGTAACATGTAGGTCAAATCCTAGAGATTAGGTCTCTGTGGTTTCCCCTTAGAGACTGGATTCTGCTTTCTATTCTGACTTGAATTTACAGTACTAGTGAGATTGTCATTGGCCAATTATTCAAATGCCATCTTACTCCTGACCTTTTTTAGCAACTTAAAATATAATTTTAAAAACATGTAATCTAACTTTTAGAGTGCACCATTTAATTTTTTGTGTATTCAAAGTTGTGTAAACATTACCTCAATTTTAGAACACTCACATCATCCCCCAAATAAATCTTATATCTATTAGCAGTCACCCCCAGTTTCTCCTTAACCCCCTAGACTTAGGCAACCTCTAATGTACTTTCTATTTCTATTGATATGCTTCTTCTGAACATTTTATGGAAATGGAATCATATACTCTGTTAACATTTAGTCAATTTATACCCTACAATAGGAGGGTATAAACACTACTGTTTATACCCTCCTATTGTAGGGTATAAATTGACTAAAAATCTTTCTCTTGTCCTAAAATCTTTCTCTTGTCCTCCAGGAGCGGCTTCTTCTTTCACTTAGTATAATGTTTTCCAGGTTCATCCATGTTGTAGCTCATATCAGTACTTAATTCTTTTTTATTGCTAGGTAATATTCCATTGTACAGATATGCCACATTTTATTCATCTGTTCATCACAGATAATTTGGTTGTGTATGTTTTTGCCTATGAATACTGCTTCTATAAATACTTGTGTACAAGTTTTTGTGTGGATGTTTGTATTTTTATGTCTTCATCTCTTGGTTATATACTGAGGAGTGGAATTGCCAGATCATATGACAACTGCATCTTTTTAACATTTTCAAGAACTGCCAAATAGTTTTTATAAGTAGCTGCAACATTTTACATTTCCATCAGCAGTGTGAGAGGGTTCCAATTTCTCCACATCTTTGCCAACACCTGTTGTCAAATTATCTGTGTTACTAGTTACAGCCATCCTGTGTATGGGGAGTAGTATCTCACTGTGGTTTTGATTTAGATTTCCCTCATGGCTAATGATATTCAGCATCCTTTCATGTACCAATTGCCACTTGTATACCTTCTTTGAAGAAATGTCTACTCAAATTACCCATTTTTCAATTGAGTTGCCTTTTTTATTTTTGAGTTTTAAGAGTTCTTTGCATATTCTTGATACAGCACCATTATAAAATACATGATTTGCAAACATGTTCTCCCATTCTCTGTTTTGTTTTCATGTTTTGATGGTTGGTGCCCTTTTAAGGGCAACAATTTTTAATTTTAGGAGTTTCGTACTCTTAATACAACTCTACTATAAAATATATGATTTACAAACATTTTCTCCCATCTCTGTGTTGATTAGTTGGTCAGTGGAGATATAGATTTTAATCTAGGCAATATCATAGTGTCTGCATTCTTTTATTCTCATTTTAGATAGTGAGTTATTAGTTGTCTAACAGGTATTTGTTAAATCTATGAATTGAAACAACCAACAGAAACCTAACTAGTATTAATTAGAGAGATCAGGGATATGGAATAGAATACAATTTCATTATTTTTCTTCTTTTATGGGTACTGTTTGATTCAGCATGGTTGAATTCAGCTCAAGACTTTCCCAGGGCTAAGGAGGAGGTGCTGTAGATCATAAGATGCCCGGTTTCCACAGAACAGTAATAAAACTGCCTGATAGAAATGCATGAAGACAAATAACTCCACATTATAGGAAAGACTATGCTTAAAGATTTGCTTCTCCCCTATCTCCTAATCATATCTTGATTCTTATGGTATATGGTTTATTGCAACAATTGGTACAGGGTATAGAATGCAAAAGAATTTTCAAATGTGGATAAAGGCATGTCCAGTTACTGTTAGAGCTGGATTTGGAATGCAGCACCGCCAGCTCTTCTGATACCAGCAGGCATCACTGAGTCCATACTCATTTTCTTTCTTTTTTTTAAGTGTATTTATTTTGAGAGAGAGAAAGAGAGAGGCAGAGAGAGGGAGGGAGACAGAGAGAATCCCAAGCAGACTGTGCACTGTCAGCATAGAGCCCGATGCAGGGCTCGAACTCACAAACCATGAGTTCATCACCTGAGCTGAAACCAAGGGTTGGACGCTTAACCAATTGAGCCACCCAGGTTCCCCAGTGCTGATTTTCAAGATTATGAAAACTAAGACCATCTCTATCATTTCTAAATTATACCAAAACTCCAGATGGGCTCTAGGAACTAGGGAGTGATATGGGTCACCATCACATACAGCATTCATTCCCACTGCCGCAACTTACTTGCCAATTACTTATTACTAAGGGACTCAGATTCACTATTAAAATGAAACATTGCCTTTTCTCAAAAATTAATCTAAAATATTCAGTATTTTTCCTAAGAAAATCATGTTAATGCCTTTAATACACATTGTACATTATATTATCTAAACATTTTAAGTTATTGAGTAAAAAAAAGCCATGCCTTATTATACATTTATGTGGAAGAGTGAGCAAATTAAACATGATGATGTTATATAATATGGGTGAGTTAACAGTATTTATTGGGGAAATATAATTCAAGGGTCAGCTAAAGGGAGGCAAGCAGTCTTTTGTTGCCTCTTAATCCAAAAGGAAGACAAAGTGGGATTATGACATTGCTAGATGCACAGTGGAATATCCTCCAGGAGCGGAATCCAGCTCTTCAACATTCTTTTGGTGCAAGAGTGAGAACAGCCTTTGAAGTAGGATATAAAAAGATAGCACTTAGGCAGCAGATACTTTTTATGAGAATTCCAGCTGTACAGGAAATTATCTGAGGATGCTAGTGGCTAGCACCTGGTAATCCTAGGATAAATTTGACTCAGACTTTTGGTGAAAGTAGGTCCTTGAACCAGTCAGGCAACCTGAACGATTGGAGTCTTTTACTGGAAAATACTTTGTATTGTTCCCCAATATAAAAATGAATGCCAACAAAAAATAGTTATCAGTAACTGCTTGCTGAATAAAATACACAGCAAGTGTGTTCGCAATATGTAAAAGAAGACAGGAAACTATATTCCTTCCTTTTACCCGAATGTAAGAGACTAGAACTCTCATTATCTTCACATTTCCTATATAACAGGTAATTTGGTGTTAAGCCTCATAATAACTTATGTTTAGGTGTTATTATCCCCTTATCCCGAGGTTCAATAAAGTGTCTAATGTTATCTGGATTAATTAGAAGATCTATAATTTGAACCCAAATACATCTGAATCCAAAGCCCATATTTTCTCTCATTTTCTTTGTCAAGTGATAATTTTATAATATTTAATGTAGCCATACTCAGTTTTGTTTTGTTGTTTTTTGTGTGTGTGTGTTTATTTAGAGAGAGAGTGCAAGAGGGATGGAGGGACAGAGAGACAGAGAGAGACAGAGAGAAAGAAAGAAAGAATCCCAAGCAGGCTCTGTTCTGTCCATGCAGAGCCCCATGTGGGGCTCGATCTCATGAGCTGTGAGATCATGACCTGAACCAAAAGTAAGGGTCAGAGCTTGACTAAGTCACCCAAATGACCCAGTTGTACCTCTTTTTATGCATTAAAATTATTATTTGTTGAACAGTGGAATTCTTCACTTCTGTTCTACCAGTTCTCTACTGTCACTTGAACACAGCTTTTCTCACACTCTTGTTACCAAACTCTGGATTGTATAGGATTGGTAGAGTGGCAAATAGAGCTGGGAAATGAGGAGGGATAAAGAGATTTCCTCTTCCATTCTATCTAGAGAAAACTTGTAATCTGAATGAGGGTTGAAGTGAAGGTTGGGGTATACAGTACAGTGGATAACATCTCTTAACTTTTGAGAAATGGTTTCAGGAAACCCCATAAACCAGAGTACTTGCATAAGTTCATGTGAAAGGGATTCACAAACATAGAAAGGAGAGATTTGTCATAATTACTATATATTGATCTGTAAACTGTGAATAATGAAAAGGATTTACAGTGTGGTGGTTTTTGGACTCTGTTTAGCAAATAAATTCTTGACGCAAGCCAAATATAACTTAAATACATAATAAAACAATAAAATGTAACTGTTCTGTTTCTATTCCTGTTATTGTTTGGTTGGGAAATATCTGAAATGTCCCATTTTCATAATTTTTTCCTTCTTGGACTTCTTTAAATCAGTGATTTAGTATATTCCCGTTTAATGTTTAATATTTGTAATTATGTTTTGAATTAAATTTTATGACCCTTGAAGTCTAAGGCCATGTTTTGACCTTCTCCGTGGCTGTATTCTGAGCCCAACAAACAGCAGTATGTATATAATAACTACTCATAGTGTTAGCCAAAAGGTATTGATTGACTATCTGCTGAGGAAAGATGAATGTACAATAACCTGCATGCCTTATTTCTGGATCTAATTTCGACCTCTGTCCTTATTAAGTGTAGTTGGATTATTTATTATTGTATCTCTAGTATCTTCTTTGGTACCTGAAACCCAGCACACTCAGAATAAATGTGTTGGATGAAAGGACTTTTCAAGCTTCCAACTACAGATTGGGTCCTATTGGGTTTTGAAATTGATTTTTTATGGCATTTGTTGAAGTTCGGCAGCATCCGTGCTTGACACTGAGCCTGGTAACCAGTAAGCTCTCTGTGAAGCCAGACTTCCTGGATTGAAATTTTGGCTTTGCCTCCTCCTCGCAAGTTGACTGTGGAAAAATATCTTAACTTCTCTATGCCTCGAATTCTGTATCTGTGTACCAGAGTTAATACCTGTTTCATTATATTATTGTGAAGATGAAATGTCTAGGAAGACAGACAGAAACTTTAGTACAGAGTTTAGCTAATCACAGTTTTATTCTTATTAATTTCGTGAAGATATTTTATTAATATTTATAGAGGCTGGAAATTCCTCTGACAAATAATATGTAAATTAATCTTTTTATTTCATTTTATTTAAAGTTTATTTGAGAGAGAGAGTGTAAGAGTATGCATATGCATGAATGGGAGAGGGCAGAGAGAGAGGGAGAGAGAGAATCCCAAGCAGGGTCAGTGCTGTCATCTCAGAACCTGACTCTGGGCTCAAACTCCCAAACTGTGAGATCATGCATTACCTGAGCTGAAATCAGGAGTCGGTTGTTTAACAGACTGAACCACTCAGGTGCCCCTGTAAATTAATTGTTTTATTTTTTATTTATTTTTATTTTTTATTTTTATTTTTTTAATATTTATTTACTTATGAGAGAGAGAAAGAGAGAGAGCATGAGCCGGGAAGATGCAGAGAGAAAAGGAGGCACAGAATCAGAAGCAGGCTCCAGGCTCTGAGCTGTTAGCACAGAGGCCAATGCAGGGCTCCAACTCATGAGCCTTGAGATCATGACCCAAGCACCCAAGTGGGGTGCTTAACCTACTGGGCCACCCAGGCAGCCCTGTAAATTAATTGTTTTTAAAGCAAAGGTGTTTAGGGGTGCCTGGATGGCTCAGTGGGTTGAGCATCTGACTCTTGATTTTGGCTCAGGTCATGATCTCATGGTCATGGGATCAAACTCCACTTTGGCCTCCACACTGGGTGTGGAGCCTGCTTTAAGATTTTCTCCGTTCTTCTTCCTCTGCCCCTCCTCTGCCTTTGCTCATGCATGTGCATGCACACACGTGCTCGCTCTCTCTCTCTCTCTCTCTCTCTCTCAAAATAAATAAAGCAAAAGTGTTTAGATCTCTTCAGAGGGGGGAAAAAGTACAAATGAGTTGCAGAATTGTCCTAAGAAACCGAAAAAGATATGTCAGTATAGATAAGTAAATTAATAAGAGATTTATTTACTAGAAAACATTTTAGCATCAAGGAGGGACTTATATAAGCATACACACTCTTTTATTCATTTTTTCCATATACCCAGGTGATGCAATGTGCAACATAAATATGTGACCTCATAAATCTAGGCCTGATCTTCTGGAGTGGTGAAATAAGTGAGGTTCAAAGAGTTGTGTTACTCATGTATCAATCATAATAGTTAGCCTTATTGAGCACTTAGCACATAGCAGGTACGTATCTAAGTGCCCTTAGTTTGTAATTTACCTAATCATCACAGCAACCCTATACAGTAGATATAATAATATCCTATTTTATAAGTGAGGGATCTGAGACAACAATAGATTTTATGCCCAGGGTCGTATAGTCAGTAAAACGGCCAGGGATCAGAACTTAAGAGATATGGTTCCAGAGAGTATTTCCTAAACAAAATATGTCCTGCAGAATAAATTTTAGCTGTTACATTCTTTGACCCTTCAGACTAGGTTAATCTCTACCCTTTTTGGAAACCTGTAATGTTTCTAACTTGTCAAATATCTTTTCAGTTTCAAACTCTTCTTTGAGGTTTCTCGAAGCTTCACATTGACTGACTTGCTTACGTCTGGGTTACTGATAGGCTATTTTACCTAGACCTATGGAGTAGGTATATTTCTTATTTCAGCTTACACATCTGGACTTTTGAGGGCTGATGTCTGGCTTTCTATTCCCAAGATATCCATCACCATTTTGTTTAACTATGGACTACCTAAATACTCATTGTCTATTAATACTTTTCCCCATCCATCCATGTATCTGTTATAGGATAACTGCCACCCCACTCCTTTTCTGGACTGTGTATAACATGGTCATTTACAGGCTCAGGAGTACAGACCAGAATGATGTGACTCCTGGTCAGTATCAGTATGAGTTATCTGTGTGCATTTTATCTTTTTATCCTCTGGTTGCTCAATGATAAGGGGATACTAAATAAAAAAGATACTAAACTCCTATAAGGAAGATCATATTATGATATTCAGGCAAAAATACATATTAAAACAGTATTTTTTATTGTTATATCGGCGATAAAATTTCACATTTGAACACTTTTCAGTTTAAAATTTCACAAAATTTTCTAATTTATTTCTGGCAACAAGCCTGGTTAATAGTGTAATTATTGTCATCAGTAATTCGGAAAAATGGTAGTGTGCCTCTGAGGAACCTGGAAATGAGGGAAATAGTCTTTTTTCTTCAAGTAGTTGTTTTTAAAATCAGCATTTATTAAATAAGAGAAAAGATGAGCAGAGTCACTTGTAAGATACAACTCCAACTTCATAGAGTATGTCCCTGAACTTAAGGAAATAGTGTCAAAATGGGGATGGATCGGCCATGAAGATAGAAATAATTATTCATAGGGGATAATATTGGAAATAAGTATTATCTTAAGCACTGTCCAGGAGTGAGTCTTACAAAATAGACTTGGATTATTACAGTCCTGTTGGCAAGCTCAAGCCTTATTATGACAGCAAAACATGAAGCTATGTGCGTCTGATTCTATTAACACTTTAGTTTAGCTAACTCATTTTTGTGGGGCATTCACCAAACAAACTAATTGGGATTTGGCTTCCTCTGTAGATCTGCCTACAGGAGAGACACTATTCAGCTTCAAGTGTACTGGGGGGTAGAATTGTTATTATATTAGTTGAATACTTTGGATTGCAAGGAACAGAAACCTACTTGTGCTAGCTTCAGCAACAACAACAAATCAACTAAATGTGAATATGTGAATTGATAATGAATATATGCTACAGGAAATAGAGTGTGTCTTGGAATTTGTGGGGATGCATGCAGACAGGTCTCAGAAGTGGGCTAAAATGAGAAACTGGAAGGCATAGAGAACCTGTGAAACCTTTTCTCTCCAGCTTTCATTTTTCTTCTCCATATGGATGCTTCCTTTTTCATTTTCTATAAACAATTACTTCTGTTTCTGTAGACTACATAGGAATTGCAACATTACTACTTCGTGTTTCCCTAGCATAAGTGTTTTTATGTTTAGCCATACAAATAGAAACTTCTATTTCCTTTTTTTTGTATTATTGAGGTATAATTGACTTATGCTTATTACTCATAGGTCTGTGGGCCCAGGGCCTTCTGTTATGTATGCCTTAGATGCGATTTCCACAGAATTTACCAAAACCTCACTCCTTTTAGTTTGAATTGACCAATCTGTCCTTAGCCTGGCAACTCTAAAGCACTCCACTCAGGGACCCTAATAAAGGTGTGTGCTCCAGGTGCTGCCCCTTTCTCTACCTTCATCCTGCCTTGACCTTCCCACGTGGCCCTTTTAGGTGTGCCTGTATCTATGAATCTGTAAAATAATTTTGTTTTAATTTTCTTTCAGTCGTTTGTTGAACCACAGCTCACCATTAGACCCCAGGGCTCTTCTTAACAAGTGTAAATTTATCAAAGTTATAAAATGTATGAATTTTAAAATGAGATTATCAATTTCTACCAAAAAAACCTGAATATTGGAATTATGTTGAAAGCATACATCAATTTGGGGGAATTGACATCTTAACAACTTTGAGGCTTTTGACTAATGAGTAAGATTTATATCTCCATATCTTTGGGTCTTCTAAAAAATTTCAGTAATTTTATTTTATTTTTTAGTGCACACATTTTCAGCTACATTTATCCCTGCCTATGTTATACTTTTGGATCTGTTGTAAGAGGTATTTTCTATTCCAATTTTCATTCATTTGTTGTTATTACATAGATATTAAATTGTTTTTGTATATTGATCTTATATTTTTTAATACTTAACTAAAGACATTTAATAGTTATAGTAGTTTAGGGATATTTCCTCACAGATAATAATGTTACCCATGAATAAAGACAGTTTTAATTCTGTCTTTTCTAACTGGATGCTTCTTATTCCTCTTACTTTCATTATTACTTTGGCTAGAAATTCCATTACAATTTTGAAAAGAAGTACAGAGAGTGAACATCCTTTTCTTCCTCCTGATTGTAGAAGAAAAGCATTCAGTCTTTCAATATTAAGTATGATATTAGCTGTAGGTTTTTTTTTTTATATATATATAATTCCCTTTATCAGGATTAGGACATTCTCTTCTATTCTTACTTTCCTCAGAAGTTTTATCAAGAATGAATACTGGATTGGGGCGCCTGGGTGGCGCAGTCGGTTAAGCGTCCGACTTCAGCCAGGTCACGATCTCCCGGTCCGTGAGTTCGAGCCCCGCGTCGGGCTCTGGGCTGATGGCTCAGAGCCTGGAGCCTGTTTCCCATTCTGTGTCTCCCTCTCTCTCTGCCCCTCGCCCGTTCATGCTCTGTCTCTCTCTGTCCCAAAAATAAATAAACGTTGAAAAAAAAAAAGAATGAATACTGGATTTTGTCAAATGTTTATTCTAATGAGATCACAGTTTTTATTGGTGGTTATGGTGTTTATACTTTGATGTCATGTTGAAAGATAATAATTTGTTTTCTAATGTTAAACTAACCTTCAGTTCCAGAGATATACACCTAATTGACCATGATATACTATCCTTTTGTATATTGTTTGATCTGAATTGAAAGTATTTTTAAAAATATGCATATTTGTTCATGAAATACCTTTGGTTTCCATATCTGGATAATGCCTCTGAAATAATTTGGGAATAATTGCATTTTTTATGCTATTGTAATGGAATTGTTTTCTTAATTTCTTTTTCAGCTTGCTTATTGCCAGTGAGTTTTGCAGTTGATCTTGTACCCTGAGACACTGCTGGTACTATGTCTAATTTATTAGTTGTAATAGCTGTTTTGTGCATTTTTTAGAATTTTCTGTTTATAGGATCATATCATCTGTAAAGATATAGCTTTACTTTTTCTTTTCCAATTTGAATGCCTTCTCATACTTTTTATTGCATAATTTCTCTTTCTAGAACTTCCAGTACAAAGTTCAGTAATAATAACATGGGAAACATCCTTTTGTTATTCCTCATCTTTGAGGGAAAGCTTTCAGTTTTTCACTACTAAGTATATTGTTAGCTGTGGGTTTTTCATAAATGCCTTCTATCATGTTGAAAAAGTTTCCTTCTATTCCTAGTTTTCTAAGTGTTTTTATCTTGAAAGAGTTCATTTTTGTCAAATGCCGTTAGTGCTTTCATTGAGATGATCTTTTTTACTTCATTCTAACTTGGTATATTACCTTGATTGATTTTTATGTGTTCAACCACACTTGCATCTGGGGATAAATCCCACTTTTGCATGGTCCATATTTCTTTCACTATGCTTTTGGACTCAGTTTGCTAGCATTTTATTGGGAGTTTTTCTATCTGTATTCATAAGAGATACTGGTCAGTTTTCTTTTCATGTGTTAGTATTTATCTGACTTTGGTATCAAAATAATGCTAGTCTCATAGAATGAATTTGAAAGTCTTCCCTTCTTTTCTTTTCTTTTTTTTGGCAAAGTTTGAGAAGGATTGGTATTAATTCCTCTTTACATGTTCAGTAGAATTCACGATTGAAGCCATCTGGTTGTGGGTTTTGATTTATCAGAAGGTTTTTGGTTTTTTGGTTTTTTTTTTTTCTTCGCTAATTCAGTCTGTCTCATATAACAATAGGTCTGTTCAGATTTTCTATTTCTCCTTTAGTCCAGTTTGGTGGTTTGTGTATTTCTAGGAATTTTTCCATTTCATACAGTTTATCTCATTTATTGGCATCAAGTATTCTCTTACAATCATTTTTATTTCCATGAGGTTAGTAGTAGTGAATTCATTTCTAATTTTAGTTTTTACCTTTTCTCTTTTTTATTAACCAATCTAAAGATTTGTCAATTTTGTTGATCTTTTTAAAATAGTTTTTTTTTTTTAAAAACTATGTTTATTTGTTTATTTTGAGAGAGAGACAGAGAGTCAGAGAGTGAAAGTGGGGGAAGGCAGAGAGGAGAGTGAGAATCCCAAGCAGGCTCTGTGCTGACACAGGACTTAATCCCATGAACCACGAGATCATGACCTGAGCTGAAATCAAGAGTGGGACACTCAACTGACTGAGCCATCCAATGGTTTGTTGTTTCTGTTGTCTTCCTGTTATCTTTTTTGTTTGTGTCTGCTCTAATCTTTATTCTGCCCTTCCTTTTGTTAGCTTTGTGTTTAGTTTGCTCTTCTTTCTCTAGATAATTTAGGTGTAAAATTTTACTGTTGATTTAGGTGTAAAATTTTGGTATTGATTTGAGATCTTATATGTTCACATTCATATATATAGGTTTTCTTCTAAGCACCGCTTTCCTTGCATTACATGTATTTGGGTATGTTGTATTTTCGCATGTCTTAAGATGACTATTATTATTTTTTTTGAGAGAGAGAGAGCATAAGTAGTGGAGAAAGGCAGAGAGAGAGACAGAGACAGAGATGACAGAGAATCTTAAGCAGGCTCCACGCTTAGCACAGAGCCTGGTATCATGACCTGAGCTGAAATCAAGTTGGATGCTCAACTGACTGAGCCACCCCAGGTTCCCTGTCTTAAAGTAATTTCTGTCTCCCTTGTAACTACTTGTTTGTCTCATTGGTTGTTAACAAATGTGTGGTTTAATTTCCACATATTTTTTTAACACTCCCATTTGTTGTTATTGATTTATAGTTTCATTTCATTATGATTGGAAAGGAGATACTTTTATGATTTCAATCTTTTTATGTTTAGACTTGTTTTGTGGCCCAGCATAGGGTCTGTCCTCAAGAATGTCTCTTGTGTGCTTGAGAAAAATGTATATTCTATACATATAATTTTACCATTACTTCTATTTTTGCTTTATGCAGTTTTTTTAGAGCAACTTTAAAAATAACTTTATATATTTACATTCATTTATCATTTTTGTTGATCTTTCCATTATTTTGTGTACATCTAAATTTCTGTCTCATATCATACCTCTTCCTAAATAATTAATATTTAATATTTCTTATAATGCAGGTCTTCTGGCATTGAATACTGTTTTAATTTTTTTTTTTAACCTGAGAAGGTTTTTGTATCTCTTTCAGTTTTTAAAGATGATTATTCTGGGTATAGATTTTGTTTGTTTGTTCGTTTATTTACTTGTACTTTGGAGGTGTAACTCCATTGCCTTTTGGCTTGTGTGGTTTGTGCAATGAGTAAGAAATCAGTTTGTTTCTAGTAATAAGAGCAAATAATTACAAAAATAAGCATTTATATAGTGCTCTCCATGTTTAGGCACAATTCTAATCACTTTCAAATATTTTTTTAATTTAAATGTGTTTTAAAAATTTGTTTAGCAAAGTGAATTTAACTTCTTGTACACTTCTTGAAGGAGTAAACACACATACATACATATTTGCATGCATATGTATATGCCTGTTAAGAAGAAAAGTGATAAATGACTAGTGTCCGAAGTAGCAAATAGATCTACCCTGAAGACTAAAGATTGTTTATTTAATGCAGAAATGAGAGATTGTTGATGTTCTTAGTAAAATTATTTTTTATAAAATATTTATAAGGCTGAAATCAGATTACAGTGGGTTGCAGATTTAAAGGCTATTAAAAGTTTGCATGGGAAAATGGAAAAGTGAAGAGTGATAATGGGAATAATTATATAATTTATTATGATAAAATTATAAAAATATACTACTAAATTTAAGTATTATTTACTTACTATGCTGAGGACTTTACATATGTTATTATGTATTTGATTTAAATTATTTAAATTATTTAAATTAATTTACTTCAGTCTTATAACAGTATTTTGAGGGAAAATTATTTCATTTGTACATATAAGAAAACTGAGGCATAAAAAGACTGAGCATATCTCTGTATCTTGAGAGTTTTGTTTTAAAAAAAAAAGTAGGGTTTCAGGGTGCCTGGGTGGCACAGTTGGTTGAGTGTCTGAGTTCAGTTCAGGTCATGATCTCATGGTTCCTGAGTTTAAGCCCCATGGCAGGCTCTGTGCTGACAGCTCAGATCTTGGAGCCTGCTTCAGATTCTGTGTCTCCCTCTCTCTCTTCCTCTCCCCTGTTCATGCTCTGTCTCTGTCTGTCTCTCTGTCTCTGAAAAATAAATAAACATTAAAAAAAATTTAAAAAATAGAATCTCTCTCCCTCTCTCTGTCTGTCTTTCTCTCTCCCTAGGAATACAGCAATAGATCTTGAGTGCAAGGTCTATTTCTTTGTCTTGGTTGAAGTACATCAGGCTGGACATCTTTTGTTTATTTTTTTAACATTTAGGAGTCAAAATGTGAATTAAAGTTTACCTTGTTATAACTTCCACATGAAACATAAATGGTAAAGCCAATTTGGAGAGTAGTTGGGAGATGGGATTTTCCAATATATGGCTGCCCCAATGTGATGATGTCATCTTCCATCAAAAGTAAAGTTATGTTTATTTCCTTTGAAACTAGTCAGATCTGTGGGAATATCTCCACCCATACAATGTGATGAAAGTAATCATGCATGGCTTTTGAGACTTGGTTATAATAAGCAATATGGCTTCCTTCTGACCTTTTCCCTGTCTTGAGAATCTTACTCTGGAAGCCCAGCCACCATATTGTGAAGAAGTCCAGGTCACATGGAGAGGCCACGAGTGGGTATTCCACTGGCACAGTGGGCCAGGCTTATAGCTGACAATCAGCTGCACCATCAGATATATTCTAGCTCTTGACTTCAGATCTTGGAGCTGAGGCCTTAGACATCATTGTGCATATATAAGCCATCCCCATTGTGTCCTGTGTGGATATTTGACCCAGAGAAAACCATGAGGAGTAATAAATAATTATTGTGTATCGCTGAGAGCTTTTGAAATAATTTGTTACCCAACAATAGATAACTGAGATGCATTTGTTTCAGTAATCCAATATTTGGTATGTATTCAGCAACTGTTGTATAATAAGGCATATGAAAAATGTTTGTTGGGTCATAATTTGTAAGGGCAAGAAACTTGAAAAATCTGTAAATAAATGTCTAAAAATTAGAGTAACTGAATAACCTTAGAATATACATACTATGAAACACTATTTCATAGTTAAAAAAAATCAAATTTATCTATGGGGAATTTTTAAAATAAATGTTGTTGGATAAAAATGGCAAAGTACAGAAGGGAACACAGCATTTATGTAAAACACATACATACCCCCAAATATTACATATTTTCTACTGGAATATAAAAGTCAGTGAAAACTGGTATGATAAAATGCAACTAATCTAACACATAAATGAGGGTAAGAATAGTATCATAAATTCAACCTAACATGAGTTAAACAAAAAGAGAAAGGAGTTATTTAGGGATCTGTTCTGTGCAAGTTATTGAACCATGAATCTCTTTGATATTATTTTATACATATCTTGAGTCTTGTGAAGCATATATTATTACCAAATTTTTTAAAGAGAAGATAAGTGAGAGTATGAGTATTTGGTATATGGTAGAGAAGCTAAGTCAACTACATAATTGATTCTAGAGAGCCTAATTTTGACTACTTAATACATATGGGTCCCTTTAAAGGTACATACTGCTTTTGAAATTAATCTTTAATTAAATGATTTCTTAAACCCACCTGGTTTTATTTTCCTCATGTATGGTGCCAAAGGGCTAACCAGATGAAATACGTGATTTTTTTTCAACTGCAATTCTGAAATTAGGTTGATTTGACTCAACCTAAATGGACATAAGTTAGTGGACTCAAGTCATTATTTGCTTCTGTTATTTCAGTAGACATTTGTATTATACCAGTCACTGAACATGGTCAAATCAAGGACATTCAACAGTTCTTTAGTATTCTCTTTGAGGATTATGGAGAATGAAACAGAAAGATTCCATACCTGTTCTGAAAACTAATGCGAAATGCTATTTGTTATGAATCTTGTTTATTTATGGATACCAATTCCACAGGAATATGCCACAGATCATCTAGCTGAATGTAAGCAAAGTTTGGGTAAGACTTGATTCAAATCTCATTACGGTAAGTGAAGGAACTGGACCTTCCTCTGTGATGGCCTCATGAAAACTTTTCTCATCGTCCCATTGACTATGCTTTGATTCTGTGAGATATGGCATTACCATGTGTGGCATCCACATTGTGACTTAAATTAGTGCTAGTTTAGTTTCTTTTTCATTGCAAAACAAGTGTTTCTGGAAGAGCCAGATCTATGCTAGTCCTGAGTTAGGAGAGCAAGGAGTAAGAGAAGCAAAACAGTTTTAAGTAGTGGGTACTGGAAAAGCAAAATCCCAGTGATGTGCAAGAGTACAGAATAGTCAAGAAACTGTCAAAGTTCAAGCTGACTGGTTCAATTTTGTTCTCGTGGTATATTACGTGTGTTGCATGCATATAGACAAATATGAAATAAGGGAATTTGCAGGAGAATGGGCAGAGGAACAAGCAGCAAGTGAAAGATTATTTCTCAGGACAGGAACTAGGTAATACAGGCCTAAGGCGTTAAGAATTTGTTATATTCAAAATCTTTGTAATGTGTTGGTTCACCTTAATTCTTGACTCCACTTTCCTTAACTGAATATGATTTAGATCATTGTGAATGTTCAGGTACTTCAGTTTATCATCTTATGTCAGTGCTATCCATCTTATATGTATAGTGCTTTGCTTTGTCACTTGGCCATTATACTACCCATTAGTTACCTTGAGTATATTCTTTTCTATAATAACGAGTCAGTGTCAAGAAATCTTGTGGTAAGATCTTGATATATTTTTAACTGGAGGACACCTTTAAAAAATGAGTCAATGATGAAGGATTATCTTGTACTAAAGGGAGAAAAAAAGTAGAAAGGTAATGAATCTGGACTTTGACATGTCGTATATCTTATGCAGGGACACCCAAGAATTGTTGGAGAATGTTGGAAATATTCCAGGAATTGTCATGGCAGGATGGTAGCCAGGTTGATGATGATGCATTGTCATTTTACTTTTGGAAAATCCTGCGAGGCTCGCTATGGAGTCTGGCAATTGCAGTTACAATTACTGTACTTCATTTTATTCACTTGGGCAAAATAATGTCATTCCACTTAAAACATACAAAATTACAAACTAATAATAAAGCTCTCTTAATGGCCCTTAGAGCGAGGAGTTAACCTTGATGATAAAGTGATGTAAGGCTTAATAAACCTTGTTTCTGGCCAAGTCTCAGGGAGAATGAATTCTGTGTGATTTAGCTGTGTGGAATCAATAATAACTGACTGCTGCCTGGCACTAGTTGAATATGAGGATTGCGTGCAGTATTCACACAGGTATGGCGATCACCCAGGCTTCCTCCCACCCTCACAGTGCTTCCCTTTTGCTTTTCTTGCCATCAAATGACTCTACTCTGTGATATGAATCTCAACTGCAGGGTGTGTTTGTGTGTTTGACTATGTCTCCCCAACCAGGATAGTCTCACTAATGGAATCAAGGTAGGCACAGTTAGATGTTGCAGATATTTATGTGCTAAATAACAATAAACCTTGGGTAGCTATTTGTAAACAGTCAATAGCAAGCTTTGTAGTAACTTGGGTAAATACACTGGTGTTGTATTGACATATCTTTTATAATTTTTTAACATTTATTCATTTTTGAGAGATGGAGAGAGACAGAACATGAGTGAAAGAGGGGCAGATAGAGAGGGAGACACAGAATCTGAAGCAGGCTCCAGGATCTGAGCTGTCAGCACAGAGCCTGTCACAAGGCTCAAACTTGCGAACCGTGATACCATGATCTGAGCTGTAATCGGACGCCTAACTGACTGAGCCAACCAGGTGCCCCTCAAATATCTTTTATAAAAGAAAGTTGTTGAGCAGCTACACTTACAGCTTTCACTTAAAAAAATTACATAGTCTGGATATTAGTAGAATACTGTATAGACCAGGAAAATTCGTATTGTAGAATTTTGAAGAAAGGATATCAGAATAAAGTCCCTGTGTAAGAAGGTACTTGCCTGACTAAATATACTATGTTTTCAGTCTTGTGAACTCAAGAAAAAAAGGAAACTCTCTTGTGAGTATCCTAATATACACTCGAATTGAGGTTATGAGGTTATCTAAGTAAAACTCTTGAGAGCATGATGTACAAAATATGCAACAATACATTCGTATATAATAAAATATACAATAAAATGTATCTACCAGTTTATTCTCTATGCCATTTAGAAAATAGCTCATCAGAAAGTTATTTGAGTCTAAATTAAATAAGAGTAATTAGTTGCATATTACAAATGAGTGATTGCCTCGTGCTCTCATATTTGAGGCAGATGAGATTCTTTTAAAATTTTTTTTTAATGTTTAGTTTTGAGAGGGAGAGACAGTGTGAGTGGGAGAGGAATAAAGAGAGAGGGAGACATAATCCAAAGCAGGCTCCAAGCTATGAGCTGTCAGCACAGAGCCCGATGTGGGGCTCAAACTCATGGACAATGAGATCATGAGCTGAAGTCCACCGTTTAACCAACTGAGCCACCCAGGCATCTCAAGGCAGATGAGATTCTTGAAGTAGCCTAACACGGATGTATTCCCATAGCCTGTGCTGGGTAACATCTTCGCTTTGTAAGCATGGGCATTCATATTGCCTGTTGCTCCTTTGGTTTGACCAGTTTGATTGATATGTGTTTCATTTTCATGTTAGTTTTGTTTTATATGAATAGTAACAGAAGTACATTTATTATATAAATTATGACAGTGGTTGGAATACACAGAAATCTAAGAGCCAGTTCACATTGCTGAACATTTAAAAGGGTTTCTAATGCTGGAGGCATAGATTGAGGGTCTCTGGAGAGGGGCTTTATACCCAAGAGTTCCAGGCTGAATTCCAGAAGTATGAATAAACCCCAAAGTATTTTTGTGGGTTGTGGGACTAGAAGGGCCATGTGATACAGTTCCTATATAGAACACTGAGAAAGTAAGTAAGGGAATTTTTTCAGTACCTGTTAAATGGAGAAGAATACAACATTTTCAGGATGTCAGAAAGAGTATGAGTGAGCAGGCCAAGGCCCTAGAAGATATCAGGTTGGACCATGTTATTGGACGCAAGTTGAGACTGTGTCCCTGAGAGCAGTATAGAAAAGCAACGGCTGGGAAGCAGAGAGAATTTATAACTCAGCAAGGCTGTCATGGACAGAAATCAACCTCTGACTGTCAGACTTTTTCTCTTGAGGTCATGGTCAATTTAAGCCTGTATACATAAGTTATCCAGCCCATGGAAAAGGAAGGGAAAAATGAGAAATCTTAATTGGCTGAGTTTAAACTTGAAATGGCTGAAAAAATTACTAGAGTGATCAAGCTTATCTGATGTTAACTGGATTGATTTTTTTGCCACTAGTCAGAAAAGAGTCTCAAAGTAAAGACAAAGTTAATGTAAAAAAAAAAATCAAGCTATATTTTACCGCTTAGAATTTGTGGCTTGAAAATACACATCTGCTTTTTGTTTGCATGTATGTATAAGTGGTTGTGGAGTTTATACTGAGATTTAAGGCATTTAGAACATTATAAAAAAGATGGGTTGTTGAGATTTTTGAGAGATAGAGAATTTGGGTAGCTATAATTCAAATTTATAAAACAACTGTTCACAAATATTTCAATATTATTGGTTTAATGACAACAGATACGCTGCCTTGATACAATTTTATGATGAAATTTGTAATCTAGAATTAATGTTATTGACTCTGCTGTTAAGTTTCTTTAAAAATTCTGTTTATTAAGTGTGTAATGCTTTAATGATAGCATGTGGAGAAGAGGAATTGGGGCATTCCTGACCAAATTTTGAGCTATAGTGGCCTCAAGATAGCTTTAACTTCTTTATTTCTCTTATACAGCAATTTATACTAATTACAACAATTCATTTTAGCTAACACATGTGGAAACATAAAAATGTGGAGCTATACATAATGAAATTGAAAGTGATCATAAAATTTTAAAATAAATTTTAATATGTGTGGTTCCATGCAGCTGCATATTCAGACTTTTCTTCTTCCTATTTAGTTCCCAAATTTTTCATTAGTTTTGTTACTTCATGATCAGTGTGAATGACATAGCCCAAACAATTGTAAGCAATAAGTAAAATAGGAGAAATTCATTATCATATAAACTTCTTAGAAATAATACTGAGTTTCAAATCATTGGAAATAGTAATAACCAAATTAGATGTTATCAGACTTTACTAATACAAAATATATGTTTCCCCATTCTAATACTTGAATACTTGAGCAAATAGATGCCACCAGCAATGTTAGATTTGATTAGGGGTTTTTGGCTTACTGCTTAATGAGCTTAGCTATGAATATTAGCTCACTATCTTTTAGATCTAGAAGAAAAATCAGAGTATTAAAAATCAATTGTGTTTCCCCCCTCCCCCCTTTTTAAAATATTACTTGGTTTTAAAAGAACAGCGATCACAGGACTGTGAAAGTACTAATAGTAGCAGAAATATAAAAATTCGCATATAGAAGACATGGAAGTGGAGCAGGTAATAGAAAACACACGAGCAAAGATGTAGGAATCTGAAAAAAAGTTTATATAGACTGTTTCCCATTACTTAGTATGTCTTTCATATCAGATGTGAAGAGGAAAAAGTGACGGAGTGGCTGGAGAAGTATGTATACGGGACCATATAATGGGGAACATTATATTTCCATGCATA
Source organism: Lynx canadensis (assembly GCF_007474595.2). Taxonomy (NCBI): domain Eukaryota; kingdom Metazoa; phylum Chordata; class Mammalia; order Carnivora; family Felidae; genus Lynx; species Lynx canadensis. The sequence goes on along the minus strand of NC_044310.1, from coordinate 137,175,321 downwards.
GACTTAGAACTTTATGCTGATCATTTCTAATGTATATTTCACAGAGCCATAAGATTACCTTTATCATTGTGACTGTCATTTTCTTAAGAAAGAGAAAGAAAGGAAATTGGAGTTGATTATGAGACTTGTAAGGAATATTGATCATTAATAATAGTCAACAAGGAAAATGAAAAGTGTGTGGCCAATGGTGAGGACAAGCATTTTAGAATGGCACTGGCATTTAACTAAGATCATGTATTAGAACTTTGGTTTGTTGCCAATAGTTTGTTTTATTCAACTGTGCTAAGCCGCCTTGGTAAAGAAATAGGAATACTGAAAAGGAAAATTTATCAGAAGTGTTTTGATATAGAATAAGCCATTATAGTATAAAGTAAGAACAGAAACTACCCTGTGGTCAAACTAACAAACCCTCAAATCTCAGTGTGTTAGAATAATGGTTGACTTGCTCTCATGACTGATACAGGTTGAGTGTTGTTATACATTGAATGTTGTCCCCAAAAGGTATGTTGGAGACCTGACCTTTAACACTTAAGAATGTAGCCTTATTTTGAAACAGGGTCATTATAGATGTAGTCAAATTAAGATGAAGTCATTAGAGTGGGCTCTAAAGCAGTTTAACCAGTGTCCTTATAGAACGGTGAAATGTGGGCACAGATACAGACACATGCAGAGGGAAGATAATATGAAAAGACACAGAGAGAATAGGTTATTTACAAGCCAAGGAATGCCTGAAACTACCAAAACTAGGAGAAAGATGTGGAACTAATCGTTCCTTAGAGCCTTCAGAGAGAGCACAGACCTGCTTGGTTACAGCAGGTTACAAATAAACCTCTGCTTTTTAGAGTTTTCTGTTATAGAGTTTTCTGGCCTCCAAGACTGTGAGACAACATACTTCTGTTGTTTAAGCCTTTAGTTTAAGGTACTTTGTAATGGCATCGCTAGGACACCAATATAGGTGCACTTCCACCTTTTTGTAATTTCACCATCTGAAAGATGCCTCCAAACTAGTCTTAACAGAGAGAGGCATGGAGGTTGCACACTGTTTCTTATATGCTTTGGTGAGAAGTGACATAAATAACTTTCATTCATAGTCCAATGACTAGAAGTAAACATATGGTCTCAATTTAACTGCAAAAGAGTCCGGACATAGAGGAAAATGTTTTTAGTATTTGGTGTACAAATACTGTCTTCTTTGCAACAGCTATTGAAGTAGATGTGCCTGGACTCTTAATTCAGTTTCCACCTCTTAATAATAGTGGGAAAAGTGTTCACATCTTAAACGTTGATTTTTAGATAAGAGTAATTCTACTCTTAAATAAGAGTAATCTTGTCTAGTTGATAGGAATCACCTGACATAGAGAATATTTTCAATAGATTGTTACTAAGAATTAGAGGATTTTGTAGAATGAGTGCTGCCGAAGGATATGAGGATTGAGAATGTTAGTGTCCTCGTGATATTTCTTTTAAAAATTTTGAAGATATCTTGAAACATTTTAGATCTTGCCTATTACCAAAACATTGGTAGAGTTGGATAAGAGCCAATAATTTGGGGAATACCAACCTAAGCACTCTACCTCTTTACTTTTGCTGACTCATTTTACTATCCATATGTGAACTGATGTGCATTATATATGATAACTTGCTAAAAATTAGACTTCTTCACTTTACATTTTTATGATAAGGAAAAAGAAAAAAATCAATATATAAGAGCACTAAAAAGTATTTTATCCTGGATAAGTTATTTTACTTGACATCCTTCTTATATTTGAGTCTTCTTAAATAAATAAAAATAAAAATAAATACTGGCCTGACATGTTTTGTTATAGTGCAAATAAAATATAAAAAATTCTGAGACTCTATTTATTTATCATTAAGTGAAATTTTAGAAATTTATGATCACAAATAACTTTATATTTGAAACAAAATCATTGTATACTTTTATATGGCAGTGAAAAGCAGAAAATGTCCTACAGTGTGTCCATTTCCCTTTTAAACATAATACTTATTTGTATATTTAAAGAATTTTGACTTAAATACATGGTGCCAGGAAGCAGGTACAATCAGCATTTAGTCTTTTTTGACTTATTCTCAATGATCCCTGTCTTAATAAAATTTCCACATAATAAGTAGAGTAGTGTGGCTTATACTAATAAAGTCAAATAATGAAATTATCAATAAAGGAAGAACGTGACAAAAAGGATTCAATTCGCAAAGCAATTTAATCTTGCAAAGGATTCTAAGACTAGAGGAAAACTGTACATAATTGCAAAAGAGAGCTGAGAAGAGGCATGCAAAATCAGTTGAAAGTTTGAACGATTTGACAGTTAAAAAATACAGCCAAGGGGCTCCTGGGTGGCTCAGTCTGTTAAGTGTTCAACTTTGGCTGAGGTCATGATCTCATAGTTCGTGAGTTCGTGCCCCACGTCGGGCTCTGTACTGACAACTTGGAGCCTGGAGCCTGCTTTGGATTCTGTGTCTCCCTCTCTCTCTGCTGCTCCCCTGCTCATGCTCGCTCTCTCTCTCTCTCTCTCAAAAATAAATAAACATTAAAAAATTAAAAAAAATACAGCCCAAACAATATTACAAATAATTACAATATTACAATAATCTGTTAGGAATATAGAAGTATGATTTCTTTTGTCAAATCAAGGGACAATTCCGTCTTCTATGCTGTCATTGAAAGTGCATAAGAAACAAATTTTTGTCACCCAGAAAATATGAAAATTACAGACAATAATAATGGGAATGACAGTGATTAAAGAGAAAGACCTATTAAAGAATAAAGCAAATGAATATTTGATATTGAGAGTAATTAATATAACATCAGAAAGTCATTGATTCTACACCACACTATACATTTATCACAAGGTGGTAAAAGAACAGGGTCAGGTATGAGAAACTATGGCCTAAGTCTTCCATGGACTCTTACTTACTAAATACAGGCCTTCATGAAGTCTTTCCTGTCTTGAGAGTCCTGGGCAGTCTCTCCTACTAATACAATAAACCGCTTGATTTTTCAGTTTTGATGGTGTAGAGTTCTCTACTCCCTCTGATAGTAGTCAGCCTTGCTGTTCATCTCTGCTTCCCTCCAAATCAGGCACACACTTTGAGTAGAAGGCAAATGAACTCATGAGGTTACAATGTGACTGTTTCCTAGATGCCTGGGGTTTTGTCCCAAAAGTAGATTAATAGGAGTAAGTCACTTTAAATTTTACCCCTTAAAACTCTTATCATTGGTACTCCACCATAAGCCAGCATTTTGGACTGGCCGCATATGTGAGAGAAAGGTGAAGCAGACAAGTAATGACTAGGTGAAGACTGGAATATTTACTACTAAGTGATATGGTAGAGCAGCAGCAGGTAGTAATGATCAGAATCCTGAGATGTCATGCTAGTTTTGTTTTGTTTGTGAAAACTAGAAATCTGACAAGCCCAATTAGACAATGGTAATTATTTTCATTTTCTTTTTCATGTATTTTCAACCATATGACAGGAATAAAACATTATTTTCTAATCGGCCTTTCAGAGTTTTAAAACATTATTTAATACATAACGTTGGACCAACTGCCCCCTTTCTTTCACATCACTGTCTTCTCCACAGCATTTTTAGTTTCTCTAAGGTGTTCATCAAATATTTATTATTTAATTGGGTGTTGCTTCATTCTAGACAGTGACCTGCATCCTTTGTGTCTGTTAGGTGGACTGATCTTCACAACAACCTTGTGAGGGTAGGCACTATTCTTATTTACATTTTACCAATGTGAAAATTGAGGCAGAAAAAGGGTAAGTGACTTTCCCTGGGTCACATATATTTTGAGCACTTTATGCCATGATGCAGATTTAGACAGTGTGATGCAGAGTAGTCCTTTGAATGTCCGCCTTATACTGGTCTGTGGTAGAAAGATCCTTCTGCCGTATCTGCCTTGAGCCCTTTCACAGGTAGTAAGTCACACAAAGAGAAGCCTTACTCAGTCAGTGCTTCCCCAGTTTTACATTCATCAGAATCACCTGGAGATCATTAAAACATTTTCCTGATCCCCATCCATGTTGGGGCCTACCGATTTGCGTTCTAACAAGCATGCAGGTGCTTCTGGTGCTGCTGATCTGTAGACGACCCTTTGAGTTTCACTGGACTACCTTATATTTAATTAAGTCATCATCTGTTCCTGGCTGTGTATCTTTGAGAACCTTAGAATGTGGCAGTTTTTCTTTTCTTTTTTTTTTTAATGTTTATTTATTTATTTTGAGAGAGAGGGAGAGCTCACATGCCTATGCACAAGCAGGTCAGGGAGAGTCAGAGAGCAAGGGAGAGAGGAAATCCCAAGCAGGGTCCATGCTCAGCGCAGAGCATTGACACTCATAGTAGTTTTCTTAGTTGTGGGGAAATCACTCCTGTGAATAGATGGCAGCAAGAAAGATTTAGGTTACTGTTTAGCTGGGATTTTCAAAGATACTTTTTTCATATCATAAGAACAAGGTATGAGCAGGATTAAAATTCGGTTTTGGTCCCAAGATGTTGACCATTCAAATTAGCCATGAACATTTTGTTAGATTAAGAAGAAACTTTTTATCTTGAATCAGTTGTTGATGAAATCACTTTTCTATTTTCTTTCTGATCTGTGTACTTCATCACATAAAAATGACCAGCCATTAAGATAGTAACAGAAGCATAAATGAGAATATAGTAGACTAGTGCTTTCAGAGGAATTATTACTTTTTATTTTAACATTGACATTTTTCCTTCATAGCATTTTTGTCTATAGCATTGACTTTGCTCAAATATTTCCTGAAGGAATAAAGTTAGTAATGAATCAGTTAAAAGGAAAAAAAAAAGCTTTTTTTTTTTTTTTCTGTCTCAGTCCACTCAGGCCTAAATAATTTTCCCCCCTTTGGAAAGAGACATTTTAATATGTCACGTTTCAGTTCCAGCTCAATAAACAACCATTTATTTACAATTTTAAAACAATCTTCAGCCTAGTCAGGTAAGAATTATTTCAAAAGAATAAAAACATTTTCATTTCCCATCACTGCCAAAAAAGAAAAGAACATGAGTTATGAGTCTTGCTATGTTGTCTTAAGTTGATTACTCTGGAATGATTAAAAAACTAGCTGTGCTGTCAGTGCAGAGGAGTACATTATAAGTGTAATAACAGCTTAGGGATACAATCCATCAATGCCGCACTTGGAAGAAGAAAAAAAGTTGATCTATTTCTTTGGTCATCATTTTCAGCATATTAGATGACAAATAATTGTACATTCATCAATAACAATAGATTAAAGTTGAAATGATTTATTGCTATTACACTGCTGTTATGATGGAGCACTGGGTCAGTCAAGCATCAGCGGGGTCTGTATTTAATTTTCATGGGTCTCTTAGCAGAAATAATAGACAGAGAGTAAACCACCTGAAACAAGGTAGATCAAAGTTGTTGACAAGTGATTTGTAGGTTGGTTCTTCATGAGTGGTGGAAGAGAGGCAATAGGACCTCTTTGGCGGGCTTGTTGAACCACTAAATCAAGCAGACCTTACGGAGCTCATGCTAACATTCAGGCAGGCAGCGCATGGAAATACGAAAGCTACACAAGTATAAACTTCATCTAATACTGCCCGAAGGTAATGGAATACAGTACACATTCCTGGGACCAAACCAGGCTATTTAAATAATCTGCAAATCTCAGGTAGGCTAATGAGAATCTGCTCCTCGGGAAGTAGTCTAATTGTTTCTATATCGACAGGCTGTCAAAAAGTTGGTGTTATCATGGAAAATTATGTAATATATTCGTTTTAATATATTTTATTATGTCTTCTTAAGCACGGTGAGAATCATTTATATTCAATGTGTTTGAGAATTTCAATTTCAATTCAACAAGCAAATTTACTAAGTATTCTCAATGTGTGGGTCCATAGACTGCCTATGTCAGTATCACCTGGGATTCTTGCAAAAACACATTACTCTTCCCCATCCAGACATACCTAGTGAGAATTTCTGGGATAGGGGCCAAAAATGTGCATTTCTACAAAGTTTTTTGGGTTATTCTGATGAAATCTAAACTTTAAAAATGAACGTATTAGGCCCAGATATTGTGGACAAGCAATAATAACTGTATTGTGTCAGTGGGTTAAAGGAAAGCCTGCCCATCTTGATGTTTAGGTATAGCCCAATACTAGTAAATATAGTTTGTAAAAATTTAACTGTGCATAGAACTTCATTATCCTTACCTCGTTTGTGTGTGTGTGTGTGTGTGTGTGTGTGTGTGTGTGTGTGTGTGTGTGTGAGTGATTTCTTTACATTTTAAATGACCTATTTGGATTTCTCATGTGAAATATGGTGGCACAATCCCATGTTAGCTAGTCTCTGCAATAATTTTGTGCATCTTGTCACCTAATATGCAACTTTATTGAGTTATTTTGTTTACTCATCTCTGTGTTTTTTTTTTTATTATTTATTTTTGAGAGAGAGAGAGAGAGACAGAATGGGGGAAGTGCAGAGAGAGAGGGAGACACAGAATCTGAAGCAGGCTCCACGCTCTAGGCAAACTCATGGACCGTGAGATCATGACCTGAGCTGGTCATCTGCTTAACCAACATAGCCACCCAGGTGCTCCTCATCTCTGTATTTTTGATATATTGTCCATTTTCTGTTTTTACATAATCTTCAGTGTACAATTCATAGTGGCTATAAAAATTTTTTACAAATGCAGGTAAACAGCCTAATTAAGTGAAAATGTTTGATGTTGAATTTTGACCTGTCTTTGCTTATATAGTATTCCCTGTCATTAATAATAATAATAATAATAATAATAATAGACAGGGACACCTTAGTGGCTTAGCTGGTTGAGCATTCGACTTCAGCTCAGGTCATGATCTCACAGTTCACAGGTTTGAGTCCTGCATCGGGCTCACTGCTGTCAGCAGAGTCCACTTTGGATTCTCTGTCCCCCTCTGTCTGCCCCTTCCTGCTCATGCTGTCTCTCTCTCAAAAATAAATATTTAAAAAATAGACACCAGTTTTAGAATTCAAGAAGAATTTTTTCCTTTTTCAAAGTAATGAAAAAATTGTGATTCTGAGAACATGCTCTGAGGCATGTTTTCAGCAGGGATTTGCCAATAAAAGATAGGGAGAAGACTTGTTTATAAGATACCTTTCATCTAATTCAGCAGTGGAATACCTTGGATTATGCCAGGCCAAAAGAAGCATCTCAAAATAATTTTGTTTTGTAATTAATTATAGATAAATGACCAGTTCAGAATGGAAGGAAGTGAACTAATAAATCAATGCTTTGTTTATTGCTGCTGAAGTAGAAATCAGGGTACAGTGTTGCTAATACCCCCTGCTGGATTGGCAAAGAATTCCCATCTCCTAGGCAGCAGTGATGATTGGTAATATCTGCCCAGAGTGCTATGTTTTGAAGTTGCCCCAGGGGTGCTTGGGTGGCTCAGTCAGTTAAGCGTCTGACTCTTGATTTCTGTTCTTGTCATGATCTCATGGTTTGTGAGTTCAAGCCCCACATCAGGCTCCATAATGACACCACTGAGCCTTCTTGGGATTCTTTCTTCCTCTCTCTCTGCCCCTTTTCCTGCTTGCATGGTCTCTCACACAAAAATAAATAAATAGACATTAAAAAAAAAAAAGTTGCCCCAGAAGTAGAGCCAGAGACAAGTAGCTTATTTGGCAGATGAAGTAAGAAAGGGAAGGGGTAAAAGCTAATAGTGGTTAAGTTAATGTGAAGTTATTGCTGTGAGCAGTTGGGGCTAAGTCCTGCTAAGACCCCTTGAAACATCATGTAAGTATGGCACAGGGGAAATGAGTCTGGGTATTAACACCAACTTTCATTACTCAGTGAGTGAGGGTTGCTCCTCTGACATGTTCCTGGGACTTTAACACTTGGCCCTTCTGGCCCACCTTATGCACTGGTCAAACAGACTCCTTAGAGAGAAATGGGTGCTTGAGGACAGAAAACTTTGGGTAAGTACTGGAACTGTCCATAAAATTGGACCTCTGAGGTCCAATTCTGACCTCTGAGGTGGGCCAGGGAGATTTGGGCAGAGCACTGATAGTGTCTGCTTAAAAAAGATTCTTAGGTTACATCTGGACTTAACAGATGAGAATATATCACAGATGTCTTAGATGTCTCTGCTGGTATTTGCCATCCTTTAACTTATATAAACCCCATGACTGTATTTCATGGAAACTAAATCTCATATTTTTCCATGGTTCATATATGTTCCCTCTGTGTGATTAATTGACATGAAATAAATGTAGGATTGCCATATACATGCCCAGAGTGTCTTTAATTAGCAGTAGCCCTAGGGATATAGAAATGACTTTCACAGTGGAAGAATAAAGACCAACAACATTCCTATTGTTTGATGATGATGTTTGGGTGGTGAAGGCTGAGCTCTCAGATTTGATTTGGTAAACATAGTTTTGTGAGAGGTGGTTGTCACAATACTGCAAATATTTGATACCATATCATTACATTCCCTAATTTAAGGCTTTTAAAAAGGACATATTTAATAGTCTGAGCTGTGAAGACAACAATGTCTAACAAGAAATCTGTCCACTGATGTTTGTAATTTGTAACAGTATCCCTGTACAGAGCAGTGTACTAACAATCACTGATAGTATTAATTATTCCTTTCAGTTTAAGAAGAAAATGAGAAGTGCTTAATAATCAATCTCAAGTTTATTAGGAGCTGAATTCCATTGGACGTGAGAGGCAGTTTCTCAGTAAGAATGCCAGAGGAGCACATCCAGTGGCCTGAAGCCCTTGTGAAATTAAAATCATTAGAAAACAATTAACATATGTGGATTTAGCAAACCAGATGACTAAGTAAAGCTTTGAAAAGTCCCACACCTGTCAATAGTTATCATCAGCAAAGTAATATGTATAGTTTAAAAAAAAAAGAAAAAGAGCTTTAATTTTCTGTCCAGTCAAATCGAAGTGTATCACACTCAATTTTCCTTCCTTAGTAATCTAAATAATTTCCCACCTTGCTCATGATGAATGTCTTGCCAGTTCCTACTCAGTTCTTCCACTTTACACGACCTAATTAAAGAAAACATTCCATGATTGCCTATTTTTTCTCATGCATGACAACCTATTATTTTTTCTACCACCTGATTAGGGCTTTATTACCCTTGGATTTAGATTGATTTGCTGAGCACTTTAATAAAACACTACTTAGTTTGATTTAAAGGGCTACAGGTTTACTTCATTCATACAATTATTCTTATAACCATATCACATTCCAAGTAAACTCCAGTCCCCCCCCCAAAAAAAAAGCAGTCTTAGATTACCACCGAACAAGGTTATAAGATAAGAATCACAGGTGACATTCCTGTTGAATATGGGCAATGAGGTTTCCATTGTGGGCAGTCATGAGAAGACATTTTGCAATATAATTTGTCAAGAGTGATAAATCTATTTCATCATATCTGTCAGGAATGGCTCCTGTGTATTAAAGCCACTATAAAGTTTGCTCAAGATAAACCAAAACTTTCATATGATTAAATAATAATACGTTTATGATGACAAATTACATTTACCGTGTTATCTACGATGTGAGCCAAAATTAGATAGTTAGAGTTCAAATGGATGATGATGCATTTTGATTTCATATCTAGTGAATTTTTATTAAATGAATGTGCAGCATTTATAAAACTGTCTTTTATTTTGGACCTTTTATTAGAGAGTTGTGTCCTACTTACAAAAAATAAAGGGACACACATATCCACGTTGGATAACTTACTAATTGAATAAATTGCCAATGGAAGATAGAGAAAATATTTAAATATTCACTGGAGAACACACTGTGCTTTTTGGAGACTAAGCATTTACAGATGGAAAGAAATTCTAGGCCCAAGAACAAGTCATAAATCCTACTCTGTAGTGGTGGAAGACAGGTGGTGTTCAGCAGTGAACTAGAAAAGATAGCCTAATGAACCCCACTAGAGTCCAGGGACTAACAAAATATTGGCAGAAGGTTCAGCTCCACATAATCTAATCAGAGATTCAGTCATTTATTTATTTGTTAAGTGCATGTTCTGTGAAAGATTCAGAAAAAAATGTTTTCTACAATTTTAAAGAACCTCAATCTCACTGGAGTAACTGGGTTTATTTGTCAAAGGGAGTTTAAGGAGGCTAGGCTGGGAATATGCCCTATAGGTGTTAAGGAATGGAATGAATCCCAACTATTTGATTTTAGGAACTGAAAGAATGCATATGGGAAGTGGTTTGGGCCAAACAAGAATTTCCGTGACTTTTAATACCACAGGCAGTTGTGCACACACACACATGCACACACACACACAAACTTTTTCTTTTTATTCTTGTTAAAGTTAGAATTAAGAGCTGTCCTGAATTGGTAGCATTCTGAATCCTATCAAAACATTTTTAAGTAGATCAGGTTGTTAGTACATTTTTAGATTTGACGATTGGGGATCTCTCTCTAGGGATTTCTCTGCAGCAGCCAGTTCTCTACCAATCAGCCTGCGGAAATCTGGGAGTCACTGGGTAGTCAGTTCCTAATTTGGTCAGTGAGAGAATTCAGTGCAAATATCACCTGTCTGAATAGCCAGGATCGATGAATATGAGTGTCATGAAGAGTTCTGATTTCCGTAGAGTGGGAGGTAAGAGAAATCCAGACAGGTACTTTGGAGTGTATATAATAGAAAGATTGCAAATATGGTAGATGTAGAGTGATCAGATAATATATTGTCCAAATTGGAACAATTGTGAAAGCAATGGTGGATGCTGGTAATAGTTATGTTATTGTAACAGTCATGACACAGGATAGTCCCAGGCTAACAAGATGTATGTCTGCCATAGATGTGTGTAGTTCCATGTTTCCCTTGCATTTTTCTCCTGATTCCTCAAACCTCACAGGACAAGGATCAAGAGTGACATCAGTGTTACTGGTGGTCATATCATCATCTCTGTCATCCATGTCCTTTGTGGCTATCATTTTTTCCTCTTTATGTTAGCCTAACTCATTATTGAACCTCAGCTGCTGTGCCAGTTCTTTTTTTTTTTTTTTTATCTCTGCTCTTTGTCCTCTTTCTCAGTAGCATCCATGTGGATGCCACAATCAACTGCCTGGTCTCTCCTCTCAGTTCCTGAATTTCCTTGTCTGTAAAGATCTTTTCAAATGCATTGGTTGTTTCAACCAGCTATTCATTTCCAGGTAGCCACCTTCTAAACATTGTCATTACTAATAACTGCGTGGCTATCAAAATCTTGGTGTCAAGCATTTTATTTTCTGACCACCAAATTTTATTTTTCTATTGGTAATATTCCCATTGTAGCAACTTAAGAATTCCAAATCATTTACCCACATCCATATTTTATTATTTGTCAATATATGACTCCTTCCATATTTATCCCCTCACTCACCTTAGAGATGACTTATTATCATGACCACTTACTTTGAAAATGCCCTAAAAAACACTCTCCACTCTTTCTACTCTGTACTCCTCGACCAACCCAAATTTAAACTTAATTATATGGGCACCTGGGTGGCTCAGTCGGTTGGGCTGCTGACTTTGGCTCAGGTCATGATCTCACGATCCGTGGGTTCGAGCCCTGCATTGGGCTCTGTGCTGACAGCTCAGAGCCTGGAGCCTGCTTTGAATTCTGTCTCCCCCTCTCTCTGCCCCTCCCTCACTTGTGCTGTGTCTCGCTCTGTCTCTCAAAAATAAATAAATGTTAAACTTAATTATCTACATTTCCACATCTACAGCTGAATAACTGAATTTTTTGAGGAAAAAAAAATCACTCTACAAAGAAATTGCTTTCCTCTTTCTTACATCAACCAGTAAAAGCATAGTCACATACCAATCACAGTGTCACAAAGGACACCAGAAGTACTGGCCAAAGGCTTAGCTTGTTAAGCCTTAAATGGACACTCTGTACTTAATCCCTTTATATTTCTTAAGTAAGATCAATTCCTTACTCTTTGAGAAGACTAAACCCTCCTCTTTCTTGCCAGTCCCCCCCCCTTTTCCTTGACCAAGTAACACCTGATTGAGAAAATAGAAGTAATCAAGAACAAATGACCTCATCTTCTCACTAGAGGCTTATCTCCATAATACTTACATTATTAGTACTACTAGATTCCATGCCTTCTCTGCTTTCAGTAGCCCTCTCTTTCTTGCTTCATCAGTTTCTCTCCCTCTCCCCCTCTCTCTTTTCTCTATCCCTTTTTCTCCCTTCCCCTCTCCCTCCCCTTCCCTCCCTACCCCCCACCCACCTCTTTGCCACCTCCCCAGACAGGACCATTTTTTTGAGTGTATAAACATATTCTAGTATCACCTATCCTAAAAAAAAAAAAAAAAAAAAAAAAAATTCTTGAACCTTGCCTCCTTCTACTACCTCCTTTCGCCACTTCTTTCGTAGTAAAACCTGTTGAAAGAATTTTTCTCTCCCACAGCCTTAATTTCCTTGTTTCCCATTCACTATCCAGCTCTCTGCCATCTTGTTTTATACCCATCACTGTATGGAAATTATTTCTAACAAATTCATCAGCAGCCTTCATGTGATTAAACCATTCATTAAAAACCTGTATGTGGTCAAATCCAATGGATACTCTATTTCCTATACTTATTTGACCTCTTATAAGCTTTCAATACAATTGCATCCATGACTTTTTGTTACAGTGTTCTTGCCATTCTTTTGACTATACCCTTTAAAAGTCCCTTAATCTGGTTGTCATTCTCTACTAATCTCTGATTTGAGAATTTTCCAACAGCTTAGTCCTTGCCCCTCTTCTCTATACTATCACCTTCAGTAACCGAATCCATTTTTATGGCCTTAAATGGCATCTATATACCATTTAAATATACATTTCTCTATCTCAAAATTCTTCTCTAAGCTCCATATTTTTATTTTCAACTGCCTATTTGATATTGTATTTGGCTTTTATTAAGCATTCAGAACAAAAATTTTGATTCTGGGGGCACCTGGGTGGTTCAGTTGGTTATGTGTCCAACTCTTGGTTTTGGCTCAGGTTGTGATCTCACAGTTGTGAGTTCGAGCCCTGCATTGGGTTTTGAGCCAATAGTGTGGAGCCTGCTTGGGATCCTCTCTCTCCCTCTTTCTCTGCCCTTCCCCTGCTCATGCATGTGCTCTTTATCTCTTTCTTTCTCTCTCAAAAAATACTACAATTTTTAAAAAAAAATTAAAAGTATTTGATTATGGCCCTTCCATCAAAACCTGTCCCTTTTCTAGTCTTGTCTATCTAAATAATTAACACTGTCATCCCACCAGTCACGTGGCATGGAAATATAAAAAATCCTCTGATAAATACCATGGGTTTCAGACATACACCTCCTTATTTCCATTGTAATGTATAAATGCTACTAAATCTTGAAAATTAATTACTCCAGATAGTACAATAGCCCTCTTATTTGCCTGCTTGTCAAATCATATGAAAAGTCCAAAGTGTACAGTTATAGCTTCCAATTCAGATGAAATCTTTTGATGTTCCTCAACAGAAATGTTCCTTAGCATCCCTGCCCTCTGGAACTAGAACCTCTAACACTACCAAGTTTAAGGTGGTTACAGTATAAATTTCACAAATGTGTCCTTGGGAGAAGGGATGAAAAGAGCTGTTTCTGTTATCAAGTCTTTGTCCCTACATGTTCTAGCTATTGATTATTGGCTCTTGGTTGAATGCATAGATCTCCTCATAGTAGACTGCCACTCAGTCTTGCAAGGCATTGTTCTTGAGATGACACTTTAGCTGAGCCTTCAACCTGTAATCCCTCTATTATATCAGGGCAGCTGTGTACATGGTTGGAGCAGAGAATTTCACAATTATTGCCTAATTATATGCTTTTTTAGTAATAAGAGTTCCATAGTTTGAGGCAACATGGTATATGATACCATAACAATGAATTGAGCCCGTGGTTCATGGTAGAAGAGACATTTGAGCAGAGAAACTGAACCTTAAGAACAACTCCCTATATTCTATTACTATCTATTCTGTCAGGCACCTGCTTCTGGGTGGTGGAATATATTCTCAAGGAACTAAGAAAACAACTACAGTGTGGGTCTGAATACCCACTGAAATCAGTAAGAGATGGACTCAGTCCAGCCCTCCTGTAGCTCCTGATGAAAGGAGGACCTTGATGATATTTCAGGTCCTCTTGTATTATGTCAACTCAGACCCTGTATCTAATAGTCCTTTAACAGTCTGGGTATTCCCTTTTCTATAGTGCATAATTACCCTCGTAAACTCAGATTCCTTGAGGGAAACATTAAAGTGGTGAATATACTCTATCCTGCATGTGCATTGCAGAATCTCAAGAGGAATCCTATCTTTCCTCTAATTAGTAGGCTTAGGATATGAAAACTGACTTAGATCTGGAAACTGAATGAAAATCATGATTTTCCTTCTTTTCACCATCTCTTCTGTTATAATTAAGTTTATCCTTATGATTATTCAAATAGAACACATTCTAGTTGTTATTCATCTATATTGCCCTTCACAACACCATGATATATTGTCATTGTCCTAGATCTCTATGGGTCAAAATAATCTGATTGCTTCTACTTATTAAGATGACTTTCTGAGGACTTTCTATTCATTAAACCAGTTTCATCTACCTCTACCTTTTTTTCTTAACATTCTTCCCACTGGTGTCTGTTCCTCTGAAGTTCTGTATTCAAATTCCATGGTGGCATCTCCTACTATCAGCCCTAGATTGGAGATGGTTGATAGCCATTACCAAATTTCTCAAAGATGTCACTGCTCCTCCCCATAGATGCATTCCTTATTGACCTAGCAAAGAGAGTCCTTTGGCCCCTTGGATAAAATAGTCAGGTTTTATGTTTTCAAGCCATGCATAATAAATGGCTTCATGTATTTCACCTCTTACCTAACAAATCACATATTATTGCCCGAGAGCAATCTTCTCTGACAACTTGTGTAAAGAAGTCTTCGCTGCTGCTTTATTATATCACTGTATTTGTTTCCTTTAGCACACTTCAGGAGGATCTGGAAATTATCTTTTTCGGGTAGTTGATTATTTGATTATTGTCTGGTTCCCCAGTAGAATGTGAACATCTCAGTGACAGCAATATTGCCTGTTCCACCATATGTTTAGCTCTTAGGAACTAAAAAAAATAGTTTCAGGAAAAGTGACTTTTTTTTCATTTATTGGTTTCTAGAAAGCTCTTATACCTTCTTCTTATGTGCAAAAAGTGCTTTGATGCATAAAAGGTAGAAAATATCTGCCAGGAGCTTAGGCTTACTAAATGACATTAATTCTTCTGGTTCACAGATGATTACTCAACAGAGTAAACCTCTGTATGTTAATAAAAGTTAATTATATTTTTGTATGTATTTGAAATGTTATTACTATTGTGCCCTTTTTTATTACATAAAAAAAGCAGAGGACTGTATTTCACATCAAATAATACTTTTATGGTAGATATTATGGTATATAAGTAAAGAGAATACCCACATCTTAATTATGTGAAAGAATCAAATAGTATTTGGAGACTTCTGATCTTTTATATTGTGGCCTGAGACCGTGATAAAAATGTGTTTCCTGTAAAATACCTTTGCAGATATTGTGTTATGTTTTTTTGACTGCTTATACTCTTTCCCAAATTCAAACTTGCAAAAACATATGCACATTAATTGGGAAGGGGGGGAAGAGAGAGAAAGATCATAATCCAAAAAAATTCTCGGGTGAGAATTCTGAATTTTTACTGTAGTCAGTAGACTCGTATTGATATATTTAATATGCAGAAGTTCACTATAGGAGTAAATCCAGTTCTTTTTATTTTAATTTTTTAAAACATTTATTTATTCCTGAGAGATAGAGAGAGACAGAGCATGAGCACCAGAGGGGCAGAGAGAGAGGGAGACACAGAGTCCGAAGCAGGCTCCAGGCTCCGAGCTGTCAGCACAGAGCCCAATGCAAGGCTTGAACTCACAAACCGTGAGATCGTGACCTGAGCCGAAGTCAGATACTCAACTGACTGAGCCACGCAGGCACCCCTAAATCCACTTAAGTAGGAAAACTCACTTGTCAAGGAAGCATCCCAACAGAATAGGAACTTTAAGTAAAGACTTAGCACCATGGTTTCTCTTTTCTTCAGGAAAAATAGTGAGGGATAATGCCCTTAGAAAGAATAAACAACCAAATTACCGATTTTCATTAAATATTACATTTTTGCAGTCTTTCCTGGTAAACATTTTCTCTCCTGGACATAGGGAACCTTACTTTGTCATGGGTATATGAATTACAACAGTCAGTCTATTTAAGCCTACTTAAATCTGTTTAAATTAGCTTCAAAATACAGAATCTGGGAATTCACAGTGTGTTTTAAACTGGGGACCCTTGAGATCTTTATAATTGTACACTTAGATAAATGGATCAGAAATTTGCATGTGATTTGTGAATTCCAGAAGCAATAAATAGATAAATAAGAAGTTCTACAAAAGCCCAGTTTTGTAGTCTTGAATAATATAAGGACATACAGGATACATCTTAAAGGGTAAGAGTATGCAAGTGTTTTAGTAGGGAACAAACTTTAAAAAATGTTCAAATAACAGTTTGCTTGCTAATACTGGCAATAGGCTAGAACAAAAGCTTTGAAGGGATACATTTATAGGAACATTTTTGAAAAACTCACTGTCATTTTTTAATTCCTTGGGGATGTTGGTTTATATAGATCTAAGTCAGTGCATCAGAAGAATCTTTCAAGTTTGTGTATTACAATAAAGATGTGTATTATTTTTCTACCAGTATTCCTGAACCAAAATAGAGCAAGATTTCATATGTATATTGTACTTACAAAATAGTACATAAATATATTATGTTAGACAAGTAGGGGATCACTGGTCAATAGGCGGTTAAATGAAGAGCATATTAGACAGGTCACAGAGTATGTGCAATGGCTTTGTTGCTCAGAGTGACATGCACTTGGGCTGTTTTAGTCCACATATCTCAGCCTGAAAGTTTAATCTTCATATTCTAGAAACCTTGATCACAATTTCTGAGAATAGAAGATGCTTACCATAAAATTCCAGAACCCAAGGAAAAGTGTCCTTAAATGGATGTTGGCAAGGAGAGGAATGGGTAAGGACAATGTTCTGCCTGTGTTCCTCTCTCCATGTGGTCACAATTTGTGGGGGTTATGGAATTCATCTGCCTTAGAGGTCTACAAAGCAGAAGATCTCCAAGGCTGTAAGATGTACTGGATGAAGAATGCTAATTTACAAAGATAAAACCTAAAAACAAGACAAAGGAAACATAAAATGAAATGATAGATTCAGTGTCAGAGAAAGCAACCAGAGTTTCTCCCAGTGTTGATAACTCTGCTCTAACAAGGTTGTTCTGTATTTATAGCCCTGTGGTGCAGACAATCCAGTCTTCAGAAGGTAGGCAGGGACATTTTCATATATGTATATTCCCGTGCTCAAGTGCAACATACAAATAGGGGAGTATTGTTATTTATTACAGTATTGTTTCATTAGTAATCATCCTTTTTTTATGAAATAAATAATTCCATGAGCAATAGACAAAAGTTGGGTATTTGAGTGAACTATAAAGTGCAAAAATTTCTCTAATTGATCTTTTTTTGTGCCTCAATTTCCTCTATTTTGCATAAATGATAATAAATAGTGCATTTTGATTTCCAACAAAATATTTGAAAAGTTTATAGCCCTGAAAGCAAAAGGGATTTGCAAGGAAGAGCTTTTGGGTGATGAGATTGCAGGTTTGCATGATTCTGTTGATTTATGACTTAAGGGGATGCTTACTTACCATCCCAGTTTGTTCTGTACTCATCAAGGAGAATGAAGAAACTGACATATGGGAAAAATACCATTTCAGTTCCAGACACTCTGACATATTTTAAAGCTTAATAGATGGAGTTATTCAAATGCAAAACAACGACATTCAAGTCAGTACATAAAAACATGTTGAAATTTTCCTCTTATCAAAATATGACGCAAGGCCTGCCCAGGTTCAAAACAATTACTTTTTTTGGTAGATAAACATCAAAAATAATTTTCTGCATTTATTGGTGTTAGAATAAGGTGCTTTATCAGTGTAATAGTTGAGAATGATATGCTCTAGTAATATTTTGATGAATTACATGATTATAGTTAAAATGAACAATTTCATCATGCTTGAATTAATAATGGTACTATGATTTGGCAAGCACTCTTGCAACATTCTCTAACTCATTACTTCCGAAGACAGACCTATACAGTCCATCCATTGTTTTAGAAAATGGGAGCTGATATAGTTTCAGAAAAAGAAGGGGCAGGGGAGTCATGTCAGCTATAGAAGCTAATGCAGGCACATCATTGCTTGATTACTCCTTACTGCTCATTTTAATCTCTTGCATAACTAACAGTAAGTCAGAAAATACAGAGGCATTTTTGAGTATTTCGTTATTTACCAAATTTAATTGAAAATGATACACACCCTGAGATACTCCTGATACACAGAAATTGTATGTGAATGTGTGTTATTTTACACTCAGATTTAAGAGGATTAGGGAGGATAATATATAATCAATGCAACATTCATTTGGGTATCAATCAAGTAAAACACACACACACAGTTGAACATTACATAATTTCAGTCATGAAGAGTACAAATTGTGAATTGATTTAATATATTCATAACTAAGTACTCTCTCCTTTAATGTAATTTTCAATTTGTTTCACAAAATTATTCCGTTCATTTTCTTTAAAACCTTACATGTCTGGATATGTTTACTTAAAATATACATATAAAGGCACTCTTTTGGGGATTTATACTTATATGCTGCATTGTGGATCAGAGATAGTCAAAATTAACATTTTAACATCCTTTTCTAACAGACATATATAAAAGTAAAGTTAGGTCACAAATAGGTTATTATTCTTTCTTGAAACAATGTGTAGATATTTAAATAAATACCATAGATACACAATGAATTTTCAAAACCAATCTGCAGTCATCATTCATGTGGGTTTTGGGGGCACATTTTAAACAGATTTCTTATGCAAAACGTGACATTTATTTCATGTTTCTTGAGTTAGATGTAGCTTAAAATTGTATTCATTTCTTGGTGCTCCTTTTCAGCAACCTCAAAATGCATCTGTATTCTGGAAATGTTTTATCTACAGTTATTTAGGTGGTATCAATAGGCCAAAGCCTCTTATACGTTGCAGAGTAGAGTATTTCAAAACTGGTGTGTCGTTACAATTGATGCCATCTTTTTATGTTGGTGGTCTTCAACATATGTATTGTTTTGGATTTGAATTGTAAGGTTAAAAAACCTTATGTTGACTTTGTATCAAAGACATTTACAAATAAGGTTGTGTTTTTATCTCATTCTTTACAAAACTAGGCATTTGTTCTGGTCTCCATCCTCAGAAGCCTTTCTGGACATAGTGGAAAGGGGAGAGCTGATATCACTTGGTTAATTTGATAACCTTATGCAAATTGGATGCTTCAAACTTTGGAAGTACATACAGTGTCTTAGAATGCAGTAGCTGACAAGAGGTTTGCCTCCCAGATTAGACTAAATCTATTCAGAAGTTAAAGAAAAAGCAACATGGTGACATATATTCCGGGACCATCAGTTTTAATCCAGAGAAATAAGGTTTGTGTTCTTAAAAGTTATATTTATCCACAATCATAAGCAAGTGTCAACAACTAGGTTCCATGTTTTTATGAAAGTCAAACTTGTGAACATTCATGAGCTTAGGGAGCAAATCACATTTAAGGTCAATGAATGATGGAACGTTTGCATGTATCTTGTGAACTTCATGGTATAAGTAAGGTGCTCACATTTCTAACCAGGACGTGTTACTCTGGCGGGCAGGGATGGTGTTTATATTAGTGTCTCACAGACTAGGTGCTAATCATAAGTCCTTGGAAGCCTATAGAGTCAACTAAAAAAAAAATAGTGTTTTTTGTTTGTTAATGTGTTGCTCTTTATATTCCATCACGAAAAACCAGTGTTTTTTTTTTTTTTTAACCAATTAGTTTAAATTCTTGTGGACTGTGTTTTTATAAACCCTTGGTTGCCCTTAGTTGCACTTTCTGCTGCTTTGAACTACCAAAGTATGCGTCCTTAAAATGCCCTGTGTGAAGACTTCCCCTTCTCAAAGTGACATACGTAGTAACAACTTGAGCGACCCTCTCACTGAGGAAACTAGAACTGGGTGGAGTGGTGGGGGTGGCGTGAGTTCTCCTACAAGCATTGGTTTGAGGGCAGCAAGAGAGCATTCTAAGTGTGAAGTATTTCCAATGTAAGATTGAGAAGGAGATGGAAATGCACAGAAGTGGGGTACTTTGCCCTGAGGGACGTTTGCAAATTCCCAAACTGGTGACTGAAAGAATGAGTAGTTCTTTTGATGCTTTCATAGTTAGGGACCACAACTGAGAGTAGCAAGCTCACAATAATAGTCACCCTGGTATAACCTCTTATCTTCTAATTGGCACACAAAATGCCTCTACCCAGAAGTAAAGGTGAACTGGAAGCAAGCAGGCCTCATACAGACTTTGGTCCATCTACTAGTCATTTAAGTGGCTCTAAGGGCTTCTGATATTGGTATTCTCAAATATAGACTTAAAAAAACAACGCCTACTGTACTTAAAATCATTTTAAACATACAAAATTGTAAGAAACAGAATAAAGAAATCTATGGATAGTTTTAGAAGTTCGGTAGATGTAAATAAAACAGAAGTAGAGACTCAAAAGAGGTCAGAAGAAAATACCAAAAGTAGATGGAGAGATAAAAAGATAGAAAATGTAGACAATAGGGTGAGAAACTGAGAAGTTAATGATGATTAGACCTAGCATACTTTTTTGTAGTCCACATTTCAAGTGATGGCTGCTGAGAATTTTCCAAAACTTAATTTAAAAAACTAATTCATAGATTAAGGGACTATGCAAATCCTAAGCAAGGTCCTAAACAGAAACTCATACTTAAATAATTCATAGGAGAATTGCAGAAAACTAAAGACAAAGAGAACATCTTAAAACCATTCAGAGGGGAAAAAAAGAAAGGAAGAGATTACTTAAGGAGAATAAATAAAAAGGAATTATAGATGAATTTTAAATAGAATTGATGAAAACAAGAATAAACAATTTAGTGTGATGATTTATGTCTACTATAGTAAAGATGAAATAAAGATATTTAAAAAAACTTGAGGAAAAAGAGGGAAATAATAACCTGAATATTTGGTTCCCCTTATCAAACAATTCTTTAAAAGTTATAAATAGTATATGTATACATACTATAAATATAAATAGTATTAAGGAAATTACAGAGAGGTGCCTGGGTGGCTCAGTCAGTTAAGTGCCCAACTCTTGATTTCTGCTCAGGTCATGATCTCATTGTTTGTGATTTCGAGCCTCCCACTGGCCTCTGTGCTGACAGTGTGGAGCCTGCTTGGGATTCTCTCTCTCTCCCTCTCTCTCTCTCTGTTCCTCCCTCTCTGCTCCCCCCGCTCCCTGCTCATGCTGTCTGTCTGTCTGTCTCTCTCTCAAAGTAAATAAATAAAAATAAACTTAGAAGAAACCATAGATTGTTTTGAGTCAAGCTTAAGGCTGTACTGGATTTCTATTTTATGTATATGCATTTTATGTAATCCAGTTATGGTCACATAATATATATCAGAGGATGATAGTGAAATACAATTTAGAGTCAGATATGAGAAAATATGCTGTAGAAAAAATATATTTTCTTGGACCCATAACTTACTCCACTCACAAAAAATAACTTGAAATGGAACAAGGGCTTAAATATAAGACCCGGAACCATAAAACTTCTAAAAGAAGGCATAGGGGAAAAATCTCCAACATTGCTCTCAGTGAGGATTTTTAGGATATGACACCAAAGCACAAGTAACAAAAGAAAAAAAATCAATAAGCAGCTATATCAAGTTAAAAAGCTTCTGCACAATAGAAGAAACAATCAACAAAATGAAAAGCCAACTTAATTGAATGGGAGAAAATATCTGTAAACTATATATTTGATAAGAGATTAATATCCAAAATGTATAAGGAATTTCTAAAACTCAATAGCAAAACAAAACCCCCAAATAATCCAATGAAAAAATGAGCAAAAGATCTGAATAGACTTTTTTTCAAAAGAGGCCATACACATTCATGTGCATGAAAGGTGTTCAACATCACTCTTCTTGAGGAAATGTAAATCAAAACCACAGTGAGATGTCACCTCACACCTATTAGATGGCTCTTATCAGAAAGAATAGAGGGATGCCTGGGTGGCTTAGTAGGTTAAGTGTCTGACTGTTGATTTTGGCTCAGATCTCACAGTTTGTGAGTTTGAGCTCCACATTGGACTCTGCGAGGACAGTGTGGAGCCTGCTTGGGATTCTCTCTTACCTTCTCTCATTCCCCCTCTCCTGCTCACGTGATCTCTGTCTCTCTTTCAAAATAAATAAACTTTAAAAAAAGAGATAACAATACATGCCCAATGGAATATTATTCAGCCATTAAAAAGAAAATCCTGCTGCCATTTGCAACATCAATGGTCTTTGAGGCAGGAGGCTCTGTGTAATAAACCAGACACAGAAAGACAAACACTGTATGATCTCACTTATATGTGGCGTCTAAAAAGGCTAAACTCATGCAGAGTAGGTTGGTAGTTGCTGTAGGGGTAGGGATGAGAGGGAAATGGGGAGTTGTTTGTCAAAGGGTGCAAACTTATAGTTTTAAGAGGAATAAGTTCTTGGGATCTAATGTATAGCATGATGACTTATAGTTAGCAATACTGTGTTGCATACTTAATGCAAGAAAAGTTGGAAGTTGAGAGTAAATTTTGAATGTTCTCACCATATCAACAGTAACAAAATGGTAATTGCGTGAGATGAGGAATATGTCAACTAACCATATTGTGGTAACATTTCACAATACATATGGGTCAAATAATAACATTGTACACCTTAAACTTATACGATAATACATGTCAATTTATATCTCATAAAGTTAGAAAAATAAAATAATCTCCTATATATGTATGTATGTCAGCTGAAATTTGAAAGGTGAGTTAAGTAGATTTCATAAAGTAGAGCTTTAATATTATTATACTAGGTGATGTGATTAATATATTGGGTTCATGAGTCCTGTCCTGGCATATTCTTGTATGATACAAAAAAGGGACACTACATCCACCAACAAAGGTGGGTGGAATAAAATACTGAATGTGGGCCTAGAATGGAAGTCTCAAGCTTTGCAGTGGGAAAGATTTTCATGCTCCTATCTCTGAGCATGAGCTTTTTAGAAGTGCTACCTCTCATTTTAAAATCGTCTACAATAGCATGTAAGCCTATACCCTCTCTAAAACTTTTAATCCATTTATTATCTTTAGAACATTAGAGTATTTGGGGGGGGGGACTTCCTTTTCACAGATGAGTTGAAGCAATCTGAAAATTATATTAACTGTGTTATAAAGTGTTGTCTTATAATCTTCATGCATATGTCTTAAATTTATAAGTTAATTTATCCACTGGCTGAGGTAAATAATCACAATTAGGTTACATATTTAAAAATTGTAAATGCTTAATTAGTATTTAACATTTTTTTTTATTTTCAGAATGCTAATGTTATGTTCACCATGGGGAGAAATAGAAAATATTCTAAAGCACATAGAGGTTAATTTAAAAATACCTATTATCCCACCCATCAGAGATAAATTTTGTGTATTTTTTCACTCAGTATACGTGTGAGTGTGTTTATGAAAATGAGATTATACTGTAATGGAGGTAATACTGCATAGGGCTGCCAGTAGGACTAAATGAAAGCATATAGCAGAGTGCCTGGTACAACACAAATACTCAATAACATAGCTAGATAAGGTAGTATTTACAGTTTTTAAACCTGCTTTTATCACTAGACTGCACATAATGAACATTTCTTGTGAATGGATATTCTTTTACAACCTCTGTTTCTTTAAAATTATTGGACTATATTCACTTGTATGGATCAGTCTAATTTTCCCTATTACTGGAAATAAATTATTTCTAATTTTTTATTATAATAGACAACAGTGAAGCAAAACTCTTCGCTGTTTGTTGACCTTTTTAAAACAAACTCTATAGCAGTACCTTCTTTTGTTACTTTTTATAACCTGACAACATGAATCTCTGATATGTTATAGTCTACTTTAATTTAAAAATTTGCCTTTTCATAGGGGTGCCTCAGTGACTCAGTCAGTTGAGCATCCAACTCCAGCTCCGGCCGTGATCTCATGGTTTGTGGGTTTGAGCCCCGCATCGGACTCTCTGTGGTCAGCACAGAGCCTGCTTCAGATTCTCTCTCTCTCTCTGACTCTTCCCTCCCTACTTGCTCTCTCTCAAAAATAAATAAACATCTATCTAGCTATCTATTAAAAAATAAGTAAACAAAATAAAATTTTACCATTTCCCAATAAAACAAATACCTCACATAAGTTTAATTGTTTATCCTCCTCCCATCCTTTGTGCTATTATAGTCATATAGTTTGTATCATTTAAAATATTGCTCTTTTATATGCCAGTTATAAATTTGTTACATCTCAGCTCCAAATCTATCCTGCATTGCCCTGCTTGGTGATAATGGAGCTGGACCTGAAAGGAGAAATGGCTGGCTTTGCAGCAGAGGGACCGAAGGGACACTGCAACAAGGAGCGAGGGAAGGGCTTGTCTTCCAGATTTGTGCTTTTCTTTTTCTTCCTATGGCAGTGCTTCCAGCAGCAAATGGGATAAAGTCCAATGGCTTCAAAATTTCACCAGCGATTAAGCAATTTCCTGCTCACCAATCCCAGCCCACTGCATATGGACCAACTCTGTCCTATGACACCCACTGAACTTTCTCATCTTCCAGTAGGCCACAGTCTTATCTCCTTTAGCGAGGTTTGAATCTCAGCCTGCTGTTGGTGGTGACAAGCAGGGGCAAGGGGTCCTCCAAGTTGATTACTTTCTTGGGTAGCCGTCCTCAGCCATCGAGGTAGAAGGTTCTCCCATTGGCTATTCCTGTATTGTTTAAAGTTCTGTTAACTCCTGTTAGTACTTAACCATCTTTTACTAATTAATAATTTTTATATTAATGTAAAGTATTATATTTGTGTTCAAATTATTGTTTTGTTTACTGACCAGAACCTAATTCATATGGGGATTTAACTAATATTCATTTTTTCTTTACGTTTTTATTAAAATTCCAGTTAGTTAACATAGTGTAATATTAGTTTCTGGTGTAAAATTTAGTGATTCAACACTTCTATACAACACCTGGTGATCATCAGGACAAGTTCCCTCCTTAATCCCCATCACCCATTTAACCCATCCCTCCACCCACCTCCCCTCTGGGAACCATCAGTTTGTTCTCTGTAGCTGAGAGTCTGTTTCTTGGTTTGCTCTCTCTCGCTTTCTCTCTCTCTCTCTCTCTCTCTTTACTTCTATGTTTATCATTTCTGATTATTTTATTCTAAGCTGAAGTTTCATTTTCCACCCAGGGCATGCTTCTTCATTGTGATGAAATCTGGTTAAGTATTTTGTGGAATGCAAGTGTAGGGGGACAAAGAGTTTTATTTGTTTTAGTCTGAAAACTTCTCTATTTCACTATCATCTTCAAAGCATATTTCCAGTGGATATAGACTTTCAGATGAATAGCTGGTTTTCCCCCCCTGTTTCAGTACTTGAAATATTTTGATCTATTGTCTTCTAGCTGCCAAAACTGTTTGATATTCAGCTACCAGTGTGTGGCTTCAGTGAATGTAAGATGACCTTTTGAATCTGGCTGCTTGTAGAATTTTTTCTTTGTATGTGATTCTTAGCAACTTGGCTATGAGTAGTTTCTTATATTTATCCTACGGGACTCACTGAGATTTTTGAATTTGTGGGTTGATTTGTTCAATTATTATTTCAGGTTTTTGTTTGTTTGTTTGTTTTTCTATGCCATTCTCCTCATGTTCGTGGAGTCTAATTAAAGTTTGTCTCATCTTTTAGTTGAGTCCCACCCACTCTTCTCATCTATTCTGACTTTTCTTTTCCATTTATTTTTCTTTCTGTACTTCACGTTGGATATCTTCTATTGACATACTTTTGAATTCACTAATCCTGCTTACTCCTGTGTGTAGTCTATTGTTAAATCCATTACATGAGATTACCTTCAAACTTGAACGAAGGTCCTTAGTATTTTTTTTATTAAAGAATAATATACAGTGTACAATACAATGACTCTTGGCAAATGTATATGCCTTGGTATAAAAACAGATAAGATATAGCTAAGTTTCATCATATCAGAAGTTTCCTTCACATCCACTCTCAGTTTGCAAACCTCCTAAATAAGGATTCTTCTCATTTCTATAATCATAGATTAATTATCTGTTCTTGAACTTCATATGAATATGGATTCACACAGTATGTACTATTCTATGTCTTCCTGCTTTCATTCAATGCATTTTTGAGGTTTACTCATATGATTACAGGTGGTAGCACTTTATGACTTCTCTTCCTCCTCTGGGGTAATATTGCACTGTATGAATATATCAGAATTTGACCATCTGTTATCTTGTAGATGGACATTTGAGTTGTTTCCATTTTATAGATAGTAAGAATAAAACTACTCAGATATTTTTGTACAAGTTTTTTTGCTTGTGCATTTGTGTGTGTGTGTGTGTGTGTGTGTGTGTGTATAGTTTATCTTGGGAAAATAATTAGGAATGGAATAACTGCATCATATAGTAAGTTTATAATTAAATTTATAAGAAAATTCCAATTTTCCAAGTTGGTTGAACCATTTAATACTCCCACAGTAGTTAATGAGAGTTCCAGTGGCTCCACGTTTTCACCAACATTTGGTGTTGTCAGTCATATTTTTTTAACCATTCTAGGGAGTATATAATGGTATCACACTGCTATTTTAATTTACATTTCCCTGATGAGTAGAATATTGAACACTTACTTTATGCTTATTATTAGCTAATCATTCATCTTCCTTTTAGAAGTTTCCAAAGGATTTTGCCCATTTTTTTTGTTGCTTATCATGAGGAATTGTTTACATAGTAAATACAAGGATATATATATATATGTGTGTGTGTGTGTGTGTGTGTGTATACATATATATGTATTACAAATATTTTTTCACAATGTAAGACTTGCCTTTTTATTTTTTTAATGATGTCTGTTTATGGGGAGAAGTTTTAATTTTGATGAAGTCTAATTTATCCATACCTTTTTTAAAGGAATCTATATTCCTGTTTTCTCCAAATGCTTTATTGTTTTATTTTTATATTTGTGTTTATGATCTATTTAAAATTAAGATTTTTGGTATGGCATGAGTTATGGGTGAAAGTTTTTGTTTTGTTTGTTTATGTTTTCTGATATATTTATTTAGTTTTTCTGGGGCCATTTTTAAAAATTTATTTATCTATTTCCTTGGTTCTTTGATGAAAATCAGTAGAAATTCTAAACACTGTTCTGATTCATTTAAGAATATCAACATCTTTTTTTATTTCAACATTAAGTGATTATTTATTTTTCAGGTTTAAAAGGTTTCAAAATACATATGTACAAGCTAAATAAACTACGTTCAGAGAGTCCATGTAGAACAGAATATATAAACACACAAGGTCTGTTTTATAGGATTCAAAAATGATGTCATCAAATACAAAGAAAAACATTCAGGAAAGGTAATCAAATTGGACCACCTTAGCAAAAAAAATGTATTAACTAAGTAAGACTAGGACAAACCCCTACACATCAGGGCAAAATTTATTTTCCATGCCTCCCAGCTGCCTGGCTTTCCTTTTCTTGTGTTGTGTTGCATACATCTGAGTCATCAGCCTGCTGTTTCTGTTTTGCATGTTCCTCTGTCTACTGCCTGGCAGTTTTGAGGAAGACTGGCTCATTATATTTAAATTTGGAGGATATATCTGCCATGAGTGTGTCATCAGGGTGGGGTTTGGACATGAGCAGTTGAATACAAGTGAGTCTTCTAACTCATAAATATATATCTACTCTTAAGATTTGGCTGGTGTTGCCTTATCTGAAAAATTCCCCAGACCCCCATATCTGGTTTCCTGCTGGCTAAAGTGATCTTTATTTGTGTCATCATATATGGAAATCCTATATTTATTCAACTTACTGGAAATCCTGTATTTATTCAACTTACTGATTTATGAAAGTTATAATTAATCATGGACCATATATTATTTATTTCTCTATCTTTTGTTCCTGGCTAAAAGAAGCTGGTCCATAGAAGGCATTATTTATGTAATTATTATTGGACTTAAATTGTTTTGTTAGGTGATATTTGTAAAATATGCAACTAGGCAACCTTAGTTTTTATAAACTTAGCATAAACAAAAATAGAACTTATTCTTTAATAATGATAGCTTATAATTCTGGTTTAAGAGAAAGTTTAGATAATTACACATCTATTTTAAGTACTAAGAGCTGGGCAATACTCTTTGGGCTGAAAACATAAAGATAAGTGCAAGATAATCCATAACCTTACAAACATGTTTTTAATATGGTTACTAATTGTGTTTAAGCAACATTCTTTCACATCTCTAAACACACTGAAATGCAAGAGTAGTACTCTGTGTATTTGCTTCCAGTTTTCATTGGTTTCCTTGAACCTTATAAATCAGTTTTAACTATTTTTATGATGCCATATATATATATATATATATATATATATATATATATGTATATATATGCATATATATGTGAATATATAGCATTAATCCATTAAAGGCTTCCTATGATCTCTGTTTTTTTTTTTTTTTACTCTTTTTCTATTTTTAGGATATCAACTTGACCCTTTCACTTCTATCCCCATTCTTGTGGTAACATTCTCCCTTTTTATTTTTTTATTTTTTTTTTTTTAAATTTTTTTTTTTCAACGTTTATTTATTTTTGGGACAGCGAGAGACAGAGCATGAACGGGGGAGGGGCAGAGAGAGAGGGAGACACAGAATCAGAAGCAGGCTCCAGGCTCCGAGCCATCAGCCCAGAGCCTGAACGCGGGGCTCGAACTCACGGAGCGCGAGATCGTGACCTGGCTGAAGTCGGACACTTAACCGACTGCGCCACCCAGGCGCCCCACATTCTCCCTTTTTAATTCTTCTGAATGAACTTCATCTTAATTTCCCTTTCATTGACTAGTTCTTCAGTTGTATCTATTTGAGCTATATATCGAGTTTTCTATTTTTGTGATGTTTTCAAACTCAGAATCCCTAGTTGTTATATCTTACTATTTTTGTTCCCTTTTCAGGTTTATAATCTGCTTCTACTCCAGGTTTTTCTACCTTTTATTCCCTACATCTCCACTTCTCTACCCTCCCCCACCCATATACAGCCCTAACCTTCATCCTTTGCCCCTACAGATCCACCAGCCCCTCTATGACTTTTATTGGGTGACAGATCTATTAATCTCTGTTTCTGGTACATCTTTATCTAAAAGGAGCCAGAGGACCATACTCTTTCACCATCTTCTCAGAAACTACAACTTGGACTATTCCAGTCCCTCACAGGATAAGTGATGGAGGCATAGAAATTAACACTTTAAATTATTCCCACCACCGTTGCATCTCAGAGGCTAAGTAGTGTGCCAAAATTAAATGAGCAACTTTTTTTTCCCCTAGAGCTCTTCGAACACAGATAATGGAATATATATTTTTCCTTGTATTTCCCTGTATCAGGATTTTGCTCAGAGTAGAGGATCCATAACTGTTGTTAAGTCATCTGTGAGTAAATTTCCATATAATAATGTTACTAAATTTGAAATACCTATGATCAAATGGATTTGAGTAGGTAGGACACCAAAACAAAATACACTACACTTTTTTGAGCATTAATTCCAGAATAACTGAAGTAATTGAAAATGGGCTAATAAACCATCACCCTGTGACTATCTGCACTGTGCATCCTTTATTCTCAAGTACAGTGCACAGCCAAGAATTCAATATGTACACCACACTACAAAAACTGATGTTTTAATGGTTTCTTAAATATTGTTTTTGTACTTATTAATCTGACATGATTCTGCAAATCTTTGTAAGTTAATATCAAAGAAGGAAGAAGTACAAGATGTGAGGATTTCTATAAATTTGGTCAACCCTTTTAAAAAGAAACACAATATGATAGTGATTTTATTTGATTTTCTCCAATTCTATATGGTTAAAAAAGGAGGGGGGAATTCAATGAGAAGAGATCGCATTCACCCATCCATTTAAAATCAGTGCTTTATTTCCACGGGCTAAAAGAGTTACAGTTGCACTGTTCATTACTTTGGAAGTGTCACATTTCCTAGTATGACAAGATATATTATGGGTGGGGGGTTTTACAGATGTGGAGAAATCACTTTCCAAGTTTTTTATTTGACTTTCTCCCCTTATGCTTCTTTGTACTTTAGCGGCCAACCTTGGGATAATGGGATTACTTTATGCCTTCCACATCAGGCTCTGGATGAGTGCACAGAGGCCAGTGGCAAGAGAAATAAGATGGCTGTAAAAATGCAAACACTGGAAGTTAAAAAAGGTGCACCCAATAACTTGCCCTTAAATTTAAAGGGAACTAAATGAGGAACTTCTGGACAATTTATCTTGCTGTTTACTGATAACAAGTCACTTTGTTTTTATGTGCTCAGTCTAGTATTCCATAATTTATTTGAAAGAAGATGAGAAATAATGTAGATAAATGATGAAGTGTCAGGGTCTGACGCTCTTAAATGAAGCTATTATGGTCAAAGAGAAAACGTAAAACCTGCGGCTCATTATGAGAGTGTTCTACTTGTCAGTTAAGTGAAAAGGCCTGGAATGATTTCCAGTTTATTTGTCATTGCAGTTATTAAAGCTGTCTTTTTGGTGCCATGAAAATGAATTGAAGACTTTATTCGAAGTAAATTTGTACTAAAGCTTTCAGATGTATCTTATATGAGCTCAGTGAGGCAGGGAAGCAGCTTAAAAGCTGAAATATTACAAGGAGACAACTACCAAAGTCTTTGAAACATACTAGGATATATAAATGGCAATAAATAAAGTGTTTTCTTGACTAAGGAACAAACTTTTTGATTGATACAATAGAATAAGGTTAGTAATGGGATATAGTACTTGCTAATTGTTGGGATATATTTTATTCCAATGAAGAACAAATTGCCTACATTTTTGTGTAACATTTCTATCAGAGTATCTTTCCTATGAGTGATTTCCAAGAAGGGTAAAAGAATGTATCATTTTAAATAATACCTACTTATAAAAATGTAATGAGAATTAATGGAGCAGATCTATCAAAGAAACAGAAAGGTTTAGTTCTTGAATAACAGTAACTGCTTGGCTATAACAACAACCTCTTACAAAGCTTACAAGGTAAGAAGTTCAGAAAACCTGAGTTGCATAATCTCTTTTCCTAATTGAATTATTGGACTGCAAAAGGCTGCATCTTAGTAGAAGGAATGAATATATTATTGACATTTTTATCTCACATGGTTGTTCTTAAAATACTTTACATCCTTGCTGATGTGTGAGAATAACTTACATTTTATCTCATGTTAGAAGGTCAAAGCAGATGGACTATTGATATGGATGAGGTAGAATTTTTTTTTCTTAAGCACTGAAAAAAAATAACCTTTTTTGTTTTTGATCAAGAAGGAGGCTTTTGGTGTTTCCTTGTACTAGTTTGGCAGTTAAAAATACTTTTTGCATAGTTTAGCTGTGCCACTTTGATGAGTGGCAATTAATAGATACAGATAAAGGACAATTGAAAGACTTTCTCTACATCAGTTTCCACCCCACTGCATGAAATAAGTAGACTCACTAAACTGAATGTTTTATTCCAAGCCTAAGAAATCTCCCAGTCATGTCTTTGAACTCTTTATTGTGGATATTACAAATGTTTGACACATCTTCAGGGTCAGTTTAAAAACAAAATGGATTCTACATCCCCCTCAGAGGTAATCCCTCGCAGAGGTAATCTTTCAGTGTTTCTGTCAGATTTTATAGCCATTTTCAGTGATATTGTCAAAGTAAAAGATCTAGCAGTCTCTCTATTATATGCCTTATTTTCAGGCACTTAAATTTGCAACAAAACCTTCCTTTGAAATAGAATTCAGTTTTATATTTGGGACATTTCAAATATTTCTGTAACTTTTATATGCTAATAACTACAAGTCCCAATGATTTAAAAATAAATGCTTCATAAACTCATAGTTGTGATGTGACAGTGGAAAAAGCTACATCATAGTAATTGCCAGTTAAAGGTAGAGTTTTGATTAGATTCAGACTGATTCAGATTCAGACTGTGTTTAAATGCCCAGTAAGACTTGTAAACAAACAAAATTGGTGAATTCTTTGGATAAGCTATTATTTGGGGGGATTTTTTTTATGAAATTTATTGTCAAATTGGTTTCCATACAACACCCAGTGCTCATCCCAAAAGATGCCCTCTTCAATGCCCATCACCTCCCCTCCCCTCCCTCCCACACCTCATCAACCCTCAGTTTAGTGGGGAATTTTTTTTATAATTAACGTATTAATGTTTATACGTATAGAGCCACCTTTTGTGTGTAGGTACACTCTTATGTAGGTATAGAAGGTCCCTATGTTTTTGAAGATACTCAAGTTTTTATTTCGGGTTGCTTAATTTACTTTGGCTGGTCAATCAAATATATTTTACCCCCATTTTACTTATTCAAGAAACAGATATCAAACACTAAATTAGTTGAATTATAAAGTTAACAGTTTCTCTTTTTCTTGAGATCATGGAATATAGGAGGTAGAATCATATAATAAGATATATAATTTATATATTTATATATAATTTATATAAGTTATAGACTATATAATTTGAAATGGATTCAGAGATATCTAATTCAGCCTAGCTTCATAGGTAAGCAAAGCTTCAGGGGACGATTCCTGACTTTGAATATTGAAGAGACAGAAAAGTTGACCCACTAGGACTAGGCAAAAAGTATCTTATGTTCATGGTTATATGACCAACAGTCCAGCTAGCTGATTTCTTACCTGCCATGATACTAGGCTAGATTTCTTTGGTTAAAAAACCACTGGGATTTTCCTTCTTTGAAAAATACCTAGAGTCAATGTGACGGACACTGTGTCACATTGTCCGTGGGTTAAACTCCCTTTTAAACATAGGGAGTTCAAGATCTATTAGGTTAGCTACTGGGGACTAGATACAGTTGACTTTACTATAAATTTTTATAGATTAAAATCATATTCTCCCATTTTATTTTTATAAATATGTGCTCATAGTGTCTGCATAGAGGTTTAATCAACATGTGTTTATTCAATATTAACATTGGAAAACAATAAGAAATTTGGGAATATACATAATCTTTTCCTACATAAATTTATAATCAACAAACTTCTAAATGAAAGAATATCATTTTTTAAATGTTTCAGTTTTTTGTCTTAAATTTCCAATTTTCCACTTTTCTCTAAAAGCATGGGAAGTATTTTTTAAATTAAAATACTGTAATCTTTTGGTATTGTAGTTCTTATTAAGGATTCAGATTTTCAGATTAGATTCTGTATTCTAATATACTGATAAAAGATATTAATAAATGTTTATTGATTGTATTTAATTATCATTTTCAAGAAGGTGAATTTATTCCTCTGAGACAAATATTACATGAACAATTTTTCAAAGATTCTATTTAACCCATTATAATGACTGAGCCAGCAAGTTTAAATCAGTTCAAAGGTCATTTGATGACATAGTATAGAGGCAATTTTAAAGAGAAATATTAGGATAAGATTCTTGGGTTAGGTATAAAGCTGGTTTTTTTTCAAGGCAATAAATTATAACTTTTGGGGTTATCTCTTCCATTGAACAAAAATTATTTGTGTCCCTTCCTGACAAAAATGTATAAATTAACTTCTATTCCTACAAATGGATAAGCAAATACAAAATCAAGCAACAAAAGAATACTCAGTTATCTATCAGTTGTTTCCAACTTAATGTCATTTTTCTGATAGTTATATGTAATCATTGTGATCTTTTTTTCTTCAAAACTATTACCCTAAAATAAAGTTACTACAATAACATGCCACTGTGGCTTGATTAGACTGTGTAGCATTTCCATAGTGTCCCAAAGTAGATAGTGTTGCTGGCTTTCATATTAGAACAGCTACTTAAAAATATTGGTCTGATCAGCATCTTTTTTTTTTAACACTTATTCATTTTTTTGAGAGGCAGAGAGAGAGCCTGAGTGGGGGAGGAACAGAAACAGAGGGAGACACAGAATCTGAAGCAGGCTCCAGGCTCTGAGCCGAGAGCACAGAACCCGACGCGGGGCTCGAACTCACAAACCACGAGATCATGATCTGAGCTGAAGTCGGATGCTCAACTGACTGAGCCACCCAGGTGCCCTGGTTTGATCAGCATCTTATTTGACATTTGAATATTTTTCTAATACATTTTCTGAAAATGGCCTGATAAATCTAGTTACATTAATCCCATTAAAGGGGAAGTTAAAACTTAAATCTTAGTGATGCTTATCTTTTTTTTTTTTAATTTTTTTTTCAACGTTTATTTATTTTTGGGACAGAGAGAGACAGAGCATGAACGGGGGAGGGGCAGAGAGAGAGGGAGACACAGAATCAGAAACAGGCTCCAGGCTCTGAGCCATCAGCCCAGAGCCCGACGCGGGGCTCGAACTCACGGACCGCGAGATCGTGACCTGGCAAGTCGGACGCTTAACCGACTGCGCCACCCAGGCGCCCCTAGTGATGCTTATCTTAAAGAGATGTATGAATAAAGGATCAAGGAATTCCTTCATAATAAGTGAATAACCACATGCTTGTTGCATATTGAATTCTGTACCCACAAAATTCATATGTCAAAGCCTTAACCCCTAATATGACTATATTTTGAGATACAGTCTTTAAATATATCATTAAAGCAAATTAAGTCATATGTATGGAGCCCTAATCTGAAAGGACCGGTGTCCTTTTAAGACAAAGAGACATCAGATATATGTGTGCGCAGAAGAATGATCATGTGTGGACACAGTGAGAAGGCAGCCAGATATAAGCCAAGGGGAGAGGCTTCAGAGAAACCAACCCTGCCTGCATCTTGATTTTGAAATTCCAGCCTCCAGAATTGTGAGAAAATACATTTTTCATCCATCCAGTCTGTAGTATTTTGTTATGGCATCCCCAGCCGACTGATATGCTTTTATTCACTAGAATGTCTATGCAGTATTAAATATAACCTATGCAGTAAAAATATAAATGTTCTATGGGTACTAAAGGTAGCATTTTATAAACTTATATAAATTCAAATCCAGTTGGTCATAATCACTTCAATGTGCAGATAGGTTAGAAGAAACTGGAAAAAATAACCAAAGAAAACTATGTATAAAATAGCACCAAAATATTTACTATAAACTGCCTTAAACTCTTATTCATTTGCCCTTACCAGAATGTCTCTTCTATTTTTTTAAGTCAATTCATCCTCCTTTCTCACTTCTTAATATGCATTTTCTCCATTCCCTAAACTGAAGCAAGAACAAATTTCTTGTTCATTTCAATTACTTCTCAGAGAAAATACCACTAGTTTTGAAGAGCCTGACTCCATTGGACAGCTGGTCCTGTTTCTTAATCCCAGTTTGCATTGCTTCTGGCTAGATCTACTCACCAGAAGGTGTTGAATCAAAAGGACAACTTGAGTCACAGTTGTGTCTTACTAAGGCTTTGTTCAGCGATATCTGTTTGTATTTCTACATCAAGCTTAGAAATAGACTAAAGATGACAAGCATGCAACAACCACTCTCTAGTCTTCAATACTGTTGAGCAATCCAGATCCTGGCTTTTGGTCAGTGATATATTATTTTTTATTTATGGATGGTAGACTAATGTTGAGGAAAAGAACATAAGGAAATATGACAAAAAAAAGGTATGCATTTTATCCTATTAATACTTCCAGAAAAAATATTTAAAAATTCTGATTGAATTCCTAATATTTCTGACATGCTACCTGGTAACTGGAGACCCTGGTATTTCCCCTTGTCTTTACTTTCCTTCTCTGTATTCTTTCTTACTTCCCTTTCTAATTTCCCATATGCCATTTCCTTTAAAAAAAAAAAAAAAAGACCATTTAGGTTCCTCCCACTCATTGGCAGTTTATGATATCAAAGCTCTTCCGGCAGCTTTTCCGTATGATAAAAACATAAAACCTGGTTGTGAAAATCTTGTATAGAAGCAGTGTAAACTGTTTTTTCCGGGCCCCAAAAAGGAGAGTCAGCCACCACAATAGCTAACGTTTGTTATGTGAAATAAAACATGGGCAATATGTTTGTTCACTTAGCCTGTTTCTTGGAGCCTCACCTCTACTTCTAAATCATCCAGAGTAAGCCGCATGCAAATTCAATTATCTATTCCAATAGATGGGAATAGCAATTTTTGGGGGTATGTTTATCTTTCCTTTGAATAGATAAAATCAACTTTCAATCTTAATTATACTGATCTTATTGAGGTGGTGAGAATATCGTTTTCATGGCCCCATATGTTGAATTCATATAGTGAGCCAAGGGGAATTCAAATGACTTCTTCAAGATCACCCAAGAGCCTTTGGAGGAGTCTTACTCCCAGAACAATGATTTTTCCATTTTGCCACATGGCTGTAGAAAACCCATACCTGATCTCAAGTACATTTTTCTAAATAAAGGCTAATCAACAGTCAGACACGTGGTAAACATATTAGGCTGCTGCTGTTACTCTGGTGTGCTATTATTTGGGGCCTATGAATAGGAAATGTAAAGTAATCTCACAAGGAATTTTATTCTAATGTTTTTTCAAAGAATAAAAGCTTTTCTTTGAAAGGAGTTAGGATGACAAAAACCTAAGATTATTAGAAACCTGGTAGTAGATCTTTCCTTGGCAAGATTAGGGTGAGTTATTACTAGTAAGTCGTAAGCAGGGTTCATTCATTTTCCTTTTTAAGATGAACTTCAAAGGAACAGTTGCCAAAGGCTTTGTGGCAGATCATTCAGTCACAATGCATTGGATTAAAGAAATACAGTACCTTTCTAGCCTTTCCATCTAGTATCCTACAACTAGTCTCTCTACCTGGACTAAACCTGAGATGTTTTGATTGTTAAAATTCTAATGTAGCCACATGTTGGTGGAGAAATTTATTTTTCATCACTGTGCTATGCTGCTTTCCAAGAAACTACTAGGCATTAAAATGTCACTTCTATTCATAATATCAAAATTCTTAATATATTATTCAATTTATACATAGCCATGTCGAATATTTTCTTCCCTGGAGTGATCACCTTATTCACTGTGTGTGAAACCTGTCTTTTTATTTCTAAATACCAATTTTAGTAACATTATTTAAGAAACCAGAATAATAAAGGTTCAAGAAATAGACTCACAGATAAATGGTTTCTACTCTTTCTGGCTTCCTTATGAATAAAGTATTTTTCTACCGTATAGAGTCTATGTGCTTCTTACAAAAAGAAATTGTCTCTCTCATGACAGATGTTCTCCCTTAAAGTACTTTTGTTAACCAAATCCCAAAGGTATCATTTGACCTCCTTATGATTGTACTATTTTTTTCCCATTTGCTAATGGGATAGTGTAGTCTTAATTTTCTAAGATAGGGGACATTGACTTTTCATAAACAAAATATGTTTCATTATCTATCATTGAAAATGAAATGAATTTAGGGATGATAAAATCACTTCCTAAAGACAGCTTTATTTTGATGTGGGTGTGAGAAGTCTAGCAGGGAAAAGAAAACTTGCATACCTACTGGAAACTTAAGATGGGCAGAAGAATGAAGCAAACATATATGGGATTCTTCAAATATATTTTAATAGACTGATTATTTTTATTAAATTATTGTAATAAAACTTGATGCACCTCATACTCAAAGATGTTTTCCATATTTTATTCACATGATTTTGGTCCTAGTTTGTTTATAGATAGCAAAATGGGTATGTTTGTTCATTTATAGAAAGGAATTTGATAAATTATTATTATTTTTCTCTTAAAATTTGTTGTAAAGGCCATATATATTCCTTATTTTGGAGCCAAGATTCTAACTTCAGGGTTTTTTTTTATGCTGATTCCAGTGAATGTACTGCTATATGTATTTGTTAAGTTTGTTAGAATACTAAGTAACTGGATACACAACTAGAAACCACAAAAACCCCAACTGTAGCCAACTTGTAAAATCAAGAAGAAGGTGAAAAACCAAGAATCCAGATCGGGGAACCTCAGCTAGAAACTTCCACAGATATTCTGTTTAAAATTTTGTAGTAAAATTGACACAGTTTTAAAGAATTTTAGAAGGGTGCCTGGGTGGCTCGGTTAAGTGAATGACTTCTGCTCAGGTCATGATCTCACAGTTTGTGGGTTTGAGCCCCATGTCAGGCTCTGTGCTGACAGCTCAGAGCCTGGAGCCTGCTTCAGATTCTGTGTCTCCCTTTCTCTCTCTGACCCTCCCTTGCTCACACTCTGTCTCTCTTTCTCTCACTCTCTCTCTCAAAAAAAATAAACATTAAAAAAAAGTTTAAGTATTTTTAGAAACTTGGCCCCTTAGTTACAAATGTCCAGTTTCTAATGACACAGAGATTAGCATGGCCCCTGCACAAAGATGACCTACCAATTCACGGAATGTTCCGTATTTTTCTGAGGTGACAGGCTTTCTACTGTCACCTGTAAGCAGAGGGACTCTGAGATAATGAGAAGAAGCAGAAAAATACAAATGAGAAGGAGGAGCCCAGGTAGCTTTGTGGCTTCATGTCCAACCCTCTTGCCCTTACTTAGCCTGTGTCACACCATGCTAGCATGTCCTCCTGTAGTGCTCACATGTGCCACCACTGTGACATCCCCTTTCCCTGAATTTCAGTGCTTACTTCTCAGCCTCTCTCCTTCTGAGTCACTCCTGGGAGTGAGGGGGTTCTTCCCAGTGTTTTGTAAGGCTCACCCCCAAAGTATTAAAAGTAGCTTTGTAATAAACACACAAAACATACAAATTTCCAATTTCTGAGGGGAAAAATCTGATTTTTTTTGCGTGACTATGGTGCCTACCTAAGCATGAGAGATAAGTTTCTGCCTTACAGTTACATTTATGTGCCAGTGAGGATAGGACAGCTTTTAATAAGAGAAATTTCCAGAGAAGGGAGTTGATCAGTGTAAGCTTAGAAGCCCTTCCAAATGCTGGATAAATCAAATCCAAACAAGCACATTAAGGATTATGGTGGATATTAAGAAGTATGAGATCATATGAGTATGAGACCCTGTCTTTGAAGATATTATAATCTAATTTATTATGGCAGCATAATAATAAGACTGATGGAAAATAAGAACAAATTATTTCAATAATCATTTAATAAAATAATAAATACCCTAAAGTGGAGCATACTTTATTGCTCTATAAATTGTGCAGAGAGCAAGAGGGAACAGGTCAGAAAGATTCCTTGAAAGTACAATGGCTAATGGAAGTTGTGTAATTGTCAAAGGATATACATTGTTCCTTTAAAGCTGAGGCCTCAAAAAGGCAGAAATTTGTTCAGAAAGCATTTTATTTATTGATTTGCTTCATTATGTTTTTAACTGAAGTACAGTTGACAACATGTGTCAGGTGTACAACATAGTGATTCTACAATTATATACATTGCTAAATGCTCACCGTAGTAAGTGTAGTTACCATCTGTCACCATATAAAGTTGTTATGGTATTATTGACTGTATCCCCTATGCTGTTCTTTTTATCCCTGTGACTTATTTATTTTATAATGGGAATTTTGTCCCTCTTAATCTTCTTCACCTATTTCACCAATCTCACCACCTCCCTCCTCTCTATCAATCTCTACTTTGTTCTCTATATTTATGAGTCTGTTTTTCTTTTCTGTTGCTGTTTATTTTGTTTGATACCACATATAAGTGAAGTCGTATGGTATTTGTCTTTCTCTGTCTTATTTCACTTATCACAATACCCTCTATGTTGCAAAATGGCAAGATTTCATTCTTCTTTATGGCTGAATAATAGTCCATGGTGTATATATACTATATTTTGTTTATTCTTCTATCAATGGTTACTTCTACATCATGGCTATTGTAAATATCACTGTGATATGCATAGAGATGCATATATCTTTTCAAATTAGTATTTTTTTTTCTTTAGGTAAATACCCAGAAATGGAATTACTGGAACTGACAGTAATTCTATTTTTAGTTTTTTGAGGAAACTCCCTAGTATTTTCCAATTTATATTTCCACCAGCAGTGCACTAAAGGTTCTTTTTTCTCTACATCCTTGGTAATACTTGCTATTGTCTTTTTGATACTAGTCATTGTGACTTGTGTGAGGTAGTATTTCATTGTGGTTTTGATTTGCATTTTAGGTGGAAGACATGTACTGGTGGAATATGTACTATTCCTTTTCTTTCAAAAAACAATAAAAATTTGTGTGGAAGTTACCAGGCAGGGAGACTTTATATGATACCCATTTATGAATAGCTTCTTTTGGGGAGGAATATTTTTTCCTCTAGCTCTCTTGGTTCTTTGGCTAATCTAATAATCACATTAACATAGGACAGGCTAATAGGATAAAAACAAATTTAATTACATTCTTTTGGGGCCCCACAAAGACAATGAGACCCAAAGGCAGGTTGGGCATTTGAGGTTTATATGCCATTCTGAGCTAAAATATGGGATAGAGGCCGGGGGCTTCAAAGAGGAGGAAGGTAATTCAAAGGATGATAGAAGGAACAGATATTTGGTAAGTAGATGTTTGCCATACTTTAAAAATAGGTCCTTCAGAGCTGTTTCTCTGACAAGGCTTCCTATCTAAATTCCTTTAAATATTCAAGGGAAGGGTAAAAGTTTTTCTTGCATCAACTGGGTCTTGATTGCCTTCAACTCAAATAATTCCCAAGCCAGAGTGGCATATTTTGGGGTCATATAGTTTTGCTGCTCTTCTGATTTTATTGTAGATTGCATCTACTGATTTTATTGTAGATGATCTTCCAGGTTGGGTAAAGCTGCATCTGTGTGTTTGATTTATAAAACTATGATATTAAAAAAATAGGTGCAGGAAAATTGTCTTACTGCGTTAGATTTTTGTAATAAAAGTCTCCTTAGTTTTATTTATAAACTATTTCTTCATTGGACATTAAAAATAAAATGGAAATTGGATACTGATGATAGGAATTTGATCAATTAGAAAAACACTGGCTTTGTTTTTGTAATTATGTTTATTTTGTTATAGAGGTATTTTCTCTCAACTTTTGTCACTTTGCCATGTAGGTATTATATACGTAGATACTTTATTTCAAGTAAATAAAGACCTCTATTTATTTGAAATAAAGTACCTACTTGATTTCTTTGTGTATTTGTGTGTAATTTTCTGTGTAATAAGGGTTTCTTCATATTGGGTTGATGTTACCTCATACATGCTTTTCCCCTGTAATATTTACTTACAAGTAAAGTGATGATAGAGATAGGTAACATTTTTTTCAGGCAATGCACTCATGTTTACACAAGGACCAAAAATTCTGTACCGATAAAACAACTTCGTATTTGCATTGTGCTGAGCTGGCACCCACAAATAATAGAGCCTCCATAGTTACAGAATTACATATATGTGTAGAAACTTATTACCAATTGAAAAAAAATATTGTGTGCCCTCTGACAAAAAGTTTTAACAACTACTCTGAAAAGTACCTTAATTGGCTCAAATCAACTATGAATGTTAAAAATATTGATACATCTTAACATCAAACAAAAAGATAACACGTTAGTAAAATATTTTAAAAACATGCG
This sequence comes from Lynx canadensis, assembly GCF_007474595.2. Lineage (NCBI taxonomy): Eukaryota > Metazoa > Chordata > Mammalia > Carnivora > Felidae > Lynx > Lynx canadensis. Next base: position 137,133,550 of record NC_044310.1, on the reverse strand, counting down.
TTTGATTCTAAAAGAAAACAGCACAGGGGCGCCTGGGTGGCGCAGTCGGTTAAGCGTCCGACTTCAGCCAGGTCACGATCTCGCGGTCCGGGAGTTCGAGCCCCGCGTCAGGCTCTGGGCTGATGGCTCAGAGCCTGGAGCCTGTTTCCCATTCTGTGTCTCCCTCTCTCTCTGCCCCTCCCCCGTTCATGCTCTGTCTCTCTCTGTCCCAAAAATAAATAAACGTTGGAAAAAAAAAAGAAAAAAAAAAATTTAAAAAAAAAAAATAAAAGAAAACAGCACATGTTTTAACATTTTAAGAAGTGTACTACTAAAAGGCTTATAAAAACTGCTTTTTTTTAAAATAAAACAAAGCCTATTGACTTTCCAAAGAACTATTTTATAACATGTTTACATTTTTTTTTTTTTTTGGAATTTTTGGTATGAGACAGGAATCCTGATGGGCAACAAATGTTGTGGAGTGGGCATATTTCTAAGTCTAACGTAGTATACTTAGGAAATAGTCAAGACAACCCATGGTGGGCAGCATCCTATGGTAGCAGTCTAGAGGTGTTGCATAGATTTTTTCAGTTGGGTAGACAAACACCTTGACACGTTATCTCTCCTTTCTAACAAAATCCTTCATTCTACCTGCCATTTGGTCATTTAAATAATTTAGAAATAAATATTATCTACTGTAACTGAATATGTTCTTTTCATAGCTATAAACTGTTCTCTTGGGGAAAAATATTTCAAATTATTTTTTTATTTTGGTAGAGCAAGCAGGTGACAAGGTTCTGCTTCATCCCCTGAAAAACGCGCTCTATTGCCGTACTTGAAGGCAATTACAACGTTTCATCAGCCTTATCACTGAGACATTCTCTGTGAACTCAAATCTATAGTGCCTTTACTGCAGTGAGTCATCAAATACTTAAACTATTACATTACTGCATGAATTTTTCCCCCTGAATAAATTACTTAATGTTCTTTGTCATTCTTCAAAAGCAATGCAGGCCCTGAGCACAACTCTAAACTAGGTAAGGTTTACCCTAGGCCTGTCAGCCTTCTGATTCCACATCCTGTCCTCTACTTCTGGACACCTCTTTCTGTCTGAGATCACATCAGTGTCCTCCTGGCACTCTCTATGGAGATTGTTGTCAAGGAAGGATAGAAATCTCTTTCTCAGGACAGTAAACGGCTGTTAGCAATTTTAAATGTTTTTTTTTTCCTTGCAATCATTATATATCTGGTATAACAGAGATCAAAACCTTGAGTTTAAACTTGGATCTTAATACTTTTAAGAAGATAGTGTATAATGTAATCAGGCATTTCTTCAGCGGGGGGAGAATAGACACAATTTTCCACAAAATTTTAGAGAAAGACTATCTGGGAAAGCTGTCTATGGAATACATGATAGAACCATACAATGAAATGTATTTCATGTTAGGGTATAATTTTTGATATCAGTGAGAAGGATTTTTTTTAGGTTTAGGATTTTCTCTTCACTCATGTACATAAGGCCAGCCTGATTTAAAGCATACTCTTTTCTAAATATCCAATATATATATTTAAATCTTAAAACTCTTTTTTATTTACCTATACTCTCTCATTATGTGCAGTACTCCAAGATGCTTAGCACATTCTTAGAAGGTGCTAACTGATCCAAATTAGAATGCTGTAATTTTAGGGATACCTGACATGTTGTGATCTCGTCGTGGTTCATGAGTTCAAGCCCCGCATCAGGCTCTGCATGGATGGTGGGAGCCTGCTTGGGATTCTCTGTCTCCCTCTCTCTCTGTGCCCCTTCCCCACTTGTGTGCGCTCTCTCTCTCTCAAACGTTAAATAAAATAAACAAACAAAAATTACCTTTCAGCTTTAAGGCACTGTGTCCTTTTTAAGTACAAAATAATGAAATGTGTTGCATTTATTCTGAAAATCATGTACATTTCATTTTTTAAAAGATTTTTAAGCAGCAAAATTTAAATTTATCCATATATATGTCTAGTTGCATAGCATACATTACCAATCTTTGTGAAGTTCTATGTTGAAAAGAATATGCTCTCTTTATTACCAACTATGAATTACATGAAAGTTTTAAATCAGTGAATAAAACTGAAAGTCCAGTGTTTGCTAGCATTGAATTTTCACTTCTTAGTCACTTTGTATCAGGAATGACTTCAGCATATTTACTAGCATGTCAACAGTAAGATTTTCCTAAGATGTTTCTATGTATAATTAATAATACAATCAGTAAAAACTATTCTCCAGGGAACTCACAGTCCTAAAGTTATACATGAATTAAAGATAAAATCTGTGATATTGTACTACTTTTTTCCAGTCTCATCTATCTATAATTCAGATTGCCTAACTAAACTTAAATACAAATATGAGAGTGAGAGTATTTGCAAAGTACTAAGCTGACAAATACAGAGTGCTGGCTATTATTTCTGTTTGGAAGTCAGAGATTTGAGCTATTCATTTTGTAGTCTGACAGTCATCACTACAATTCCTTGAATTCCCAAAGCTTTTCATACAGCTTCCTCAAGGACGGCTATCATGTCTTAGCTACTGCAATGACAGATGGGATATAATGTGTCATGTGATGGATAACTCTAGAGCCATAGTACTTAATCCTTCTAATACTAATAGCTGCATTATCATAGAGATTTATGGGAATGTCAGTTTCAAGTTCCCAGTTCCATTCATGGGTTTTTAAAACTTCAGCTGCAAAAAACATGCATCCATCCCATTAATTCTAATTATCATGGTTCATCTTCTCAGCAGTTTTGCACTCCGGAACCTTTCAGTGCAAATTAACGTACCAAAAAAGTGTATTAATTAATATTTGTAGCTTTTAATTTCTGCAAGAGTGTTGTCTGGAAGCAGCTGGCAGTACAGGGCCGCTGCTATTGAATCTTTGCCAAACAAGTGCAGATGTAATTTTGTTATCTCTTGCTTAGTCATTTACGCAAATTAATTTGAACAATTAGCCTTTTACTGGTCCTTCATGAATCATGCAAAAGGGATCTGCCAAAAATTGCTAGTTGACAGAAAAGAATTGGTTAATGCTGTGCATTTTCTAGGAAGGTAATGCAGAGTGAAGCTCAACACTATTTTAGACTGTAGACAATTGCTTAAATATTCTATTGTAAGATTTACTTAGCACTGTAAAACTTGAGAATCCCCTTAATGAAGAGTAAACCTGCATACTAGTGAAGGTTTATTTGATAAGACTCAAATTTTTCATGAAATACCCAACTTGAATATGTCTTAATCAAGTATAGAGGCAAAACGAGAAGTAAGGTTTCCTTATGAAATGGAAATTAACCAGTTTTTACTACTTTTCAGGTCACATATGCTCACTTCCGTTTACTCAATGTTTGTGTATATCTTTGTGTAATTATTTGTTTATTATATACGTAGATTTAAAACACATGTGTAGCCTCTTTTGGTGGCTTCTAATAATTTAACTTTCTAAGAAGTTAGAGATGGAGAGTAATTTAAAATAGTTAACTATGTAGTTATTAGATTTTAAGGTCTGGGTGAAAAAGAAGACTTTATGTGAAGGATATATGATTAAATCACCTCTGAATGAGTAGAGATCTGTTTTGTGGTCTTCATACGAAGTTACCAGTATCTTAAAGGAAAAAATAAAATCAGAAAATAACAATTGTAAAATTTGTAATTCTTTTCGTTAGAAGTGGTCCAAACTACCTGTGATCTTATGTTTTTAGTTTAATTTTAATCTACTTTTTTGTTGGTATTTTTAATAACTGGAACTAAGGATTTTTCATCTAATATTAAATGCAGGTGGTTGTACACTGTTACAATGTCAAATAAAAGCTCACCTAAAGTTAAATCCTTCTTTACTTTGTATAGCATTAGCTTAGAAAGGGCACAGAAAATATTTCATGGTATGTACTCAGGTATATGGAAATTATGCATGTATGTATTTTAAATACATGTATGTATGTTCACATGGACAACATATTTATATTTGGTTAAAATATGTCATTCCATCTCCTTATTATTTAAGTTTAAAAGAAAATTGTTTATCTCAGACCATAGCTTTTAAAAAAAGAGACTTGAAAAAAAAAGTGAAATTCATTTAGATGCCTGTCCTAGTATAGATCTTAAAAGTAAATCTACTTGAGATGGGTCTAATGAATTTTCTACTGCAGAATATTTTTAAAATTGAAGTTACTGATGATTACATGGATAATAAAGAATTCTAATCATAAATATTAAAATCACAAATGTCCAAAACTGCAAAGGGATTGCTTTTCAACTGCTTTTTTTGGCCTCATAATGAAATTTAAATTTTCCAAAATATAATTTCCATAAATATAACATTAATGGAAAAAAATCTTTGAAATATTTTAAATTGTTATTTGTAGAAAGTCTTATTTTATCTCTCTGTTGGTCTCAGTCCTGTTGAAAGTAAAATACTTTGGAGGATTTCAGTTGAATAAATAGTAACAAATCAAGCTCAATGTAAAATCAATCCAGTGAATGTTTAGGTGACATTCAAAGTTTCAAACCACAAGTAGTTATATTTTTTCTCTTTAAAGAAGCAACATTTGCTAGTGTTAAAAATCTAAAATCTATAACAAAGGCTATTTTAAAAATCACCTTGAAAATTTTGCAAAATAACTATAGAGTTAACATTTTGATTTATCTTATTCCTGTTTTCCACATATATTTAACAAATTACCATACCCTATAAGTAGTAATATATAATGTCAAATATTTCTTGCTGTTAAAAATAGCTATTAATATAATTTTATTAGACTTACAGTTTTTAACTTTAATTGCCCATTTTGCTATTGCTACACATTAAGTTGTATCTTTTAGTGATAAATAATAAAGCAATGGACATCTTGACTCATAAACTTTTTCTTTATTTCAGTCAGATTCTTTAGGCTTGATTCTCAGAAGTGGGATTATTTGTTCAAATGATGTGAATACTTTGAAATTTGGTACACAATTCTTCTTTCTTTCCAAAATTATACTTTTCCCTGGAAATAAGAGAAAACTTAGATTATCACATCTCCAACAACATCCAATATTATCAAAATAACAAAATAGAATTTTAATATTATACATTAAAAAAAGGTAACATGTTGTTATTTGCTTACCTCTCATTATTAGTAAAGTTGAACATTTTCTCACATAGTGTCTGATGTACATTTTTCTCATCTGCATATACTTATTAATATGAAGTTCGGTGATTTTTTTCGAGATTTAGTTGCAATGATTTGTTTAAAAGAGCTTTGTAAAATCCCATACAGATATATGCTATTATCAATAACATATTGATGAATAATCTTTTCCTATAGAAACCTCATTTGTAACTAAATAACAATAACACTCTAATTTCAATTTAGCGGAAACACAGTAAAAAAGACCATATGCCTCCAGAATTAGGGTTGCTCATTTCTTTGGCTAAAACCCTTTTCAGAAAATTTGTTTTTCTTCTGTATTTCTGTATAGATCATTAGAAAGTATAAATCAAAATGTAATTTACATTAACAATACATAAGATACTATATAATTTTTCTAGCTCAAGCTATGGAAATCAGTTTTTTAAATTTCATCTTCTTTTATTTTCACTAGCAAATACTGCCATATAGTTACTTATTGCTTGAAGTCATTCTATAATTTATATGACATATGATGAAGTTCATTGGCTTTAATTATATTACAAATAACTTTCTCATATAGCAAATCAATGGAAAACTAAATCAACAAAATAATAGTAATTATTATTTTTTTTTACTAATTGACCAAGGTAGCTTAGTGATCATCTTCCCCATTCCCTAGGCTGTATGTACACAGTCTACGTTATAGTCACAAACAAATGTAATACAATGGCTATCCAGAGTTTTTTAAAGAATTATATGACTTGGTATAATAGTAATTTATGGTACCATATAAATATTGAAGGAAAAAAAGAGAGGACAACATACTTCCATTTTTCCCTGGCTATGTAGATGATTTCTTAAGCACAGGATGAGATGAGTTATCATTTATCTGGTTACAAAGGAATGTGCATTTGATGTTGAAAATGCAGAATTAAGAAAATAAATAGGACTCATAATCATCAAAACATAAGTACTGGTTATATAGAGATGATTATATGGACAGGTTTTGTGTGTGTGTGTGTGTGTTTGCACATATTTTAACAAAATAAACTGGCTTTTTTCTACTTAATAAAAGACACATATTTCCCATGTTAAAAAAAGTTTTATAAATCCACTGTTATATTATTCAGTTATTTGGAATGATCCATAATTTATATAATTGACATTCTATTTTAAATATTTATATTGTTCTAAACATTTGGTATTATGAACAACACTGAATCAACCATAGAGAAATCTTTGCATATATTCATTATTTTTTCAAATAAATTTCTTAATTGATTCTTATATTTTAAAGTATGTTTCAGTATGTGTCTTAATGAATGCATTAGTGTTTTATAATATTAATAACTCTTTTAGCAATGAATACCAAGGAATTCAGATTTGTAATCATTCTTAAGAAATGATTAATAGTTTAAAATAGTTTAAAATGTTTTGGTTTGTTGTTATCAAATCTATAATTCATGTGTTAGTAATGTGTGTCTAAACCAAGTTTGCAGTTTATTTCATTGCTGGGTAACTGACTAATCAGAAAAAACAAAAAAATTCCCTTCATATATACACACTGAGAGATGAAGCTAGTCTCTCTATAATTGAAAGTATCAGTGGTAAACTTGGCTGGAGCTTGATTAATAGTATATTAAAATCAGAGTCTTCTTGGTGAGTGCTAGATAAGGAGTTTTGGGCAAATTACTTGGTTACTGGGAAGCCTTTAAATTTTAATCATGGAAGTACTTCAGTGTCATTAGAAACTGAAAGGACAGTGGGGTCTGCTGGCAAGTTCTCTGAATTGTTGTGCTTTTCAGGCTCTCCTTCTGCCATGCTATTGAGAGCCAAGCATGGGCTGCAATCGAAAATCCTTTAGCTCCCCATGACTTTGATTGCTATTATTGTAATTTAATATTACACAGTATCTTAGAATAAAAAATTCCATGGAAATGAGAAAAGATAATGCAGGAGGTGGGGGTGGGGGTAGGGAAAATTGAAATAGCACTCAAAATTAGTTCTGAAAATAGTTTTAACCCAGTAATCTTTCCTCAAGCCACTGAAGCTGCAGTGAGAAAAGCAAAGATTTTAACTTAAAGTAAGCAACAGGTAAAATAAAGACAGAAGACTTTCTTTATTCTTGGAAATAGCAAACTGTGTTTAAACAAGTTGCAAGGTGAAAAATACAATAGGAAGCAAAGGTGGTTATCCTAGCCTCTGCATGTTTTGACATTTCGCATATAGTATTTAGATAAAGCATCAGACACATAGAGTTTTATCCAAATAAGAATCCAACATACAATCGGCTATTATTAAAATTTTTATATTAAAGTCATGCCATGAGATTATTTCATGTCCAAGAGGCAAGTGAGCATTTTCCCCTGTGTATGTGACTTTTAGTAGTGTGAGCCCTGGCTGCCTCAGTTTTGAACAAGAAAAACAAGGAATAGAATCATAAATAATAAAGTAGTGATTTTAGAAATCACCTAATCCAATAACATTTATTTTTACCAATTAGTGAAAAGAAGAATAGAGTAAGAATATTATCTGATTGGTGTGACACAACTGAAGCAAGCTCACCATTAAAGTATTTCAGTATAGTTTACAAGTTGGGGGATACTTTTATTATGTCTGACTCCTTTTTAAGAAACAATTTCCAGTGATTCATGCAGCTATTTTCTAGAAAAGGACACAGAGCGCTTGTGAGATTTGGAAAGAATTTTCCGAATAATTCTGAGAAACCAACACATTACTCTGTGCATTGGTGGCTTGCATATGTGTTGTGTGCTGCACTGAGAGTTATTTCAAGTTTTGTAACCTCTTTAATATATTTCTGAAAACTCTCTTATGAAAAAAAAGGCAAACCAAGGTAGGTTGTTTATAAACTAGTTATGAACAAAACACAGTCTATTCAAGCATAATTATGAGCCGTTTTTAGCAGTGGGGCTATAAATATATATCATAGAGTAGATATGATTGCAGGCGAATAGTCACTTACACAGATATTTTCAATGTGATGTAATAAGCAGATTTTTAGAGACACAAACAAGATTGAGTAGTGCAGGGGCGCCTGGGTGGCTTAGTCAGTTAAGCGTCCGCTGTGTCAGCTCTGGTCATGATCTTACCATTCCTGAGTTTGAGCCACATGTCAAGGCCCTGTGCTGAAAGCTCAGAGCTTGGAGCCTGCTTCGGGTTCTGTGTCTCCCTCTCTCTCAGCCTCTCCCCTGCTTATATTCTGTCTCTCTGTCTCTCTGTTTCTCTCTCTCTCTCTCTCTCTCTGTCAAAAATAAATAAATATTAAAAAATTAAAAAAAAGATTAAGTAGTGCAATGAACCTGATATAGCATATAATCATTTTTGACTATCTTCTATTCATTTCTCTCTATAACTTTAAGTTATTTCATTTTTTGGTATAGAAACAATCACAAATTTACAGAAATGTTACAAGTATGGTATAAATAACTTCATTTTTGTTTCCTGTGCCAATTGAGTGTACATTACTGCCTTCATATCACTTCATCCCTAAATGTTTTCATGTTTGTATCCTACATGACAATAAAAACAGCCATCAAAATCGAGAATTTAACACTGATGTATCATCTTCATTGAATTCTCAGAGGATCCAGGTCAGAGTAGTGTTTTTATTTATTATATTTCCTTAGTCTCTTTCAGTCTAAAACAGTTCCTCAATCTTTGACCTTCATGACCTTTTGAAGATTACAGGCTACTTATTTTGCAGAATGTCTTTCAATTTGGATTGTTTTTCATGATTAGGTCCAGGTGATACATCATTGAAGGTAATATCAAAGTCTCGAAACTTTGTTTTTTTCATCATATTCTCTTAAATGGCTCACAATTTTTCATGTGTCCCATTACTGAGGATTTCATTTTATTGATCAAAGTGTGTTTGCCAGGATTCCTAAAATAGGCATATTATGTGTGTTTCGCCAGTGGTTTTGCACAATTATTCAAAGGATTCTTTACATATCTTTTGAGTCCTCTGTACATTTTTACCTTTGGAATTAATAAGTGTTTTGTGGGATATACTTTCATGCTATGTAATAAGTTCATAGAGCCAAGCATGAGCTGCTTTGTTTATCCATTTATTTTTTGTATGTGTATAGGATCATGACTTCCTATTTTACTCAGTGTATTCTAATTAATACTATCACTTATTTTGTCTTGACCAATGGGAGCTCATCAAAAAGCTAATTTTTGTGTCCTGTATTATTTGAGCGCTTTTTTTTCTTTCTCTTTTGTGGTAGACCAAGATTTCTTGGCTTATGCACTTTGCCTGAAAACAGCAATTTCTCCAAGGTGCTCTGGTTCTTTTCACTAGTAAGTGATATTTAGAAGATCCAGTTTCTTTATAATTCCTTGTTGTGTCATTGTTCTCAGGTCCTATTAGTGGGCAAAACTAGGGAATGTGTGTGTGTGTGTGCATGCACATGTGCATGCATATAGTACACATATACTCTGTTGATATTTATTATTGATCTATATAAAACATATGTCTTTTAGATTTATATTTTTGTGCTTAGAACTATATGTATGTATGTATGCATGTGTGGCTGTGTATATGCACATGCATATGTGTATTTCCATCAATGACTCTAATTCCAATTCATTACCATAGGGTTTATTCCAGTTTTTTTTTTTAACTTTTCCATATTTGTAAAAATGACTTCTTCTACAGTGAGAATCTGCCTCCGATTATTCTCAATATACTAATTTGGTCAAGCCTCTTTAAGTATGTAAACTACTGTCTGCATTGCACTTCTTCCCTGCATGCCATATACAGCTTGGGCTTCAATATGCAGTGAGGGGCTTTTGTTATGTAAGCCTATCCCTCTTTTCCTGCTTGATATCTAACATCTCCCCTTGGGTGGCCCTTCCACGTGGATGTCTTCTGTGCTCTGCTTAGACACCAGCAACTTATTCTAGACCACTGCCACTTCATGCCACATACCACCTCTCCATTTACTAACCTGTAAATTTTTGTGCTACAAGTAAAGGCTTTGGTACTAATTTAAGAAGGGAAACAACAGGGGTGCCTATGTGGCTCAGTCAGTTAAGTATCTGTTGATTTCAGCTCAGGTCATGATCTTGCAGTTTGAGCCCCACATGGAGCCTGCTCAGGATTTTCTCTCTCCCTCTCTTTCTGTCCTTACCTTGCTCGTGCTTGCTCATCTCAAAATAAATAAACTGAAAAACAAAAAGAAGGAAAGGACGAAAGAAATGAAGGAAAAGAAGAGTACCAAATAGAAAAAAAGATGAAGAGAAAAAGCTCTACATGTTCATCAACTCCCTTACTTATTGGTGCTAATTATGATCATTCTAGCACACTGTTCATTATAATTGTTTACACTAAGAGCCGTTAAAAGAATTTGCTGACTGTGACAGAGTGCTAAGTCTGTCCATGCTCTACAGAAATATGGGGTATAATGTTTTTAAAGGGAATAAAATCAGATTAGGGGAAGTTGCTGGAAGGCAAGGGAGCAGGAAAAGTCAAGAGTACATTAGATCTTGTCATTTTGGGAAATAGCACGAGGAAATGTCTAGATTTAAGAAAGAACATTGTTTTAGATGAAGAGAAATGGTGTTCTGTATTTTTTTTTAATAGTAACAAAGGAAGATAGTCATCTAAAAGATAGCAGCCAATAATTCGAGTCCCACTTCCAGACTTTCGATTAGTTATGATAGTAGCATATAGTGTTCCCCAAACTGCCCAATTTGACAGTCTCTTCAACGCTACGTGTTCTAAGTGTCCAGTAGCTGATTTAGTATGTTTTAGACAATAGTTTTTTTTTATTTTTTTTATTTTTAAGTTTTTATTTTAATTTGAATTAGTTAACATATAGTGTTATATTAGTAGGCAGTATTTATTGACCCCCAAAATAGGATGGCCAGTTCCTAATTGCCTAGCCAATGAACTGTCAAAATTGTTCTGTGTGACTATATGGCTATGCAAAAGACAGAATAGAGAACTAAGAAATACTTAGAATACAAAAAGTTTCTATTGACTTGGAGAGAACCCCTTCCTAGTTCTTGCTTCCACAAGTAAACAATTCCATTGTTGAATAAGCATATTCAAGAGAGCAATAGCCATTTTCAGCCTTGATTTTAAATGTCTCATGTAATTAAGGAAATAGTTTTATCATTAAACAATCAATATCATAGGCAGCATGATTAAAGATATAAATGCAAATTATAGCAGTCTTAATCCACAAGCCAACACAGAACATTATTAGATTGTGATAATAAACGGGCATATTGAACGAGTCTTTGATTTGGGAAGATATCCCTAGAGAAATGGCTCCTGGAGGAGCAGTGATCTCAGTCCAAATTTCCTATGAATGATGCTTTGCCTGAAGTGGTGGTATTGCTGGCATTCTAGTGTAGTAAATATGATCTTGGTTAATACAGAGATATCTTTATAGGATTCTAAACTTAAGAGTATGAAATCTTGCAACAGTGTCTGCTGCTCTGATTCCTAAGGCTAGAGGCATCTAGTCAGTTAACTACATCACAGAATTTTCATTTCTTATTGGCTCTACTAGTATAACTGAACCAACTGAACCAACCATTTGAATTCATTTTTTGCCTTTTGTTGTTGTTGTTTTTTTTTTGAATAGGCATGATGGTATAAAAGTACTTGTATGGATAAACCTTACGTATGATTTCCTTTGAAGAAGCTAGAGTATTTGTCTTGCAGACACTGCCCCCTTTCCGCAAGCTACCCATACTTTATTCATGTTAGTGCTGCACTCTGAATGCTCACTTGTTTCTAGCTTGTTTCTTACTATGTGATGCTGCTCATGACTCAGCAGGACCTTAGGAAAAAGTGTCAAAGGATATTGTAGTATATAACTTGATTACTGGATGTGTGTGTGCTCTTGTGCATGCCATTTGGGTGTGATAGCAAAAGACAAAAAACGAATTTCAATATAACACTCAAGTTTTGAAATTTGAGAAGTGTAGGGGAAAAAAGAGGAAAACAAAGTTAAGATAAAAATGGGTGAGTTGAGTATATTTTCAGATGATTACAGGACATCCTTGTGGAAATGCCTAGCATGATGACATCAAGCTGAAATTTGAGATAAAGATCCGAAGGCACTCATTTTAACTTATTTCACACTTAATAATGTGTAGCATTTCACACTTAATAATGTGTAGCATTTGGAGTTTTTGCATGTTGGGGAAAAAAACACAGCATCTCATTTTGTACCTGTATGCTCCTAGATGAATTCAGAGTTAGGCCTTTTTGAAATATTAATTTTGCTTGTGGGTTTCATTGGGCAATGTGAAAATGACTGTTAGTTCTTTTGAAGTTGATAAAGTTATACTTGGAAATTTGAAAGTTTTCAGACTTAATTGGCCACAGATAGTTGCAAACTTATTCCAATTATTTCAGTTAAGGAATGAAGTATAGACCATATTAAAAACAAAATCAGGAAACGATTCTGATTAAGATGAAAGATCCATCACAAATTAAGGAATAAAAGTGTAATGCTGGCACTTCATGTTAGAGCAGGCCATTTAAAAAATCATGAAGTGAAACATAAGAAGCCTAGAAAAGTTTGGAGTAGGCTAGATAAATTATTTGGAAGACTGTGTGCTAATCTGCCATAAGGGTAAGAATCAATTTGGCTGATAGGCAACGAGTGACTTGTGTTTGATATCTGAATTTTTCAATCAGCATTTTCTGAACATGGTTTCTCATTATGATAATGACTAAAGGATTAATTATCACCACGAGAACAGTGATAATGGCACTTTGAACTGTACTTGTCACCATATGACACAGACTATTACTTGTTTTTTACATTTTAAGAAAGATATGCTTCCAAATGGAAGCACTTGATTCACTTGGTGAAAGTAATACTATTAAGTTGTTGGAGTTAAATGATGGGGAGACAACATTTTAAAAACACTACTTTCACACTGGCCATCCTTTTTACAGTTTTAATTGACCAGTTAAAACAGAGAATAATTAACAATATCGGTGTGAATGCTTGTATCAAATGCATAGTTCAATTAGAATATTTGCTGGTTTCCTCAAAAACTCTCTACTGTAGCAGATAGAATGTTGTAAGAAATAACATTGCTAATTACCTTTCCAAAACAATATCCTTCACTAGCTCAAGTGCAACAGATTAGATGTAAGGCATTTAATGAGAATGGCATAGCATACTGGATTTTAATTTTAGATTATTGGATACATGCATGGTAGGCAATGATATAATTGAGAAATGACTATGTTACTAATTGATACTAATGAAGGAAAAGTATAGATTTTTTGGTATCATCGTTTTTATAGGGACTAGAAACAATGTTTATTAAAGTAATCAAATTAATTACGTAAATGATTATATTTTCTTTGTTCTTCTTCTAGGGTGCTTTATATTTGCCATATTAAGGAAGGCTTCTGAGTTAAAAGGATAAAAAATTCTGAAATATTGGGCATGTTTATTGTAGTTAGCTGCCATTCTTTGATGTACCCAACGGCAGCACAATTAAGATAGCCACTAGACAGTTTTAAGTGACTACTTCTGAATCTGCATATCTTAGGCAAACTCTAGAGGAAATTGTTTTAATCCTTCTGTGCTTTCATTTCTTCATCTGTTTATATAGGTTCTTTTGGAGCAGTGGTTTCTCAAATTCTACTTACCTACTCCTGTAGTAAGAAATACATTTACCATGCTTACCGTCTCTCTCTTTCTCTCTCAAAAATAAATAAACATTAAAAAATTAAAAAAAAATCTTTTAAAATAGTAAAGGACCAAGGAACAAGGAAAAACAATAGTTATTCCCATACAAAAAGATGATAGTTGTTAATATTTTGCATATGAGTTTTTGGTAATTTTTCATGTATATGTGTATAGTTTCTTAATAAAATATTATGTATGCTATTTTATAGTCTACTTTTTCTCAAATTTTATTTTACAATATGATTTTTTTTAATTTTTAATGTTTATTTATTTTTGATAGAGAAAGAGTCAGAGCATGAGTGGGGAAGGGACAGAGAGAGCGGGAGACCCAGAATCCAAAGCAGGCTCCAGACTCTGAGCTGTCAGCACAGAGCCCAATGCGGGGCTCAAACTTATGAACCGGGAGATCATGACCTGAGCCGAGTTGGACACACAACTGACTGAGCCACCCAGGCGCTCCTACAATATGATTTTTAATAGCTACAAACCACTCTTGGGGGAAATTTTCATTTGAATTCTAGAATACAAGTGTCACTGACATAGAGAATTTGAATGTTTAGCTGCCCTGCAGAGGCTGGCTGCTTCTTGGCTATATCAGGTATGTATGGCTTCCTTTTCCAAATTATAAATGAATTAATCCTTAAGATCTAGGATTTGGTTTTCCCTTTTAAAGGTAGCAGATGGAAAGTTTTAGAACTACGTGAAACAATTTGATATAAAGTAAAAAGGATGCAACAATATAAAAATAATAAAAGGCTGAGAAAGAGAGGACATTCACAAACATAAAGTTGAGCCCTTGACTTACTAGGGGAAAAGGAAGATTAAGTGATCTCAGATCATAACTCCTTTTCTGCATTGGAAACTTCCATAAACAGTTGCCACTGTAAATGGCCTTGGCCACAGGATGCATTAATAATACTTGCTATAAGCCAATAGTGAATCCATTAATGTGTGTCCTCGATATAATTATTTTAAGTGACATATAATTAACTCATATCTTGTATATACCTAATAGTACTCTTCAATTAACATGCGATGACTATATTAGTAAATCAAAGTTAAATGCTTACTGAAGACACTAAGTTTAGTGTGTTACTCTCTAAACCCTTCATGATTTATACATTTATATCTCACTAGTGATTAGTGTATATGTCCTTGGATTGTGACAAACTTTGCCATTACAAAACATGAACTCAGAGGTCTAAAAAGGCAAGGAATGGTAGATTTAGTTTATTTGGTGGGCTCAAGTATTCATTGTAAGCCCAGGAATTCTGCTCTACCGGCTGTAATCCTAGTTGGTTCCTTTGGTGGTGCAAGACTGCTTTCAAGCCATAGTCTTCCTCTGTTTAATTTTTGAGAACAGTTTTGTCCTCCTGAATTAGAAATTTAGATGTTTCTTTCCATAGTCTAGTTTTTACTCCTGGAAATAGTTTTCAAGTTCTGAAGGAATCCATGGGCCATATATATACTATATGCATCATTCTCTAATGCAGTTTTGTTTATGCTGTTCTGAAATAATTCACTTCCTATCTCCAATAGGTACAAATCCATTTATGTATGCAGCTAGAACGTTGTGCTTTGGTTTTAAATTTGAAAGTAGGAACGACTCCTTTTTTGCATCTAAAGGTCAATTAACATGTAGCAGCTAAAGGTATGGATTATGGAAAGGACGTCCTAAGTTTGGACCCCAGCTCTACCACTTACAGCTTAGGTGATGCAGGCCTAGGCATTTCACCATTTTGTGCCTCATTTCCTTATCTGCAAAAAAATGGAACATAAAACTGTACCTGTCTGATAGGATAAAGAACTAGATGAATTAATTTATGTAATACACAGTCATAGAAACATTTAGTAAATAATATCTAGCTCTCTATTTGCTTTTAGTGTCTGATAGCATACAAAAGATAGTTATAGCTGAATACATGTTATTGGATGAATGAATACATATTATGGCCAAAATAGCTCACAGACATCTTGTTTACCCAATTATTTTATGTGAAATTCAAACATAAAAGCAACTTACTTTATATTCTCTAAAACACCTAGTGTATTATGGTACAAATTATATTTAATGAGTGGGATGTGAATAATGGAATTAGCAATAAATGTTAGAAAACGTAGTGTACTCTATCCTAGAATAAGTCATTTGTAATGGTTTAATATGTATATGTTGCAGGAAAAGTGTACCCTGTAATGATCAAGGTCATCTCTCTTTCAGAAGTGATTTTAATTGTATATTAAATTGTATATATACATACATATATCTGCATATATATATGAACTATAAGTATATGACTCCTATGGACTTCAGGATTGTTCACATAAATGTAGTGCTATTCGAATATCTCCAAGACTTGTTCTCAGAATAAATTTATTCTGGCAATGGATTAGAATCCAGAATGAAGACCTTTATATTCGAAGTAATTAGCAGTACTTAGTAGTATTAGCAGCTTGACCCTGAATTCTGTGGTCTCTTCCCTAGACTATGTATAGATGTTTGTGTCAAACAGTGTCTAACCAGTGTACAAAAGATATTAAATTATAGGGAACACATAATAGAGGCTGTGGAGCGGCTTTGGCAGTAGAATGTGCATCTGGAAGTTGATGAGGGTGGGTGGAAGCTAAGAGGATACTGAACTTGACTCGTACTTATCATAATGTGGCAAGTTGTAACTTGTTTCTGACTTTCTTGGGAATTCTTAAAAAATAAAATGTATCCTTTTAAATTTACAAAGTAAGTGACATTCCTCAGAGTATTAAAAAAAAAAAAAAACAAAACACTGTGAGAAATAGAAGTCCACATCTGTAGCTTGAACTTGGGTTGTTTTTCTCTAACCACTGATCCATTTCATCTTAAGAAGAAAAGAAGTTCATTATATCCCAGAGCTCAGGAACAATTACTTCAGTGAAAAACTGAAATTCATCATTAAAACTTGGGATAAGATCTTCCTTAAATAAAAAGCTTTTAAAAATACATATAACCGGGGGTGCCTGGGTGGCTCAGTTGGTCTTCAGCTCTGACTTCAGCTCAGGACACGATCAAGCAGTTCGTGCATTTGAGCCCCACGTCTGTCTCTGTGTTGACAGCTCAGAGCCTGGAGCCTGTTTCAGATTCTGTGTCTCCCTCTCTCTCTGCCCCTCCCCCACTCATTCTTCTCTCTCTCTCTCTCTCTCTCTCTCTCTCTCAAAAATAAATAAACATTAATAAAATTAAAAAATATATATTTGTATATATATGTACATATCTATATATCTATATATATCTATATGTATATATCTATACATCTATATATATCTATATATCTGTATCTATATCTATATCTATATCTATATCTATCTATATCTGGAGGAGTGGCTAGATCTCCAAACATAAATGTTATAAAATGATAAGTTCATTAGAAGGTACTGGTCTGGAATGAAAGAATCTGAGAAGGCTAAGGTGTGGAAACATGACATTCATTATCTTATATGTTTCTGTTGCATCCATCCATTTTTCAGAAAAGAACTATAGTACATCTTAAATGATTTCTATGAATTAGAATTGTATTCTTTCTGAATATTATAAGCATAATGTTGCTTTCTTAGATGCTGCCTTTGGAAGGGATATTATGTTTAAAATGTGTGTAAAACTTCATCAAACCTCGTTTTATCTCATTCTCTTAGTTAAATTACTGTGACTTTGACAAATTTGGAGCGAAAAGACAATGGAAGACTATTCATTGAAATACACTTAATTGAACTTCTGATTCAACAACCATATTTCATTTCCCTACACTTTCCTCTCTTCATTTTCTTATCTTCCTCATGGCTATATTTTATCATTGTCTTTCTAGCCATAATTTATTCATTCCATTATTCCTTTCTGTTCTTTCCTTTTTTACTTCAACTTTCCCCTTCCTCCTCTCTCCTCTCTCTTCAACAAGCCTGAATCGCCATGGTCTAACCTTCTGCATCTCATGTGTTTCCTATGCACAGGAATGCAAATAAGGTCTTAGAAAAAGAGGTGAACAAAAAATCACATAGCTCTATTGTTGGTTGCTCTGCACATAGCCTGTTAATTAGGTGTTCAAATTAGCTGTAACCTGGGTGTTGATTTGGATGACTGGAGCTTGATTTATCCAAATCTGCTTGGAGTTGCATGAGGCTCAGGAAATCAGGAGTGGGCTATTGCCAGGGCGGAACACTCATCCTTCGTTAGGCTTTTCCACACAGGAGAAAGATGTTCATTATCAATTTGGATTTTCACCAATCTGCAATTTTTATGTGACCCAACAAATACATATATTTAATATTTTTATAAATGTTTTATTTTTGTTTTAAATTTTTTTAATGTTTATTTATTTTTGAGACAGAAAGAGACAGAGCATGAACGGGGAGGGGCAGAGAGAGAGGGAGACACAGAATCGGAAGCAGGCTCCAGGCTCCGAGCTCCGAGCTGTCAGCCCAGAGCCCGACGTGGGGCCCGAACTCATGGACCGTGAGATAGTGACCTGAGCTGAAGTCGGACGCTTAACCGACTGAGCCACCCAGGCACCCCTGGATATTGTTATAAATGTTTTAAAGAGAATGTTGCTTAAGTAACTTTACTCGCAACATTAGCAAATGCTTTTAATAGAGAGCCAGGTAGTCTTAAATATATTTCCCCTCTCTTAAAAAGTACATTCTACCTAGAAAAGATTCAAATACTGAATCAGAGAGTGAGTCTTCAAACATATTAACTTAAATGCAATATAGTAGAATTTATGGCTATAAAATTTTTGTTTCCTGTTTCAAAGATATTTATGTGGAAAATTATTAAGGAACACTTCAATGGATAAGCAACCATATCTTTCAAAAAACATCCTTTCTGTTTTTAAATGGAGTATCTTTTATGAGTTTTTTGGGTCTCTCATGTTGTTAAACAAGGCATTCTGTATTGGTGAGACCCTTTGATGACTGGCACTTTGAAAGCCTTTTTTTCAAATATTTTTGCAAGACTAGTATTAATATATCTATAAAGTCTTAAATTAGGAACTACTCTGGAATTTATAAAGAAATTGAGAGAATTAAATACTTATAGGAAGCATATTAAGAAAAAATATTTATTTTAATTAAATTTAGTTGCTTGAGTTATAATCTTATTTCTGTGGTGGCCAAGACTTGCTTGGAGTTTTAATTTTACAATGACCCTTGTCATTGTAAGGATCTCTGTCTTACAATTCTCTGATTTTCCTGTTCCTTCTACTGTTTCTGTTTTTAATGAAAAGAATTTTAAAGTTCAAGTAAAGGATTCTAAGTCCATTGTTATGAGTTCTTTATAAGGAATCTGTTAACAGAGTTTTCTAAATCAAGATGGAAGATGTATATTTGAAAACTATTCTCACCCACTTCTGGCCCATTAACCTTACACAGGATGAGTCTGTAGAATTGCAGAAATGTCCTGATGTATCTGTATTCTTGGTTCTCATTTGTCATGCTGTAAAAATAGAAGTCTGCTAGAATGCTACAGTTGTTGTCTTACTGTATCCATTCTTCATCATTAATAGTAGTAATAGAATAACTCTATGAGAAGTATTGCAGCTGCATCTTTCTTGAATAAATCCTCTTCCCTCTTTGAACTCTACCCATGTTGACCTTCTTCAGTTTCGTCATCTCCTGGCTAACCTCAGGGCCTTTGTACAGGCTGTTCTTTCTAGCTGGGATAATTCCTGCTTGGCTGATATTGCATTAAGTGCTGTTCATTCTATAAATCTCAGCTTAAATATGAACTTCCTTTGAAGGGCCCCTCCTGACTACCCAGATTTGGTAGGTTTTCCAAATCAACCTTTCCGTAACAGAATGTATTTCTTCATACCACTTGCCACAACTGCAGTGAATGAAAATGTGAATTCTTTTCTGTAAATCTTTCTCTCACACCTGCTTTTGCTGCCACACTAAAAGGTCCATCGTGGTAAGGACTGTCTTTGCCTTGTTGGTAGCCCTTTCTGATGCCTAGCACAATTCCTGGGATATAGAAGTTGCACAATCATTTTTTGTTGAGAAAAAGAAGGGGGGAAAGGTAGATTTATGAAGAAATTGATTTTTCAGTTCCATTGACCCATATTTAAGAATATGGGTACATGGAAAGTACTTTGGAAATGTCCATGAGCTAATAGCTCTTCATAGGGTCAGACTTAGAATATTTGAAGGAGGTGAGAGTCATAAAGTTATGGGGAGATGATGTAGCATTATAGACATCACATTGGTATAGAGCAATGCAGAGGTAAGTAACTCCTGTATCTAAGATTTTAGACACATGGAGCATCACAGAGGCAGTTATCAACATATAATATTTGAAATAGAACTTTGAGTTTGATCAGCAACTGGCCTTTTTTTCATTCAACGAGAGCACACCATATGCAAAATGCTGTAGAACATCCTGCTGAGATAGAAAAACTGAAAAAAAAGTATCTTAACTGCCTGTAATATAAAGGGCAAAACAGAGTGAGGAAGGGAAGAATGGCAAAATAAACTAAATACAACATTAGAAGTATAGTACAGGCAGAGTTCTATGGGATTCCGGGCACATTATGAGCAGAGAGCAGGTACAGGACATGGCAATAGGCGTGGCATATATAGAAAATGACAAAGAGGTCAACTCAGGATTATTGAGGAATGTCGAGTGCCAGCCCTATTGTAAGAAGTTATGAAGGCAAGAAATACATAATTCATGTTTGTTTAATTTTTGTTTTTGTTAATTTTTCTGCAGATAACTTTGAAGTCAAGGTGGGGAATAAATGAAACAAATGAGGGAATGAGACACACAGTGTTAACAGCTAAGAGTCTATTGAAACAATTCATCGATCAGATTACGCCTCGTGTTATTAATGGATCAAATGTACAAAATAGGAAATATTCCTTGGATAATTGAAATGAACATTTTCTCTTGAGTTTTTCAAAAACATTATCTGTAACTAGTGTCAAACTACAGAATAGTTGCATGAATAAAAATAGTATACTTGTATACCTTTTACCTAGATTAATCTGTTAACAGTTTTGCCCCATTTGCTTTATCGTTTATTCTCTCTCTCTCTCCATACACACACAAACACACATTTTTTTTCAGTCATTTTGAGAGTAAGTTTGATACATCATGACCCTTTCCTTTCAAACATGAAATGAATGCATTCCATTTTTCGTGTTTGTTGAGTAATATGAACTGTTTACCATGAGAAGTATTTAAGAGATTTATAAAAATTAAAACTATTAAACAGAAAGTAAAATCATCTGTAGCCTTCAAGCTTTGTTATATTTCTAATATAAAATGAAAACACCACTCCATCATTTCATTCCGTCAAAGAATCGGATTTGCAGAGAAAATGCCTTAGCACAAACATACTTCTTTATTTTCTTTTTGTCTCCCAGGTTAGTAAAGGCTTTGTGCAGTGCACAGATCCTTCCCTATGATAATTACACATCATTCAACTAGCTTTTAATCAGGACTTTAAGGACCAGTCTACTCACAAGGTGAAAAAGGCCAAGTTACAATTATAGTGACAGTTACCGCTTTGAATTCCCAGAATTTTCATTCTAAAATATCAGTTACCAATCACTTGGCATGAGTTCTTACTCAAAAACATCAGTTAGTAATCATTTGGCCTGAATTCAGTATATGTATTCTGTTGTGTGTGGCGAAAAGCCACAGGTCTGATTGATGACTTTTAGTAATAGAGTCCTATAAAAAATACACAGTTATTTATATTAAAAAAACCCCTTTATTAATGGTAAGTTAGGAGAATATTGTTTTGACAGTCCTCATTTTAAAAGTTAATATTTTTTTTAAAGTGTATTTATTTTTGAGAGCGAGAAAGAGAGCATGTGCAAAGCAGGGGAGGGGCAGACAGAGAGGGAGACAGAAGTGGGCTCTACACTGATAGCAGAGATCCTGATGTGGGGCTCAGACTCACAAACCACGAGATTGTGACCTGAGCGGGCATCAGATGCCTAATTGACTGAGCCACCCAGGCGCCCCTAAATGGTACCAATTTTCATAATTACTGAAAAGAATTATTTTTACTTTTTACTTTACTTTACTTTTACTTTACTTTTATTCTTTATAAAGAATAAAATAGTGTCACTTATAATCCTTCTGCACAGAGATACCATCTTCTAATTTATGTTTATATTTTGGCATTTTTTTCAGTCATACATACATTATATTTAATATACTTGCAATCATACTGTTGTACATCATATAATCATACAATTTTGTCTCTATTTTGTTTTCATTCTCACTTTGTGAGAACATCCCCAAAGTACAAGAATCCATTTGAATATCTCATTTTAATTGTCAAATAATATTCAAAATTATGTGTTATGAGAATTTGACTTACCATCTTTGTAGGTAATTTTGGTCATTAAAGTATTTCCAGATACTTTTGATAATGTAAAATAATGTTTGATGTACATCTTTTTGTATAAATATTTTCTCAACTCTCTGATTATTTATTTAAAATAAATTTCTGTCAATGGAATTTCTACATCAAATTAAACAGCCTTAAAAAATTCTCACTACATATTCCCCAAGAGTATTCTAACAAGT
Organism: Lynx canadensis; assembly: GCF_007474595.2. Classification (NCBI taxonomy): domain Eukaryota; kingdom Metazoa; phylum Chordata; class Mammalia; order Carnivora; family Felidae; genus Lynx; species Lynx canadensis. The sequence continues at coordinate 137,111,170 of NC_044310.1, read as the reverse complement.
CTATAGCAATATATAATCCAAAACCAAAAGCATACTTAATTGAAATTTTTTATGATTTCCCTTTTATGTTTATTTGACTCTTAGTGTGTTGACCTTTTTTTTTTTTTCTGTTTATTGTGTGGTTCAGTGCATTCTGTTAATTGTTAGTTAGTATCCTCTTGTCTATTATTCTTTTGGTATACCCATGTTTTTATTGACAGCTCAAAGCATATTTAAAAAATTTTTTTTTCAACGTTTTTATTTATTTTTGGGACAGAGAGAGACAGAGCACGAACGGGGGAGGGGCAGAGAGAGAGGGAGACACAGAATCGGAAACAGGCTCCAGGCTCCGAGCCATCAGCCCAGAGCCTGACGCGGGGCTCGAACTCACGGACCGCGAGATCGTGACCTGGCTGAAGTCGGACGCTTAACCGACTGCGCCACCCAGGCGCCCCTCAAAGCATATTTTACATTAAAAATATTATCTCCTTTTTATAAATGAGCTTAATAATGTTTTCCAAATTCCTGGTCAGAATGATAAAACCATTTGTTTCATAGAGAATTTTATTATTTCTACTTTGTAGTTAAATTTTAGTAAACCTTTTAAAAATTTAAAAGGTGTATTTTGATAGGTTTACCTATCAAAATATTTTGTCCTGAGTGTAAATTGTGGATATAGGTATGTCTAGATTAAATTCAAACACTAGTTAAAAATCTAGTGTGGTTGAATTTTTAGAAATCAAGCAAAGTTATTGTTTATAATGATTTTTATAATTGACAGATTTTGTTTTTATAAATAGGATTCACAGTGTTCCACTTCATTTTGCATTCTGTATGATAATTTACAGTACACTTGCACCTATACCACAGGCTACTGGGAGCCCGAATAGTCAGAGAATCTAAGGTCTCCACATTTGGCTTTGACACTTAGTGTGGGCATGGGAAGTATTGTTGGGCTTGACTTCAGTAACTTCAGGCAGTAAGCCTTGCTGGAGCTGACTCTTGGGCAAAGATCCTCCAAGTAGTTAGTAATTCAGTTTTGCCTTTTGTTCAAGTCCCTCCCTCCACTGAGTCCAGTCCTACCCCTATTCCTGTCAAAATCTTGTGTTTTCAACTGAATAACCAAATAACAATCATTTATTGCTGAATAGGAACTTTTCTTTTAGAAGAGACATGCATGAGATCTTTTATTTGCCAGACTGTGCCAGATATTTTCTATTTGCCCTTACCCCTGCCCCATTCACCTTCCATCCTTCTCTGCCTGGTGAGGGGGAGCTTATCTGTATGGATACCATTAACAGAACATCCATTCCCTGGTTTCCATTTATTTTTAGCCAATGGAGAAATGGGAAAGAAAGAAGAGAGAGAGATTAGAGTGTTTATTCCCCTGGCTAAACTCCATGTGAGGTCACCTGTTTTAACAGAACATTTTCCCTCCTTGAATGATGGGCTGTTGTATGTGAGTTTTGCTTCCTACTGGTTTCAGGAAGTTTTTCCTCCCATTATCTCTTCCATTTCAGTGTGGTAACAATGCCACTGCTGCTAGTCTTAGAATCCCTGAATAGTCCTTAGCAGTTAGTTATTACTTAATAATTACTACCTTCTGATCAGTTTTTATTTTTGTAAAAATTACATTTGTTATCTATCTCACGAATTACCTCTAAACTTCTGAGCTTAAAATAGTATTAAACGATCATTATGCCACAGTGTCTGTGGGTCAGGAATTTAGGAGTGGCTTAGCTGGGTAGGTTTGAAAAACAATTCCTGGGGTGCCTGAGTGGCTCAGTCCCTTGAGTGTCTGACTTTGGCTCAGGTCTTGATCTCAGTTTGTGAATTTGAGCCCCTTGTCAGGCTTGGTGGTGACAGCTCAGAGACTGGAGCCTGCATCAGACCTGTCTCTCTCTCTCTCTCTGCCCCTCCCCTGTTCACGTTTTGTCTCTTTCTCTCTCAAAAATAAATCAACATTAAAAATTTTTTAAATAAAAAAAAATAAAAACAAACAATTCTCCATGAGTCCCTCACATATCTGCATTTGTTGAGAGAAAAGTCATTGATTGCCTTAATTCTGAGCTGTATTTTCAAGTATATTTAAAGATTGACCTGCCTTGGAAGATAGATAATTCTGATTCTTACCTGAGCAAAGTATAGGCATCTTTAGTGACTATTATAAAAGATTTGGGTTTCCTAAATTCAGGATTTATCTCATGTAATGCAATCTGCTGTGTATGCAGGCATTACCTGGCCCCATTCACATTGTTTTGTGGGAATTAAGACTTGAACCCAGATAAAGAAAAAGCTAATAATCTGATTATTGTAGTTTTGTTTCTGTTCTGTTACTGTTCTTTTTTCTGACTTCAGGAATCTTATATCTTCTACAAATATCCATGAAAATGAGGCAGGGTAATATGTTAGTTGTCAAGTAGGGTAAAATCTTAGACCTTCGACTGTTCAGGGTTTCTCATGAGGTTGCAGTCTTGATGTTGGCAGGGACTATAGTCATCTGAAGGCCTGACTAGAGATGCAAGATAGGCTTTCAAGATGGCTGACTCACATAACTGACAGGTTGATGCTGGCTGTTGTCAAGAGGCCTGGTTCCTGCCTGGTTCCTTGCCACATGAAATTCTCCCATAGATTGGTCTGAGTATTTTCCCAACATTGTAGCCAGTTTCTCCAGAGTAATTGATCCAACAGAGCGTAAGGTAGAAAACACAATGTCACATGACCTGACGTCAGAAATCACCTTGCCCCTTCCAAATACCCTATTGACCCCTCTGCATAACACATTTACTCCACGTGAGAGATAACTACACAGGGGCATGAATATCACAAGGCAAAGATCATTGCAGTCCATTTTGGACACTGGCTACCATGTAAATCATTCTCAAAAATTCCTACTCTGTGTTTAATGTCTCTGTCCTGACTGAAAGTTATTACAGTTCTCTTAGCTGCTGTAGGCATGTTTGTATTTGAATTTGCTCTCTTTATTCTCTTAATGCACATACCCCTACGGTCACTAATTCCATCTACAGGGAAATATCAAGTTAAAATTTTTGAGTAATTTGACCAAAAATTGCAATCAGTATGGGACTAAAGATACCTGAAATCTACTTCTTCCAATATTCAAACATTTTCTTTCGGATAAGAAATGTAACAATGAATTGAGAGCAATAATTTTGAAATCTTCTTATGTAAATTGGATTAACATGTAGGCAAATGCTTACTTAAGTGGCATAATTGAAAGAATGTGTCTATCAAAATATTGTTCCCAGTCTTCTACCAGAATGTCTCTAAAGCATCTACTGTAAAAGTTATTGTTGGAGAGCCATCAGGAAAGTCTATGTTTTTGTCTTGATTAAGGCATTACATTTTATCAGAAGGGCAATATATTACCTTGGGCTTTAGCTAATAGTTTTGAAAACCATTTTTAATAACTAATTTATTTAAAATTAAGTTTAATTCCTAAACACGTATTGTCACCTAATAGAAAGCGCACATTTTCAAGATTGATTTTATTTGGAATAGAGACTTGAGAAAGTCCAGGGACCTATGTGGTTTTGTGTAGTGGGGTTCTTGGATAGTTTGGTACTATATTCAAAGGTACCTGAAAGAATGGCAGTGTCTACTAGAAATTCTGTGCTCTTCTCAAAATCAACCTGAGTTGACCCTAATAGGAGAAATGCACTAGTAATTCACTTTTTAATGAAAGCAAAAAGGAACAGTTGTACAATTATTGCGTAAACAAGCTTGAAGAGCTGCAAATTGCTTCTTTTCTCTTACAGAAGGTTAAAGTATTAGGTGATTGCAACAGTGTGATATTATGGGTAGGAGTATTCTGAGGTTAGAAATCTTATTAAAAAAAAAACAAAGACTGCCCCCCCGAATTTTCAGTGAAAGTATATTTTGTGTTTGTCAGTATTTTGAGCTGAAATGTTAGTTTACATTTATCTGTACTTTAAACTTGTTTCATTCTTTCCTTTTAACTCATTCCTATAACAATTCTCTTTTCTGCAGTGTCCTTGACAGAAAAAGCTATGGAGTTTTTCAAATCCAATAAGGAAGATTAGAAGGGAGACATCCCTCAACCAAACCTCCACCAAAAGACCTCAGATCATTAGTGTATGGGAGATCTTGAGAGCTATTAATCTGATAGAGCATCTGACATCTTAGAGTGCTTTTTTTATAGATGCCTGATATGGGCACTCCGTTTTTAGTGTAAAACAACTGTACAGTCTGAAATTCCTCAGCTCTTTACTGGGAGGGTCAGAGTATGAGTATACTCTTTCAAGGTATCTAAGGAGAGACAGAGAAATGAATTCAATCATACATTGCACACTTGAATCCCCTGGCTGTGACATTGAAACACACTTTTGAATGATGCTTGGCATATTCCCATAAAGCCCTCTAGCTGAGACAGAAACAAAATAGCCATGTTAATCTAGTGCCTGCTGCCAGAGCTGCTGTTTAGTTTCAGTGTTCAACCTCTCTGAATACTTATTGTGGCAATTGAGTGTGGCTTATTCTATTAGATCTCCAGATGTGGGATTGTGGGACAGACTTCAGTAAAGGATAGAATCACAGGTGCTGTCACAAAGTGCCCCTTTCACTTTCTTCTGCCAACTGATGGCTTAGTCTTCCTTTGCCAGTTGTTAATTGTTCTGAAACTGAGGCAATGAGACTAATAAAACTTATTTTCCATGGTTATGGCTCTCCCCTTCCTCTCTCTTCCCCCCTCCCCCCCTTTTCCTCTCCAGCCCTCTTTCTCTCCTTCTTTGTATCCATTCCCCATCCCCTTCCCTTGCTAGAGATGAATAAGAGAAGCCCAATTACTTTTGGAAACTGTCTTAACCCAGTTGGAGAAAGAGCCGTAGGATAATGGACCCGGGAGATAGGAGAATTAAATCCCATGATGACATCCTTAGGTCATTCTCCTTGTCCTGCTGAGACTTGCCCTAACTCTAGGGCAGGAATAGCCAATTTCCTCATTAATGAAGCCACTCTGGAGAGCGTTTCTTTTAGTTGCATTTGAAATCATCCACTCTGACACATAGAACATATGAAAAGTAGAGAGGTGAGCGGAGCCGGGCATGAGTGGTTCCACTTGCTGGCCATCCTTCAGAATTGGCATAGCAGTTGGGAAGGTGGGAAGTATTGAAAGATTTTTATGTAAATATATGTTTTAGAAAGATCAGTTTGTTGGCAGTGACTGAAATAGAAAAATATGTTTGGAAGATAATATTGGGAAAAATCGTGCCCGATCGGTGTTTTTGGTGAATCTTCCATGGCAGATTTAATATTGTCTTCTAGGAGGTCACATCAGAGCCAGCCATTAGGCCCCTGCTCATTCAGGGAGTTCTTCTCTTATTAGTTTAATATAGTAGGTTTCTGGATGAGATTGTGCTTGGAAAAAAAAAAAAAAAAGCTTATCATTTAGCAGTACATACTCATTCTGTCAGTGTTCCATGATAAATACAATGAGTGCCCCGGAAACTGCTTATCATATGTCATCCATTTCCATCTGCACTTGACTTCTGGCAAGCCTGGCATTGCTTAGTGTTCTCATGTAGCCTACCCCACCCTTTCTGTATGAGGATAAGGTACAGGTACTGCCGTTTCATCTCCTTGTCTTCCATTCTCCTTGCCAATGCCACTTGATAAGGAATATGCAACTTTGTCCACATTCAGTACAGATCTTCAACCTATGTGCATAGTGAGGCTATTTTTTTCTTCCAGGGATGAATTTGGTTCTAATATCTCAGGTTGCATTATACTGTTAGAAAAACAAACAAACAAACAAACAAAAAACATTTCGTATTTCTATGATTACCAGCTATTTGTCTTTTTTTTCTCATTTTGAATCCAAGAAGTTTGTTTACTTGTTTGTTTATCTACTTTTGTGGGGGTAGGTGAATGGCAATTTTTCTTGGATCCAATTGAAATGTACTAATTTCCCTGTTTAAGTCAGTAAACTTTCTGCCTAAATAAGAAACAGTAGTCATAGCAGAAGCATCAACAACCACCTTCAGAAAGAGAAAACAAAATGTCCTAATGCAGGATTTTTTATGTAAAACTGAATTGCTTTGGTAAAATATCTACTGGCAAAGCGGAACCTAAACAGCATTTCATGTGCATCCTAAACAGCTTGCCTGAAGTCTGAAGCAACACTCTGCTTATATACTTTCTGAAATCTATCTATATTTTATTTCGTCTTGGAAAAAGATTAAAGAATAGAATTATATTAGAACTGGTGGAGGCATGATCCATGCCCCCTTGATTATATTGAAACATTAAAATGTCATCAGCATGTTAATTTTGTCATCTCAACTGCACGAGATTTATTCAGCACTTCTATCTATTACATTACTGTGGAAACACAATTTATTCTGATTGTGGAAATGTCATAGGCAGCAACTAAAAACATCTGGAATTCTTGGTTTAGAAAGAATGCCTGGTTTCAGTAATGCTATTTCTAAATTAACTTTATCTATGAAGAAGGCAGGAATCATGCATTTTTAAATTATTCAAATTGAAATATTCATTTGGCTCACCAATTTTAACTGAGGAGGTCAGAAATTTAAAAAAAATTGTGGATAAAGAACTGCTGTTTTTTTAATGGTTGGGAAAAATAAAATTATCTCCAATGAAAGTGTAATTTCAGGAAAATATAGTGACCTGGCTTTTTTTGCTTGTTTGGTTTTCCTCTTCATTATAGCAAGAAAAGCTTGACTAAGTCTGTGACACATCTAGGAAGTGGAGGCAAGGGAGAAAGATGAGTAATTAATTCCAAAAGACCAAAGACAGAATTGTCAGAATGGCACAAAGAAATATGAATTTTGCTTTTACGTTTTACTTTTTCCTCTATAAAAATTGTAAATAGAGTACATTTATTTGCTACTATTGAGGTGAGAGCTACTCCCCTGCTAAGGACTTGTATGCAGGGTAGTGAGGGAGTAAAGAAGCAAATGTTGGTTGATGATAGTTTAGGGGTTTTCTCAGTATGCATATCTGCAATGTGTTGTCTAAGATACCTAATTCCTGAAGCTAGGCAAACTGAAATAAATGCCCGTTGAGTGGCAAAAATTGGAACTGACCTAATGTGAGGTTATATTCTTTATCTCATTTACCTAACTATTCATAAATTTACTGGAGAATTACTAATTCTAATTACTAATACAATTATAAGCTGCTGCCGCAGACTTCATGTAGACAGTTTTGTGATTCTTTCCTAGTGTAACTTGAAAAATTCCTAGAACTTGAAAAATTCTAAGTTTCACAACACATTTTGTTGACAAAGATTCAGCTATGTGGATAATGGATCTGTAGTAAATTCTAGCGATACACCTCCCTGACTCTCATCCCTACCAAAGCAGGTTATTTCCAACTTGTGTGGGCTTGACTTCAAAATTTCTGCTGTGAGGCATTATTTGAAACACGTACGCTCGTGTCTTAGCTAAATTCACCTCCAGGTTTCACATCTAGTATAAAATTATTTTGGCAGACTCCATGGAGAATAAATATACTATTATGCTTATTAGATATATGCAGCTGTTGCATTCCTGCTTTTTATTTTTAACACTCTTCTAATTTTGGAATATTTTTAGATTTACAGAAAAGGTACAAATATACTACAGAGGAATCCCATATACCATCACCATGTTTCCCTGTCGCTTTCCTGCTGTTTTAAAGAAGCTTGATCTTACCAAAGCAGGGTGCTCAGATGTGTGCTGATTGGCTAATCAAGTTCCTCTTTTTTAGGCTCTGCACATTGCTTATATTTGTGATCTTTAATTCTTACAACAAGTATGTGAAGTGGATGTTAATTTTTGCACAGTTTAGAAAAGAAAAATAGAGTTCAAGGAAGGAAACTGACTTATCTAGAGCAACATTTCTCTCACTCTCTCTTTTTTAAAGTTTATTTATTTTGAGAGAGAGAATGAGAACAAGTGGGGGGGTAGCAGAGAGAGAGAGGGAGAGAGAGAATTCTAAGCAGGTTTTGCACTGTTAGCACAGAGCCCCATGCAGGGTTTGAACTCACCAACCAGGAGATCATGAGCCAAAATCAAGAGCCGGATGCTTAAGGGGCTGAGCCTCCCTGGTGCCCCTGTGGGGACAGTTCTCCTATAACAGCACGAGGTGTCTAACTCGGGACCTCCATGGCTGTGAAACACAAATTCTCTTCAAAGCACAGCACTGTCTTCAGCCCCTGCCTTGCTGAGTGCCCCCTGGTCAGCAGAACTTGTCTTCCTCTCTGATGCTCACAGTTTGTCCTCTGGCTGAAGCTACTACACCCTCTCTCAGCTTCCTGGGGGGGGGGGGCGCTCCTCAGAAAAATGTGGGAGTTTGGGAAAATGGGAAGAGAGCCTATGGAGTTTAGCAAGACAAGGAGCAACAGAGGTAAAAACTAGTTTTGCCACTTTTGAGGTTCAGGAATAAGGCCTTTCACAGCATTTTCCTTTGTTTATGCAAAGGCACCCATTAGCATTGGCATGCATTCTTTGCTTTCTAAGTGAAAAAGAGAAAGGATGGAGCTTTAGAGTCTGCTTTTTTTATGTTGTCTCCTTTTATCGGGAGGAACAAGCTGTAAAATACCCTTAGAAAACCACTTAAGAAGCTAAAAGGAAGAATGGTTATGAGACCCTTGGTTTTTTTTTAAACACAGCTTTGTTTGTGTCACTCAAAGGCCTGGTGAAAACAGAATGGGAGAAACTGCTCAGAAGCCTCCAGGGTAGAATTGAGGTAAATTAAGTCTCTCCTCAGAGTTTCTTCCTCTCTGAATCTTAGGCAGTCACAATTTGGTTCCCACCCTGGTTAGGAGGGATGTCTGGAGGGCAACAAGGACTGTGTCAGGAAGATAGCTTGATCCTTCTGAGTTAATTTTTTTTTCAATAAATATGTCATTATACTTGGCTAAACAGTTCATTGTCATCATTAGAGTAACCCTTGGGGTGCCTGGGTGGCTCAGTAGATTAAGCATCCAACTCTTGATTTTGGCTCGGGCATGATCTCACAGTTCATGAGATGGAGCCCCTTGTTGGGCTCTGCGCTGGGTGTGGAGCCTGCTTGAAATTCTCCCTCCCCCTCTCCCCTGCTTGTTCTCTCTCTCTCTCTCTCTCAAAATAAATAAACATTAAAAAATAAATAAATAAAAGGAGGGGCACCTGGGTGGCTTATTCGGGTGAGCATCTGACTTTGGCGCAGGTCATGCTCTCATGGATCTTGAGTTCTGGCCTCACATCCAGCTCTGTGCTGACAGTTCAGAACCTGCTTTAGATTCTCTGTCTCCTTCTGCCCCTCCCCCGTGCTCGCTCGTTCTCTCTCTATGAAAAATAAGCATTTTTTAAAAACAGAATAACCCTCTTTGAACCCCCAAAAGATCTCATATGAAAATGTCACATAGCAATTCCAAGATGGGCTATGTATAGTTCTGACATCACTAGAGTATATGTGAAATTAGTTTATTTAGTATTTATACGATAGAAATTGAAAAATATTCTTGTGATATTTACAGAGAATAATCCACTTGAAACATCCCAAATATGTCCATATTTCTTCCTATATTAATAATTAAAGCAACATTGGGCCCCTGGGTGGCTCAGTCGGTTGAGCATCCGACTTCGGCTCAGGTCATGATCCCACAGTTGACAAGTTTGAGCCCCGCGTTGGGCTCTGTGCTGACAGCTCAGAGCCTGGAGCCTGCTTCAGATTCTGTGTCTCCCTCTCTCTCTGCCTCTCCCCCGCTCCTGTTCTGTCTCTCTCTATCTCAAAAATAAAGATAAACATTAATTTTTTTTTTAATAATTAAAGCAACATTAATGAAAACAGGTGTTTCTGTGGCTCTGAGGCTCCTACTGTCTGGTGGCTATGTGTCTTCATGACATGGTTTCCAGGGTCATCATGAAGGGCCAAGATGTGGGAATCCCATTAGGGACATTTTTATAGGACATTCTTGGGTGTCCCTTGTATCAATTCTTTCTATGCTATATTAGCCAGATGTGAATTGTACTTTATGTGGGCATCCAGAAAGAAAAAGAAACTGGTATGGTGAAGAGCTCACTAGTCTCTGCCATACTTATCAAGTTAAAATAAATTCTCATTTTACTCAAAATTTCTCCTGCCTCTTAATTCTTATAAATCAGATCTCTTTTTTTCCTCCATATTTCATCCTAATGTATCCTTTTATCCTTTTTTTATTTTTATTTATTTTATTTTTTATTTTATTATTTTTTACTTATTTTTTCAATCTCTTTATTTTTATTTTTTCATCTCTCCCACCTTTCTGTTGCTTGATTTCAGTTTTCTTATGTACTATACTCAGGTCACTGAGTTAGCCAGGCAGCCCTCTTTCCATTACCCATAGTAACCTCACTTCCTGGTTCTGCCACAGCTGCCCCTCCAGTCTTCCATACTTGTGTAAGTGAACTAACATGAATTCTCGTTCCTGGGTAAAGCACAAGTAGAAACCACACCAGGCAGAGTTGTCACAAATTAAGCTCTATTTGCAGCAAATAAGCAGATCATAGAGAATAACTTCCAAAGCTGAGACTTCCAGAGCAACAGTGAATGGGTTCCTTTTATTTAGGGTTCGGATGAATATTTGGATAGGGATGCCTTGTCATCATATGTTGACAGGCATAAGATTGTGCATATGCCTTAAGGAAACATGCCTATACATACATTGGTTATTATGTAAATGAGGCTTGTGCTTCTCCTTGGGGTTCAGCTGGTGACACCTGGACAATCTAATCTTCTGCTTTCTCCACTTTTGTCCCACATGGAAAACACCACCACTACCACCACCACCGGCAACAACAACAGAAACTCAGTAGTCCTTATAAACCTGTTTCCAACCTCTGCCAAACCCTAATAATACTGTTTGGCTATTAATGATTTGGCATCAATGTACTTTTTCATTTTCCATGGCAAATATTTCAAACTTTGACAATTTATTTCATTTATTTGTTTACTACCTGCTTTAACATCAGAAGGTCAATTTTTTTTTTATTTTTTTTTTTCAACGTTTATTTATTTTTGGGACAGAGAGAGACAGAGCATGAACGGGGGAGGGGCAGAGAGAGAGGGAGACACAGAATCGGAAACAGGCTCCAGGCTCCGAGCCATCAGCCCAGAGCCCGACGCGGGGCTCGAACTCACGGACCGCGAGATTGTGACCTGGCTGAAGTCGGATGCTTAACCGACTGTGCCACCCAGGCGCCCCTGTCAATTTTTTTTTTTTTAAAGTACATGCCATGTTCCCCACATTTTACCTCTAATCAGTATGGCCCTGCTTTGTTTCCCACGACTCTTCTGCTCAGACTGCTCCTGGCCCTTACTTCCTTACTTCTTTCCTTATCTCTTCTCCATTCTCCATCTACTTCTTCTCCCCATTCTGTATCATGTTCCCTTTATGGAGGAAAACTTTGATTCATCCTTCAAAATGCACCTGAAGTATCACCGTTTAGTCTGCTCTGGCTGCTGTAACAAACTACCTCAGACTAGGTGGCTTAAACAACAGAAATTTATTTTCTCACTGTTTCGGAGGCTGGGATGTCCAACGTTAACGTGCCATCAACTAGGTTTTATTCTGAGGCCTCTTCTCTTAAATTGTAGGCGGCTACCATCTCAGTGTGTGCTCACATGGCTTCTCTGTGAGCCTGTGGACAGAGAAAGAGAGAACAAGTTCCTCTGGTGTCCCTTCTCCAAAGGATCAGAGCCCCACCTTTGTCACATCATTTGACCCTAATTACTTCCTTAGAGGCTCCGTCTGTAAATACATCCACATTAGGGGGTTGCCTCACCATTGCTTACAATTTCAGCATAATAACCTTTTGACTGTAGCCACACAAATGTGACCCTTGAAGACAATCTGTGTCATATTTTAGACTATGTTCACCTTTTCAACTTCACCAGATAAATTTTAGAGGGCTGCGACAATCACCTTTACCATCACTTCCCAGTGATGCATCCTTTGAAATGAGGCAGGAAGAGTCTGTGCCCATATAATTTTGAATAGTGTGTTGCACTGTCATCATACTTTAAAGTGTTTTCTTAGGTATCCTCTCTGGAGTATGAGCTAGATAGAGATGGAAATCATGTCTTAGTATCTTTTGTATCATGTTCAATAGCTAGTACCAAGTCTGCAACAGAGTAGGCTCTCAATAGCTATTTTTTGATCAGTCGACTGATCCACCAGATCCTGAAAGTCAGCCAAATGATAAAAGAAAGATTATGTTATGGGGCATATAGCTTAATAGCAAGAATGATGCATTTAATTGGAATTATTTTGATATCGATTCCCTATATATGGCATGTACTCATTCTTCAACGGAATGTTTAATTCAGCTCAGTTCTGTGATCACTTGGGGAAAATACCATTTGTAAACACCAGTTTAAGTACAGGTATAAATTCCTCAAGAACTAAAATAGAAAAATTTGAGTATGTTCATTCCATTGAGCTTGTATATCTCAAAAGGTTGCTAGCATAAAACTGCTAGAATTGGAAGCTTACTGTGGATTGAGCATAGTATCTAGAGTTATAGCTATTTATTTCAAGAGGCCTGGGCAGTTCAAGCATATGTTTTAAGGCCTTAAAGCTCTATTCCTTTTTTGTCATCATTTGAGTCCTGGCCTGATTCAAGTTATTTTTTTTTTTTTTCTTTTACCAATTACATCTTGGAATTGTAGAGTAGATTTTTTTTTTAGGTTGCTGTTTGTGATTATTCTTACTACTTCGTCAACTCCATAGTTGTCAGAAAGGCATTTTTGCATGAAATTTAATTTCTGCAATGAAGGTTGAAAAATTATCTTGTCTCATCAATAAGGAAAACTCTACCACATCCCCCACCCCTGTTTTCTGTCAGAGCAAAATAATCTCTTGAATTATCTGTATAAAATATTTTGCATTGTTCTGGCAATGATCTGGCTCCATCCCTGGGTAAGAAATTGGGCATGTGTGGCTAGGCATCCAGAGGAAAATGTTTACCAATGAATTATCTTCCAAGGTTTTGACACCACCATCAGTTATGCCAGATGCAAATCATTTACTCTCTGTCAGTTCAAATACACAGTCTTGTTTGGATGACTTAAATCTATGCTGGCACCAAAATATAGCAAGCAGTATTGCTCAACTTTTGAGTTGAAAGCATAGACAAATGTATACAGCGCCAAAACATGGAAATAATACAATGTAGGGTGAATTCTGTTAAGTGTTACTTAATGTTAGCATAGCATGAGACTGTCAAAGGAGTAGTGACATTTCCTATTGAGAAAAGGAAATGTTCTTCTACAATGGTAGACATAAATGTTTGACATGGAGTTTTAAGATGACTGTCATGTTCTGTATAGCCCACAATCCTGCCAGATCTCATAAAGTAAAAAAAAAAAAAAATGAAACTCCTGGTAAATACCTCAGGAAAATGCCATATTAAATTTTGGGATTTTATAATAATGACTTCAGTGCTTCAGTATTTCATAGAGTTTAGCATCACGTCTATAGACCATGAACTGGTGGATTAATGGCCTCAAGAGTTTAAAAGTTTTGACAGATTTTTCTTTATTCTTTCTTATTTCTGAATCAAGGCAGATCATGGTACAAAAATTTAGATTATTAAATCACTTATTTTTTGGCTTTGGCATAAAGACAGCTGAAGTAAACAAAGTTGACCAATATTGACTTACTGAATAGATACAATTTCTGTTTGTATAAAATAATGGGAGAATTTAATAAAATATCCCAGCTGAGGACTATGGATTTAGATCACACACAGACCATTAAATTAGAAAACACAAATCTGGCTGGCTCAGTGGGTTGAGCATCAAGCTTCGGCTCAGGTCATGATCTCATGGTTCGTGAGTTCGAGCTTCTCATTGGGCTCACAGCTATCGGTGCAGATCCCACTTAGGATCCTCTGTACCTCCCTATTGATTCCCTATATGTGGCATATACTAATTCTTCAATGGAATGCTTAATTTAGCTCAGTTCTATGATTTGGAGAAAATAACCATTTGCAAATACCAGCTTAAGTAATATATAAATTACTCAAGAACTGGAATGGAAAAATTTGAGTATGTTCATTCGATTGAGCTTGTATATCTGCTCCCCCACCCATGCTCCTCTCTCAAAAATGAATATTTACTAAAAACAAAACAAAACAAAAAACAGAAAGAAAATCCAGATTTGAATATTAGTTCCACTTTCTTATCTATGAAACAGGAAGGATACTTCCTAACTTATAGAGACAGTATATTGATTTAAAACTTGAAGGATAGATTTAAATTGGGCTAAGTAATCACATTTCTAGTTATATATTTTCTCAGAGTCAGAACTTACAGAGCATCCCCGGATGCAGCAATAGAAAAAAAACACACATTAGTGCCAGAAAATATTTGTGTTACATAAATCTTTTTAAATGTTTTTGTATAAAATGGTTACACAAAATAAATAAGTGGACCTTGGAATTATTTTAGAATGTATATATTTATGATTTAAGAGCATTTCACTTTTCCTTGGTCAAGATACTATTTTCACTAGTTGCTCATCAACCAGGATGGTAGTTCTCAAACAGAGATTTTTTTTTTCCCTCTGGGGAATGTTGGTAATGTCTGGAGAGGCATTTTTAATTTTTATAACTGGTGCATGGAGGGGTATCACTATCATGTAGTGGATACAGATCAGCGATTCTATTAAACATATCATAATACATAAGACAGTCCCTACAATAAAAATTGTCTGGTTCCAAATGTCAACGGTGCTGCTCTTTAGAAACCACTTCTATCAGGTTTCTTCTATCATACAGACATGAAGTTTCTCATTTCAGAACTAGTAGAAGACTGATTTAGAGATGATAGAATGTATTTGAACACATTTTCAGTCATACACAGGTAACAGGTTTCAGGAGGAAGTCACACACAAATTATCCTTGCCTACAGACAATGAGCACGCAGTATGAGAAGTTCAAGCCTTCTAATTTGTACACGTGGGAGTGTAATATTTTATAACTTTATTATTCCTGGTAGAGAAGGAACTTCATACACCTGTTGATAGATAATTTTCTGCAATCAATTAAAAACAGTTCTCTTTGATTATCCATAAGTAGGTTTCACTTTATAATACATATTTTTATTTGAAAGATTGTAGAAAATATTTTCTAAACTGAGCCTTGACTCTCATCATTATAATAAGTGAAAACTAGAGAAGATCAAGAAATCCATCTACTTCTTCATTTTATAGCTGAGAAAATTGGGAAACGATGAGGCTGAGTAACTTTCCCAGGGTTATAAAGTTTGTTGCACATGGTGTCAGGACCATATTTCCAGTCCAGTCAATTAATTGCCAATATTTTCATTTTAATGCTGTCATTCATCATATATGCATTTAAGTTCATTGCCTATTTTTCAAAGAACTGTCTTGGGTCTCTCCTGCCTCCCTGTCACAACTCATCCTTACATTTATTTTTGTCTGACAGTTTTTTCTCCTGGTTTCTTTTAGGTCAGTGAAGCCAACAGTACAAAACCTTTAATTTGATACCTTCCCCTAAAGCCTTTCCATGGGCTTTTATACCAAACCAGACTCCCCTAGATTTAAGAGGTGTGGAAAAGCTAGATTAAGGTGTCTCAGGCTAGCTACTCTTCTATTTGGTCAGATTGTGAAATGGCCTGTGCTGCAGAGTTCGCCCATCACTAGAGGAAAAAGCTCTTCTCATTTGTACCGGTTTAACTTACAGGGATTTTAGTGATCCACGAAACAAGTGAAATTTAAGATACACATCTTAAGCCCAGTTTGTAAAGGCTTGCGCTTTCAATAACAAAACTCACAGTGACAGTGATGTATGGTTTTCTTTATGAGACCTGAAAACTGATGGATATGTGATCTTATAAATGCTTAGACAAACTAATGCACATAATTATATTTTCCATTTGAAGTCTATTGCTAGGCATTCTAATACAATATCATTAGTTGAAATGGCCACGATGATACAGCTTGGGCAGTTTGTCACGGTAATTACAGGGTGATTATTTTTGACTGGAATAAAGATTTCAGTTTTAGTATGGTGGAAAGCATCATCACAAATTACAGTCTTGGAAAATAATAATAAAAACTTTAAGATTTTAATGCATTCTGCAGCATTATTCCAAAATAATTTCTCATTAAGGAAAATGTCCATAAATTGGATAAATAAATTATTTTTAAAGTGATTAAAATATGGCTTTGCCAAAAGGATCCCACTTATCTCATTAATGGTTCCTATGTATAAAAATGTCGACATTAGATAAAATTTGAATGTGGTAAATAAGGCTTATGTCATAATTAACAACCTTTGAAGAAAGGATTTTTTTTTTAAGCAGACACAAAAGTACGGCATTTATCTTCACTATTTTCAGAATGGTTGATTAAAGTAGACAGTGTCCTAACATCTATATTGAAAACTATATTAATCAATTGATTAATCATGCAACATTAATCAAAAGCCTCCCTAAGTGTTTTAGTATCTGAGCAGCTCTTAGTATTTTCTATCAGATCCCTTTTAAGGTGTCCATTAAAAAGATTAAATTTGGGTGGTAAATACTGAGGGGTTGTGGAACTTGAGGCTTCTCACTGGAAGGTCACAGACACCGCTCATTAGTGCTACTTTTAATGGGATAAGAAGCAAAAGTTTTGAATATGTGACTAAATCAATTAATCAGTCCCGCAGTTGACTCATTGCAGTAAGCAGTTTAATATTTGCCGAATTGGCACCAGGGCCATCTGGGTGATTTGTCCTCAGTGGGTTGGCTTAAACCGAAGAACACTTTTTACTTAAGAGTTTAAATTGAATGGCAAAAAAAAAAAATGAAGCCGCAACTGCTATTCAATATGTTGGTTTGTACAAACTAGTTAAAAGTCAGCCTTTAGTATTAAGAATGTATTCAAATGATCTAGGGTGCCCTGTACAATGAGTGTAAAACGTCCTATTACTGGAGTGGATGGTTCAAAATCAAATGAATTATTTCAGTGTTTAGTGAGATTCGATTGAACTTCATAGTACACTCTCAAGCTTACTAATCAGCTCTAAATTTCAACATTGGTGATTTATAATTGGTTTAGTTCTTAGATTTCTAAACTTTTTTACACGTAATATTAGTGAAGCAAATTTGTGCAATAAATATGGAGAATGTCAGCATCAAAAACAAACAAAATTAGTATAGTTTAGATAAAGACAAATGTAATAACTATTGGGCAATAAATAAAATTATTTATCATATTTTCAGAAGTCACAGCTCTATTATCTTTTGTGTCTCATATCTTTCTAATTTTAAAAAGCAACACTTTTCAATATATCTGTTTATTTTGATCATTTTCCCATATAAGAAATGGTAGGTTCTGCAAACTCTGTTGATCTTACAATCCTTTTCGTTTACTTGACAGAGATTTTCTTTCTACTACTGAATAAGTGATCATAACGACATTCAATGAAATTAAATCTTGTCAATTTTTTCTGGATGGTTTTGCCAGCTTTTCAAACAGAATCCAAACCTATAGACATTTAAAAGCATGGTATGGCCCATCTGTTCATCCCTGCTGTTGCTTGAGGAAAGATTCTGTAGTCGAGACAGTTCCCAGAGTTTGTGCAAAGGACTTTATGATTTGGGCAATCTCTAGCTATTGCTGTTTTTCAACAAAATGATTAGGTGGTAGTTTTAAAATTTGCAAATATGTCCTGAAGCTTCAGCAATAGAAACACATATCTAGATAACTAAATTTAATATATGCTGAATATCTTCAGCTTCAAAAGATGCTTGTTTTCTTCTCTGCCAGTTGCTCAGAGTGAAAACAGATATTTTGTTATATATGCTGCCCTGCTGCTGGTGCTCATCTGCAAAAGGATGACGATTGGGAGATAGAGAGGCATGCTACATCTTTGCGCTTCTCTTTTGCATAAAGTTACCTAAAGAAAGGCAGCTACTTTTTAAAAGACAGTTACCTTTATGATGTATTATGTAACGACACAAATTCTAAAGAAATAACTTTAGGTTTTTATTTAACATTTAGTACTACAGAAAAAGAATTTAGATAATGCATTTTACCTCCCAAAGTTGATTTCTTACCCTTCTTAGTTCTTTGTTTTCAGCAGAATAGTGCTTAAAAGAGAGTTACAGAATAAATCTAATTATGATAAGGCATTATAAAAAATTGGTTTCTGTTAGCATGCACAATCTACATTATAATTCCAAGTGTGCATTTTGGTATGAAGTATCTGAATAATATTCTTAGTTGATTACTACTTAGAGCTATTCAGGTACACACCAAATGCTCTAAATCTTTATTTTGTTCTTTGTTATCAAATAATTACATGAAAAAGAAACATGTCTAAAAATAATCAGAAATAGATTTGGTTATGTCTCCACGTATATATTGTTTCATATTTGAGTTATATTTTCATTTTGCTATTGACGTGAAGCTTGGTTGCCTTCAGCGGGGAAGGAAATATAATCTGCATAATTCCCATTAGTTCTTCATTGGGTAAATGCATTTTGATATTCTATAGTAGGTTGGTTTGTGGCTAATCATTTTTGTACTTAGCAGCAGGTGTTACTTCTATATTGAAAAACTAGTGCACATTTTATAAATTATGGGTATAATTTAGCCATAAAACACCTAAGTTTCAGGATCCATCATTTCATTAAATAAGTTCACTGGAAACAAGAAAAGCAATTAGTTGCTAATAAGATCATTGTTTCATTACCTGGGTTAACGTTTATACTATTCAGAAAGCATTTTAGAGAGAGATTCATTTTTGGTGGTGTTCTTATGGTGTAATAGGACTACCTGACATCAAATATTCTGACGGAGCCTGATTTCCCAAATGTTGCCTTGGGGCAGCTTTTTAGGGAGGGCACAATTTTGAACACAAGAAAGTATTATATGTTGGTAACATTTTGGTTTATGGATTTTAGCTAAGATTTATATTTTAAACATTCTTACAAGAATATCCATTTAAAAGTAGATGACTCTAGGGGTATCTGGGTGGCTCAGTCAGTTGAGCGTCAGATTTCAGCTCAGGTCATGACCTCACAGCTCCTGAGTTTGAGCCCCGCGACAGGCTCTGTGCTGACAGCTCAGAGCCTGGAGCCTGCTTCAGATCCTGTGTCTCCCTCTCTCTCTGCCCCTCCCCTGCTCATGCTGTCTCTGTCTCTTAAGGTAAACATTAAAAAAAAAATTGAAAAAAAGGTAGATGTCTCTAGTTTTCAACGTGATAACCCCTTAATAGAATTCAAAATTATGTAATTCTGTGACTGCAGGCATAAACTATTGGTGATTGTGAGTGAAAACCCTTTTGTTCTTTATACCACTCCTCAGACCTTTAGGAGGAGGACCTAGGAAAATTACAGAACCACTTGAGTGACCTCATTTAAAAAAAAAAATTGTAACGTTTATTTATTTTTGAGACAGAGAGAGACAGAGCATGAACGGGGGAGGGGCAGAGAGAGAGGGAGACACAGAATGGGAAGCAGCCTCCAGGCTCTGAGCCATCAGCCCAGAGCCCGATGCGGGGCTCGAACTCACGGACCGCGAGATCGTGACCTGAGCTGAAGTCGGACGCTTAACCAACTGAGCCACCCAGGCGCCCCTGGTGACCTCATTTTTAAGAGAAGTGATATGACAGACGTATCTGCCTCACTGTTTTCTGAGGATCTCACGAGGTACAGGAATTAATATCATTTTGAAAACTGTCAGTTCTCAAAGAAATGTAAATTTGTATTATTATGTTTAATTATTACTGATTGTGTTAATCATGCTATCGATGAGGGCCTTTATGTATTGTTTAGAGCACTACTCCCTCAGCCAAAGGCTCCGTTCCTGGAGTCCTGTTGCCTTATTTCTTCACAACTTTCCTCTCTAACTTATTGTGTGGATTTGCTCAAGTGACCCAAATTCTCTGTACCTCATTTTACTCATTTGTAAATAGATAATAATATCTAAATTATAAGGTTACCGGTAGGACTAAATGAGTTAATACAAAGAGAGCTCTGAGAACATGAGACCAAAAAATGCTGAATCACTGTTTTTGTTGTTGCTGCTGTTACCAGGATCTTGTGATCTGGCCATAATGAAGTTACCACATTCCTTTCCATTCAAATGTCTTGTGCTATGGGCTTGAGTCACGACAGAAGGAGAACTGTGAAAAGAAGCTCCCCAAATTTGTTTTTAAAACATAGTTCTTTGGGGGCGCCTGGGTGGCTCAGCTGGTTAAGTGTCCGACTTCAGCTCAGGTCATGATCTCACAATCCGTGAGTTCGAGCCCTGTGTTGGGCTCTGTGCTGACAGCTCGGAGCCTTGAGTCTGCTTCAGATTCTGTGTCTCCCTCTCTCTCTGCCCCTCCCCTCCCTGCTCTGTCTCTTTCTGTCTCAAAAATAAAGAAAAACATTAAAAATTTTTTTTTAAAAAAGTAGTTCTTATATTTCTCCATAGTAGTTAACTCCTATTTCTGTACTAGTGGCCTCAAAAGACAAAAGGAAATATGAAGTGAAATTTATCCTGACTGTTCCAGATAATACAGAATTTTCCCTCCAAACATTCAGCCAATGGATTTATTCCTGGGCAATAACTTACTATATAATAAGGACAGTTCTAAACATGTGGCTCCTATCTATAAATGAAAGTGAAGTGAACTTGGTCTATGAAAGATTTGTTTTGATTATAGTCAGAACCATACTTATATAGACAAAGTGGTGGAACAAGAAACCTGGAATTTGGTTAAGTGGTAATTCTTTTTTTTTTTTAAGTTTATTTATTCATTTATTTTGAAAGAGAGAGGGAGAGGGAGGAGCAGAGAGAGAGGGAGAGAGGGAGAATCCCAAGCTCCACACTGCCAGAACAGAACATGAAGCAGGGCTTGAACTCACAAACTATAAGATCATGACTGAGCCAAAATCAAGAGTTGGACACTTAACTGACTGAGCCACCCAGCCACCCCTAATGGGTAACTCTGATTGAATGTAGTCATCTCAGTAGCTCTTGATCTCTAGTCTTTCCATAGGTAGAGCAGAATTGCCTGATTTTCTACTGAGGTAGAGAATCCACCAGTCTAGTTTACTATAGACACCCATGGAATTTATCCTCCCACTACTTAATTCTGCTAACATTCTCTGACCAAACGCATGCCCTTTTCTTTTCACTGTGTTTTTTATGTTCTCTTCATCCAAATGTCATAGTGATCTGAAATTTCTTAAAGGCTGAAAGTCAGGAATAATGGAACAATTCTTTATGTTAAAGATGTGTTTTCTTCTAAACCAATTTCCTTTTCCGAAGAATTTGTACATTCCATGTACCTCGGCCTGGAGAGGGCTGATACTTCTCCAGGAGTCATTTAAGTTTATAAATATGTATCACATTTCAGGGGCACCTGGCTGGCTCAGTCGATAGAGCGTATGACTCTTGACCTTGGGTCATGAGTTCAAGCCCCATGTTGGTCATAGAGCTTACTTCAAAAATAAATAAAGACATAGATGCTTACATACATTTTTACATAAATCTCCTTTGATTCACTGTAGCATTCTTTAAGAAAATCATATCTCAGCTTTCTACTGAAAACTAAGCCTAACTTGTAATCCAGTTCTATACAAGGGAACATCTTCTCTTAAACTTATATTTAGTTTTATGGGGTGCCTGGCTGGCTCAGTCACTAGAGCATGCAACTCTTGATCTCAGGGTTGTGAGTTCAAGCCCCACATTGGATATAGAGATTACTTAAAAATAAAATCTTAAAAAAAGTATTTAGTTTTATTCTTGATAGTTCCCAAAATCAGTTAACTAGAAAGGGAACACTGAGAACAATGAACAATGGTAATTGATGAAAAGGATTATGGATACAAGTAAATAAGACAAGAAAGTAACTAAATAGCTATAAGCTAATTCTATATTTTTCAACATTTAAGAAGAAAAAACTCATCTTTCTGGTGACTTGTAAGCTTCTTTCATTGAATCAAGGGTGAAGAGGAAAGAAGAAATTCTAAAATATTAATCATATAATTAGACTGCAATATTTAGTTATTAGACTTTTTATCTATTAAGATTGAGAAACAAAAAGGTTTAGAAGACTATAGTAATAATAGCATAGGTTTACTTATTTCTTCTAAATTCTGAAATATTTAAAAATATTTCTAAATGCTCTTCGTTGAGTTTGTAAACTCACATCAAATTTCAGATACTTGCAAACATTTGTAAAACATCTCTGAGAAATCTCTCCCCTCAGCTTGCAGAAAAGGCCATTTATTTTAATTTCACTTTTTTTAGCACAAAAATACCACCAGTTGTAAAAAGATATTTGCTCCTTCTTAGAACACAAAAATGTTTATTGAAACAAAAATAAGATAATTTTTAAAAACAGGAATAAAATTCATGTTCTCAATGACTGCAAGTATAATTCAATTTTTAAATTATTTTTATTCTGTGAACATTTTTTATTACCAACATATTACAGAAAAGTTACTAATTGTCATTGTTTGGTTGTGTGTTTCACATAAAAGTATCTTATTTAATTTCTGTAACAACCCTATTGATAGGAAGCAATATCTTCATTTTACAGAGAATTACAGGTAGTAGTTAATTTTATTAACCATGTACATATCATCTGATTTCACAATCCTTGCTTTTGTCTCAACCCTTATTCTATATTACAAAATAAACAAATGAATACACAGTGCTCTGAAATTTCAGTTTCCTTAGAATACTTGTTAGTTTTATTGCAACTTTTTACTGAGTGGAATTCCATTTGTGACTGTTTTTTCTTTTTCTACAAATTGTGTCACTTTGTCTTTAAATACACTCAATACATTCCGATTTACCCATTAAAAGTCACATACATTACTTTTAAAGACAAAATTCATGTGTATGCTTAAGCCTAAGAGAAAATCTAAGGAAATATATATGTTAGTAAGTCATTTTATTATGTCAGATGTTTTGGTTATTAGGATTTTTAAAAATCCATATACTCTGCCTGCTCCATTTTTAGGTACAATTACAAATTAAATTTTATTCCTGTGTACTTTGATAGATACATTAAAGTGTCTTTCTTCCTGGATTTTTTTTTGTATGAATAATGATGAATACAAACCACAAACTAAATGAGATTATTATAACTAAATTAGGTGTACAAAACATCCAATGGTAAACCTTAATTTCTCTTACCAACATGCTTTAACTACTACCTTGGTGAACTTGTTTTTAATCAGAGCATATCAATGACATTTGCAAAGAAGTGCCATTATTTTAACTGGAGCCATGAGCCTACCTACAGTAATGGCATCCTGTCCAGTTCTGATCCCAAACTCAATCTATTAAACCCTTGAAAGTTTGCTTGTTAATTATTGCCAAGTAAAATTTTCATTTGCTCCGAAATTGCATGGTGAATATAGTTATTACAATTAAGTTTATATTAGAAATTGGCACTAGAGGGAGCTAAGTAATTGTATCATTTATGTGTTTAGGGGAAATTGAACATTCATTTAAAAACTTGTATTTTTTTTCAGAACCTGCTGATTTTACAAATATGGCAGCTATGCCTCAGCAAATTATAAGCAATAATGAATTAGTTAATTTTCTTCAGTGAAAACTGCTATGGTAAGATTATTAAATTACTGTATTTCTACTTAGTGAAAGTAGCTACCAGTCAGTAAATTAGGATTTCTAGGACTCTTTGGGGAAAGGGATTATTACTATTATCCATGTTTATCATTATTTTGGCCCTAACAGAATTAAAATGCTCATAGTACCATGTTAAAATACAATATTTTGTTCCCAAATTTATGGTTTGATAAGAAAATGGCTTTATTGAATAGGATCTCAGTGTTTTTTCTCAGATGATAAAACAATTTTACTCTTATGGTACAGTCTAGGAATTTAGTTGGTTCGATTACTTTGAAGGGCTGGTTCTGTTTAAGAACAGCGTTCTTCCCCAACGAGCACAGCCTATGGTGAGTTGGTAACATTGTGCCATTTCCTCCTTTTATACTTATCTCCACAATTCATAAAAGTCTGTTTAGGTGTGCAGAGGTAAAAGCTGCAGGATGCTTTTATTTACATGAACTAAAGAGCTAAAAAACAAATATTTAATCCCATGTATTTTCACGTTGACTCCCTGAAAACACATTTGAAAACAGCTTGTATTAAGTCAATATTGTGGGGAGAAAATGGGACGTTTTATCCTCCCCGTCACATTGCTTAGGTGGTCACGGCCAAAAAGGCACACATTTTACACATCCTTATGTGAGTTTGTCCTCTTACAGACAATGCATATGGGAATTTGTTCTTTTTTTCACAGGTCTTATGAAGGAAAAATATGGTTTAGATGTTAAAAAAAAAAAAAAGGTTTCATTCACATACCATTCTACTTTGAAAATACAATGATGTTGAAAATAGTGATGTAAAACTCCTGATTTTTTTTTTTTATGGTGAAATCCTTTTAGCTAATCTTTTATTATAGATTTGAATTGATACACCAGTGTGCAAAGTGAAGTTTCTAGCTTTTTTTCTAGTGGATCAAATGAGGAAACCCTCTGCCTTTAACTACCTCTGCACAGGTTTAGCTTTAATATAAACGTGAATTTTAGAGAAAATAAATGTAAAAAGTAGAAAAAAATTATAGCTGGGCTATACATTATGTGATAAACCACAACTTTGATTTCTTTCTGTTTGCTTCACTTATTTCCTTTATGAAAATGAAGCATTGCTTAACTTTATGTTTTATTTTTATGATTTGAATTATTAGCGTATTATCTATCTCAAAGGAATATCATAATTGAGGTTAGCCTTATAAGAGAGGTTAGCAAGTAGCATTTTAAAGACAGGATTTTGGGGGCACCTGGTGGCTTAGTCAGTTGAGCATCTGATTCTTGATTTCAGCTCAGGTCATAAACTCAAGGTTGTGAAGTTGACTCCTGAGTCAGGCTCCATGCTGAACGTGGAGCCTGCCTGGGATTCTCTTTCTCCATTTCTCTCTCTGCCGTTCCCCTGGTTGTGCTCTCTCACTCCCTCTCACAAAAAACAAAAAACAAAACAAAACAAAAACAGTATTTTGGAGAAGAAAGAAGGCTTGTATATGGGATACCTAGGACATCTTTTAGATCTCTAAATTAGTGTTTAAAAAACTGTAATGTACATGCTGATCACCTGAGGCTTCTTAAAATGAAGATTCCGTTTCAGAAGATCTGGGTTCTTCATTTTTAACGAGTTCCCTGTTATTATCTGTGGACCACACTCAGAATAGCAATAGTCTTCACTTTCCTTAATCCTGATACGTGTTGCTCTGGCTTGAAATGAGAATTTAGAGCAAAAGAAAGTTGGAATCTAGAACCAAATGATGGCCCTGATACAGTAAACCTGAGATGCCAATTATAGTTGCTCTTGCCCTTTGTGAGCATGTTAGATGTGCAACACTGACAACATACAAGAACAGTGAGTGTGCAGGCACAGGGCCATCTGCAAACCATTTACACTGTGTAGCTGTAAAATTCCTTTGATTCCACAATATGTAGAAGATACCATAATGTTATCTTTTAAGAATTTCAATAACTTTAAAATCCTTCTTATGAGTAGATAAATCCATTTCAAACGGAGGTGTGGGAGATCTCGGGAAACAGTCTGGAGTAGCAAACAGAACTGTTTGCTTTGGAAACAGATTCATCTGGATTCATATTCCAGCTCTGCCACTCATTAGCTATGTAGTTTTAACAATTTTATTTAGCATTATTTCTTATTGGTAAAATGGAGCTACATACCTACTTTCTAGGTTTGTTATTAAATTTTATAATTTCTGATTTCTTGGCTTTGATCGTTGAACATCTAGAGTGTTTTATTTAGTATCAGGAATTTAGCATCAGGAAATGCTCTCGTGTGTAAAGGCCATCAGTACTACAACCATTATCAGCAAAATAGGATGTTGGGCCACCAGTAGTGGAGTGTAGATGGAATGCCTAATTTATGAGATGGAACGATGAGGGAGGAAGGTAGAAAGGAAGATTGGATCAGGTAAGGCAAGGTCTCAGAACTATGCTAGGGATTTGGCATTTATTCTGTAAGGAATGATAAACCATTAGAAGACTGTGAACTGAGGAGTGGTGGGAACAAATAGTATTTCTTTTTTTATTGGAGAATGCTTTAGATGGAGATCAGGATAAGGTATTTCTTCTGTAATCCAGGTTAAGAGAGTGTAGGGATATGAGTCAAAATACTGGAAATAAAGAGATATATTTATTTAATAATTATTTGGGAGTCAAATACATAAGGATTTGTAGCCTTGAGTTAGGATGCTTAAAGTCATTAAAACCCCTAACTCAACAGACTTCAGGAAATTTACTATTTCACAAAATGAGAAGTGCAACAGAGAGTGATGTTAGCTTTTCTGTGGATTCTTTTGATACAATTTACAGATTGCTGCACATCCAGACAATCTCCAGAGACAGAATAAGGATTATCTCTTCCTTGTGTCTCTTTTCTAAAGTAAGAGGACTTTTCCTAGAAACTCCCAGCCAATTTTCCTAGGTCTTGCTTAGCGTTGTATCCCAAGCATAGTCATAAACCAATCTGGCAAGGGGAAGAGACAACTAGGAATGACTGAGACTATAAGGACTCTCTTCCTAATATGGGGAATAGAGGTGGCTTTTCCTGTAGTACAAGACTGTTTGCAGAAGAGTGGATTGCTCTGTTAGGAAGGCTGTGTTTGAAGGTATAGTGGGGGAGTGTGTGTGTGTGTGTGTGTGTGTGTGTGTGTGTGTGTGTGTCTGCTTTTGAAAGAGCAAAGTTACACTTACTAATAATTGATTATTTGTAAATAAATATTTAATGTCTCTCTCTAGAGTATACTATTAATATCATGAGATCTGGGATATATATATATATATATATATATATATATATATATATATATATACACACACACACATATATATATGTATATGTATATATATATTTTTTAATTCATTATTGTTTCCCTATCACCTTGAATAGTATCAGACACACTGGTGATTTTCAAGAAGATATTTTCTGGTAAACTACTTTTGAAAGTCATATGGCATTCTTATATATACCTAATAGATTTACTTACCCTCTAGTAACATTTCTCTAACCCCCTAAACTCTAGTCACACCAAGCTTTATATACTCCTTTAGTCAAGCCCACATTTTTCCAGAACTGAGCAAGTGTTCTTCTCAAGCCTAGTTTCTCCTTTAGTTTTCTGTTCATATATTACTTCCTCAGAGAGTCCTTTTCTGGTTATCTTGTCTGAATTATTTTCCCACCATG
Source organism: Lynx canadensis (assembly GCF_007474595.2). Classification (NCBI taxonomy): domain Eukaryota; kingdom Metazoa; phylum Chordata; class Mammalia; order Carnivora; family Felidae; genus Lynx; species Lynx canadensis. Next base: position 137,083,920 of record NC_044310.1, on the reverse strand, counting down.
AATTTTTTGTTATTTTATTTCAGCATCTTGGATATTGTCCTCAAATACTAATTTTAATAACTTTTAAATAGAAATAGTATATGTAGGTCTAGATATCTATGGCTTTTCAATATCTAGTTTCAATTTTTTGTACCAGTATACCTAGGCATGGGACAGGTTTGTACTCTATCAATATTTGCTGCATGAACAATCATGGCTGAGGTCCTTGTTTCCATTATAGGTTGACTAGGGGAATCCTCTTAACTAATCTAGAAGTTTTAGAAAAAGTGGTTTTTTTTCCCAATGGAGAATAATTAATTTGAATAGTTGTACAGTGTGATATTGGAGGAGAATTAAGGATGACTCCTAAAGTTTTAAAATTTAGAGTCTGTCAGGCAGCTGGGTAACTCATTCAGTAGGGTCCGACTCTTGATTTCGGCTCAGATCATGATCTCTCAGTTCATGGGATCAAGCCCTGTGTCAGGCTCCACAGTAATAGTGTTGGACTTGCTTGGGATTCTCTCTTCGTGTCTCTGTCCCTCCCCTGCTCACACTTTGTTTCTCTCCATCAAAATAAATAAATAAACATTAAAAAATAAAAATAAAAATGTAAGTCTGTACCACAGGGGAGAGAAAATGATAATATAAGTAGCAATATGGAAAATATAATCTATCCTGTTATATAATCATCTGCTTTTCAAAATATTTTACATGTATTTTATATATATTTTATATGCTTTATATATATTTTAGATTATTTGAGTAAAACTAGGTAATGTGCTTTTCCACCCAAAGTATCTTCTCAGTATTATACTATATTTAGTATTTATTTATTTATTTATTTAGCTACTTGAGTTTCTCAAAATTTTAATTCTATAAGCTTCATGAGGAGTTACCATAACATATGTTTTAAGTTATGTTGAAAAGAGGTAGAGAATCTTAGATCTTGAATTTGGTGGTATTGTAATGAGAATGTACAGGTGTTAAAGAGTGATTTTCAAGAGGCTAAAAAGCATGACTTGTGCAAATATAGAAATAACATGTAGCAAAGACTTTATTCAATCCATTATTTCAGGTAGTAACCAGTAAAATGTTGAAACCAGTTCAAAAACTATTTGAGATATTCAGATTATATATAAAGCTAGCTAATGTCTTCAAGGGAATTATACTTTTGGAGTTTTCTGTTCTACCAGGTAGCAATTATTTGCAACTCTTCTGAATAACAATCTACAAATTAATTCTACCCCTGTGGAATTATAAAATAGGCAATCAACAGAAAATCAAGCTCAGGGTGCCTGCGTGGCTCAGTCAGTTAAGCATCTGACTTCAGCTCAGGTAATGATCTCACGGTCCATGGGTTCAAGCCCTGTGTTGGGCTGTGTGCTGACAGCTCAGAGCCTGGAGCTGGCTTCTGATTCTGTGCCTCCCTCTCTGTCTGCCTCTCTCTCTCTCTCTCTCTCTCTCTCATTCAAAAATAAAAAAAAAGAAAGAAAAAGAAAACGAAGCTCAGTATTGAATTTTTGAGCACCAAAAGAGCACATCGTGTGTGTGTGTGTGTGTGTGTGTGAGAGAGAGAGAGAGAGAGAGAGCGAGAGAGAGAGAGAAAGAAAGATGACAATAATGATTGTTTGCTGCTAACACTACCACCAAACCACTATAGTATGTCCTGCAATTTAGATCTTTGAAAGTGAATCTATTTCTATAACTTAAAAAAATAAGGTAGCCAGACATAATTGACCAAAGCAATTTTTAAAACTTTTGGTGCCAGATGAAATGTGTCTATAGATTCAAACCCTAGGTAACATACATAATGTAAATTTTTCCAAAATAAATCTGAGTGTTTATGAAGAAATGTCGTCAAATCTATCTAGAGGCTCCAGGAACATATCCTGACTTAGTTTTCCTTTAGGATGAAAAAAAAATTCAAAACTAGAATCACCTACATTAAAACACTATTGCTGACCCAGTGCCCCTTCTGTTGTTATTTCATTCACTGCACTTCATGCAGCCGAACTAGATTGTATCCTTAATGAGAGATTGGTGACACTCTAACAGGGCTACTCAGCATCTATATCATGTAACATATGTCTAGAATAATAGGTGATATTTAGCAAGTTCTTATTGGCAGAGTGACACAATTCTGATACAACATATATCATTTAATCCATACAATGAGAACTTTGAAGTAAACAGTATTTTACAGATAAAATCCAAAGTTCATAGAGATTGAATAACTGGCAGAAGCTCTTATAACCATTAAATGAGGTGGCAATATCTATCCCAATCTAATTGAAACTGCGGTCCTGTCTTCAACCATATTTCTTTTATCCTTAAGATAATTGTTTTCTATGGATACTTTTCCTTCAGGGACCTCTAAGCATCAGTCGGCTATTTTCTCAGCAGCTATATGATTTTTCAATAGGAATTCAGTAATAATAATAACAATATTAACATAGCTTCTACTTATTAAGTATTGTTTGTCATCTAATAGTTTTATCTCATGTAATTTTTAACAATAGTTCCCTGTGGTAAGCATTATTATTCTAACCTTATGCTTTGGGAAATTGAAATTCAGATAAACATCCAGAATTGCCCACTACATGGCCAGATCTGTCTGACTCCTCTGCCCACATTTACCTCTGTCATGAGAACTGCCCCTGCTGAATATTTAAGAATATCCATTTCTTTTTTTTTAATTTTTAAATGCTTATTTATTTTTGAGAGAGAGAGAGAGACAGAGTGTGAGTAGGGAAGGGGCAGAGAGAGAGGAAGACACAGAATCCGAAGTAGGCTTCAGGCTCCAAGCTGTCAGCACAGAGCCCAATGTGGGGCTTGAACTCACGAACCGTGAGTTCATGGCCTGAGCCAGTCGTACACTTAACTAACTGAGCTTCCCAGGCACCCCCAAGAACATCCATTTCCAAGGTAAACTTCTAGGATGAATTTCAAAAGACTCCCTTTCCCTAGATCCTGGAAGCATTCTTTAATTTTTGTCCCTGTCCTTGGGATGGGACTTAGGGGATTCTTGCTGATTTCTTGACAGTATTCCTGCTCCCCTTATTAAAGTCATCTTCGTGGCTGCCTGTGTGGCCAAACCACGTTTGTAGACATGGATGGTACTCTTGATATAATACGGGGACTAATGTTCTGTCTAACTTTTCTCTATTAGTCTTCTTGTGCTATTGTTTATAGTTATTTTATAGCTCCAGTTGAAACTATCATTACTCCTATATCTCCTGCTATTAAGAAGAAAATCTTCTAATGTTGGGTCAGAAAACATTTTTATGTGGGTACTTGGGTGGCTCAGTTGGTTAAGCGCCTGACTCTTGGTTTAGGCTCAGGTCATGATCTCACGGTTTGTGAGTTGGAGCCCCATGTTGAGCTCCATGCTGATGGTGTGGACCCTGGTTAGGATTCTCTCTCTCCCTCTCTTGCTGCCCTTCCCATGCTACCTGTCTGTCTGTCTGTCTCTCAAAATAAATACATAAACTTAAAAATATAAAAAAAAAGAAAACATTTTAATGTGCACCAAAATATGTTATTCAAAAGTCTGTCTCAGAAGGGTGGTTACATGGATACAGGTGGTACAACAAATACTACCAAGTGTTAAAGGATCTGTATGTTAAAGAATCTATATGAGTCCACACTGCTAAAATATTTCAATTTTCTGTGTAAATACTTTCATAATAAAAAGCCTGGGGAAAAAATATCTACCTCCTATGAAGTTGCAGCTAATTTGTTTTGTGTTGCCATCCTCTCTCTGATAGACTAGATGTCCATGAGAGCAAGAATCTTTGTCTCTTCTGCTCAGAGATGTGTCCCAATGCCTAAAACAGCAGATGACATATAGTAGCCCCTTAAAAATATTTCCTTAGTGAAAGAGTTTTAAAACTACAGCAAAGACTTATTGTTGCTTGTGGTAAGATGATTTTTTTTTAAAGCTTTGTTCTGGAACACTGCATACTGTGATAAATGCCTCAGGGTGGGGCAGGAGGGGAGAGTAAGGAGTATTAAAAATGTCAAGATCCTTCAAACAGATCTCCTTTCTCTGCTCAAACAGGAATCTTAGGCTCAGTCTTAAAATTTATTATTTTTTTTCCCTTCTGGGTTTCCCATAGGAAGAGTTTACAAAACAGAATCAATTGGGTCCTACCTATCCATAGACAACCAGTGAGTTCAGAAACCTTCACACTCCCCTACCATGTAGGAGAAATCCTCCATACCAGGAGGAACCCCAGGAATATTTGGGTTTCCAGTGAGAATGCAAATCTAAGAAAGATAGCTAAATGAAGCAGTTACTTTTTTTCCTCCAAGAAATTATCTCATCCTCAGAGGTAGTAATGTTCCAACATCAGGAAGATTCAGCCTGTAAGTTGGGGATGACTTCTGGAGAATGTGTGACAGGGCAACTGCTCTTCTGGCTCCTCTAAGCCACACTTCTGACAACCAGCAGAGAGAGAGATAAGAGGTCACAGAAGCCACTTTTGTTCCAGAAGCTGCAAATACATAGGAAGAGAATTCTCGCATAGACATGTGGGAGGGGTAGCAGTATAAGTCTGCCTCTCCTCAATGTTACTTTCTTCAGTCATGTCAGCAATATTCCCAGAAGTGTATGTAGGTGGGGCTCCCTCTGGTACTTTCAATATCACTATTGGTGTCTATGTTGTCTCTTGACTAGACCACAGGCTAGACTCATTTTTAAATATATTATGGTGGAAATTTCCAAACACAAAAACAGAGGGATTGGCATTAAATAAAAACATCTCATGGAGAAAAATTATTAACCATATAGGCTACTGTGTTAAAGCTATATAACCTCAATTTTATTAAAAATTAAATAAACCAGTCACCTATTCTTATCATCTCTCTCTTCTGAAAAACTTGTGCCATACTTCTATTTTTGCACTCATTGAATTATTTTCCTTTAATCTACATGGTCATGACCTTCTGCTTTAAGCACTGGAATCTGTCCTTAGAACATAACCAATTTCATTTCTTCAAATACATACTATCTCCTACCATATAATCTAAACCACAGTCTGCATTTCAGGCTCTTAAACAAGCAAACAAGATTTTCTTCCTCGTCTAGATTGAGATCCTTACTACCTAATGAACACATATCCATGAACACATTCATTTCCATTTCTTCTCAGACTTTCAGTTATGTCATTTCTCCAACATGAAAGTTTCTTCCATTCCCACCTTACAAGTCTGTATTCAAACAGTCCTACAAAACCTGATCTCACTTCCGTCTTGTCCAAGCAGACATTCCTGATCATAACTGACCTGCTCCAGATTCCTAAGCACTTATCTATGCTAAATGTGGTGGTATGTCATGCTATAGCTTATATTTGTTCTGATGTTTTGATATGTAATCAGTTTGTATTTTCTGTAGGAGCATCAAGTTAATGAGATCAGGATACATGTCTTCTAAAGCTCCTACATCTGTGAGTTCTAATTTTGGTTGCTCATCACTCACATGAAATCTTTATATAGAAAAAAAGAAAAAAAAAAACTTCTAGATACACTATGCCAGATGTATTCAGATATATAGAACCTGAGAAGGTTTATATTTCATAGTCCTCCAGGTAATTCATGTATACCTATTTCAGTGTTGATTCATGAACCAACATTTGAGATCTCTTGTTGCAGAGAATAATGGTTAGATTGAGCATATTTAAGAAAAAATCTAATCCAGACAAATTAATTTGCTAACTTCATAGGATTTGTGGTCAATCATTAGGCATCTTTATAAGGTTACTTGAAAGTTCATAAAAAAATAAAGCTAATTTTTCAAACTAGTGCAAAACATTCAAAATTCATTTATATTATAATTACAATATTTACAATAATCACAATATATATAATTACAATTATAATTGATGATATCTCAAAATAAGCCAAACATGAAACAGTCATTTTAAGTATTTCTATTTAATGTGTCTTGAGTGGAAATCCATAGAAGACCCTGTCATTTATTTATCACATAGAATTTGAACACCATCTCTAATTTAGGTCTAAAACTGAATATGTGTATTATGGTTTTGTTCTGTTTGCTATAATCTTGCTATCTAGCAGAATGCTATCTAAAGCATTACTGTATATAAATATGTATCTTTAACATAGAAAGAGAAGGAAAAACAGTTTCTGTCCCTTTGCTCATGCCAAATTTCAACAGGATAGTGACATTGCAAGATTATTTGATCACTATAACCAGTGGATAGGATCAGTATATTCCAAAGAGCCACCCAGTTCCATGTTGCCCTCTTCTTTTTCTTCCTTCCTTCGTGCAGCTGGTTAAGTAAATTGAGCAAGGAACTCTTGTTTGTGTCGTGGGACAATAGGTAAGTCATGACCATCGGACATTGGCCAGGCTAATAATAAAATGAAAATACCTCTATTATTTTGCTATGATTTTTTTTAAAGTATATAGCCCTGACAGCAGCTTCTCTTCAGGAGAATTGATTGGTAAAACAGAGTTTAAACTTCTAACATCATCCATCCCAATACTGTAAAATGCCATCTTAAACTTATGTTCCTTCCGAACTTCTTAGATTGAGTAAGAGGTGCTATCTTGTCAGATCCACACATTCATGGCACCAGAATCTTGACTATGATAATCAAGAAGTTGATGAACAAGCAGATGAATGTATAAAGTCATGACAGTAGCTATAACATGGAACTCTACTGGGTTGACAAAATGATATAGTTTAAAAAAATGGACCCTAAACTCTTCAACCCTTCTCTATCTATCTATCTATCTATCTATCTATCTGTCATCTATCCATTCACTTTTATTCTGTTATGAATTTCTAACTCCTACCACTAAAGATCTTTTGATAACTCATCTCAGAAAAGAAGTATGTCAAGGTACAATTTAAATGTACTTTTGTTTCATGCCATTCTATGGAATATGGGCTGCAATGCCTGCTTCTTGTGTTAAGGACCTTATTGATTATTGCAGAAACTGTCTTAGACTTTGTTTATTCACTTGCTCAAAGAATGATCTTTCATTACTAGGTCTTTAATAGATTGATTTCTATGCTATGTTTGCTTTCTTTTAATATTCTTTGCAAAGTTGTGGCTTCTTCCATTACTAATGAAAGAAAATTGAGGAGAGCTGTTTTGGCTGTCTCTTTCTCTCTGAGGACATATCGCTGTTCTATTTGCTACTCTATTCTCTTTGCCATTTATCAGAATTCTCTTCTGAGCTTGGAAAGGGAGGACCATTTAAAAATTATTCTTTGGGAAGAATGTACTGCTGTTTGGGCATTGTCAGGACCCTCTCCCTATAAAACATTACAAATCTATTGGGCAGGAACTTAAGAGAGCTTATGGATTTTATCACATCCAATGTTGTAAAGGGTAACAGTGCTCAGCAGATGCATATGAATCAATGAATATATGAATGTAGTTACTTGATAGGACACTGAGAATTTTGTTTGCATGTCTACAATAATATGTGATTTGATAAGAAAACGTTGATGCCCAAATTGTATATATTTAAAGCAGTGCCTTAATTAAAAAAAAAAAAAAAGTACCTGAATGACTCAGTTGGTTAAGCATCGGACTCTTGATTTCAGCTCAGGTCATGATCTCACAGTCTTGAGATTGAGCCTCCCCCCCCCCCCCCCCCCCCCCCCCCAATCAGTCTCAGGCCTCCATAATGTGCAGTTCAGTTGGTTAACCGTCCAACTTCAGCTCAGGTCATGATCTCTTGGTTCGAGGGTTCAAGCCCCGCTTCGGGCTCTGTGCTATAGCTCAGAACCTGGAGCCTGCTTCAGATTCTGTGTTTCCCTTTCTCTGCCCTTCCCCTACTCACACTCTGTCTCTCAAAAATAAATAAATAAATAAACATTAAAAAAAACTAAAATCAAAACAAAACAAAATTTCACATCCATATTTTGTTTCACAGTTCTAGTAAGTCCTTTGTGTAGCTAGAATTTTAATATGTGTTTCATCCCTTTTGTATAAATTTGACCCTAGGATACTACAGAAAAAAAGACTGTTCAAAGTTATTTCTTTACTACCATTATTCATTAATTCAATAAAATATGTTCCACTAAGAATATGTTCCACTAGGCATATGTTCCACTAAGAATCACAAAATGTGAGAATCAGAATAAACTTTATGAGTCCCGTCTACTAATACCACATTTTATATAGAGGATAACTGAGGGTCAGAGAAATGAATTGATTTGTGCAATGTGGCAACTAGTTGGTTACAAAGTTGAGAATAGACTGTATCATAAATGATTTTGATCTTATGATTATCTTATGATACTTAGAATTGGATTATAAATAATTGCTCAAAAATCACTCGTGTTTAATTTTTATTTGGTAGAAATTTGTCATTTACTGCAACATCAATGAAACTTCTGTGAATATGCAGAGTCAAAAGAGAAATAAATCTAATGAATTTTTTTCTTATGAAGTACAATTGAATATTATATTAAAGAAAGATTACTGTTGTTAGCTAATTTTGCCACTATATAGGGCAAAGAAATCTATAACAACAGATCTTTGAAGCATGAGTGATGTAGAAGAGTTATGGATATTAATTCAGTCTTTCCATGTGGTGTTCAGTGAAATATTAAGCTTTAGATTCTGTGTGGGAGTGTATCTAAATATAGTTGTTATTTTGCATTTTTACTCTGCAGTTTCTCAGACATATTCATGGCAGGGAAGGAAAAAAAAAAATGTCTGCCATAAAGGCATGATTCCCGATAGGATGCTGAGAGGTCATTTCTTCACAGCCAAAGCACAGTATAGCTAAAATCAAGAATTCTGATTCTGTCTTCCTATCTCTCCCTTCTTGCTCTGCATTCTTCAGGGTGACTTCAAGAGTACATTTTTTCCAGAGATGCTGACTTCCATGAAAAATTCTTGCACAGACTGTAACTAATTAGTTTAACTTCAAATTACAATTGATCCATTTTCTGGCAGTCCTGTCAACAACCTGGGGTGCTGATGAGGTAATGGAGATCAAAAGTTCTAGATTAGAAATTGGAAACTCTTGAGCCAAGTATTCAGACTTGACCCAAGAATATGTTTTTTTGGACAGGCACGCTGTCTTAAAGTTCTAAGTTTTTTAATGTTTTTAGGAATATCTATGTATTCTTGAGTTTATCATTCCCTATTATCTTTCACAAACCAGCTTCATACATTGATTTTATTTGCCTGCTATAACCGCTGCTTAAATGACCACATCTAGGTAATGTAATATATCATAGAATCATAGAATTTCAGATATGGGAAAAACTTCATCATCCAGATTAAGCTGTTGCTTTTGTAGATAAAGAAATGGATTCAGGGAGGTAAGCTGATTTATAGAAGATGAAACATGAGTAAGAAAAAAAAGAGAAAAAAAGAAGCTAATGTTTATAGTGAACCTGAATGCCAGGTAGTGAGCTGGACACTTAAACTCACATCATCACATTTAATTCTGATACTTATAGGTGAAAAAAATGATATTTATATTCACATAGTTAGGGCAAAAACAAATCAGACTTAAAAGTCAAATATTGGTCAGCTTGACCCAAAACACCTAGTCTTCCAAACAGAACCACATATCTATTCCTGAAAGTCAGTGAACTTTCAACTATATAATATTGCCAATCAATTAGGCAAATGATTTGGGATAAATAATTATGCTTTTCACTTTAGAAATGCTCCCCTCTGAGGGGCACCTGGATGGATCAGTCAGTTAAGTATCTCGCTCTTGATTTCAGCTCAGGTCATGATCCTGGTGTTGTGGGACCATGTTGCGCTCCGTGCTGAGCTTGAAGTCTTCTTAAGATTCTCTCTCTCTCTCTCTCTCTCTCTCTCTCCCTCCCTCCCTCCCTCCCTCTGCATCCTCCCTCGCTCAAGCGCACTCTCTCTAAAATACAATAAAATACAATACAATAAAATAAAATAAGCACCAATCTGGTAAACTTGCCACACACTTACCTTGGGCATTTTTGCTTAAAATGTAGAAGAGGCGCCTGGGTGGCTCAGTTGGTCAAGCGCCCAACTCTTGGTTTTGGCTCAGGTTTGTGAGTTCAAACCCCGCATCAGGCTCTGCACTGACAGTGTGGAGCCTGCTTGGAATTCTCTGTCTCCCTGTCTCTCTGTCCCTCCCCAACTTACTCTCTGTCTCTCTCAAAATAAACATTTTTTTTTAAAAAAATGTAGGAACATTCCAGGAAGAATCCCAAACTGAACTGTATCTGATACCTTGTGTTCTTATCCTGTCTCGAATATGTCATCTAAAAATAACAGAGGTAAAGTGGCAGATGTGTCATTTCTCTGTGTAATTTATCAGTTGGTGGATTCAGTACAAAATCATAAGGCTCCACTATTTGAAGGCTACATGAGACATTCCTCATTGCCTCATCTTCCTGACCACCTTAGCATATCTGCTTCTTCGTGTACATAAGTACTTGTCGACCTAAGCTAAGTCATCACTAAGTCATACCAGTAACAGTTTATACTTTACACAAGTTTCTCAACATTCATACAGAACCATAACAATTCTGCCATTTTTTTTTACCTACATTTCACAGCATTTAATGAACCGCATCTTTGTGGGTCTATGTATATGAGAAGGTTGTCAGGCAGGATGTGTAGCAAATGATTTATTAAATGTAAAACAAAAATGAAAGCCTACACACCAGCCATACCAGTCACCTTCTTAAACATTGAAATTCCCTTAGAAGATATGTCTAGAACGTTCATCAGAATCACATATGAGTCATATTTATCAGTTAATACAATGGAGGAAAAACGTATCAGCTGTCAGGTTTTGGAATATATCCAGACAAAAGTGATGCTAGTGGTATTATACTTGTGAAAGATCTATTAATGGGAGATGAATTAGACATGGAAGCACATACAGGAGGTGTTATGCGGATCTCAGGAGATGGATCAACCTGGATCACGAGACTCTGTGCAAAGAGAAAACAGGTCATTCTGTATCACAGTGCATAAATATACAAAGAGATTTATTTTTTAAATAAAAAGCCCTGACAAGCTTGTTAGATTAAATATAAAATGAGAACTCTTGCCTGCTACTACTAAACATTCATAAATCCTTTTGCCAATGATAGCCTCACATCTTTTCAGCTACATAGACACTCTGAGAAGAAGGATACTGGTTCACGAGTAAGCATAATTATTTTGACATGTCATTTACTTCATGTGCAGAAATCCCCCTTTATCCATGGAAGATGTCTTCCAAGGTGCCCAGTACATGCCTGAAACTACCATAGTACCTATTTATGCTATGTTTTTCCTATCCATACATACCTATGAGAAAGTTTATTTTATAACTTAGGCAAAGTAAGAGATTAACAATAATAACAGAATGAAATAATTATAACAGTATACTATAATAACAGTTATGTGAGTGTGGTCTCTCAAAATATCTATTGTACTATAGCATTATCTTTATAATAATATATAAATAATAAGTAATATACAAATTTAAGCAATATATACCATATTGTAATATAGTATTATACTCAACCTTCTTCTTATGGTGATGTGAGATGGTAAAATGCCTATGTGATGAGATGAAGTGCAGCACATGACATAAGCACTGGGATGTAAGGTTAGGTTACTCTTAGCCTTCTGGCAGTGTGTCGGGAGGATCATTTACTTCCAGACCGGGGCTGACCACAAGTAACTGAAACCACAGAAAGTGAAACTGTGGATAAGGGGGACTACTGTGGTGTATATATATTTAAAACTATGCATACGTAAAACTTTTGTATACATTGAATTGTGATTTTGCTGCAAGGAGTTCTAGAGTATGTATTTTTGTGGTATAAATAACCATGTGCATATGTGCACGCACACATGCACATGCACACACACCCCTAACTGATCTAACCTGCTTTGTGAATTGAGACTTTTTAAAAAAAATTTTTTAACATTTTTTCATCGTTTGAGAGAGAGAGAAGAGAGACAGAGTGTGAGTGGGGGAGAGGCAGAGAGAGTGGGAGACATAGAATCTGAAACAGGCTCCCAGCTCTGAGCTGTTAGCATAGAGCCTGATGTGGAGCTTGAACTCATCAACTGTGAAGTCATGACCTGAGCCAAAGTCGGATGCTTAACGGACTGAGCCACCCAGACACCCCATGATTTGAGACTCTTAATGAGAAGTATTGCTGTCAGCCACGTGAGTAGGTGAATATGGTTAACTGTGCAGTGCAGCTTTGGCCCATATTACCCTTGTCTTATTCTGGGGTTCATCTGCACTGTGCACTAACAACTGGGCTGGTGTCTTTACCCTTGAGTCTGTTTCAGGCTTGATGCAAGGCTGCTATGTGCCTATGTTCTGTAGAGTAAGAAAATAAAGGAGAAACACAGGAGGTAGGCTTGAGGAAAAGTCACATTTACATCTGAGTTGTCTGTCCAGGTGATTTCTGCTTCTGGTGGAACCAGCAAAAAAGTACAATCTGGATAAAGCCCAATTGGTAGAAAACTGACACTGGTTAAGTGGATGATTAAAAGTGAATGGTAGAAGAGAGAACCTAATAAAAATTTGGAATTTGTAAAGGAGTGGCTTTATAGCTTTTACAGAAGTATCTCCATTCTCTGAGTAGCATGGAAGTAGCTGTTAAAGCCACTGGCCTCCGATAATTTATTTACAGTAGGGTAGGTCATTAGAAAGGTGAAGCATGCCAGGAGATTGAGGATTGCTGATAGGTTTCATCCTGGCTGCCAAGTCTGTTTGATTTGTAGTGGCTGCCTAGAGAGATGTGGATAAAAGGACTTTAAGACCTTATCTAAACCCAACAATTTAGTGTCCTGTGATTGATTAGTAATGTCTACATGGGCACAGAAATGTGAGTTATTGACATCATGTAATGTGTCTTTAATCCTGTACCAGATATCTCTCAATAATTGGGTAGTTAAGAGGGTCCACATCTGACTAACAGAAATTTAGCATATCATTTGAACACCTTGATTAGCTTTAACGAAATTCCAGAATCCTTGCAACTCTGGCAATTGATTGGTCTGAATAGATTAAGAGGATAGATAGAGTGGGATTTTCTCATATGTACTTAAGCATAATTTGGGAATACAGGTTTTGCAGTACTTGAGAGCAGGCTAATATTTTTCTTTAGCCTGTCCAAACAACCCAACTTAAAAATGAGGCACTGGAATTCTGGGTCAGAATTCAGATCAAAACAAGGAGTACTAGCATGATGCAGAGTTCTGTTCTTTAAAGAGAATGTATTGGTTATGAGAACATGACTAGTTCTCTGAACTAGGCTTTGGCACATCGGCACAGATAGTTCCTTCTCAGAATTCCAAAAGGCAAATGAGTGTGACTTGCAAATTGTAGACTGAGGATGCTACTAGGGCAGTGGATGTCTGCAAAGAAGCATCACAGTAGAGGTGAGCCTAACAGGAAGGAAGACAAAACAATTAGCCTTGCCATATTGGGGGTTAAGCCTTAGGAATGAACTTTGTGTATGCTTTAAAGAGTAGTGCCAAAGCTTGGATCATCCTGATAATTGGCATATAAGTGAACCATTAAATAAGGAAATTAGGAAGCCTCACCATGGGAATACCTGATAAAATTAGGACAGGAACATAAAGAGAGTGCTTGGCCCAATCGATTTTCTTATAAATGAAATTATGTAAGTGGAGTTTCAGTGTTTATCCAGAAGTCAGGATTTCCCTCTTTAATTTTTAAAGTTTTCTGGTAAAGGTATTAGATTAAGTGTTAGCAGACATTTATATCATACTATGAATGAGTCTGTGAGAAACTTTCCTAAATACACATTTTGCAAATTGCAAGAAAGCTGCTACAGAGAAGCTGGGAAGGATACCAAAGGAGTAAATTAGGCAAAATGAAAGCTGGAAGTAGGGGGATCCATAAAGACATGGACACAGATCTTAGATCAGTGATTTCTTGAACAAAGAAGTTATTGCTGAATGCAGAGAATAGATAAAAGTCCTCAAGAATAATAGAAATGATGGTTGATGAAAATTATTGGCATGATTCTTGATGGGCCTTACGAGGTCTCCCAAAGGCTGCTCTTGGGAAGTGTATAAAAGTAGGGTTACCAGATAGTCCTAGTTTGCCAAAGACTTTCCAGATTTTAGCAATACAGTTCCTTGTTCAGGAATTCCCTCATTCCCAGGCAAACAGGGGTGGTTGGTCGCTCTCAGAGATGTGAAATATGGCCCTTTTCTGAGGAGGGGGGGGAGTAGTGCTTTCAAAAATGTTTTAACACCTGAAGATGATCTTTGCTTGAAAAGCATGGCAACAGTAATATGGTCATCCTTTCAGGCATCGGTGAAAAAACCCGGAAAAGAACCTCTGTTCCACTTGTTCCCATCTATTTGAAGGGATGTGTGTGTGTTCACTCACATAGAGGGAAATCTGTTTCCATTTTTTAAAAATTTTTTAAATGTTTTTATTCTATTTTGAGAGACAAAGAGAGAGCATGAGCAGGGGAGGAATAGAGAGAGAGGGAGACACAGAATCCAAAGCAGGCTCCAGGCTCTGAGCTGTAGCACAGAACCTGATGCGGGACTCGAACACATGAACTGTGAGATCATGACTTGAGCTGAAGTTGGACACTTAACCGACAGCCACCCAGGTGCCCTCGTTTCCATTCTTCAAGCTGTGAACGGACAACCTTTTGTTTTGGGGTTAGCAGCAACTGAAATTAGTATTTACGGAATTAGCGTACGTCTCTCCCTCAAGGAACATCATGACTGAATTTGATTAGGAACTTGGTGATTTAAAATGTACATCTGATGCATATTAATACACATGTGTTAGGGCTACTGTTTTTTAGGGATAAGAATCATTATTCTTCATTATGCTCATAGTTTTATAAATCTGGAACTGGATTTTTGGATTTGATTATGATCGCAGTTTTAAAACTGTTTTTCATTATAAAAGAATCTCACTGGCCACCTCTATTTGACTTTACCATTTTGTACTTGATAAATTTCTCTTCTGTATCCTGGCTTTGAAATTTCATTAGAAATTTAAATGATAATTCCAATACCCTTACCAGAGAAAATCTCTACCAAATGTTGTGTGGTGGAAGAAAATAAATAATAGCACTTAGACTGGAATACATAGGGAATGAAAGAATAATGCCAAAAGTCACTTTAAGTCTTTAGGAAAAGTCATAGTAACCATTTTGTTTTTGAAAATGGTTGAAGTGAATTATTTAGGTAATGAAGTTCTCTAGTATTTGGTGCTTTGAGTTTAATTGGTATCAGTGAATACATGTATTATTTGCAAGATGCTGAAAGACTGGGGATTACACACAAAGAAAAATATATCAAAAATATAGAGGAACTAATCATAAGCATCATTAATTTACTTGGAGATTTCCCAAGTACTTTCAGTGATCAATTTTTAGCTTTTTTGAGATTGGTTTAGTTATGGCTACTTAGTATATTTAAATGATCAGAAAAGGTTATATTTTAATGTGGATGTGTGCATTTATGTGTGTTTATGACTTCCCTTGTTTTACTTAATAGTGGTGGGCAGATGTATTTTGGTGTGAATATCATGTGCTGTGTTTATTGATATTTAAGCCCTAACACACACTAGTTCAAATCCTTTGTTGTATATATAGATAAAAGAGTAACTTAAAGACCTGTAGTATGAAAACTATAAAACACTGATGAAATAAATTAAAGATGACACAAGCAAATGGAAAGATATCCTATGCTCATGGATTGGAAAAACTAATATCGTTAAAAAATTTCCATACTACACAAAGCAATCTACGGATTCAATTCATTCCCTATCAAAATATCCACATTTTTTTCACAGAATAAGAACAAATAACACTAAAATTTGTGTGGAACACAGAAGACCCCAAATAGCCAAAGCAATCTTGGGGAAGGACAAAGCTGGAAGGGCACCTGGTGTCTCATTCGGTTGAGTGAATGACTCTTGATTTCAGCTCAGGTCGTGATCTCACAGTTCATTAGTTGGAGTCCCACATTGGGCTCTGAGCTAATGGCATGGGGCCTGCTTGGGATTCTCTTTCTCTCTCTGTCTCTCTGCCCCTCCCCCACTTGGGTTCTCGATCTCTCTCAAAATAAATAAACTTAAAAAAGAAAAAGGAGAAGGAGGAGGAGGAGAAGAAGAAAAAAGAGAGAAGGAAGAAGAAAGAGAAGGAGAAGAAGAAGAAGAAAACTGGAGGTATCACAATCCCAGATTTCAAACTATACTACAAATTTGTAGTAATCACAAGACTATGGTACTAGCACAAAAATAGACACATAGATCAATAGAACACTGTAGAGAGCCTGGAAGTAAACTAATGCCTATTTGGTCAATTAATCTATAACAAAGGAGGCAAAAATACACAGTAGAGAAAAGACAGTCTTCAAAATGATGCTGGGAAAACTGGACAGCTACATGCAAAAGAGTGAAACTGGACCACTTTCTAAAGCCATACACAAAAATAAACTCAAAATAAAGAACTAAATGTGAGATCTGAAACCATAAAAATACTAGAAGATAAAACAGGCATACTTTCTCTGGCATTGGGTATAGCAATATTTTTCTGGATATGTCTCCCAAGACAAGTGAAACAAACACAAAAAGAAACTATTGGGACTACATACAGATAAGCTTTGGCACAGTGAAGAAAACCATCACGAAAACAAAAAGGCAACCTACTGAATGGGAGAGGATACTTACAAATATCCTATAAGAGTTTCATATCCAAAATTGTAAAGAACTTATACAATTGAACAACAGCAACAAAATCCAATTTAAAAATGGGCAGAGGACCTGAATAGACATTTTCCCAAAGAAGGCATGCAGATGGCCAGCAAACACATGAAAAGATGCTCAGCATCATTAATCATCAGGGAAATGCAAGTCAAAGCTACAATGAGATATCACCTCACACCTGTCTGAATGGCTGAAATCAACACAAGAAACAAATGTGGAGGAAAATGAACCCTCCTACACTGTTGGTATACCTCAGAGATTATTATGTGCGAAGTGGAGGGTAAGGGGCTGAGAGAGGACTGTGTATGTACTTGTCTTATTTCCCTATTTCTATCAAACACTACATTTTATTATCTTAATTACTAATAGTCTACTTAGGACAAAGCTGTGTGGTTAAAAAAGAAAAATCAAATCAATTTAAAGGTTTTTGTGTACAGGATGTACAGGTGTACGGGTTTAAAGGCTTTTGAGTACCGGATATGAGTTCTAATCTCAACTTGACTTTCTACCAACATGGGAGAAAGTCTAATCTTCAAAGATATAAATAAAAATAATATATATATGTATTATTAATATATATTATATATATATCATATGATATATATAGTATATATCATATGGTATATATAGTATATACCATATGATATATACAGTATATCTATATCTATCTATATCTATATCTATATCTATATATCTATATCTATATCTATATATATACTATATATCATATGATATATACTGTATATATCATATGGTATATATAGTATATACCATATGATATATACAGTATATACCATATGATATATACAGTATATATCATATGATATATATAGTATATATATATAGTATTTGAAACAAATTATTTCCAAGACTTATTGAAAACAGCTTACATTGTTCCTACAGTTTACCTATACTACCTTACCTGTATTTTGAGACATTTTCCCCACTTCTTTCTTCTTTCCCCACTTCAGCCAACTAGACACCCTGCCACTGCCAACATTTTCCAAAATTCCCTCCTCATGTAATTTCTTTCACGTACATATCTTTTAGAGGGGACTGGCATTTTATCTTCCTTCTTTTATATCCATCTTTCAATATCCTGCACATCTAAGATGTAACTTAAATATCATTTCTTCTCTGAAGCTTCTTTGATCACCCCACATGTGATATTTTTCTCCTCTGAATATCCTGCGGCATTTTGTAGGTCTCTTCTAGCATATTTTGTCTTTGTTCTATATTATTTGCATATGTGTGGTTTGCTTATCTAACCCCCCAAATTGTAAATTACTTAATGACTTTAAGGTGAGGATTTTAAGCAAGGCTTAATTTTCATAAAAATGTTTTTGATCTGTCTTCTCTGTAAAATTATCAAGATCTGTGAAAAGTTTCCAATTAACTATTTAGGCTGTGGAAGATTCATGGATACTAGCAAAACATATGAGCCACTGGATTCAGACATAACTGACAGTTTACTATTCAAAGTAGTAACAGAAGCTAGACTATTGGAATTTTCTTGTACAAGTTTCCCAATTTCCAGTTTCCACAAGACTGTAAAGAGGACCAGATATAAGATGCACATACACAGTTGGTTGCAATACAAGAGAAGAACTATGAGCTTAGAGAAATTCATCTTATATACCGAACAGGAAGCATGCCAGCCCATTGCCCCTAAGAGAGCCACTTTCTCTATCTTCCAAGGCTATTTACTGTACAAATACTTTGGAGCCAATTTGATGCCTCTGCTCACAAGACATGCTGAATTATGAGAAGTCCAAGGAGAACTGTCTCACTAAGAAATATTCATTCAGTGGAGCACTTGGGTGGCTCCGTTGGTTAAACTTCCGACTCTTGATTTTGGCCCAGGTCATGATCTCATGGTTCTTGGGATCAAGCCCCATGCCAGACTGTGCACTGACAGCATGGAGCCTTCTTGGAACTCTCTCTCTCTCTGCCCTTCCCCTGTTCTCTTTATTGCTCTCTCTCAAAATAAATATGTAAACATTAAAAGAAAAAGAAATATTCAGCAAGTATTTTGTGAGCACCATATATATGCCCTAGTTCTAGGCACCAGGAAATTAGGTACAAGTGAAACAGTAGACCTTTGTTCCAAGGATGTAACTGGAAAAAAATACGAAATCCATGAGAGCTTTGGCATATTACAACAGTAGTACAGTGCATCCTTCCAATATAGGAGTGATTTTGGTTTAATTTTGTCCTCTGTATTATATCTTCCTTTGTATTGGTATCAGCCCTCTTAAAATGTAATAAGATGAACAAATCATAGTTTGCCCTCTGCTATTAAAAAGAACACGTCATTAGAAAGTGTCATGCTTAACTACAGTAATCATCTTTAGGAAGTAATTAGTATACATATTACTATACATTCCACTCTAAGTATGCAAATTTGTACCTGGATATTTGATGAATACATTTCACTTTATGTATGAAAAAATGATCCTTATTATTGAATGAACTAATTAGTGACAAAAATTTAGGCAACCAACTCCACATTTTCATAGAGAGCTGATAACTACCATGACTACTACTGTCAAAATTAAATATTAAAAATAAATTTATTAAAAAGTATTGCTAATTGTTATTGCATGTTGCCAGATAATATAAAAAAATTATTTTTTACTCTGAATTATGAACACCATAGCTCCATGTCACAAAGCATCACTAAACATATTATCATCAGAAACATTGATATCTCATTTTCCCATTGATAACTTCCACTTGTAATGGTGAGACATGGAACTTGACTTCAATTTGACCATTTCTGTGATCTCACTTTATTTCATAAATTCTTTTATCTGGCCAATTATTAAATGGCATGTGATTGCATTTCTGGAAAACCATGGTGCTTCCCCAACAGAAGTAGGACATTGCCAAGGTTTCAAAAGGTAAAAAACAGTTATTTTGTTCAGCTTCTACAGAGGCTGTTCTCTGCTCTTTAAAAGTTTTGCAGGAAGTGAATTAATGTAATAGTTTTACAGTCTGTATAGTATAAAATAGACTCAGATTAAGCTAGCAGACTTGTTATTTGACAGTTTATAAAATATTTTAGTATCTTTTTGGCAGTAGCAGTTTGAATGTTGGCAAATGTACACATTGCTTGCAGTTTCAAAACCTTGTAATGAGTATTTTCCACTGTAATAGCAGAGAGCTGAAATTTGGATAAACCACTTAGACTTGTGAACTCTGACATGCATGGTAACAATGTCTTTGTAAAAGAATTTTGTCAAGTATTGGAGCTCCTACTAATAGCACATCCATCTTTCTGCACACCATAAATCTTAAGAAAATTTCTATTACTCTGCAATTTGTCTGGCTTATGCTATTTATTAGCCATTTTATTCTGCTGCTTTAAGAAGTAATGTGATGTTCATTTTATTGCTGGTTCAATAAATTGTTAATTATAATGCAGTGATTGCAGCTGACGTGATTTAAAAGCCACATTAGCACTATAGCATTAAGTTTTAACTATTTTACCCTTCAATTCCCTGTTTATACAACAGTAAAAGGAAAATAGCCTTAGACTAATTTAAAAAATGAAGGTACTTATATCTATTGATCACATGACACATTAGAAACTTTTTTTTAATAAAGGTTACACTTTTGTCTTGAAAAGTGGGGGAAAATGAGTGAACGATACACAATAGAACACTTAAGAGAATGGCGTATGACTCTAAGACAGGTAGAACATAAGTGAAGTAACTAGATTATATTTATGAATGTTAATATTAGAGGCGTCTACAAACTGTTAAATAGAAAAGCATATGGGTCATGCTAATTTTCTAAAGGTATTCCTTCTGAAATAAAGAAAAAGTTAATAAGAATATGATAGGTGTGACTTTTGAAGAATATTTAGTTTTATGCTCTAAATGATCAAACATGATCATCATTAACAACCCTATTCTTTTCAGGGTCAGACTAACCTAGATCATTCTTGCTTGGCTAAAATACATGAAGTTTAGCCCCATGTTGTATTCCCATTGAAATATGTCAACTCACACTCTCCTCAACATGGAAGCTGTGACACTTCCTATACCATACATGTTTGCTGTTAATTATGTACTGCTCCATATAATTTCAGAGTGTAAAGTCTGTCTTTTCATGCAAAGTATGGAGTTTGCTCACTAACTTCAGTTCCCGGAAGCCAAGGATTCTGTTCTTTGTTTGTTAGCCCCCCCCCCCCCCGCCCCGTACCCAACTCCCTCAGTATCCTGCAAAATCCCAAGCATTAATATAAACTCTTCAAGTAAATATATTGGTTCCAGAACATTTCTCTAAGGCTGTATCTGTACGTTTTAAATGATGTATAATCTATGAGGTACCATTTCTCTTACACTGATGAGTGAGGGGCTAGTGAATATGCCCGTTAATGCCAGTAAATTAGATTGGCTTTCTTTTAATTTTGTGATTCGGTTTGCAAAACAGGGAAAGGGACCAGGAGTTGGATGATTTGGGTGTCTTTGTGCCTTTCTCCTAACCCCCTTTTTTCTGGCACAGTATGAATTTGGGCAAATCAGTGGAATTGTTCTAGGATTTGGTTTGAGTATTGTTTTGTTTTATTCATCATCTCCAAGTAGAGAAACTACCATGTGCCAGGCACTCAACTATATACCGGGAGTACAAAGTTTACCTGCTAATGAGCGTAGATATGTAGATACCCAGATGCCTTTGATTTTTTTCCCCTGCAATAAAGCATTGATCCAACAATTTATAAATCATTATCTTGTGCTATCTATAGCACTGGGCTTTCTTCTTTTTTAGTGCTTTGTCTTATTAAAAAAATGTATAAAATGGATGTTATCTATATATGCTTATTTAAATGGAGAATTTGGCAATTATAACTATTTCTAGTACCATAAAATATTAGAAATCAAAAAAGATTTAAAGCCAATTAGTTTGTAATTTTACTACTTCAGGATAAATTGAGATTTCAAATTATATAGCTCTTTGGCTGCACTTCCAAAAGTCTGATTCAGTAGCTTGGGTTGAGATCCTGGGATCTGTATTTTCCTAACTCTCCCTGCGTAAAAGCCATTGATCTAGCTCACATCTTCGATCTTACAACACAGAACAACTGAAGCGTAGATCAGGATCTTCTTCATCAATATGGGACAGAACTTTCCCACCCTGGGCCTGGGCACTTGCTGTCCACCCTACTTAGAATGTTCATTTTCCTAGATTGTTCCATGGCTGGCTCTTTCTTTTCCCTCATATCCCAGCTCAGATTTCACCTCCTGGGAGAGACTTCCTTCAAAGGGTTCCCTTTCATTTGCTGCCTTTTAAAAAATCTGTCCAAAATGACAATTATCTTGTTTAACTCTCATTCTCTCTATGACAATGTAAATTTCATAAAGCAGAATTCTTGGTCCCATTTTTCATTATTATAATCTAATACCTAGCATACTGCTGGAGCATTGCAGGCAGGGGAACATAGGGTGTGGAATGAATGAATGAATGCATGCATGCATGAATGCTTTGTTCAAAGTCAGATAAATTGTATCAAGAAGGATAAGACTCTATATAGGCTTAGTGTTCTCACCACCAGGGCCATGATACCTCCCTTTTGCAATCTCCTGTTGTTTTTTACAGTGGGATAAGATTTTAAAAGTTCTTTGATTCAAAGTGTTTAATTTTTAGTTCAGTAAAGTGTGCCACAGGCTACAGAGTTGAAAGGTTTTGCCTAAGGGCATGTATAATTGGTGACTTAATTAGGAACAGGAATGCAGGTACTGTATCTGTTGATCCAGTAGTCTCTTTACGTTATAACTTAGCCTGAGTTTTAAATAAATATGTTGTTTTGACTGAATTATTCAGATTTCCCCAATCTTTCTTTACTTTTGAATATAAGAAAATTGCTTTTATCCATAAAGAGGGTTTGTCTAGTAACAGTCTAAGCATTTCTGTGTGTATATGACAGTTGGAAAAAAAAGTGGCTATGATCATAAACTTGTGGGTTTCATATGCATAAGCAGTGTGTGCCCATTCCTGTCTTTATTTAAAAGGGGAGACCTCCATAGAGCTCTGGATTGACAAAGTGAAGTGGTGTTTATTTCTCACTAGTGCGTTACTCTTTGTGAAGAATTAGTCTATCTGAATATTCTACAAATTCTTTATTATATTAATCTAGATTCAATCTTTCTTTCTTTAGTAAACCATTTTGAGAAGCCAACCACCCATCTAATAATTTGAATTTTCACATTGATTTATTAGGAAGCCCTCCTTTTTAGGCAGTCTTTTAGTAGTATCTTCAATATAAAATTGATCTTCATTTCTGTTTTGGCATCTTTGCTCAAGCTTTTCTGTGCATATTGGTCAAGTTATAATATTTCCAACTCCTTGTCTGTGTAGCATTGGGAAAAAGAAACAAGAGGTGGAAGAAAATAACTTCCTCTCCATGATCCCTTGCTCACAACTCAAATCGGTGTTTTAAAATGTGTTTACTCATTTGTGGTCCCATTTAACATGACCTAGTATACTCTGGATCATGTAGCTGGCACATTAAGACAAGCTTCCAGGGTTAACGTGTTAAGATTTTGGACATTTGATTCCAAAATTGGAAATAGTACACAGCACAGGCTACAGGAACACTTCAAAATTATTTCTTAGAACATATTTGACTTCTGTGAAGACAAAATGTCTTAAATGCTGGAAATCTCCATAGATTCTTCTTTTGTTTCATTAGTCCATTTCAGGATTTTTTGGCCATAGTGGCATATCTCACTGATTTACTCAGATTCTGTATGGGTGAAACCCAAATTTTCATATCTTTAAGAAGCTCCCCAATTGATTCTAGCAAGCTGTAAAAATTGAAAAACCGCTAATCTCATTCTTTTAGGACATCATCCTATAGCTTTACCAGATTAGAACCTTTGTTTTTCTCTTACTTGTAGAAGTTACATAACAGGGAATCTTTGAGAAATTGTGACTTATGAAAGTCCAAAGTGTTTTAAAACGTCAGAGGATCTGTTTGCCAAGGAATTATACAGAATCTTTTACTCCACAAATAATACTACTTCTGTATGACATGTAGACCTTGATAAAAATATACGCTTCCTGAGATAAGCTTGAAGAACATCATGGGTATTGTTCAGTGAATAGATGTTCCTAAATGGCTGTGAACAGGCTTTGCATTATTTTCTCTAGCTTCCCTTAGCCTCACCAATGGTCCTGACTGCAGGGTAGGAGGACAGCTGTGTCTCAGTGCCGTGACAGCTAATGTCCTTTACTGCTGTTCACTTGATCTGATTTCCATTTTTTTCCTGAACTTTAACTTTATTTTTCTGTTTATGATTTCATCTCCTCTTCTAAGTGAGACATGTGTTATTATTTCACTGATCCTGATCTCCAGGTTCCCTCCTCAAGTGTAATACTTAAGTCCTACTTCAAAATTGCTGTACTGTTTCCAGCTACTTAAGATAAAGAACTCATTTGTTCTTATCTAAGCCTCAGAATCCTAAACCTTGGTAGAAACCTCTTATTACTGTGACCATCGTCATGTTCTGATAAGAACTATGACCATATCTGGGGCACATCAGGAAATATTGATACTGGATCCTCCGTTGGCCTTATATGTTCTCCAGCTGAAGCACTGTTTTTTAGAATGATCATTTCCTCTTGCTTTATAGTTGACTGTATCAGTTGCACTTGCCACCTTAGAAATATTCACCTGCATTAATTTCCATTATTTAATTGGCAGGATTACTTTCTAAGAGAGAGCTTCAAATTTTGGTTATATTGGTAATTACTGTGTATTACCTTGATAACTATTTCTCCTCCTGAACTCTGTCACCTCTACCCATGCTCAGAACCTAACCAGAACATTTCTTCTGTTTGTTCTTCTGTTTACCTAGTGATAGGATTGCGCCAGGATGCTATAGAAACCAGAGGGAGGCTTGTTCATTCTTTCACTTTTATGACATTTCAACTGAATGTCTCACAGCAGGTCAACTTCAATGTATTCAACCCTGAAACTTTGATATATAATGTCTTGTCTATGATGTCTTCCTCGATCTCTACTTCCATAAATGGCACCAATGTTCTCCTAGTTGCTGAAGCCAGAACTGTAGTCATCATTCTTTATTCTTCTCTCACACCTTATATTCAGTCAACCACATAATTGTATTTAGTCTCCAAAATGTCTAAATTCCAGGCACTTTTTTTTATTTCAACATCCATACGTTTTCTTTGATATCATCAACTCTTACCTACGAACCCCACTTAATTTCTTGCTCTCTCCAACCTCATAATCTATTCCCTTTTAGGGACAAGAATGCTTTTTAAAGGTAATCAAGAAGGTTATATTACTGATGTGGGAAACAAAGGCAGAAGGAAATGGCAAATTAAATTAATTTTCCTTATAACCTGCAGCCATTGACAAATACTTGAGGTAGGCAGAGTATAACATTCCTCCAGGAACTCCCTACTGTCTTAGTGTTAATGCTTTGCTAGAGGGAAAAACAACAGTAGCTTGACAATAGCTAGGCCTGCAGTATTCTGTGAGTCTTCTTTAGCATATGAAAATCCTCTTGGAAACTTCCCCTCGGCTTTACCTCTCCAAACTCCCAAATCTATATTCAGTCTCTCCTCAAGGGGCAGCTCTTCCTGCCTACTGGTCCTGTTCCAGTATTTTAATAAAAACAACTTTTTGCACCACAGATGTCTCAAGAATTCTTTCTTGGTCATCGGCTCTAGACCCCCACCACCATTCCAAAATTACATCATTACTACAATGCTATGTACAAACTAACCCCTCATTTCATTGCTCATTGAGTCATTCTCCCTGCTTGTACAACAGAATTTTCTCCCACTTCCATTCTGCAAACACATTGGAGTCATTGCCAATTTAGGTCCCTGACAAATGCTATTTCTTCTGCTTGAAATGTTTTTCTTCTTATTTTTTCTATAGGTAGCCATTTTCAATTCTTCAAGATGAATTTGACCAATGTGCATTGAATAGATTGTGGGGTGGCGGGCACATTCTGGGAAGAGAAATGATGGTGTTCTAATTAAGGGTGGTATTAGCAGAGATGAAAATAACTGAACGCATTTAGAATAGATTCTTTTTTTCTTTACATTTTTTTAGTGTCTATTTTTTTTTTTTTTTTTGACAGAGACAGAATATGAGTGGGTTAGGGGCAGAGAGAGAGGGAGACACAGAATCTGAAGCAGGCTCCAGGCTCTGAGCTGTCAGCACAGAGCCTGATGCAGGGCTGGAACTCACAAGCTGTAAGATCATGCTAAATAGGACTGAGCCGAATTAGGACTCTTAGCCAATTGAGCCACCCAAGCACCTCCAGAATAAATTCTAAAGTTAATAGGATCTGATAAAAATTACATATGTGAGAAGGAAAATTATAAGAATGATTCCTAATTTCTTGGCAAAAGTAGGTGATAACATTCACTGAAAAAGCAAAGTCTAAGGGAAAAGTTTTAGGTCTTGCTAGTGGGAAAGGAGAGGCAGCAAGTATTTGCAAACTCATTGTAAGGAAAATCAGCATTCATTTTGACTTACTGAAGGTGGGAGATGTGGGTGATGGAGAATTCAAGGATGACTTCAGCATCTGGCTTCAGTAAGATGCTGTGTCACGGAGGAAAGTTCTGGGAGTAAGTGATAAATCTACCAGCTCTGGAAACCTGGAACTGAAAAAAGATTAAGATAAGGACCATAGTTTTGAGTTATTAGCTTAGAGATCATAACTGAAGACAAGGAAATAGGTAGTATTAGCTAGAATGTAGAGAAGCTGAGGCTAAAACCTGAAGGGTTGAGTGGAGAACAACTATCAAGTCCTAGAATTTTGACCCAAGAAATACTAGAATAGTGTGTTAAGGATGTGCTGTAAGGGACAGACCAAAAAAACAAACAAACAAAAAAAACCAAAAAAACTTTTGAGAAGGTAGGCTGTTATTGGAGTGAAATCTTCCCTAAAGCATTTCTGCCCTAGATAGGTTTTGAGAATTTGCAATACAAAAGATTTGATGAAAGGAATTTCTTTCCTATAATATTAACAGGTAACAATGGTATTTACAGACTGCAGTGTTGACAAGCTTTGTTTCCTTTAAGTGAAAATGCCCTATAAACTCTGGTTGGCATCTATATGAAAACAAGGTATTCTGATTCTTAATAGCTGATAAAAATGTTCATTGAAAAATATTGGCTGCTTAAATGAAGGGCCTTAAATAAAAAGACAGTTTTGGAGGTCAGCTCTGTGCTAGATACTGGGCATTGATAATAAATAACTCAAACTTACTGTTCTTCAAGAGTTCATTCTAATGAGGGAGAGGTTAACAGATAGCAACTAAACCAACTACCTAAAAATTATAATAACATTTATAATAATAGTTATAGACAAAGAGCTATCCAAAAAATGGGAGGTAAAAGATGCTTAATTCTGTCTATGGTAGGGAAAAACAAGTCTGGTAGTGGAGGTAATATTCTAGCTGATATTCTATGCATTGGCATATCCTCTACTTTACTTTTGTTTTAAAGTTTTGTTTAACTTCCACAGATATTTCATAAACTTTTAGGGTAGCTGTCTCCTTGAGAATCTGTTACATCATATGCCCTCTTTTCATAGAAACTGGACACTGCAACCATTCACAAAATTTCAAATATTTAAGGACTTCCTGGATCAATATGATATTGCAGAAATAAATGGAGACCTTCTGTGTGGTTCTGATTTTTTTAAATATTTATTTTGGGAGAGAGCATATGCTCATGACCAGGGGTGGGGCAGAGAGAGATGGAGAGAGAAAATCCCCAGCAGACTTCGGGATGTCAGTGCAGAGCCCGCCTCAGGGCTCAATCTCAGGAACCATTAAAACATGACCTGAGCCAAAATCAAGAGGCTAGACACTTCACTGACTGAGCCACCAGGTGCCTCTAATTTTTTTTTTTATTAATTCTAGACTTTAAAGTCTAGAACATTATATAAGAATGATATATAAAGTGTTATAATTTGCAGTATTCTTTTCTCTTCTTGTAGAATCTCATCCCTATTGTTGTAATTTACATATCACTTCAGACTAATATTCTAAAAGGACCACTTTGATTATATCATGACATTCTTCTGTTTTATCCCTACTAATACCTGAATTCTAAAATTCTACATCTTGCTTTTATAGCTCACCATAATTTCTTTTTTCCCTATAACTCAAAGATTATTAAGTTTTGCTTGCCCCTATTCATTATCACTTTCATTGTAATTCATCAAATGGTTATTAAGCCTGGCATTCTATGCCAGCCATTGTGCTGCTATTGGAAATTAAATAAGAAATAAGCCAGAAACTGTACCTGGGCTCAGAGAATATATTTTCTTTTGAATGATACACAGTATGTTCTTGAGATAACCTTGACAACTTGTTATTCTTCAAATTCCTTGATTCTGCTGTGCTACGTGATACCTGAAATGAGTTCTAACACAGACTCTTCCCATGCCCTTCCTTCCATAATTTCAAATTCTGAGCCTATTCAAATTTCTTCTCAGTGTTTTGGGAAGTCTTTGATTATCCCAGATTGATCAAGGGCTTCTCTTCCTTACATCTTACAGCTTTTTACTCTATTAGTTGTTATTTATACCAGTAATTGTAGGGCAAGTCAATATTCTGTCATTTTCCCAATGCTTATTATAATGTATAATTATAAAATTTTGAAGAGTAAGAGTGGCATTTTATCCTCCTGTGCAGTGACTGTCTTTGGGCATTAAACCAAAATACAAATGAATGACTTTGTGAAATTGGGCCTGTCACAGCTATGCCACGTTTAAAATCGTGATCTATAAAAATTTCTACTAGAAAGTGAGTTCTCTGAGTGGAGATAGCATGACACCCTCTTGCATATTATCCACATAACCTGCTACAGATGCTAAGTATATATTGAGTTAATAAATTAATGAGTAAAGGAACACTTTACTTTTTAAAAGATTATTCTTGACACTGCTAAACTAGATTTTACATGATGTTTCTATGTGAAATATTTTTCTTTTCAGAACTTCTAGTTCCATTCATGACACCTTTTTGGCATTTTTAAAATACTCCTTCCAGGGGCACCTGAGTAGTTCAGGTCATGATCTTACAGTTCATGGGTTCCAGCCCCATGTTGGGCTCTGTGGTGACAGCTCAGAGCTTGGAGCCTGCTTTGGAATCTGGGTCTCCCTCTTGCTGTGCCCCTCCCCTGTTCCTTGCACTCTGTGTGTGTCTCTCTCTCAAAATAAATAAACATTAAAAAATAATAAAATACTCCTTTCAAATATTATTTCTTCTTTCTTCTCTTTTTGGTTTATGAGGAGCAGAGGAGTGGAATGGGTAGAAGCTGTTTCTTTCCCAGCTTTAGTTGAAGCCTGAGGCAAAGAACCTCTTGGTCCAGCTGCAATCCAATCTGGTATCTCTAATATCTGTAATAAAACATTTACCATGAAGTAGACTATTTTATGGAAAATTATTCATGTATCTACCTCCCTGGATCTTTACATTCCCCCTTTCTCTTGTTCTCTGCATTACATAGGATGAGACATGGAATGGGAAGAAAGAATCCAGCCATTTCATTAGAGTGCTAATACGCTTTCTGTAGAAAACGTCTATCATGATAATTTAGGAAAGGATTGCTTTGTTCCCTTGATGTATCCTTCTTGGGCAGGGAGATTGTATGTTTTTCTTTTCCCCTGTCCTCCCCCACCCCCCACTTGCCCTCCATAAGTGGGTAGATTGGCTTTTCTTTTTTTTTTTTTAATGGGAAATTGGTTTGGAGAAATATCTGGGGATTTTGATGGTTATCAAAATTGCTTCAGTGTGTAAAATGTAGAAGTGGAGTTTTCAAGAATGGACTGTTGTAAGATTTCTGACCCTCCACTTCTCTGTGCTAAAAGGAGAAAGCACAAAACACAAATATCTTGAAAGAGTTACATCCCTGCCAGTCATGTCATTGTTCAGTTGGGATAAAGTAACTTTTCCAAATTTGGAAAATAAAATTGGTATTAACTCTAAAAACCTGTTAAGTTTTACTCCAGCCCCTGGTTAAGAAACCCAATTCCTGAAAGAATTGAGCAATATTTTTACTTTTCGTGTGTTCTTCTTTTTTCTTTTAATTTTTTTTAATGTTTATTTATTTTTGAGAGAGAGGGCGGGGGAGAGAAAGGGAGACACAGAATCTGAAGCAAGCTCCAGGCTCTGCCCTGTCAGCACAGAGCCTGACATGGAGCTTGAACCCATGAACCGTGAGATCATGACCTGAGCGGAAGTCAGACTCTTAACTGACTGAGCCACCCAGGTGCATCTCATGTGTTCCTCTGTCCAAAGAAGAAAACTAGGCAGAGGTGAAGTATTGAGAAGCAAATGAAAGGGAGATTGGTTAAATATAGGTAAAGATAATATATGCCTAAAGATGATGAAAAGTGAAACAGGTATCTGTTTATATATGAAAATATGTTGGGAAGGCAGTGTTGGGTAGAAGTTAAGAGTGAAAGTTCTAGAGTCAGAATACCATGGTTCACATTCTGGCTCTACTAGTTGTGGATTATCATGGACAGTTAACCTGTCTGTGCCTCAGTTTCTTATTCGGTGAAAGGCAATACTACTATCTAACTTAAGAGTTTGTATTGAGGATTAAGTGAGAAACTCTACAAAAAGTTCATCAAGGTCAATGTGCTGGAAGATCCCAACACAAGATAAAATTAATATTTTATCTTAGGTAGGATATGGAGTGTATAGAATGCAATGTGAGTAGTGTTTCCTGGAACTGTGAAATGCGGTGGTCTTAAAAGTACTTAGCACAATGCCTGCATACAGTTTTGAGAAACAGGAGAATAATTTAAAAGCTGGTAGTGGCAATAAATATTATTCTTACCCATATACTGTGTGCCAGGCAGTACACTAGATGTGAGAGACACAGAGATTAATATGATAGATACACTTCCTGCTTTCATAGAGCTTATAGTTTTGCAGGGAAGACACATAATTTAAAAAACAATAGCATAAAATATGAGATACTCTCCTATAGGAGCTATGAGAGCAATTAAGATAAGTAGGGCATGATATACCTGCTGATAGAATAATGTTACTTCTAATTCTGTATTGCTCTATTCTTTAGATATAATTAAGGCTGTAATGAGCAACATTCATAACGATTTTAGAGCCATAGAAATATTTTAGTTTAACCTATTTATTTTACAAAATTAAGGAGATAAAGACCAGAAGTGACTTACCAATAATGCACAGTTTGCAGAGATATAACATTGTTCTTTCCATAGCACCTTATAGCAGAAGTAAAACAATTACTTATTTTTTATGGTCAATATTTATAAGCATTTATAATTGGAACATTCACATGCCTTACTTACTTCATATGCCTTTTGTCTTACTGCGTTAAAGGCAAACTGGTAAAGACATTTCCCAACTTTTTAGAAACTAATGAATAAACAAAAAGCAGAATCAAATCTATAAATACAGAGAACAAACTGATGGTTGCCAGAGGGAATGAGGGCTGGGGAATGGGCATTATGGGTAAAGGGCAATGAAAGATACAGGCTTCCAGTTATGGAATGAAGAAGTCATAGGAATAAAAGGCACAGCATAAGGAATATAGTCAGTAATATTGTAATAGGGTTATATGGTGACAGATGGTTGCTACACTTGGGTGTGCATGGCATAACTTATAGAGAAGTTGAACTGCTATGCTGTACATCTTAAACTAATGTAACTTTGTGTGTCAACTCCACTCCAATAAAAAAAAATTATAAAAAAAGATTGTCACATGTTACAAGAAAATGTCAAGCATGGCAATATTCTCATTTGAAAATAAGATAAGCTAAGAAGTATATTTTAAACATATTATAGATGATTTTTCTTCTTTTAAGCCAGAAAAGCAAAATTATAATGAATTCTGATTTTGACATACTTAAAATATTGAAACTTAAAAAGAAAACTATGTATGAGGTAAATTAGTCATGGAATAGACATACGCATAATTGGATTTCGATGAATTAAAAGTTATACCCTAAAATATTATAGCCTTATAAAATTGCCTTGAGGATAAAGTAGATAGAATTGACATATTACTCATAATCAGTAAAACATTAACAAGAATAGGAATTAACGTCCTATCTTACTTTAAGAAGGAGAGTGGAGAGAGAGAAAGAGACAAGGAGGAGGTGGATGATGATGATGACTTTCTTTTAACTTTATTTATTTATTTTGAGAGAGAGAGAGAGTGCATACAGGAGGGGCACAGAGAGAGGGAGAGAGAGAATCCCAAGCCGGCTCCAAGCCATCAGTGTAGAGCACCGTGCAGGGCTCAAATTCACAAAGCACGAGATCATGACCTGAGCTGAATCAAGATTCGGATTCTTAACCAACTGAGCCACCTAGATGCCCCAGATAATGATAACTTTATGGAGAACAACCTTTATCCCCGGTAATTTAAGCATATTGTTATATTCTTTTTCTACATTCACTGCATTTTCCACTGCCAACATCACTGTGATTTTATCTAATTCAGTCTTCGTCCACTCTGTGCTCTGGGAGGAGTCCTCTAGTGGACCTGTGATTTGGGCCACATCTAGCAGAACATGCAGGTCCCTCAGCCACAGTGATTGCTTTGTGGGGGATGGGGACTGGACAAATGCAGATCCAATTTGATGCTCCTGGCAGTGTTTCAGTTGACATATAATGTACTTACAGAGAAATGTACAGGTTTAAGTTTACAGTTCAATGATTTTGACAGTTGCATATACCATTTAATTCACACCTTACCAAAATACAGACTTTTTTTTATTATTATCTGGAAAAATGCCTTTTGTGCTTTTTAGTCAATCCATTCAAGGCCTCAGAGGAGGCAACCAGTTTTATCATTCCATCCACTATCAAACATTTTTGCCTTTTTCTAGATCAGCTCTGACAAGTTTCTAGATCATTTAGATTACCACATACAAGTTCACCTATTTCCAAATCATCACATAAATGAAACCATACTGTATGTAATTTTGTGTCTGGCTTCTTATACTCAGCAGAAGCTTTCTGAGTTTTATCTATGGTGTTATATGTTTTATTAGATTATTCCTTTTTATTTCTGAGTATATATCACAAATTTTTTATTTCTCATATTAAGAGGCATTTTATGTTGTTTCTTATTTTGGGCTTTTATAAATAAAGCTACTGGTGTGAGCATTTTTTATAATCTCTTTGTGGGCATATGTTTTCCTTTATCTTGGGCAGACACAGAGTAATAGAATTGCTAGGGCAGTGTATGATTTACTTTAAGAGAAAATGACAAATTTTCAAAGAGCTTGTGTCACTTTATGTTCCCCATCCTCATCAACACTTGTTGTTGTCACTTTTTAAAAAAATTTAGCTATTTCATTGCAAGTGCAATAAAATCTCATTATGGTTTTAATTTGCGTATCCCTGGTGTTTAATGAATTTCAGCACTATTTCATGTGTTTATTGGCCAATTATATATAATAAATATATATTGTATATAATAATGTATAATATATAAATAATATATGCAATATAATACATAATACATATAATAATATATAATACATGATAATATATATAACAATATGTAATGTATATATAATACATGTATATTCCTTTGTTAAGTGCTGTTCAAGTTTTTGCCTTTATGACAATTCTTCCATATACCCCCTCCCGTCTTTTGTTCTGTCATTATACATTTTCCTTCTAGAGATGTTATAAACCTTACAAGGCAGTGTTTTATGTGTTCTTAACAGTCAGTTTGCTTTGAAAGAATTTAAGAAATAAAGACAAAAATATTTGACTTTTAATTTAGGCATATATTTGAGTTTTCATTTCTTTATGTTGTACTTCAATTAGTACTATTTCTCTTGTGACTGAATTCTACTTTTAGTGTTTCTTATTGTGCTCATCTGCTGATGACACATGATTTCAGCTTTTGTTGGTCTAGGCAAATATTCTTATGTGAAGTGCTATTTTGTTAAATTTATATATTTAGATTTTTTTTCTTTTAGCACTTCGAAGTTGCCATTCTATTATCATCTAACTTATATTGTTTCTGTTGGAAAGGCTTTGATTTTCTTATTGTTGTTCCCCTGTAAGTGATGTGTCTCCTTTTTAAGATTTGGGTTTTTGTTTGTTTGTTTTTTTTGTTTTTTGTTTTTATTGATTTTCAAAATTTCAGTATTCTATTCTTTGGTGAATTATTCCTTTTGATTATCCCTGTTGCATTCATTAAGATTTGTGTCTCTGTCATTTTACAGTTTTTATTGAATTCAAAACATTTCAATCATTATTCCTTTAAATAATTTTTCCTACTCTAAATAATTTTTCCTGCTCTCTCTCTCTTTCTCCTCTCATGTATTTCAGCCACATGGATTTTTAATCTGGTATACATTACTAATTTTTTTTTTAATGAGAGAGTGCTCATGCACACATGAGTGGGAGATGGGCAGAGAGAGAGAGAGAGACAGAGAGAGACAGAGAAAGAAAGTGAGAGAGAATGTTAAGCAGGCTCTACAACCAGGGTGGAGTCTGATGCAGGGCTAAATCCCATGACCCTGAGAACATGACTGAGCCAAAATCAAGAGTCCAACACTTAACTGACTGGGTACCCAGGTGGCATCGTTAATTTTTTATCAGCCTTTTCTTTTGTTGTAAGTTTGGATCATTTTTCTTTTTTTTTTTTATCTTGTATTTAAATATACCCATTTTTATTGTACAAACGATGTTAAGCTGATCCAGCGACATTTTCATTATAGACATTACAGTGTAAAGTTTTAGAATTTCCATTTTATTTGTTACAGTTTATGTTTCTCCACTGATAATTTGGTATTTTTTATTCTGTTAAAAATAGGTATGTTTTATTCTGTTAGTATATAACTTTAAATCGTAGTACATGTTTATAATAACCATTTTAAATTCCTTATACTCTAATTCTGTTATATCTGACTTTTCCAGTTTGATTTGTATTCAGTAATTTCCTTCCTGGTTATTTGTCATGTTTTCCTGTTTCTTTTTTATGTCTAGTGACTTTTGATTTGAAGTTGAATCCGTGGATCCTGTATTATTGTATGTCTGAATTGTCTTCCTTAATGAAGTACTGAATGTTATCAAGCATATAGTAAATCTACTTCCAGATCAGCTTGATCCTTTTGAGGCTTTTTTTTTTTTTTTTTAATCATAGTTTATCCAGAGTAGCCTTTCTCCTTGGTCTAATTACTCTTCCTTCTAAGATGTGTAATTTCTGGTATCGCTACTGGCGGTCCAGAGTGTGCAGGAAGGTCTCCCTTTAGCTGCTGGAACTACATGTTTCCAAGAGTGTGTGAACTCAATTAGTTATTTAGCTCACAATGCCCTAGCAAGTGTTCATTCTCTATTGGTATTTCTGAAAAGTAGTAGTGATTCTTTGACTGGTCTTATGGAATTTTGCCCTGACTATTCAAGGCTTAATATACAACCAAAGTTAGGGGCGCCTGGGTGGCGCAGTCGGTTAAGCGTCCGACTTCAGCCAGGTCACGATCTCGCGGTCCGTGGGTTCGAGCCCCGCGTCAGGCTCTGGGCTGATGGCTCGGAGCCTGGAGCCTGTTTCCGATTCTGTGTCTCCCTCTCTCTCTGCCCCTCCCCCGTTCATGCTCTGTCTCTCTCTGTCCCAAAAATAAATAAACATTGAAAAAAAAAATATATACAACCAAAGTTGTAAGGGGAGCCTTTTGCCGATTTCTTGAGTTTCTTTCTTTTAGAGCTCCCTTCTCTGAAGTACACTGTCCCGTAACACCCAGCTACCTCAGAAACCTCAAACTCTGATCTTTTTCTTCTCATCTTATCAATAATGATATGCTCTGTTGCTTTTTCTCTCCTCTCTACCATGGCCCAGAAAGTGTCATTATGCAAAAAGCCAGACCAGTTGTGGGGCTTATGCTCGTTATTTCCCTTCACTAAGAAATCATAATCCTGCACTGACCCTAATAAAACTCTTGTAAATAATTATTTCATTTGTTTTGTCCAATTATGTAGTTTATGGCAGCAGGACTATCCTTTCATGGCTGAACGTAGAAAATAAAATGGATTCAATGTTAATGGCTCTCTTTGACTATTGGGAAAAAAAGATACGCTTTCTTTTTCTTCATTCCTTCTTTCTTTTGCTCAGTTTGAACCTGGGATAACATAGGCCTAGAGGTGCTATTATCTATCTTGGTGCCATATCAAGTTTGAGAATGACACAGCATGGAAAAAAAACCAGAGCCAAAACATGAAAGGAGTCTATGACCTGATGATTTCATTAAACTCAACTCTATTTGACTTAGATTTATGGTCTAATAAATGGCTGCATGTCTCAAACATATTTTAGTTAGTACTTTTGGTCTGCTTGCAACCCAAAGAATCTTAATACATCTTACAAACGACAGTGTTTTCTACCAGTGCCCTATGAAAGATTTTATGTTCTGATTAATATCAATTGAGTATGTAACATAGGTCAGGTGTTGTGATAGTAATTAGTGTTATTTATAATACGAGGCTGCATGGATGATTTGATTTGATCCCGTGTGGTCATTTGTATCATATTCAGCTTTATAATAATAAAAGTGTTATTTAACTAGCAATTAATTAAACTTTATTTTCTAAAATTGATGGTTATAAAATAACTAGGAAAACAAAGAAGTTGCAATTTAATAGTACATATCCGTTTGGTACAATTTAATATACTTCTCTAATCAAATTTAAAATTTTCAACATATCATTTTACCTTAGATTACTAGCATAACCAAAGGAAATGAATTCTTACACTGAGATACAAAAGTCAATAGTTATACCATCTATTATTACTTTATTCATTATGGATAGCTTTAGCTTGATAAGTATGTGTGTATATATTTATATATATATATGTGTGTGTATATAATGCATATATATTCCATATACCATATATACCTATATATGTATGTGTGTATGCATGTAGTATGTTTAGATGGAATTTCCACATTAGTGTCCAAAAGTTTCTTGTTTAGTGGATAGATAAGAATTGTAAAACAGATATTTCAAGTAGAGAACAATGAGAGTCTAAAAGATCTTTGGTGCAACATGTTCTTGTATAAATGCAGTTTGGAAAGACACACTTAAAAGTATATTTAATATTTAGAATCAGTCTACCTATAACATGAATCTGGTGTAGAAGTGGGAGTAAGCAATGAAATTTTCATGGTAAATTATGATACTAGGAGAAAATGTAGGAGTGTACTGGGGTTTAAGAATCTTAGTGTGTTCAGAAGCCAAAAAAAAGAAGGAAAAAAAGAAGCCACAGATAAAAAAAAAAAAAAAAGACCAGACTTCACTAGAAATGAAAAATAACATATTCACTAGAAACATATTCAATACATCTTCTGTGTAAGGCATAAGAGGCAGAAATAGGTTATTGAAATACATATGAATATAAATTGTGTATTAGTTAGAAAGCTACCAAAAATTGTTTATGCAGTGAATACTTCGTTACCCTTCGATTTTCTGTTGCTTGTTTAGTTATTTACTTCTTATAGTTCTTATCTAAGGTGCTTTCTTAGACACCAACAAAATGACATATGCCAGTATCTGACACTAAATTTTAAAATTGACTTAGTCTTTTTTTTCTCCTTTGAAAATAATTGAGAAAGCTTTGTTACTATAGCATGTTCATTATAGAAAATTCAGGCTTGTGTGAACATAAGATATGTTGAAATGGTCACCTTTTTGTAAGCACCTTATATTTTTTTATGCCTACCAGAGAGAGGATAGAGTTAGAAAGTTTGGGGGATAATCAGACTTCAAAGAGTGTTATGATTTATGCAGTGGTTTTCTTTAGCAATTGTGAACTCGTGTTTCTTTCCTTTAAAACTAGAAGTCTTTGATTTATCCAGCCAATAAATATTTGAATACCTACTATGTGAGGGATTCTTGTTACCCCTTATGAACAAAGCATCATAGTGTCTTCCCTCATGTAAATTTAGTCTACTGAGAGAGATTGACACTAAAAATATGAACTGATAAAAAATAATTACAACCTATAGAAAGAGCTATGATAAAAAACAGAGTTGACTAGTATTCCATTGTATGTATATGCCACATTTTCTTTATCCATCCATCCTTTGATGGACATTTAAGTGATTTCCAAATCTTGTTCTTGTGAATACTGCCATAACAAATGTGGGAGTGCTAATATCTCTTTGAGATTCTGATTTTAATGCTTTTGGGTACCCAGGAGTGGTGTTGTAGGTTTAAATGGTAGTTCTATTTCTAATTTTTTGAGGGATTTCCACGCCATTTAGAAAATAAGGAAATCCTTATGTGCAACAACATGGATGAAACTTGAGGACACCATGCTTAGTGAAATGAACCAGTCACAGAAGGACAAATAGTACATTATTCTATTTTATATGAAGTACTTGAAATAGTCAAACAAATAAAAAACAGTAGAATGGTTGATGCCAGGGACTGGAGGAGGGGGAAATTGGGAGTTGCTAAACAGTGGGTATAAAGTTTCAGTTATGCAAGATAAATACAATCTAGAGATCTGCTGTACAATACTGGACCCACAGGTGACAATATTGTATCATACACTTAATTGTCTGTTAAGGGGATAGATGCCATAGTAACTGTTCTTGTCATAATAAAAAAAATGTTTAAGTTAAAAAAAATAAGGTGCTTGATAATAAGGTGGTTAGAAACAGCCTGACAAGTAATGTTAAATGAGCTTTAAAAGATAAGAAATTTCATAGAGGGCAAAATTTGGGTTGGGGGTAGAGGGTTCTGGCAGAAGAAATACAATTTGCAAAGGCTTAAGGCAGAAATAACTTAGTTAGCATGTTAATTTTTGTTCCTAAGAAGCTAACCCTGAGAGAGAGTTCATGTGCAAGTGACTTGTTGAGGAAACCTTAAGAGAACCCAGTATGGGAATGACAAGGGCAGGAAAGAGAAAGGGAAGAGCCAAACAAGGGTGGGATTTAAGCCTCAGCCCTAGTCTCAGTCTGACCCTACTGCAGAGCCCTGCAGTATAAATTATAGTTCAGAGTGATTCCTACATGAGGCCATGGAGCTGTTTTCCATCCTCCTATAGCCATCAGTCATTGGTTAGGAACTTGTCCAAGGGATACAAACTCCCAGGCATTTCCAGGGCTTTGCATATGCAGGAAAAGAAACTTCAATAAGTAGCCAAAAACAGTCTTCTAAAAAGAGCCACTATATATAAGAAGTTAGAAGCAATAGTCTAACAGCCTCTGTGCACACAGAAGCCAGAGCAAGTGTGCACAGAAATGCTAAATGGGATTTAAGGGATCTGTTTGGAGCTCCAACAGTATCTGCCACAGCTTGTCAGAGGAAATCTGTAAGGAGGCTAGAGAGACTCTAGCCATAGGCAGAGACAGATGGATGAAAGCCAAAGTGGAAGGTAAATCAGGGCTAGCAATGTGGGATTTAGCAGGTGATGGTATAGTGTTGGCATTCTATTATGCAAACAAATGGGTGCCAATACAGAAGAATGACACAAACAGATATATGTTTCAAAAAATATCTGTGATTATTATATAGAGGCTGGTTTAGAAGAACAAGTAAGGGAGCCAGGGTTTTTTAATAATCAGAAAAGAGATGATGGTAACTTGGATTAGAGTGGTTGCAATGAAGAAAAGAAATAAGTCGGGACACTTGATACACATTTAGGAATGGAAAATTATTGGGTATGGTAACAGATTGAATATAGAAGTCAAGTAGAGGGGGGGTTGCTATGGGAGGTGTCAGACGTGCAGTAATAATAGGATCTGACAATAGGGAAATCCTCCTTGACAAAGAGGAAAGTAACCGGATAAATTGACCTTAACCTTAAATCCTGAGAGTCAAACCTTCTCCATTGCTTCTGTGACTCCAGGATACTGAAGAGCACAAATCAATTCTGTCAGGTTTACAAAATCCTAATCATCTGGTTATTTACATAAATGTGAATTTAAATATATATATTGATCATTGACTATGTGTCAGATTTATGAATACAAAAATGAATAAAGACAGCCCTTTTCCTCAAACATGTACAGAGCAGACATGTACACACTTAAATTAAAAAAAAAATAATTGAGGAAACTTAGGATCAACACATCTTCTCTTAGAACACACGACCCTTTTATTTCGAAAGTGATAATGTAGGCCAACACACCCAGAGAAATTCAAAATCCAGCATTAACTCCTGAATCTCTCCAGTCACACATCACATACCACAAATGCCTCATTTCGTCCTCCATAACTAAGGACAAATTATAATAGAGAATATACAATCCATAAGAACTCACAATTTATGATTTCACAATTTGTAGTTGAAGAAATCTTACACACAATTATTGGGTGTCCTCTATGATTAGATATATCCTAGCGGACCCAAAGATACTGGAGATACAAAGTCAAATTAACTACTGACCTTGTGCTTAAGGAACTTGCAGGCTACTTATGACTTCACCCACGGTAGAGGGATTAAGGTATGGTGTGAGGAACTAAGAGGGTAGTCACAAGGTGTGCTGCATTATGGGAGTACTTAACCTTTGAGAATACTGGTGATATCGGTGTGCAGGTGAATTTGAACCAGAGGAAGCTGCTTGATTGGTATTGTACCTTTTTAAGCCTAAAGGATAAAGAAGAGTTTGATGGAAAATAATTCCCTAACTTCCGTCCTCCTCTTTCCTGGACTGAGGAAAGAGGATTTCAGAGCCTTGGGTATCTGCAGTAGAATAGCACGTGCAGTAGAATTAGTGATAGATTGCCCAGGATGGGGTGGGCATGATGGGCAAGCTGGAGCTGCACAGCAAGAGTATGTGCATTATACTAGGAACATACAAGGTAAATAGTTTCGATTTTATCAGGGAATGGAGACACTGAAGACTTTTTTAAAAAAATTTTTAAATGTTTTATTTATTTATTTTGAGAGACAGAGAGTGAGTGAGCAAACATGTGAATGGGGGAGGGGCAGAGAGGGGAGAAAGAGAATCCCAAGCATGCTCTGTGCTGTTAGCACAGAGCCTGATATGGGGCTTGATCCCATGAACTATGAGAACTATGAGAACTATGAGTCAAAATCAACAGCCAGACACTCAACTGACTGAGCCACCCAGGCCCCCCAACACAATGAAGAATTTTTAAGTAGGGATGTGGAATATCCCCTTATACTTAAGAATACTTACTCTGACTGAAAATGTAAGTATAGGAGACTTGAGGGCAGTTAAATAGCTTCTGCAATAGTCAGGGGTAAGAAATTAATAAAGCTTGGCCAAGTTCAGTAGCTGAGCAAGTATAGAATTACAGTTACATCCATGAGACATTAGGAGAGAGTCTATGAAGTATAAGAGTTCTTACATATGAGAGGTGGGGAGTATTGGGGGTACTGAAGAGGTCTCATTTTCAGAATGAAATAACTGGTCTCATTCATCAAAATTGAGAAGTCACTGAATGAGCTTCTAAAATTTTTAGGCAAAGAAATGTCCTGTTTTCAATATGTTGAGTTTTAAAGTCAATGGTTGTGAAAAGGAAAGTAGAAGTACCCTATAGTTTATTGAGTACACCGGGCTGATTTCAGAAAAGAAGAGGTTGGAGAGAGATTAGTGAGTAAGTGTAAAGGCCATATGTGAAATTATGAGCCAAAATAAGGCCACCCAGAGAAAGTATGTAAAGATAAGAGAAAAGGGCCTGGAGAAAAGAGCCCGATGTATAAAGAACTGAGAACAATGAAGCTATGGAAAGATTGAATAGAAGGCAGTAAGACAGAGAAAAGCAAAAGACAACGTAGTCATAGGGACCATATGAGGAAAAGTATCCAGAAAGAAAGTGTGGACAATCAAGATTAAATATTGCAGGTTAGCTAAGATAAAAAGTAAAGGGTCTGTGCTCTCCCCACCCTCCCCCAACCCCCATCCCACAGTATGTAGCACTAGATTACTGAAAAACATGTTTAGAAATTTTCAAGAAAATGGTTAGAGAAAATTGGATCGCAGTGGGTTTGAAAATGCTGTGAAGATAGGTGACTCATTTGTTTGGCTCTGAAATACAGTAGATAAAGTGTGACTAGAGTGTATGTAGCATGTAATCAAGGGAGGTTTCATTTTTTAATATTTTGAAAGAAGTTAGAGATATATACTTTTTTTATACAGATCGAAGGGAACAAGTTACAAAAGAACAGACTCAAGTAGGAAATAGTAGGGATTAGTTGATATGTTGAGTTATCTAGAATATAGGTGGCAAGCTTACTCCAGGGCTACAACATGAAATTCCTGTTCACTGGAATGGGAACAAAAGGAGAGTAAGATGGGATTTGATGTAGAGACATACATATTCAGAACTGATTGCGGGGGGGCAGCAATTTAAAAGGCTCTCACCTCATGGCCTCTAAATGATCTGTCCAGAGTTGGATAGCAGTGGTCCTTAGAAAAAGGAGCTTGAGAAAAGCCAAAGTTGTGAACATACACCTATGGAGAATGGGAAAAGAAGCTGAGCAAAGAAAAGCTGAAGGATTTTCAGGCAACTCTGGGGGGTCTCCTGAGTCTGAGACTACCCATATGTAGTGGACAGACCTCCATGGCTATGAGTCATCCCAGTGAGCTAACCCACAGTTAATCCTTCTCTGGTGTGCATGGGGATACTTCCCAATCACATGTATGCCACTACCTTCCCAACTTCCTCTACGTGAAACTTCCTTGTTCAATTCTACCCTGTTAGAAGCAGGTTTGGCTTTCTGTGCCTCCCCAAGTCAAACACAAGTAACTGAATAAACAATCTGTTAGCAGGTTAATGATACAGGGATAAAAGTGTTACGTGTTCTCCAGTGAGCTGCTGAAGATGATATATTACAAGCTTTCCTCTCTAAACTGTCTATATTTTAAAACACCCCCAAACTAAAACATTAAGGGAAAAGATGCAACAGTTTAGATGGAGATAATCTGTTTTTCATTTTCAGGCAGTGTTAATACCTATTCTCTAGGGAGTTGAGGTTTCTGGTCTGTGTGTAGGAAATGGCAAAAGCAGAGAAGCACAACGCTCCACACTTTGGTGGCCACTCTCCCTTAACAAGTTTAATTGCCTCTTCTGACAGAAAATATTTTGGAAAACCAGCACTTGTTTTCCTTTACAGATCATCATGGCAATTCACAAGTGTACAGTGAGCAAGTTGGCCATGAGCAGCTCTGAAGGATGTACTGGCACCTACATGATGCCAGACATCTGGAGGCAAATTTTCATCTGAAGAGTAGGTGGGGCTGTATATTTTGGAAGCATAATGCTGAACATCTGGATATTTGGAAATCAACTCATTGCCTAGCGTTCTACATAGAAATATTTTGTTTTTGGTAGAGACAGTCGCAGGCTCTTTACCCTTAAAAGCAATATCATGATTTAGGTTTATGTTTTCTCTATTAAAATTTGAAATTGTACAGCACTGACAATGTGAGTTAAATATTTAGATCACTAATTAATATTAGGTCACTCTCTCTCAAACTTTAATAGTACATTTGAATCAACTGGAGAAATTGCTCATAAGTGTTCTAATTCAGAGCACCCTAATTCTGCATTTCTAGCAAGCTCCTTGGTGATTGCACTGCTGCTTGTCCTCACTTATGACTCATTCAGTGGCTAGGTTCTAGATCTGCGCTGTCCAATATGGTACCCACTTGTCATCTGTGGCTTCTTCAATTTAAATTGTTTGAGTTAAAGATTTAAAGATCAGTTCCTCAGTGCCACTGGCCACTTTTCAAATACTCAGTTGCCAAATATAGACAGTGTAAATATAAACCATTTTCATCACTGCAGAAAGTCCCACTAGGTGGTGGTGTTCTAGATGCATGATTCCATAGCTTTGTGCATTCACAAAGACTTGGAAAAATTATTTGGAGTTTGCTTATAATTAGTCCCATTTAAAATCACGTAAAAACTTCTACAAAAATGGAGTTCCAAGTTGAATACAATACAGCAGATCACAATTTTGGAGTCTAACATTTTATTTTAAAAACATTTTTTTTTTAGTAGCAATGGACACTGACGTTTGTCTGAATTAGAATATATATTTTAAAATGGTCTAACTCTTGTACTAAACTCCACCAGTATATTTAAATATAATATATTTGTCTATATAAGTCATCATAGTGCAAATGCAGATGCTTCTATACTGATTTATCTTTTGTACTTTTCCTTTGTTTTGCTTCATTACCACTTTTTATTATCGTTGTTGTTGATGTTGTGTTGCTATTTCTGTTAGGTGCTGTACGCATACTTATTAGTATTGCTCTACTTAGATCCCCAAGCATCAACAGGTCCTTGAATAAATAAACACATAAATAATGTTGCAAATTCATTCAGTAATGGATTAATGAGGTATCTAGATACCATTCATAAAACCAGGTTGCAAGTCCCTGGTCTGATTCATTTCAGCTGTATAGTTTAGTAAATTACAGAGTCTCTTGAAGGCTCAGTTTCTTTGTCTGTGAAGGATAGATGATTC
The DNA here is from genome assembly GCF_007474595.2 of Lynx canadensis. Classification (NCBI taxonomy): domain Eukaryota; kingdom Metazoa; phylum Chordata; class Mammalia; order Carnivora; family Felidae; genus Lynx; species Lynx canadensis. The sequence goes on along the minus strand of NC_044310.1, from coordinate 137,039,752 downwards.
ACAAAGATTCAATCAAATAATGAATGTAAAAGTCCCTCTAAAACTGAATCAGTGCTGTGTACATGTATTATTATTATTATTACGGAATGATTTTTTTAATGATCACTTAAAGTAGTGATGCCCAAATACTTTAATGTCAGTATTAGGTTAAAACATAAAGTTCACTGGGAAGATGATTATCACTAAAATGTTTCATACCATGTAGACCTAGAGGTGCAACAACATAAAATTGAATATGCAACTTGAAAAATAAACCTGGGCGTCAACCTTAAGGTTTTAATTCTCACTTATAAACTCTGGTTCTAGAACCACCTTAATGTAATTAAGAACAGTTGCCAAATAATATAGACAGAAAAGTTTTATGCATACATGCACATATATTCTATTTAATATAATATTAAATAGAGTACTGCAGATATAAACAGTACTCTCAGTTGTAAATTCATGAGTGTCAGAGCAATTGACCAATGATATTTTTCCACTAGCTTTATGAAATGCAAATTATATTGTACATACACTAGTGCTTTTCTCTCTCTTCTCTCACTCTGCTTCCACAAACAGTTTATTGTAAAGTTTCAGTGCAGCTTACCTCCTGTGAAGGTTAAGCTTTTCAGATAAGTACTTACTTGCTCTAAATCTTGCCTATGAACATATCCTATTTAAAATTGCAGAACTGCAGAAGTAGATTTCAAGTTTGCATAATGATGCAGAAGATCACAGTTTTGAGATATAGCACAAATTAAATGGTAGCCCAGATCTACTTTTTATATAAGCACACACCAATTATCTCTTAAACAGTTACTCATGAACATTATTATTAAAATAAAGTAGTCCATGTAGGACAATCAGTTGCACTATTCAGACTTCCCTGAAAATTCTTTTCAGTGCCAACTGGAAATTTTGCATTAACCATGAATAAGTTTGAGACATTCTTCATTCTTACATTCAAGTAAGTTTTAGCTAAAATGCTGGAAAACTTCTGCCTAAGAATGCGGTGAACTTTCCTCCCTCCCTTCCCAGTTTTGATTTTTGTTTTGATTTGTTTTTGTGGTATTTGGTTGAGCATTAGGTCTTTACATTGAACACTTAGCATGTCAAGGAAACTAATGATCTAAAATTGTAAGAGATTTTAAATAGATCAACCTGCCTATTTCTCATGCCTGCTTGAGAAGTTTTTTAGAGACTTTCCATTCCTTTCCTTCTATGCTTGCCTGGAGATTTGGATCAGATGAGTCTGAACAGAATCCTATCTTATTCTTTGAAACAACACTTGGTAAAAACTGGAATGTCAAGCCCAATATATTTAAACATTACCAACAGAGAAGATTGTGTAGGTTTTTACAAAATCTGGAATTTACACAGTTATATTTAATCTTTGTAAGGCAAATACTCAAGCTAAGCTTCAATGCAAGAAGGTGGATTGGTCATTTTAATCCAAGTAGTTAGTGCGTTGAGCTAAAGTCCAAGCTTGAAGGTGGTGACTGCATTGGTCTTATGGAATTAAGTGTGGCACTTGGGCTAAGAAGCTGGTGATAGATCCAAGTCAAGTAAGATTCACCATTACCTAGGTAGGAGTTTGAGCTCAGGGATCCTTAAGTAGAATTTGAGACTGAATATAGGTAGGATAGGAACTCTGTATGCAGGGAGAAGAGGTGGATGGGGAGTCTGAAAGCAGGATGATAGAAGACGGGCTTCAAATGAACTGGGCTCCTTTGATGTTGGAACTGACTGGCATTGAGCTGCTAGAGATGGAGAGTGAATTAGCTCTCTTTCCATCCTCTAAACTTATTTTTATTTCCTGGGAAAAATCATCTTTTCAGCAGAGCTCACCTTGTTTTGATATCCATTCCTTTGAAGCTGCTGTGGTTGGTGTCACACAACTCTGATTCTGAAACCACAGCCACATACACAAGATTTGGGAAGTTGACTCTCAGTACCAATACGTACTATAGGATGGCATTTACATATCAGGTCTTGGCAAACAGTGCTTCTAGCACGTCTATTTGCATCTGAGTCAGTGTGGTGGTCTGTCTTATTTCCCAGAAGTGGAGAAGTGATGGTTAGATACAGACATTTGATTAAGATGAGAGATCATGCTAAGGGATGGAGGAGTGAAGTCAGCTCACATGGGGCAAGCAAGGCAGAAGAGCTTGTTTCACGAAGGGTAGGCGTATTCACTTAGCCCTTAGTGAATTTGTGGTGGTGGATTGAAATACAAATAGGTACGCAGACAAGTAGGTAGAAAGAAAGAAAGAAAGAAAGAAAGAAAGAAAGAAAGAAAGAAAAGTCCTAAAGATTGGCATTGGGCTAGTTAGAATTCTTTTTTTTTTAATTTTTTTTTTCAACGTTTATTTATTTTTTTTGGGACAGAGAGAGACAGAGCATGAACGGGGGAGGGGCAGAGAGAGAGGGAGACACAGAATCGGAAACAGGCTCCAGGCTCCGAGCCATCAGCCCAGAGCCCGACGCGGGGCTCGAACTCACGCGCGGGGCTCGAACTCACGGACCGCGAGATCGTGACCTGGCTGAAGTCGGACGCTTAACCGACTGCGCCACCCAGGCGCCCCTGGGCTAGTTAGAATTCTTGAGTAAAATTAGAATCACAACAGTCTCATAATGTCAAGTCTCTGAATTTCCAGGAAGAAAGGGTACACATTTGTAGTGCAAGTCTGCTTCCCTGTTCATTTTGAGGCATAGAAACTGAAGATCCTGCAAGTGATTTTCAATTTTCAGAAATTTGGATTTATAGCAGCTGCAGCATAGTTCCCTGCTTCCTCTTGCTGCTTATACACCCTTAATAAATTGAGTTTTAGTAGTTGAACAGGGTGAGTAAAAATGTAAGGTTAAAAAAAAAACTAGTCAGTATTTTTTCATGTAATCTAATATTAAAATTCTATAAATTCTCAAGAAAAATTATAGCAACTGTAGAAATTTAGGCAGCCACCTATTAATGAAAAATGAAGAACTGAATACAATGTAATATGGTTAATAATTCACACATTTTGAATTAAGGTCTGGCAGAAAAACCTAATGGAATTATATAAATGATGGTTTCATTTATTTTAAATTAAATTATTTTTAGATTTATGTTTTGACATTTTATTGACATTAGGTTTTTAGCCTAGTTGTTGACATTAGTTTTCTTAATACATCCCTCACCTCCCAATAACAGTGGAGAATTTGTTATTAAGGATACAGTTTGAGGACCATAACCCTTTAAAAGTTATATAGTCACTTCATCTTGGAAAAACACATTTTGAATGACATCTATGCTCTTTACTTAAGAAACACTTTGGAAAGCAGAAAAAAGAATTATTTAGATACATATGCATTTCTCCATATCCTTCAGTTGTAGTTGTTAATATAGAATTACAGTGATCATGTAATTCATTGTTCAAACTTGGATCCTTTGAGAATGATATAAAATGCATTGCTGGGCAAAAAGTTTCATCTTGGACTGTGTTGGCCAACTAGAACATAGGGGTGCCGTCTCCAGAATATTATTTCTGAATACTCATCAACAGACCATATATTTAAGTATTTTACCTTCTTTACTGTTAACTTCAGGAGTAAGAGAGAAATGAACACTACAGGGAGGAAAAGAAGCATTTAAAAAGCAACCAACCTGATTTCTAAAAAACTGGTCATTAAAATCCTATTTTTGACATTGCTCTTTGTTCTCTTTAAAAGTTTGAGTGTAGGGGCGCCTGGGTGGCTCAGTCGGTTAAGCGGCCGACTTCGGCTCAGGTCATGACCTCACGGTCCTTGAGTTCGAGCCCCACGTTGGGCTCTGTGCTGACAGCTCAGAGCCTGGAGCCTGTTTCAGATTCTGTGTCTCCCTCTCTCTGACCCTCCCCTGTTCATGCTCTGTCTCTCCCTGTCTCAAAAATAAATAAAACGTTAAAAAAAATTTTTTTTAAAAAGTTTGAGTGTATATCCTGTTTTAGACCTAAAAAAATTAGAGTGACTGTGATTTGGGACCAAGGAATCTAGATCCCTGCACACTCCCCAGGTGATACTCATGCATACTTAAGTGCTGGCTTAAATAGAAGATAGGGGTTTGTACAACCTAAAATGTATCTAAAATAAGAATCTGACTCCTTATATCACATAGTCTGTCAAGTTAACAATTTTACTACTTTTACTCCAGTGCACATAGATATGAACAATGAAAATCCAACTAGATGTCATGTAAAATTTTAAAGCATACTGAAGTTTTATTTCTGGATGATGACATTAGTAAGCTTTTACCCTTTCTTATCTCACCTAATAGAAGTGGGTAATTGAGTGAGGTCTTGCTACTAGAAAGGATAAGCTTGATCCTCCTTACTCTTGCTCTCTCCCTACCTGCATCTGTCCCTTAAGCTAGGCGAGCTAACTCAAAGTCTACCTGCCTACCCTCCCATTAGAAAATTGTAACATCTACTTGAATTCACAGCAAATTGCCCAGGATTCCTCTTGAATTTTCTCAATCTGATTTTAAAAAAGGATGTTCCTTTCTGAAATAATAGTGAATGTAAAATATTGATGCCAAAGCATACAGAGAATGTTCAGGATAGCAATTAAGAGTTAACTTGGGGACAGATCAGAAGAAAAGATCAATAACAGGTAATATATATCTATATCTATATCTATATCTATATCTATATCTATATCTATATCTATCTATATAGAGATATAGATATAGATATTACATATCACCTTCAATGCTTCCACATTTGCCAACTACATCAACAGCTATGCTATCCCTTCACAGCATTCTTGTAGGCTCCCTCAGATAACTCTATGAAGAGTGGTGTTATTAGTAGTCTTGAGCACATCTGGGCAAATAGAGAACTATTAAAACTAATCTTGTTCAGTGTAGCCTTTCAGTTCTAGGTATGTGTCTCTTGAGCTGTCCTTTATTACATGTTCTGCTCAGCTCTTTCATTCAAGCCCTTATGGTATAGACACTGTGATACATGCTGACAGAGTTACAAAGAATGATATACTATGGCTAGTCCCATGAAGGATCTTACAGTCTGGTGTATGCTGTAAGATTAGATACACAGAAGTATGTTTAGTCTGTTACATACGTGAAAACAGCCCCACCTAGCAATATGATAAAGAAAATCAGTATCAAAGAAGTGGTCCAGATAGGATTTTGCTTTAGGGCTTCTAAGGGGTGAGAATCCTTTCCAAGAGAGAACCCTGAAGAAGATCTCAAAGGAGAGAAAGGCAATAAATAGGAGGGTTGAAAGATGGGTAGGATTTAGAGAGATGGGGTGGGATTTAATTAGAGTATATTTAATTTTAATAAGAATTCGATCCAAAGAAAAGAGTTTAAACTTAGTGGAACATCAAGAATTTACCACTAGGAGGCTATTTGACAGACCACTCAGCCTTTCCTATCTCCCCAAAATCTTCCTAGGTGTATGTTTCCTTTACCTGGTTATTGAATTACCTGTACTACCTAGATTTTGAGATCTAGAACTTCTTATGGTGTGTACCCTGTTATGTGTTTCTGCTATGGCAAGTACGGCATCTTCCATGTATTGGGAAAGTATTCATGATCATAATAAATCTATGGTGATCTGTGAAAACATTTCTCAAATGTAAATGTGCATACAAACTGCACAGGGATCTTATAAAACATGCTAACTCTGATAAATGCGGGATCATGGCTACAGGTGTGCATTTCTAGCAAGTTGCCAGGTGAAACAGATGCTGCTAGGCCACAGATCACATTTGGAATAGAAAAGTCCCACACTTATAATTTGAAACACCAGATCTTCATGGTGTTATCCTGTGTTTTTATTCAGGTTTTCACTTATGTGGTTCCCTGTTCTCCAGTTAGCATTTAAATTCATTTGTGAAAGAGCCCGTTCCTGTATTGATGCTCTCATATCAAAAACAAAAAACAAAAACAAAGAACAAAAAAACCCACTTAGTTGAATGTTAAGCACATGGAAAATTATCATATCCATATAAAACATATCACCAATCAAACACCAAAATAATAATTTCAAAACAGTAAATAAAAACAAGTTTTACAGATCAACCAGTTACCAGACCTCAGTGCCACTTTAAGTTCTGATAGGTTTTTTTTTTTTTTTTTCATTTTTTTCAACGTTTTTATTTATTTTTGGGACAGAGAGAGACAGAGCATGAACGGGGGAGGGGCAGAGAGAGAGGGAGACACAGAATCGGAAACAGGCTCCAGGCTCCAAGCCATCAGCCCAGAGCCCGACGCGGGGCTCGAACTCACGGACCGCGAGATTGTGACCTGGCTGAAGTCGGACGCTTAACCGACTGCGCCACCCAGGCGCCCCTCTGATAGGTTTTTAATTATAACTTGTGTGTTCTAATTCCTGTGTTTTCAAATAATGACCTCTCTTTTTTTGTATTAAGAGAAATCAAATTAGTGATATATCACATTCCTGTATGCACACACAAAATTACTTATTCAAAGCAAATTCACTATCCATATACAAAGGTTAAAGAGATGATCGTAGGATCCTCATGCAAGGTCTATATACTCTTAGTTTATACCTATGTCTAAGAAGATTGGTTTTACTATTCAAGATCACATTCATTTAGACTAATAACCAAAAGAGAGAAGATAATTTTTATCAAATGCATAAATGGCAGTGAAAGCTAAAAGCTTTCAATATGATGGGAAAAAGAGACGGGAAAATAAGTTCAGAAAAGCAGGCCTTCAGATCTTTAAAGCTGAACAGTTCAGTGTGATTTTATGCAGAGACAAATGACTCTTCATAGTTCCATAGGCCCTGGGGTCTGCATTTTAATATTCTTAGTTAAATAATTGGTATTAATAGGAACCTAGGGTACCTATATAAAGTTGAAACATATTTAATATTTTTCAGAGAAAATAAGAGATTTATAGTGAAATTCTGTGCTTTAGTGTTCAGCAGTTTAAATTACCATTAAAGAGATAAACCTGTTTTATTTTTTGGTATGATTTTAATTTCAAATGCTTATTTTTGTTTTATGCTTAAAAGTTATATTTTCCATTATCCAGAATGTATCATTATGAAAGATAGCGTAAGTTTAGTGAAATACTAGTAAGTATTTTTGAAAAGAATTTAAGCGATTTGAATATTTTTTTCTTACTTTGGACTGGTGGAGCCATCTCTGATTTGTTAGATGGGATTTGTTAATCATTATCAAAATATAATATGCTTTACAGATATTACTTTATCATATATACCACCTGGTACATATACCATGTACAATATAATTTAGTATTTCAAATAAAAAAATGAACTTTAACAAAGCAGAAAATAAATGCGGAATGGCTTGAACATTTTGTTATTTCAAATTCATCCCAATAATAAAATTAAATTAAAGTACAATTATTCTAATTTTGCATTTGGCAAGCACATTGTCTCCTAGACCTTTCACTCTTACTCTTCTAAATGTAAAAATCTTGGCTTCTCAAAAATACATAATTTCTGTATTCCATTTAAGCATTTATTTTATAAAGCAAGTTACAACTGTATTTCAAAGAAAATTGAATATTGTAAAACTTTAAGTGTGGGGATAATTAGACAGGTATTTAAGTATAATTTGGGGTTCTAACAGAACTTGGAAACAATATCATGACTTATAGGGAACAGAGATTCTTAAAGAAAATCTTCATGACAACACAGAGTGAAAAGTTCAACTGCTTCTAACATCTTTTCCATGTTATTGACTCATTTCTCCTCTGTGTGTGCTTTGGTTCTTTTCAGTGTGCTGCATATTCTAAGGCCCAGCCCTTCTCCCTGCGGGTGCTCAACATGCATCTGATGATGATACTTAACAGTGATTGCCTTGTGGGGAGAAAACGTTAATTTGTTCTGACGCTCCCAGATTTCAATCTAATGAAATGAAAATGTAGACTGGAGTGGGCTAAGCTCTCTGGTGCTTTTCCTTCTTAGAACTTGGGTAGTTTCCTTTTGCATGATTGAAATCATGCCTATATCATCCCCTTAATGTCTGTAGTACAGTGCTTAATGGCTTCATCAGGATATATCACTTTCTTTGGCACAGAGCTGCCAGTGGAACACAAATCATTTAGAGAGAGAGATCGTTAGAGAAAGATAGGGTGCAGTGGCTGAAGGATCACAGTTAAAAGTCAGGAACATAGAGAAAAACCTAAAGTGTTTGGAAAATTAAGAAAAATTCACAGAAAGCGTATTAAAAGTTTTAAGTTAAAGATGGAAAAAATAGGGAGATCATTATAAGACTACATTGATACCAATTTGTAAGTGGCATTACTGACAAAAAAACTGTATTTTACTTGTTTATCTTAATATCTGTTATCACTACTAAAATACAAACTCCACACAGCTGGAGATTTGTGTTTGTACACTCTTTATCTCTAGAAATTGGAACAGTACCTAGATACCAGTAAATGCTATTTGTTCCAAAAAATGAATAAAGAGAATCCTAAAATCTGTATAAAGAAAAAAAAGGAAAAAAATCGTGAAATATAGCAGGATTAACCCATAAAGTAAAATTTTATATCCTAAAAGGATGTTTAAATGTTCTTTTTTTCCCCAGAGCTGTGGGGAAATTTAATAGGCTACTTTTTATTTTTTCCTTAATAGTTTCAATATTCCTATATCCTATTTGATAGTGTACATGTTGTCCTACCTGTTTGTCACATCCTCATGGAATCTTCCCACATTTAAGACAAAATCAAGGTCATAAATAAAAACAACAAGTGTCAACATTTTTAAAATAATGAAAAAAAATTTTCCAGGACATCTTCAAATGCGTTTATGGATGTCTGCAGGCCACTTATCTTCTCATAAACAAACTAGATTAATACAGATTCTAATTGAAGGCTTTGGACAGCTGCTTGGTACAAGACAGAGTAGAAGTTGAAGATATAATAGCACAGAGAAAGAGTTTGCATAAAAAAAAATAGTAGGGGTACACACTTAACTGATGACCAAATCAGTTAATCCACTTAAAATGCCCACTGCTCTCATACCAACTCCTTACTTCTGAAATCATTGAGCATCTGTTATAGAAGATGGTACTTAAGAGCAGATTGTTGCTAACTTATTCATCCTGTTTTGAGAGTGGTGCTTATTGAATAGCCTTTGGGGAGCCAGTGCACAGGGAGGTATATGGGCTGCAGGAAGGGTAGTTAAGTATTGGAGCTCTGTACCTGCTTGGAATTTTTTTGTTTTACTTAATAATATGAGATTTTAACATTAGGCTTTGCTTGAATACAGTTTTTGAGTTGAAAAACAATGGTGTGTAAGAATTCACAAGAAAAATACTCCTGCCAAGTTTGAGAAGATGTCTTCAGATCAATAAATGCGTAACGTATATTGATTATTTTGTAAATACTTGGTAAAATGTAATTCTGAGAAATATGTCAGATTTCTTAGGTGTAATAAATTATTTATTAATATAATACAAATTTGTAACTTATTACTAGTTTAAAAATACACAGTGAAAAATAAGTAGGGGTGCCAGGGTGGCTCAGGTCATGATCTCCCAGTTCCTGAGTTGGAGCCCGCTTGGAGTTCTGTGTCTCCTCTCTCTCTGCCCCTTCACCACCCCTGCTCACACTCTGGCTCTGGCTCTGGTTCTCTCTCTCTCAAAAATACATAAACATTTTAAAAAAATCAGTAATAACCAGCATTTGGGACATAAAATTCTATATACAATAAGAAGCCATTAGCTCTCTCCATACGATTTCATTTTAATTAAAGTCAACAAACTTTTATTTTGTACTTTTATGTGTCAGCCAAGAGTATAGCACATGATTCATTCATTCACTTAGTAAATCAGTATGATTATCTTTCTTTTTTTTTCAATATATGAAATTTATTGTCAAATTGGTTTCCATACAACACCCAGTGCTCATCGCAAAAGGTGCCCTCCTCAATACGCATCACCCACCCTCCCCTCCCTCCCACCCCCCATCAACCCTCAGTTTGTTCTCACTTTTTAAGAGTCTCTTATTGCTTTGGCTCTCTTCCACTCTAACCTCTTTTTTTTTTCTTCCTCTCCCCCATGGGTTTCTGTTAAGTTTCTCAGGATCCACCTAAGAGTGAAAACATATGGTATCTCTCTTTCTCTGTATGGCTTATTTCACTTAGCATCACACTCTCCAGTTCCATCCATGTTGCTACAAAGGGCCATATTTCATTCTTTCTCATTGCCACATAGTACTCCATTGTGTATATAAACCACAATTTCTTTATCCATTCATCAGTTGATGGACATTTAGGCTCTTTCCATAATTTGGCTGTTGTTGAGAGTGCTGCTATAAACATTGGGGTACAAGTGCCCCTATGCATCAGTACTCCTGTATCCCTTGGGTAAATTCCTAGCAGTGCTATTGCTGGGTCATAGGGTAGGTCTATTTTTAATGTTTTGAGGAACTTCCACACTGTTCTCCAGAGTGGCTGCACCAATTTGCATTCCCACCAACAGTGCAAGAGGGTTCCCGTTTCTCCACATCCTCTCCAGCATCTAGTCTCCTGATTTGTTCATTTTAGCCACTCTGACCCGTGTGAGGTGATATTTCAGTGTGGTTTTGATTTGTATTTCCCTGATGAGGAGTGACGTTGAGCATCTTTTTATGTGCCTGTTGGCCATCTGGATGTCTTCTTTAGAGAAGTGTCTATTCATGTTTTCTGCCCATTTCTTCACTGGGTTATTTGTTTTTCGGGTGTGGAGTTTGGTGAGCTCTTTATAGATTTTGGATACTAGCCAGTATGATTATCTTTCAAGAGTATAGTTTGCCAAGGTAACTCAAAAGTGAAAAAAGGGGGTGCTCTGTCACTAAAGTGCTGCCCATTTAGTGAGAAAATACAGCATATATTATTTATATAAACCTATAAACAAATGGATACAGTATGATTAGAAAGGGGCAATGATCTAAATTTGCCACAATTGCTATTAGAGAACAAAGGGAGATAAAAATAATTTCGCTTGTCAGATGTCATAAAGGCTTTCCAAAGTAGAAAAATCTTTGGACTTCAGTTAATCTTGAAAGGATGAATAGGGCTTATCACCTACACAAAAAAGGAACAATATGTTTCATAAAATGGAGAAGCAAATGGTGGCCTCATACGTAGTGTATTCATTCTTAAGGTAAAGATGGAAAATAAGCTGTGTTGGGGTCTTCTGTATTCCAGTCGCATTCTGCAAGTTCTGGAGAGACATTGTTAAGAGAATAAAAATCTGGTGAACAAATTTATGCCGAATCACTTAAAGGGAGTGTGTAATGAGTGCAAAGAGGCCCTAAACTGTGATGATGGCAATAAATGATGTGGATGAGGGAGAGGAATATATAAGTCAGAGAGAAGTTGGAGAAAACCTGGTAATCAAGTAGAGAGAGGAAAAAGAGCAAAGTTTTCTGAAAGGCTTTGCTGAGAAAATGGTGCTGCCAACAATTGAGATACAGAGAGAGGAGAGCAGGTTTGGGAGTGATAATTTGATCATTACTGTTCTTTAAGATAATGATGATTTCCAGTTGTCTTCTGAAATTCAAGGGTGGTGGCTGAGAGTGAGAAACTCAAGATCAGATCACAAGGGAGGAGGTGTTGGGAGAGATGAGATATGTGTGTTCAGGGGACTTTGGCCTTTATTGGTAATGAAGATTATGAAAAAAATGAGATTTTAGGGGAAAAAAGAATTCATAAAAGACAGGTTTAAGTATAAATTCTAAAGAATACTTTCATTAAAGAAATGGAGATGGGAAAGCATGCAGAGAATATTAAAATGATAAAAAGTATGTGAAGAATAAAGTGAATTTTATTGAGCAGCTAGTATATGGGAATAATCATATTCTCATTTAATCGAAACATCAATCATTCTTCCAGAGAAAAGTTTAATATTCTTATTTTACTCACAAGAAAATAATGGCTCGAAGTGGATCAGCAATTTAGACAACATCATTTAACTAGGAAATGTTGGACTTGATATTAAAACCTGTATCTTCATGACCTCAAAACCCGTACTTGTGGTATTCCAAATGAGAAATCACTTTGACACTCAATAAGCTAAAATTTATCAAGTATAAGACTTTTGTATCATTCATTTCTGCTCCTGGAAACCATTTGATCTATATATTCTTAAATAAAACAAAAGCAGTGTTGAAAAACATGTTGAACAATTAAACAACAGATGTCTCTAAATACTAAAACAAACATTGACCAAAATATTTGAGTCAGGTGTCAGTTCAGAAACGTTTTTAGATGTATCATTCATTTTTCAGGTGTTGTTTTTCTCATTCATCTCTCTTTAGCTCTGGAAACTTCCAGATATTTCTCCAGATATATCATCAGAACAAATATGAGATTTTATTAGAAACACATTGGGGGAAAAAAAGTAATAGGGCTTGTAAATCTTCCTGAGACTTAATTGTATATTCAAAAGAAATGATACTAGCAACATTACCTAATGGTGTTTAATACATATTTTATAATGTTTTTGCTTTTATTATAAATGATTAATAAACGACAATGAATTCTGCCTTGTAATGTCTCCTTCAGGTGTGGCTTACACAGAGTCCTACTTTGTACCTCATCTCTTTTCATAAAGTTATGATGGCTCTGAGTTGCTGACATTCTTATCATAGTTCCTACTAGGTCACTAAGTCACAGGACGCTGAATTTTCATTTACATGTCAGTATTCATTCAGATTCCCTGAATGAAAGTATGTGCAAAGAGAAATGCTGTCAATTTTTTTTCCCCTTGGAAAAAAATATTTATATGCAAAGTGTTTTTGCAGTTTGATTATTTTATTACTTAAATAATGGAAGATTATTATTTTTGTGGAGAATAAAGAGTTGCTTTGGAACTTTTGTATCCTTTTGCACTAAGGAGAAGGAGAAGGGAAGAAGGGGATGAGGAGGGGGGAGGGAGAAAGAGGAGGAAGGGGAGGAAGAAAGAAGAAGAAAGAAGAAGAACTTGTTATAAGCCAGGTTCTTGTTAGGACTTGAGTTTTTGCATCTCCACAAGGATTATTGCGGAAAATAAAGATGCTTATACAATTTTTAAATGATTCTTGGGATAAAGCAGTGGGTAATTTAAAAATGTACAATAGAGTGGAAATAGAATCAATGGCTGGTGGTGAAACACAATTGGCATCTTGCTCCAATTCTTCACTGTTTATGATGTTATAATCATTTCAATTTCAAATGGACCTGATTTGAGACACAGAAGATGATGTCATGAGACAAGTAAGTAGCAGGACAGATGAAGTCTTAACAGTAAAGGAGGCTGCTATGATGCAAATCAGTTTTCCAAGGGATGTTAAATATTTCTGAAGTTAACAATTGAAACAAAAATACACTGTCAATAAAAGGCAGATAAAATAAACACAGAAATCACATGCAGTCCTAGGAGAATTATTTTTGAATAAAATGCTTTTTCAAGGTCTTCACAAAGTTGTCAGCAGCTCTTTTAAAAATCAAGTCAATGCATTTGAAGCAATTGTTCATAAGATACGACTGGTTGGTAAATGATTCTGAAACTCCATCCAGCTGTTAATTTTACATAGCTATTCACAAAGTGTGCAAGTATTACAATAAATAATACTTCCAAAACACTGTAACATGATAGGTTTCTTATAAAGCATTATGATTCTCTGCATATTGAAATACTTGCCCCCTTAACTTTTATGTTTCATTTATGGTGCATTTTTTTTCAGTACATTGATCGACATTATCACATAATGTTCAGTGCCTATTGCTAGTGAATAATAGCATGTTTATTAATAAAAACTGTTATTACAATTTTGGCAGGACACTGAATTGATTGAGTTCCTCTTTAAAGAAAGGAAGGAGGGGGACTGCTTTTAAATAGAGCATTGAAATTGGATTGGGGAAAACTACCAGATAACCTCAAAAGAGACCAATTTTGGATTCTATAGGATATAGAAGTTAGAGTAAAACAGGGAATAAGACGGGTATGTCCCTGTCTTTTTGGAGCTTAATTTCTGGTATAGGTGATAGTCCAAAATTATATAAGCATGCATTAAAAATGAAGTAGATTAAAATGATAGAGAACAGACTGCTGATTGCTAAGAATTAGGGATGGTGTGGGGAGTTGTGAGGGGTAGGTATGACTAAAAAGAAGTATCCTGAAGGACATCTTTGTGGTGATGGAATAGTTCTACATCTTGATAGCAGTGGTGTTTACATGAATCTATCTACACATGTTGTAAAATGGCATAGAACTATACACACATTGTACCAAAGTCATGCTTTTAATACTATACTATAATTATTTAAGATGTGCCCATTGAGAGAAAGTGGGTAAAGGAAATAGGGACCTCTCTCCACTGTTTTTGTAACTTCCTATGAATCTATAATTATTTCAAAATAGTTAAAAAATAAGATGGATTGAGTGACTGATGGATAGATACTTGTTTAAGAGAATTTGTCAACATTTTAACAATTTTAAGTTGAGAATTTGTCAACATTTTAACAATTTTAAGTTGACCGTAAGTTGTAATAAATGCAATGAAGGAAACAAAGACTAAGAGAATACAGAAGGATCCTAATTAAGGCAGGCTATTCAGTGAAGACTCCTTTGAAGAAGTGACTCCAGAATAAAGATGGATTTATTCATGTAAAAGTCCAGTTCATTCTAAATCTTTGGATAAACATGTTCAAGGGAGGAAAGAACTAATGGTTTCCAACAATGATACAAATACTAACGTGGTTGGAACTTAGTGAATGAGGGATAGAATAGAAAGATAGGTGTCTGATAATATAGGGCAAGCATCAGCAAACTTTTTTTGTAAAGGCCAAATAATGAATTTTAGGCTTAATGAAGACATAGGGTCTCTGTTGCAACTATTCAGCTCTGCCTATATAGTGTGAAAGTTAGATAATACATAAATAAATGAGCACAGCTTTGTTCCATTATGACTTTATTTATAAAATGAGGCAGCAAGCTGGATTTGTCCAGGGGACTATAGTTTGATGACTTCTGATGCAGAGTCTTGTAAAATAAGGTGTTCAAGTTTGAGGCCAAAAAGAAGTAACTGAGTGGTACTAAATAGGAAAATTAAGTTTACCATTAATAGTTTGTGAAAAATAGGAAGAAGGTAGAGATACAAAGTATAAAGTGTATTAATTTAATTAAAGAAAAAGGATGGCTTAGGGAAATTCACTTGAAAAAGTTTTAGAAAATCACTGTCTTTTTTGTAAATGTTCACAAACTTCCTATGGATACTCTATGTACCCTAATACAGTGTAACATAATAGTCCTGTCGATGCAGTAGTTGTGATATGGATGGAGTCGGAAGCAAGATTACTTGTGTTTAAATCATGACTAGGTCAGGTACCATCTGCCACTACACAGTTCATTGACCTCTCTATACCAATTCATACTACTTAAAATAATCAGGAACGTTATTGTTCTTTAGTAGTCTTAATAATATTTTCCAATAAGATAGCCTTAGAATCAGGGTTTCTGTCTGATATATCTGGGATTCATATAATATTCTTCTTGCTGTTTAACAAATTTTTGCTTTCATTATTATGCTATTACTTCATCATCTGTGTATACTCTGATCTCTGATATTTTCCTCTTTCATATTTTCTATAATTTTCTGGGTCAATGATTATTTTTATGCTCTTTGAAAATGCTCTGGGGGGATACATTGAATCTGTGGATAGGTATAAGAATAATTTAAACATGGAAACTAAAATTTTAAAAATGATTAGCTGACTGGGTATTTTTTTAGGATCACCTGGAAGTATACACATGTAATTATAATACAATATAGGAATTTAGTGTGTGTATTATTAGAACCCAAAATGCATGATTAATTATTTTTCCGTTATATTAGGTACAATAGATTGGCTTTAGAACTTTATATATAATATATAAATACATATGTATTTATATATTATATATTTTCTGATTTGCCTTGTTTACTACAGATTCTCAAAGGGTAAAATCTTCTTCTAGCTTGTCTTTTAGCTAGGGTCTTAATATCATTAGGTCTTTCTGATCAGTGCACTCCATGAGATTTTATTTGTAACTGAGTAAAGTGGGAACATCTATTTATTCAGCTCATACAATGTAATTCTGGACCCAACAACATCATCAGTAACTTTATAATCCCTAGATCACATCTTAGGTAGTGTGTTCCAAGATACAAGAATTAAAGCTGAAATCTTTAATTCTCTAGCTTCCTCATTGTGGCAGAAGTATCTGCTCTCCTTGGTGACCAGTTCAGCCATGGTATTGTGAGAGTCATTTCCATAGGCTCTGGTTATAGCCTGCTCTTCTCATTTTTCCAGTGATTTGTAAGTACCTAATTACCTGTATCTTATTCTTTTCTGAATAAAATAGCTGCAGTACCTATGGACCCTGACACTGAACTTTGTTTGTTCCCATGTTTGATACAGAAATGGTTGCAGGTAAAAACTCAAGGATAGGGATTTATAATTACTTACCTGGCCTCATTGGATTTGAAGGCATAAGAGGTTGGGATACTAACAGTTTTCAATGCCCAGAGACAAAAGATAGTTAATTTAGTGTGTATGATCATCTCTTTAAATTATGCCTTTAGAGGACCAAGTGACAGAGACAATAACAATGTGATGAGCAAAAGGATAAGAAGGACAGTATGGTAGGTAGCCTACTTCTAATCACACTGCCAAACATAAAGAAAGGGACATATTCAAACTAAAAAACAAACAAACAAAAAAAACAAAAAAAAGTGTATTTTTTTGAGAGAAAGAGAGACAGAGTGCGAGTGGGGAAGGGGTAGAGAGACAGGGAGACACAGAATCTGAAGCAGGCTCCAGGCTCTGAGCTGTCAGCACAGAACCAGTCAGGCCTGAGCTCAAGAACCTTGAGATTATGACCTGAGCCAAAGTCAGATGCTTAACAGACTGAGCCACCCAGGCTCCCCCAATATTCAAATATTTAAATTGCTTTCAGAGAATATTAGAAAACCCAGATTTTCTAGGATTTCTCTAAAATAATTTCTTGTATCTTGTATTTCCAGAATTGGTGTAGTAAAAAATCAGACGCTAACTCTGATTCTACTGGTGACTAAAAAAAAAAATGTAGATTGAATTCACGCATCAAATTTCGCACGAGAAGAGTAAGGACAGGGCTTAGAAAGATGCACCCCAAGAATCAGAGTAGTAACAACTGAGAGAATCCAGATAACTAAATGTCTCCTGAATCTAAAATTTGCCTGAGGCTTCTGTATCGGCAGACCTATCAAGTCCTCCTCTGTCTAATGAATCTGGCCACACCATACACAGATATCTGCTTCTGATTTTGCTTGTGCAGTACCTTATAACAAGATACCAATTCTCCACATGTCACACCCCTACTATCCCATTTGTCTCCATATTGATAACTATAGTCAGTACTCTGCATTCTGTAGGGTCAAATTACTAAGTAACATGGTGGAAGAGAAGGCTTATTCACCAAAGAATTGCAAACTGTGCTCATTTATATCAGAATAAAACAAGCGAATATGTGTAGAAGGAAATTGCCAGAGAAGAAAGAATGTCCTGTTAGACTGGGCTGACTTTATTGCTGTGGATTCAGTATGCTAGTTCACTGATTCTCAAAGGTGGCCTGTGATGAATGAAGTCGACATGCCTGAAATTCGATCATGTGATGTAGACAGAATTATGATAATAACTGAGCAGATTTACCACGTGTGTTCATCTCCCTGCCTCCTTTCCTGGTGGCCTTAGAGGACCTGGAGGACATTCATTCCACCAAAGCACTGAGTGAGTAGAGCACCAACATTTTTGAAAAGTGCTTGACCTTTTTAAGCTGAAGATGAAAGAAGGAAATATGAACATTGATAGAAGATCCCTGATTTCAGAGCAAATGTCGGGATCTGAGGGCACTTAGATAACTCTTAAGTATCAGAAGCCAGGTGGCCAAGATTGCCCAACAAGTAGCAGGGGCAAAGTGGTAACAGAATTGCTTGACTTAACTGCATATTTAGTACCGGCTAACTGATTATGAAGCCTTTAATGAAGAAAAAGAGGCAGCCATCTAAGGCAAAATTTGTTAGTATAACAAAAGAACTCTAAAGATGGTGACCAGAAACCTGACTTAATTGCAATAGCAAACAGCACTCAGGTCCCAATTTTCAGATCTAAGTTATTTTATTAAAACACTTTTTTAAATGTTTATTTATTTTTGATAGAGACAGAGTGCGACTTGGGGAGGGGCACAGAGAGAGGGAGACACAGAATCCCAAGCAGGCTCCCCACTCTGAGCTGTCAGCACGGACCCCAACACGGGGCTTAAACTCACTGTGAGATCATGACCTGAGCCAAAGTCAGACACTTAACCGAGCCAACCTAGGTGCCCTAGATCTGTTATTTTATAAAGATGGAGCTCTTTATATTAAGAAGAAAATCAGTTTTCTATGAGAAAAGATCCTAAAATAATAAGTTTGGAGCCATTTGCCAGTATGATATGCACTAAGGACAGTAAAGCATACTGTAATTGTTGGACACTGTCTTTAAAACGATGCTACTTCTTAGGGATCTATACATTACTGCAGTCCAGCAGTCAGAATGGGGATCTGTAGGAAAAACTGAGCATGATAAATGGATGTCTGGCACCCAAGTTTGTCTTATAGTGAGTTAACAGAGTCCTCAAACCCACTCATGGTTTTTACTCTAGCTCTTTTGTTATATGATTAAAATATCCTCACCAACTATCAGAATCTCTACATGGACTTCCACCCATGAAGTAAGAACTGTCATGACAGGAATTGAGAACTTGAAGTCCTGGAGTTCAGCTTCTTTATCAAAGTATCACGTTCTTGGGGAATTACAAAATAAGTGCCACCAACTGATCCTTGAAAGACACAGTGGTGCAATGTCTTTCTTATTTTCTTTTAATTGGACTGCTTGTCCCACACAGAAGACAAATGGATCTTAGAAAATTAAAGCAGATTATCATACCTTTAACAAGGTGTAACCACAAATAAACCAATTGTTTTAGGTGTAATTTCAGTGTTAGAGCAAATAAGCATAGCTCCTGGTACTAAGTATGTAGCTATTGATCAAACAAATATAGTTTCTTTTTCTAATCCAGTAGGCATAGAGTAACAGAAAGTGTTGGCTTCCTCCTGGTGGAGACAGCAGTCTACCTTCATTATCGTTCTTACTCTCCATCAGGACGCTGATTTAAATCTGAGAGACCTTGATCATCTTACCATTCAGGACATCATGTAAATTCACTGTATGAAGTCTTGTTGATAGGACCTGATGAGCAGTAAGTCACACATGTCCTTGATACCTTAGTGAGACATTTTTTGCCATAGAATGGGAGATAAACACTATGAAAATTAAGGAGTCTGCCACTTTTGTGAGATTTCTGGTATCTGATGGGCTAGGTCATAGTGGAATACCTACAATGAAAAGAAAAATAAGGTGATGAATTTCATACACCTTTCCTCTAAGAAAGAAGAATAGTGTGTTTAGAGGAAATCTTGCCAGCTTTAAAACTTCCATCTCTGAGTAGAGCACAGACTAAGGAAGGTTATCTAGCTGACCTAGCCTATAGTTCAATTAGCTCTGCCATTTAGCCCTTATGATTTATCAGAGCCAGTGTTACATTAAGTGTTTATAGCATATTAGAATCCCATTCTGAGCCTATAGCAAACCTAGGTAAGAGAACAGTTTCAAACCCCTGAAATTTACAGTAAGCCATGTCTTCTTTGTAAAATACAGTTCTTACTTTCAGAGATAGTTCCTGCTTGATACTCAGTTCTGGTAGGGATTTAACTGGTAGCACCATAAGTCACTAAATAACCATGTTGTAAACCTCAGCTCTCTATCATGAATGGCTGCTATGTTTTATTAATCCATAAAGTCAGGCATATGTACCCGAAATTCATCATCAAATGAAAATGGTTCATAGAGTCACTATACATCTCAATTTTCCCAAGATAGCCTCAATTATTGTCCAAGCATTTCATCCCATTTACCAATTTAGCATTCAGAAGAGTCCTAGATTGAGTGATACATTATATAGTTACCAAGTAAGTCACATGAGGGAGTGAATCATTTCTTAGTGTGTCTACTCTTATTCTACTGTTTCCTCTGCCTCAATCTACATCCCTGAGTTTATAGGACCAGTTAGCTGAGAAAGATAAAAAAAAAATTGAGACTGTTTTATAGATGGTTCTGAACATCGTATTGGTATATGTAAGAAGTAGACTTTGTAACATTTTAGACCAACTAAAACATTTTTCTCTTATGTACTGATATCTAAACCAACAGAGCTTAGTAGTGTGGCTTTGAAAAGCCAAAAAAGTTAGCTATAACAGTGATTAGAGCTATTCCTGCTTCTACCATTTCATCGATCACTGGAGGCTGCTCATTATAGACTCTACCAGTGGACCCCCTTGCTCTTGCTTTTGGGTTGTGTTTGGCCAATCGGGAGTACAAAGAGGAAATCAGAAGGAGAGAAGAAGGAGGTCAAGGATATTTTCTACTTCCCTTCTTTCAGGCTTGCCACAGGCTGGTTGTATCCTTCTATGGAACATCCCCTCCATTGTTCAAACTTCTAGTAAAAATTACCTCTCCTTGCCCTTTCTGGGCTAAGGGTGGGAGTCTTTTCCTGCCATCATTCTTTGTAGTTTCCCTACTTTCTGACTATACATTTGCCAATAGACTGTTTATTAAACACTCTTCAAATGATCCAATCTCAGAGTCTTTCTCCTGCTGGTACCCTGACTGATTCACCATGTAAAAGAAAGACAGAAAGCTAGCTTCAGAGGTGTTTAGGGCATTGACCACTGAGGGGGATAGAAGCCTGTTAATGAAAGCAGGACACAGTCAGCCAGGCTTGGGTATGGCCAGCAAATGTATGAGGAGATTAGGATGTGAACATAACATATCTCAATAGCAAATGTGAAGCAAATAATTTAAACATTTTTTGCCTTGTTTTCAGGCTGAAGCTCTGGAGATGAGTCTGTAGGTCATTCAGGCATCATCAGGTGTAAGGTTAGATAGGTTAAGCAAACTCTCAGCTTATGTATAGAACTCTCTGTTTTATATGCTTTAAAATGAAATAAGACCCAAGAGTTATATGACTCCCAAAATTCCCTTTATCTTTCTCAAGGCAATAAATCAGCAGTTTGTCGGTTGTATTTATAATTTGCTCTTAGATGTATAGACATTTTTTTTCCAGAGTCCAATATTCTTTAAAGGTGACCTTTCACCTTACCTTTTTTTCTTATGCATATATTTTAGATCTCTTAAAAATATGAAAAGGGAAAAATTTTATGACTATTCAGTAATCTCTTTTTACAATTCAGGTTAGGAATTTCACAGCAATAACTTTCATTTATTTTCATCTCCTTTTATCACAGTTGCTGACCTATTCTTGATAAAAGGCTTATCTATTACTCTAATGTTAAAAACATACAAGTCTTGAGCCCAGGAATCCCCAAGGCTATGCTGATATTGTTAGTATTTATATCTAGTAATCATATAAAATTTAATTTAATTTTAATACTAATATTTAAATTAGAAGACTATTAGAGCCATATTTCCCTTATGGATATAGTTGTCATGTAAATGAATAATTGAGTCTCAAAAAATTGATCTAAGATAAAGAAAACAATAGAGAATATTTATTTAGCATAAATATATTTGCTGTCTTATTCTTGGAAAAGGCAGCATGGTGCTACAAGTGAATTTGTAGTTTTAATTATTTCTTCCTTCTCTGCCTAACTTTAAGAAGAGAATTGTGAGAGAAGAGGGAGGAAGGTATAGGGAGGAAGGGAAGGAATGAAGAGAGAAAGGAAGAGGAGGAGAAAATTTTTCCTTAAAGAATCTCCCTTTTAGGGAATATTCAAAACATACCATGCTCAATCCCCATACACACATACCCCCAATCCAAGGACATTCAATCTCCAGGCCTTGGCTAAATACAGCAATAAAATATTTAAAAATTCTTGGCTGTGTAACAATTATTTAATTTCAAAAAAAAGGAAAGGAAGGAAAAGAAAAGCTAACTTGAGAATTTTTAAAAATTCAGGGGGTTCTTTTTAAAGTCTAAGTAAGATCCTGTCTTATAATGAACAAAAAACCATCTTTGTTAAGCTCTTTATTGCTTTAGTCTCATATTTTCCATTTTATTACTTCTGGAAAGTCTAGTTAGTACTGTTTCCAGGGATTTATCTACCTTGATACTTACTTTGATGGACACCATTAACCATGTTATCTAATAAGTCCCATTAAAATTTGTGTTATAAATTATTTTTTTCTATCTTACACTTATTTCTCAAGTATTAGTTTTCTTTCTCATTTTCTATAATGAAATATTTGAAATCAGATTGGGAAAAAAACCCTGAAATGAACAAATTTCTAAAGTGAGTTGAATACTGAATAAGGAAAGCTAGCCAATTCTTTTAGGCAAGATAAAAAACTGAAAGTAGCAGGCAATTTTAAATAAGCTCTTCAGTGTTCTGAAAAATATAAAATACAGAAAACAAGGGTGATAGAAAGGATAGAATGTGTTTTGGAGTTACATAAAATCCAGTACAATTTTTTTTAAGACTTAAAAAAAGATTTCATAGGAAATTTCTCTTTCTCTCTCTCTCCCACACACACACAAAATCAGTGTGAGCTACAGATGTCCCTTTAGATGATGCTGTATATCTCTGGACCACAAGCCAGGATATTATCTACTTAGGTGACTTTCTTAATTTTTCATAAATGGTTGACCCAGTGCTTGAGACAATCTCCATAAGTTGTTATGACCGACATCTATTGGAATGTAGATAAAATAGCTAAATATCAAAAAACAAAATCAAACTGGTTTATGAAAAAGATATTAGGAAGTAGTGTGCCATATAAAATACAGAATAGGGGTGCCTTGGTGGCTCAGTCGGTTAAGTGTCCAACTCTTGGATCTGGCTCGGGTCATGATCTCACCACTTGTGATCCCCTGGGCAGGCTCTGTGCTGACAGCATGGAGCCAGCTTGGGATTCTCTCCCTCTCTCTCTTTCTGCCCCTCCCCTGCTTGTGCTCCCTCTCTGTTTCTGTCTCTCTGTCTCTGTCTCTCTCTCTGTCTCAAAAATAAATGTTTAAAAAAATAAAATAAGGAATAAAATGAAATTTTTAAGAATAAAATTTCTCTGACTCTTTCAGAAATTAAATACAATTTATACTGATCTGAGCAAGCCACATAATTTTCCATTTTGAAGTTAGTAGATTGAGAGGGAGTATTGAATTTGATGGTCTCTGGTGTCCCTTCTAGGTTTAGTATCTATATATCATACAGTATATAAAAGACAAATTATATATATATATATATATATATATATATATATATATATATATAAAGGTAAACCTTTCTTCTGGCTGAATCCTTAAGTAAACATGCTGAGCTGATGTATGTTGCATATGTAACAGAGTGACAGATAAAATTAAGCTACTGAAATTCATTACTAAAACCTCATTGGACCAGACATACTAGTAGAGATTCTAATAGAGTTAGACCAACGTTATCAGCCATCCATTTATTTCAACAATCTGAAGAGGAAACCATCCCAAAATCATTGGTTCTCAACACAACAAAGGCTCTGGTCCCATAATCCTCTCCTCTTACACTGATCTTCAGTTCTTCACTTTCTATCCGTGTCAGTATCCAACCTCTTACTGAGTCTTTTTAGGTCCGTTTATGTCATAGCTCTCATATTAGACTCAATGAAATGTAAAATATAAGAAGGAAGAGGACTTGTTTATTTTCACAGCTGTATCTTCAGGCTCTAGAGTAGTGCTGACACATAACAGGCATGCAATATTTATTATATAGATTCACAGGACAAAAATTATTTTTTAAACAGATACAGCAGTTCTGGTCTCTATCTCCCGAGTGGACTGCTGCACCTCTTACTATGCCAGGTAGTAGTAAGTACTCAATAAATATTTGATGAATAAATGGATGAAGGAATTTTCTTCCCTGTCTATAGCATCTATCTCCTTTATCCTCAATATTTACTTGCTTATTTATTATTCATTTACTCATTCAACACATATTAATTGAATGACTTCTATTCCCAGGATCTGTTCTCATTGTTAGGAATGAAGAGATAGTTTCTCGCCATAGAAGGAAAATGTTCCCACTTTTAACCTCCAAATTATAACTGGGAATGTAGAAAGCCATATTAAACCTATAAATTACTACATGTAAATATAATTTTAGACAATGATAAGGGATATCCAAAAATTAAAATAAGGTAAAATAATTGATTGGTCATAGAAGACCTGGGAAAATTATATTTGAACTGGAAGTCAAATAAATTGTTGGTGTGATTTCTTCCTTCTCCTCAAAAGTTTTTGATCTTTCTCCATTGCCTCTTGAAGGAGGGAGAAAAAAAATCAAACATGATATTTAAAACCTTCTACCATCTGTACTGTCTTTCTAGAATTAACCCTGGCTCTTCCTTTCAGTATCTCATTGTTGTTAAGACTCATTGCCCATCAGAATCACCTGGGAAGCTTTTTGTCTTGTAATAAATAAGTCATATTTTAGTGATATCAGTTTTATTTTAAAAAACAAAAAAAAAATAAATGGAATACACAACGATTCCACTGAATTTGAACTTGAAGTTAAAACTGCCACCAAACCACTTTGGGCTCCTCATGCCTCTGAAAGAGCAGGCAAGGAAGAGAGTTGTAGTGTTGGTTGGGGTGATTGATAATTTGGACTGCCAAGGGGGAATTGGATTACTACTCCTCAGTGAAGGTAAGGAAGACTATTTTTGGAACATAAGATATCCCTTAAGGCATCTGAGGATTACCATGCTCTGTGATTAAGGTCAGTGGAAAACTATAGCAACCCAGTCAAGGCAGGAATAGTAATGGCCCAAACCCATCAGAAGGAAGGCTTGGTTCACCCCACTGAGTAAAGAAGCATGACTAGCTAAGGTACTACTCAAGGCAAAGGGAATACAGAATGGTTACTAGAAGAAGGTAATTATAAATTCTAGATACAACTATGTGACTAATTATGGAAACAAGGACTGTAATTGTCCTAAGAATTTATTTATTTTGTTTTGAATGTATTTGTGTGTGTATTTAGCAACTCTTTGTTTTCTCTCCTCTCTTACTCTCTTATCATACAGCATAAGGTATATTGGCTTTATGTTAGTATTCATGTATTGTTAATTTTATATCATAGTCTGAATTATGGGATATCAAGAGAAGAATAAACATCATTCAAGGATTTTACCTCCTCTCCTGAGGATCAGATTAGTGCATTTTTGGTTGTATGCAGCATAGTTGTGTCATGTTGGGTGGAATTGTGATTTTGATTTATCTTTATTTGGAGATTAAGTATGGTTTAACAAGATGTGTAAGAGTGCCAAGTAGATTTACAATGGTAATTTTATGTCAACATACCTGGGCTAAGGGATGGCCAAGAGAGCTGGTAAAACATTATTTCTGTGTCTGTGAAGGTGTTTCTGGAAGAGATTAGCATCTGAATGGGTAGACTGAGTAAAGGAGTTCATTTTCATCAATGGGGTTGGGCACCATCCAATCCATTGAGGGTCTGAATAGAATAAAAAGGTGGACGTAGGGTGAATTCTGCTTGAGCTGAGACATTTATCTTCTCTGGCCCTCGGACATCAGGTATCAGTGCTTTTGGTTGTTGGGCCTTTGGACTCAGACTGGGCCTTACACCCTCAGCCCCCTTCATCTCAGCCCTCTCATTTTTCCTACTTGTGCTTGCAGGTGGCAGGTAGTGGGAGTTCCATAATGGTATGAACCAATCCCATAATAGATCTTCTCTTATCTGTGTCTATGTCTATGTCTATATCTACCTTCTGTTGCTTCTGTTTCTCAAGAGAACCCTGCCTAATACACTTCCCTAGAATATAGTTATTATATAGAGTTGGCTTCATGTCTTATCCCAATATGGATTTCACTTACCAAGATGCCAGGAATCATCCATAACTACTTAGTACTAAGAAACCTCAATCTAATACGACTAACCATTCCTGCTGCCCAATAACATCCTGGTTTTAGTACTGGACTTTTGACATTCTAGTCAGTGGTTGTTCATTCTACTCCACACTCATTAGATGCTTAGAAAAGCTTTAGGAAATGTGAGTTAAATATATTGCTCCAAACATATTCGAACATAAAACTGGCAGTGTAGCAGCCATTTTTAAATACACAAATTAATACATTTTGTTCTTCTTCCCTTCCCAGTACAATAATGCAATTACCCAAAACAAGCTGGAAGGCTACCTGTATTTAAATAGAAGACAAGATGATTTAGCCATATGCAACAAATACTCCTCTTTCCCCAAAAAGTATTTCTTGTAAAATCTAATGTTATTGTAAGCACTCTTCGTTTTTCTTAACATGGATCTTGTATAGATGCTGAAATACAAGCTGGATAAAAACTGCACTTATTAGAATTTTGTTATTTTCAAATTAAAAATAAATAAGCTCCCCTAAGATACTTTTGTCCATTATATCTAAGAAATATGACACTACAGACTTTTTTAAAAAATTCGTATGTTGGAGTTTTTTTTTTTTTTAACTTACAAAAATAAATGCCTTAGTCTGTTCTGGTCTGTTGAATTATCCAGATATATTACTTTCAAGTATTATACAATCTTCTGTTCAGTTTTGAGCTAGTATTGCTTCAGATCTTGCAACAAATCTCACCAAAACATGCATTAATAAACAGTACTATAGATTCCATTCAGTGTCACAAGGCATTTGTTGTTTGGTTGCATGGTTTTATGACTTAAAAAATTTTTTTTAGTGTTTATTTATTTTTAAGAGACAGAATGTGAGCAGGGGAGGGGCAGAGAGAGAGGGAGACAGAATCTGAAGCAGGCTTCAGGCTCTGAGCTGTCTAGCACAGAGCCTGATGTGGGGCTCAGACCCACAAACCATGAGATCATGACCTGAGCCGAAGTAGGGCACTCAACCAACAGAGCCACCCAGGCGCCCCTGGTTTTATCACTTTTCTAAGGATTTGTCACATATCCTAAAAGACCATGCAATTAATCTTATGTAGATTCACTAAATTAGCCTGTAAATAATGTAACAAATTGAAATACAAATTGAAATTAAATTAAAATACAAACTCAAAGCATTTGAAAATAAATCTATCATATTACATTAAAAACTTTAAAGTGTGAATGGCAATAAACTAAGTACAGGAAGAATGGTAAGTACTTCCCATTTTGGAGAGGGAAAAAATAAGGAATTGTGTAGACTCCCTAAGATTGAGGAGGGAAGATTTTGTTGGCTAAAATTTGAGCCGTAACTTTGTCTTACAGAGTAAGACACTTTGATAGTTGCATGGGATAAGGGAGAGGTCACTGTTGTTTCCCAGTCTTAGACTATACTCCATGTAACTTCATTCCCCACTGCTCCCTGGAGTTGATAGACAGTTCTCATTGATATTTTGTTTGGGTGGTGATATATGTGTGTATATGTTCTGTTCAATCGATGCAACTTTCCTTAAGACACCTTCATTTCTCTAAGGAAAAAGTGTGTAAAAGCAAATATTTGCATCACCAGTAGTCTTTGTTTAGGGCTATCTCAGGCTTGGTAACTAGTGACATTTGGTGTCCAATAGTTCTTTTCTGTGGTGAGTTGTAATATGTACTGTAGGATGTTTGGCAGCATCTCTGGTGTACCTACTAGATCTTGGTAACACTCCACAATTGTGGCGACCAAAAAGTCCCTAGAAATTGCTATATGTCCTTGGGTGGAGGAAAGGAGACAAAGCCATACATGGTTCAACACCACTGGGTTAGATCAGTTGCAATGTTCTATTATTGGAAATATATGCTAGAATAAATTTGATTTAGTTTTCTCTGTATTTGAAAATTACAACAGAGTTATCTGTGGAAGCTGTTATAAAGAAAGGCCAAAATACAACCACATCATCTTTTCCAATCATATAGAAATATTAGAAATCATCTTTATACAGTTTTGGTTATTGATCCAATATGTAGCTTTTATGGCCCAGCTCGTAAAATAAGACACTCAGATGGGATGGAATACAGGAGAGTTGTTATTTATTGTTTACCCTAACTAGGACTGTCTTTCTAGCAGGGATATATCTCATACCATTAAAAGCAAAACTGTGTAGAGTCCCCACAAATCCGTAGATTCCTTTAGATTCTGTTGTGGAGTGATCATCCGTGAGTTTGTCTAGATACTAAATTATATACTCTAAATTATTTTTAGCGTATATTTTAAGGATTCTATTTTTTCCTGCTTGCAACATATTCTAAACTTTGAAGAGAAAGTTTATTTTTTCAGCCAGTTGCTTTTCACAATCTGTTTTAAAACCACGAATTTTTCCATTTTATTGCTCAAAAGTTTTAATGACCTGAATTATTATGGAACACTGAACTGATTTCAAAAATAATATGAGCATTGTGGAAATGAAAAAAAAATAGTTTCATCTAAACTTCCCTCTAAACATTTAATGTTACATTTCTTTATATTTAAAGTGCTACCTTTATGTAT
This sequence comes from Lynx canadensis, assembly GCF_007474595.2. Classification (NCBI taxonomy): domain Eukaryota; kingdom Metazoa; phylum Chordata; class Mammalia; order Carnivora; family Felidae; genus Lynx; species Lynx canadensis. The sequence continues at coordinate 137,011,255 of NC_044310.1, read as the reverse complement.
GGTGGAAAGGTAATATAATTCAAGTGTTGTTTGCTTAGTGTAATATCTTCATAGCCTTTTGGGTGACAAGATAGCTCTGAAGAGGACATCTGGGAATTGGGTAAATCATTTACAACCCTTTCCAAGGTTTAATTTTGTCCCTGTTCTCAAGAAACAAGGCCTGTCTGATTTCTGCATCATCTGTGAGTATAAATAAAACAATAAAAAAAATGTCTGTCTATAAGAAGGGATCTTAGGTATGGGAATAACTTATTTGATCTTTTTTTGAAGATACGAATGAGGCTGGATCTGGTTTTTTGAGAGCTCTAGTGGTGTAGCAGAGAGTGAGGTTTCTCTAATATCCATGATGCTCAGTATTTTGACTTAATTAAACTAATAATTTGTTATCGAACTAAAGTCACCTTCTTGTCTCCACATTTTTTAAGTTTATTTACTAATTTTTGAGAGAGAAAGAGAGAGAGCGAGCGCATGAGTGAGTGAGGGGCAGAGAGAGATGGAGAGAATCCCACGCAGGCTCTGCACTGTCAGCAGGAAGTCAGATGCGGCCTGGAGCTCACCTGAACCATGACATCATGACCTGAGCTGGAGTAGGATGCTTAACGGACTGAGTCACCCAGACACCCCCAGGTCTTCACATTTAAAACCATGTTTTTATTGCCATTTTATTGTTTTTCTGGTTGTTTTTGTGATTCTTCTCTGTTTCTTTCTTCGTCTCTTGCTCTCTCTCTTTGTGATTAATGTTTCCCTAGTGTTATGTTTGGCGCTCTCTCTCTCTCTCTCTCTCTCTCTCTCTCTTCTTCCTTTGGTGTGATCTATTACAGGTTTTAGATTTGTGGTTACCATAAGGTTCATATATAACATCCTAAGTGTATATAGCAATCTGTATTAAGTTGATGGCCATTTGGGTTCAAACACATTCTAAAAAAAAACAACTTTTAAAAAATTCCTTCTTCCATGTTTTATGTATATGCTGTCATGTTTTACATCTTTTTATTCATAATTTTCTTACATCTAATTTTGGACCTAGAGGGTATTATGCTAAGTGAAATGAGTTAGACTGAGAAAGACAAATACTGTGTGATTTCACTCATATCTGGAATCCAAAAACCAAAAGAAATGAATAAAGAAACAAACAGGAAGCAGAAACAGACTTATAAATAAAGAGAGCAAACTGATGGTTGCCAGAGGGGAGTGGGTGGGTGGATGGGCAAAATGGGTGACAGGGAGAGAGATACAGGCTTCCAGTTATGGAAAGAGTAAGTCATGGAAATAAATGGTACAGCAGAGGGAAAATAATCAATGCTGTAATAGTAATAGTAATAGTGTTGTTGTATGATGGCAGATAGTAGCTGCACTTGTGAATATAGCATAACGTATAGAGATGTTAAATCACTATGTTGTACGCTTCAAGTAATGTCACATTGTGTGTCAACTGTACTCAGATTAAAAAAAAAACAAAATAAAAAAAATAAGGTCATGGTTTTAAATCAGACTCACATAATTATAGAAAAGAATTGGTTATTTACTGGAAAAAACATGATTTACAATGCTTTGAAGTGTATTGCTAATTACCTATCATGTCAGAGTGACTTACAAATATTCACATATCCAAAATTGGTCACAAAAGAAGGCAGTCCACAATGAATCTATGAATTTTCTCAATGAGTAAAAAAATACATATGTCTAAACATATAATACATATAATGTATGTACCTATTGTTTTTTTTATCTATTCTGCATCTTTATTTATCACCTCTACCAAAAGAGAGAAAGGAGAGGAGAAAAGAGAGAGAGAAGCCAGTTTAAAAGAGTAAAAGATTCTGGGGGCATCTGGGTGGCTCAGTTGGTTAAGTGTCCAACTGCAGCTCAGCTCATGATCTTGCAGTCTGTGTGTTCAAGCCCCGCGTTGGGCTCTGTGCTGACAGCTCGGAGCCTGGAGCCTGGTTTGGATTCTGTGTCTCCCTCCTTCTCTGCCCCTTCCCTGCTCGTGGTCTGTCTCTCTCTGTCTCTCAAAAATAAATGAACATTAAAAAAATTTTTTTTAAATAAAAAAAATAAAAAAGTAAAAGCTTCTGGTTCAGAATTCATTCACCAAGAGTTTTCTTTAACCTTAGTCTGTAGAGATCTTCAGTGTAAAAGTTTCCTTGATCATTTTAACTTTAAGAAGTGACTACTTCCATCCCTATTTATTGGAGTATCACCATATTTTCTGTTAGTCTGTACGGAGTAAGATGGTCTTGGATTTGGAATCAAAAGACCTGGGCTTCATTTCTCTATTTTCAAAATGATCGACTTTTCAAGGCTTGTATTTTTTTGTGAGGATGTACAAGAAATCAGATACTATTTGTGAAAGCCTTTTATAATCTTTAAAGTGCTTTACTAGTGTTAATTCTTCTTGCTATAGCTATTATCAAGCTCGACCTAAGAGCCTCTAAAATGTTACCTATATCACTCAGATTTCTACAACTATATAATGACATATTCCTTAATTCCCTTCTGTTAATGCTTTGGCCTCCCTCTTGCAAAATAGCAAGAAACAGTTAAATGTTCCAATTCCTAAGAGGTTGAGCACTTCTACAAACAACAGTCAGAATAGGGAAAAAAGAAAATTAACAGTTTTCTGCTAATGACTCATATTAGGCCTCTTTGGTGGTCTAAAGCAATGGATTACATCTTTTTATCATTTCTTCCATCTGCCTGTCACAGGACTACGACGGTGATTGCTAGTTTTGTTGTTAAAAATGTCACCCCCATTTTTTCAGAATCTTTAAAAGTAAACACAGGAAAAGTGGTGTATACCTGTCATTTAGATCAAATAAAACAAAGGTCGATGGAAATACATTTCTCGTTTGAAGGGGCTCCCCTGCTGATTTTGTTTATCAGAAAATGGCAAGTTTTTGTTCCTAATGGACTCAAATTTAAATAAAATCTGACCCTGGAAATAAAAGCAGCCATTATGACGAAATAAAATTATATACTTTGGAGGAGAAATTGAATTAGAATGCTGACTTTCTTTGGTTAAATTCTTTTACATAAGGAAATGAGCAAGAGGGAGAAAACTGTTGGATAAAGCGAGCATTTTAAAAATCAATAATTGCTTCTAATTTACTTTTAAAAACTTTGTTTCAGACTTCATAGAGTATCATGAATTATACCGAAATGTGTGTATTTGCTTTACACTGGAGTTTAGCTAAAGCCAAAAGGGCAAACTGATTTGCATTTTGGTAGTTCTCCTTAGCAAATAAAATTCTCAAAAAACCAAGATTTTGATGGCTTAAGTCTCACTATGTTTTGAAAACTGGAGTCATTTAAAGATCAAAGAACATTGGGAAAAATGTACTTGAAAAATGAAGATAATAGTATAGACCTCATAAGATCCCATTTGATTTTAACTAAAGTTCATGTTAACTTAAAAAGAAAAAGGCTCTGACATTCATGTAATTTCAGGAAGAGTTTATCTTAATAGTTTGATGGGGAGCCTCTCAGAATCACTACCTCTCTTCTTGGCCTCCTTGTTTGAGAAAATTATTTTTATTTTGATCGTGTTCAAAAGAGTAGTTCTGAATTGATGAAATTTAATACAGTAAGACACTTTTATATTGAAACTCTTTAATTCATTTGGGGAAAAAAAACAAACAAAGAAACAAGCCAAAGTGTATATTTGTGCTGTGAATAGGTATTGTCCCTTAGAAAAGTTAAAAATTTTATAGTTATTTTGGATAAAATAGAAGTAACACAGTCATGACTTCTGCAGTTAATGGAGAGCTTGAGAATATCTAGACCAAAGCCTTTTTTTGGTTAAATAACTCACAGTTGGCCACATTAAATTATTTCTTGGGGGCCACCTTTATAATTATGGCACAGTTAAGACTAGAATCAGCAACATGTAATGGAAAGAAACAATCTTTGTAATAGGACAGTTCTGGAAACTAAATTCCCCTATTTATTAGCTGTACTGGTTTGGACATGATGTTCACTTCCTCAGAATCTCAGTCTCCTTTTACCATATTTTCCCATAAGGCTCTGCTAAGGATTCGATAAGACAATGTTTTAAAAATTACCTGGTATATATTATAGATAATAGAGTCATTGATCAACTATATATTCAAGGAGTAAATTAAATGTATCAGACTTTGTTCTAAGTGATGAGGCTATTGCAAAGAAAAAAAAATTATCTTTATATCTCCTCTCATGAAATTTATCTTCTTGTGGTTTGGGGTGAGCTCAGACAAAACAATAGAAATAGATAGGTTTAGAGCCATAAAAATACCAGTAAGACCATAGAACTAAATGTAGTGATAGTCAGCAAGAGTATAAGGACAGGGAGGCTACTTTCCATGTGGTAGTCAGGAGGATGGCTCTCAGATACAGATTCATGTGTGGACTATATGGAGATTCACATATTCATATGTGAATGGTAAAATGTATTAATTGAATTTGAGTTAAGCACGGATTGGAAGAAGGAGCCATGGTAGTCATTAATATTTTCATAGACTGTAGATCTATAAATTCCCAGAACAATGTTGTCTTTCATTCCATTATGCCCTTATTAAAAGAGTACATTTTAATAGCCTTTAAATTCACTATATTTAATTACTGTAATAGATGAGCAATATTTAATGGTGTGGGCAGTAAGAACTTTTGAGTCCTCACCTGAAAATACATACGTCTGGCCTCTAGGAGGATATATTTCCATAAAATCACTATGAAAAAAAACCCATTTACATAATACATAGAGTATTTCAAAGGCAGAAAGTATTAAAACACTACCTAGTTTCTTTCTTCTTATTTTCAAGAATTCAATTGATAGCATGTGTTTATGGCTTGCTTAGGGAAATCCAGAAACAACCTCGGCTTCAGAATGATATCTGGAGTCCAAAATAAACCCTGAGAATGTTTAGAATCAGGTATTTTTATATACCAGCCCACATCATTTTTGGAGTTCATGCCTCTAACCTGTTTTATTCCTATATCCTAAGGGATAGAGTGATTCACAGTCATTGGTATGTTTCCAAGGGTTGCATCTGGCTCTGCAGAATCTTCAAATCCTTATTTTTGCATGGCAGAGAGAGAGAGAAACTGCTAAATAGGGTCATCCTGAACCGACGAAATGGCTTGAGAAGCAAGGAAACCGATTATACCCCGATGTTTCCTGCCAAGAAGAAATTACACAATTCTGGGAATTTAGGCAATCTTTGTTCTAGCACAATGAACGATTTAGTTATGATTTTTTAATCCCAGGATTTTTGTTGACAAAACACAAGAAAAAAATACACTCCAAACTCCATGGAATATATTCATCTGCTTTAGAGGAAGAACAGGTCTGAATATACTTCTAGTCCACAAGACTAAATGTTTACTACCACAAGAAAAGAGCCTCCTCACCTCCGTGACCAGAGTTGTTTGATGATTTTAATCTATAGCTTGTGAATGCCTTAGGATCCACAGAAAACACCACAGCTAATCCAATTAGCTAATGCCTGAAATGCTTTCCCTGCAGATTCTGCTGGTTTCCAAAGTACTTTCTCAAAATCCAGTATTTCATGTACTTGTGCATCAGTCATTTCTCTTTGTGTGCATCCAAACTGGATATGCTCAGATCACTTCAAAATGGACCATCTTTCTCTTCCCACTCTACTCATATGACCCATTCTTAATGATTAGATTCCTAGGGCCAACATTTTAAAGGGCCACCCTTCTGTGTGTGCAGTTAACACATTTTCAAATGCCAGTTGGCATATGTGTCTTCCTGTGGGGTAATTAGGCATGCAAATGTAGTAATTGCACATGCAAATTTCCCAGCCCAAAAAGAATGGGAGTTTTCAAAACTCAGTCCCAGAGTAGTCTCTCACCATCTCTCTGGAAGCTCCCTTCATTTGAAGCCAAGACTCAGGATGGGGTCCCAATTAATGTTTATCTTTAGCTACTTCTGTGATTTTAGTGTTTTTATATTTGAGAACTTTAATCTTTTTTCCCCTTAATTTTAAAATGTGTACTTTTTTCTATCCTCTATGTTGAGAACCCTCCTGTATAAACCATATGAAGCTGAAACATTGCTAAGGGCCAGTTATACTTGGTGATCAGGATTTGTGTCAGGTGCATGTTTTTGAAGCTCCCTAGGGGATTGCTATGTGAGTTTAAGGAAAGTAACTCTGCAGTGAGAGTCAAGAGACCAGAGTTCACATCCTAGCTCTGTCACTAGTTCTGTGACCTTAAACAAGACCCCCTAATCTCTCTGAGTTACAGTTTTCTGGTTGTAGTAGGAGGAGTTTTGTGGTTGTCTTATTTTGTTTTATATTATCTTGCAGTCCCCTTACCATTTAAAAAATTCTATGAACTGTAAAAACAAAGGTCATGTTTCCTGGTCATTTTTCTTAAAACACACACAGCTGAGATCCCTTAGCAGCAAATCAAGATATCCTCTGATTGGCTGAGGTACATAGGCTCTTGAAGCATTTCAAAATGCTCTTCCATTCAAGCATCACCTCCTAATCCACAGATTCTATCCATTTTCTGTTCTTTGGGGTTTTACTGGTTTGGTTCTTAAAAGGTTGTCTTAGACAAAAACTTTCATATAAGGTTTTGGTGACCCAATTGGTAACTTTGCTTAAATGTCACATAGATACCTGACTGGACAGGATCTTAAGAATCATTTGGTCCCAATTCATTATTTCACAGAAATGTATAAAAGGGCTCAGTTAACTAGTTAATTATTTCCCCCCCCCCCCAGCCTCTTTTTAAATTTACTTGTTCTTAGAAAGGCTTATATTTCTTTTGGGAGTTACAAGATTTTCCTCATGTTTGTATTTATTGTTTCAGCCCAAATATAGATTTTCAGCCAATTTATCCTATTGTGCCTCCTTCATAATCATTAGTTTCATAACGTTAGTCTATTCTAGATCAGAGCTGCCTAAATATGTTCCCTTTGCCAAGATTACAGCCTGTATCATAAATATATTTGTAATATTGTTGCAGAGACTGTTATTTTAATGTACATAAATTTTCATCGCATTAAACACTCAAATCTCTCATGTTAATAGTCCATTTGATTTTAACTTTGAAAAGTATTTTTTCAAATTTTATTTTTAAAAATGCGCTTAAGATATTAGACATCTCTATGTTTAACATGCAAGGATTTTTGCACTCATGTCATTTTAGAGTTTTGTCCTGATGGAAAATGCTGCTTTGGTCTGTGCTGACTGAATGTGAACAGCTCACTCTATAGAAGCTGTTTCTATCATATTTGTTTGAAACTCAAGACATCAAATTGAAGGTCTTTTGTTGCAAACCTCTAGCTAACTCTGGTGAACAAAGAGGTTTAATAAAGAATAGTGGATAATCTGAAAGATACAAGGTGTACAAAATGTGACCAAGACCGGCAGATTCCCGTCTTTGGGGACACAAAAACTCCACTTCTTTCTGAATATCATTCATTCTCCACTTTCTCCCAGTATTTTTCTTTATAGTCCCATAAATCAAGGCTTAGGTGAAGAACATTTTCAGGATTTTTCCCACAATGCCTTACGCGCTCTAGTCCTTCATTTTCTCCCTGTCTCATCATTGTAATTTTCCTGTTTGCTTCCTCTACTCCTGTTACCCTGGTCTCCTTACTGATATTCCTGCAACATGCCAGGCTGACATTGGTGGGAGTTCCTTCTACCTGGAGCTCCATTGTGTGTTTGCTTGGATAAACTTTTCTTATATCCTTCAAAGTTTGCCCAAATGTTATCTTTCCAAATTAAAACTGTGACTTGCCTCATCTCTGCCCCAGCAGTCATGACCCCTCTTAGCCAGTTTGTATTTTCTTCACTTCATAGGATTTAACACTTTCTCATATATAATATATTATGTCTTACTTATTAAGTTTATGGTTTATTGGGGTGCCTGGATCAGTCAGTTAGGTGTCTGACCCTTGATTTTGGCTCAGGTCATGATCCCAGGGACATGGGATTGAGCCCCATGTTGGGCTACGTGCTGAGTGTGGAGCCTGCTTGGGATTCTCTCCCTCCCTCTCTCTACCCCTCCCCTGCTCACATGCGTGCACTTTCTCTCTTAAATAAATAAACAAAATAGATAAATAAATAAAATAAATAGTGTATGGATTATCATCTGTCTCTCTCACCAGATCATAAGCCCAAGAATTGGTTTCATATGTCTTTTGTATATTAATGTGTCCTAATTGGTTAGAAGAGTGCCTGTCATGTAGAGGGCTTTCAGTAAACATTTGCTGAATTAATGAATAAATGGTGCTGCCTCTCTAACTCCATAGAACCTTAGAAGTTAAGAGCACTACCATCTGTTTTCTCAGTTTAAATTATCAACTGAATAAATAGAATATACTCTGCCTAGACAAAATCATTTTTCTTTTCTTTAAGGGTCCACTTGTGGTCAAATCTGTTGAGGCCACCATAACTGCATTCCTTGGCCCAGGTCCCATGCTGAAGATTATGTTGTCAAGGACATATTCTCTGAGTAGGTTGTAAGGAAGAGAAGATTTCTCCCTGCCCCATTCCTCTTCTGTCAAATCTCTGCTGTACCAAATTATTTTTATACACATACCCAAAGATCATATATGATTTAAGACATTAAAATAAGGATGAGGATTCATCAAATCTGTGTTTTATTTTAATGACAGAACCAAAGTGGATAGTTCCTAAAAAAGCTGAGATGATTAGGTGCAGAAGCATTTATACTGTATTGGATTCATTTCTGAAAATGTTCTCAATGTCTTCAAAGAATATTCACTTAGAAATTGAGAACTGTAGGTTCTACCCCTTGTTTTACCACATTGTGTGACCTCTTACAATTCCTTTCACTTTGTTGGCTTTTGATTTTTTCAAATGTAAAATGTGAGTGTTAGACTAGATGATCTTATCATTCTATGTATGATTCTATGATTTATATCATTCCTACAAAAGAAGAAAGTAATTAGTTCAGGCAATTTTATGAGCAAAAGAAATGAACCAAATAATTCGTTTGTTGACCTATAACTTGTTAGATATCTGTTTCCAAAATGAGAGTTGTCATCCGTCATCATCATTTTGTTATATGATAAAATAAAGCATTGCAATGGTGCCATTTGGAGAACTGGTCAAATGTTAATGTGATTGGTGCTGATTTTGCTATAGTGCCCTGATACTTACACAGTTGACTTTGTTGCAATTGACATTGAATACAGTTAACTGCACAAATGCAAGTAGAGTAAAACGAAAGAGGAAATAAGCATTAAAAAGAGATACATATATTCTTAATTTTTAAAATTTTAACTTGTATGTATTTTGAGAGATAAAGACAGAATGGGAGTGGGGGGAGGGGCAACGTGAGAAGAATGAGAGAATCCCAAGCAGGCTCTGCTCTTTCTGCACAGAACCTGACATATGGCTTGATCCCACAAAACTGTGAGATCATGACCTGAGCCGAAAATCAACTGATGGAGCACCCAGTGACCCATTCTAATTTTTTTAAATCAATTTTTTTTTTTGAGAGAGAGAGACAGCACAGGAGGGACAGAGAGAGGAGAGAAAGAATCCCTAAGCAGGCTTTTGCACTGTTAGTATAGAGTCCATTGTGGGGCTCAGTCTCATGAACCGTGAAATCATGACCTGAGCGAAAATCAAGGCTCAAGATGGTTTAAACCAACTGAGACACCCAACACCCCCCCATTCTTAAATTTTTTTAAAGAAATTTTATTCAGTGCAGTTTCTAAGCATAAATATCAATGAATATATATTGCTTGTCCAGCTAGACTCTAATATCTTAGACTTTTTCTGACTTAATCTAGAATATCTTCTTCAAGTGTGTTATTCACAAAAGATTAATAAGAATTTGTAATTCTGTGACAAATAATATATGAGCAAATCATAACTCAATATGCTCTCTCTATCCTGGATCCTTAATAATTAATTGTCAAATTGATTTTTTGTGTATATCTTTACCATTCTTTTTTCAGTATTCCATTGAATATTTATAAAGGTCTGTGTAAGTACTAGCATCAGAGAAAATCACGTGAATAAGACAAAATTCTTGCCTTTAGAGAATTTGTATTCTAGTTGGTAGGTTTGAATTGTAAACATATATTGAAACTAGATGTACATAAACAAATTTCTGGGAACATTGAAAAGAATGCAAATAATTAAGATTGTTCTTAACCATATACCAAATGGAGGAGATGATGCTTTCTTAGAATTAACATATAGTTGAAAGAAGCAAGTCCTGGCTACTCAAGGCTGAGGAAAGGGCTGTTTGGAGGTGATGACAGTGAACAGGTTCAGTGCTCAGCATTTCAATGCATGGAGTTTATGTGTGTGTAGCAGGGTTGGGGGGAAGGGCGGGATACACTCACTGAAAGAGAAGAGTAAGCAGAAGGTTTCCAATGATCTTGCAAAAGAAAGGATATTCTAATCAGTGGGTTAGCTTCTTAATATGTACATTTAAAGAATATCTTTTTGGCTATGTCAAGAATGTCCATTTAGAGCATTCACAGACCAGTTAAGGACATCAATGAATCTCAGCATTATTCACTAATATGCTAGGGGAAAGCAGTGTGCTTTTTAAAAAAAAAAGTTCTGAGCACGGGGTGCCTGGGTTGCTCAGTTGGTTGCTCTCAGTTTCGGCTCAGGTCCTGATCTCAAGGTTTTATGAGTTCGGTCCCACATGGGGCTCTATGCTGGCAGCAGAGAGTCTGCTTGGGATTATGTCTCTCCCTCTGTCTCTACCCCTCCCCTGCTCACATTGTCTCTGTATCTCTCAAAAGAAATAAATAAACCTAAGGAAAAAAAAGTGTGAGCAAGCCTTCATCATCCTGCTACAGTTCCTATGCATTCATAGTTTATGTTTAATTATTTAAATTGATTTTGTCTATATTTCTTAAAACCAATAAATAATTATTGTAATTAATAGAATTTAGTAACTCTTCAAAAAGCTGTAAGTATATATATCATTTTCATCACCATACCTATTATGTCTCATAATATACCAACAAAAAAAGGCCTACGAAACCCCTCTGTCATCTTATTACTAGAATTCCTACTCTTGATTCTCTCTTACATACCAGTGTCGACAGCAGAGTGATTACCTCCTCCGTTATGTGAGTTACGTTGCAGAACAAAACTGAAAAAGAAATAGACCTACCATGCACCTGAACAAAAGCTCCAAGGGAGTTCTGGGCACTACTCAGGGGTATATAGGGGAAACACTCTAGTAAGTTTGCATTAAGCTATAGTAGCATACTCTAATAAATTTAAAATTATAAAAAGCAAACATGCAAACAAAATTCAGGCACATTGTCACACCACAGTGTTTCTGTCTGGCTTAGTGATGTTCACTAATTGCTGGTGATAATGATGTTTTTGTTACTGACGATGATAATGGTGATGATGACAATAATGATGGAGATGATATTGCTATCCTAATGACAAAATTTGACCTTTATGGTTCATTTTGGGTGTATGTCTCCTTCAGCATCCAACTGAGTGAGTCCCCGTGAGTATGCTCAAACAATCATACAGCCAATTATGAGAAACTTTTTTCCTTGAACCATAATCCTAGCTGGAACAACATAATACTAAAATACCAATTAAATGCTTCCAACTTTTAAACCCAGTGTACATTATCACAGGTTACTATTTTTTTGATGATTTCTTAATTTGCACCTAGCATAAGTGGTACATACACAGTCAAGTTAACGTTACCTCCTACAAGGCCGAACATTTCCCCTGAGTGTGTTTCCCATCCAGAGAATGTGTGAGGATGCCTGTGTATGCACTTGCATGTTGGTTTTAGTTTGGTAATTCTTTTTATATCTTTATTTCCCTCCTATTGTACAAGCTTTTTATTGGAATCAAGCACTGTTAACAAACATGAGACCCCCCAGGGAGCCTGGAGTGGTTTGGCAAAAAGAAAAAAAAAATCCCAGCTTGCTGTTCAGTGGGACTTTGCCAAGCCAACATAGCTCTAATTGCATCTTTCCACTGGTTTACCCCATCCACCGCCTCTCCCTTCTTCCCAATAGTCTTTTGTGTGTACTGAAAAAAAATATGTTATTATAGCGAGTACTGTATGTTTACAATGAATTTCAGTGGATTTGGTAGCCAAAAAGATGTAGACTTTTTTTTTTATTAGCAGTAGCTTTCCAATGGAGATAATATTTATAGAATAGGCCTGCTTGTTTGTATTTTCCAAGATAAATAAAATGAATAATATCCAAACATGATAATCAACATGTCATTTTCCAAGTACATTGGCATTTAGCATGAATGCTTGCTACATACTTATTCTGTAAGGAGTAAAGGATAGGCATTAGTACCAACTCCCTGGGGAATGGTATTTTCAGCATTATTTCAATATGAACAATCTTCTTTTGTTTATAGCAGGTATAATGTAACTGTAGGAGGAAAATGAAAAATTGCAAATGAATGCAAAGTTTTCATCAAACCCTTTTGGCATGAGAATAGTTCTGTACCTTTTGTTGCTGTCATTTCATTCTCTGGGTAATAGAATATGTTTGAAGGTGGATTCTTTAGCCTTTATTTTATTTTCTGCATGCTACAGGAGCTTTTTAGTATGTGTTCATTACTTAATCTGTTTTTGTTTTTTCTTGAGAAGGCCACATGATGCCTGTCCATTCATGATTTTTCAGATGCACCTATACATGCGTGTTCAGATTTTCTGAGACAGAATGAGGATTTCAGTTTACTGATTTCCTACATTTGTAACTGTGGTTAGAGCAAAGAACTTGAGCTTTTGTATGGCATGTGGGAAAGAGTTCTTGCTCAAGAACTCTGCCCTGGTTGAACAGTCAGATTCTGCCACTTCTTAGCTAGATGATCTTCAAAATAATAAAAGCCTTCATAAACTTCAACATGTGCATATGCAAAATGGGAATATGCCTCCCCTGATAATTAAGGGGCTTGATGGAGATGATGTAAGTGGAGGAGTTTTCACATAGCAAGCTTTCTGTACCTGCTAGATCTCTCTACTTGTCAACTTTTCATCCTTGTCTACTTGATACAGGGTTTAGGTGACCTTGTGTTAGCATCGGTGTTATTATCAAAGGTAACATTTAAAATCTTCTGATGTTCTGTCTCTAGGTAAATTTCTGTACAAAACACGTTTGCCACGGCGTGCTGGTAAATCTTTAACAACTAGCAAGAGGGGAGAGGGATGGGACAGAGGGTCTCTGTTTTAAATTACTAGCTGATTTTTGTCCTCTAAAGGTACACACCTGGGTCAATTTCAAGCTCTTAATATAACATCACTGAGCACAGAGCTGGTGAGAGATGCACAGGAGCCCATCTTTGTACAGCATTTCCACCACATAGATAAAATAGATGTAAATAATCTCAAGAGCAGATAATCGTGAGATGTAGTAAAACAGGTGGAAATTGATGAGTTGTAAATATTTATTATCTTTGTTAATATAATTTATTTAATTGAATGTTTATACGATTTAGCTAATAATGGCGATGTTTAGCAATTAGCTTACAAAATTCCTGAAAATTTCACTTTCTGCTCTCACAAGCCAGCGCCAGCAGGCTTCATTATACCTCTGCGTGTTTGCCAGGACTCTCGGTCCTTTGAAGTTAGTTGTATGAGGTAGAATTAAAGCCAAGCATTCCTCTAAGGAGAGAGTACACTGACGCACAGGATAAGTAAATCATTCACGTGAACAAATAGTCAAGTAAATGTAAGTGGCATGACACTAGGTATGGAGAGTTTATGTGTAGAAACAATGAGACCCATGGGAAATCACTACCTCTCAACTAATTAGTTGAGGACAGATCCCACTGGCCAGAGTGCATCCCCAGAGAAATGGCCTTCTTGCCAAGACCCTTATGGAATATTCTGCCCACTCTGCCCTGGAAGAGTTTGAGGGCGGAATGTATAGCCCATTTATTTAAATTGGTATGTCTAAGGGGTTATGTTTTAGGATTGTGGCCCTTGAAGATGGTATTTGAATGTATTGTTTTAATGAGCTTAATTTGTCTAGTTATTTGTATCTCTACAAGTTGTTTTGCTTATTGATCTGTTTGTTTTGCCTTAAATTGTGCTTGTATGTGTATTTATCATGCAGATTATACCTGTTTGTATACATCAATAAATGCAATTTAAAAAAGTGATTAAAAATCGTATCAACATGAATAAATCGTGTTTGGGTGTCCAAGAAATAAGTGCTGGATAAGGTCATTTAAGCAATCCCATTTTTCAGAGGATGAGGTGTTGGTTTTCATTACTTAACTCCTCTGAGACATTTTCCTAGACCATACTGGACAGACAGTCAAGCTACCTGTCTTTCATGATGATGTTGCTTAATCCTACAGAAAGGCAATTTATCTTTTTCTGGGTGTAAGTTTCACCTCCCAGGGTTTCAAACTATATCCAGGCCAAGATAATTGATGACCTTAATATCACTATTTGAGCTCTGCTGGTGGCATGCTGAGACCTATTTCCTTGAGGCAGAAACCTAATGACCCACCCCTTCTCTCCTGAACTCCAGTAGAGATTTCAATCTCTGTAAATCATAATGAAAAAAATAAGTTACAAAATGATTTTCTAAGAATGAACTATACATTTGCATATACCCATTTGTTTGACTGGTAAACTGTGGCAGATCACTTGAATGGGGTTCTGTAGGTTGACTTTTATGTTCTGCATTTCCTTTTCACATGTTCTGAATTCCTTTAAAGTATACAGAGCTCCCTTCAATTAAATCTAAGAGGAAAAATGTGTATAACAAATTCCCATAATTTTGCTGAATCTTTCTGATCACAGTTGCTATGATTATATTTTTTTTTACCAGATAAATTTACCAGGTTGAAGATGAAAGACTATTTTATAGAAGACATTTTATTTATTTTTTAATCTCAAGGAATCTTTGAGGTTATCTAGTACTTTGTTCTCAATGTGTATGTGATAAAATTGAGATTTATAAGAGGTTCAACATGCCAGCCAAGATCACAAACTTCAGTAAAAAATCTGAAATTTGAATAAATCTCTTTATCATACTGTCCTCCTTTATACTGTTCAAGCCTTCGCATTTCTTCCTTTTATGGGACCTTCATAGGACCTTCTGCCTGCAGTACTTCTTTACCCGGCTGCTTCTGACACTGAAGTCCTATCCCAAGGGCTTTACCATATTCTAATTTCCTGTCCCTGATATTTTTTCTTCACAACACTCATCACCATTTGTGATTGCTTGTCTTTTGTACTTGTTTGTTAAGCTGTTTATTGTCTTATCATATCCACTGTAAGCTTCATGTCAGCTAGCCAATATCTGGTTACAAAGGGAGGGAGGGAGGCAGGGAAGAGGAAAGGAAAGGGAAGGGAAGGGAAGGGAAGGGAAGGGAAGGGAAGGGAAGGGAAGGGAAGGGAAGGAAGGAAAAAAGAACTAACAAAAGAAGGGAATGGGAGGAGAAGGAAAGAAAGAGAAATCATAACTTTTCCATCAAACCACTAGGTAAGAACAAATTAGATATATTCCTACATAAAAGTAGGGGATGTCTGGGGAAGGTTTTTCAAATGATTATTTTTAAACTAGTTGTCTTCAATAATGTAATTAGCAACATTAAAGATGACTATGCCTACAAATATAGTCTCTTTCTCTTCCCCACCAAGGGCAGAGATTCCTAAGCTATTAATAAGAGATTTTGTTCCTAAACTCAAGCTTGACCTAGAGTTAGTCTCAAAGCAGAACTCTAGGCAATCACTCTAAATGGGTTTGCAAAAATGATTTGCCATTTTTGGCCTATAGGATATTACTAAATAGTTTTGTGTTTTGGTTTTTGTCTTTTCATTTTTAGTAAGATGATCACCTATAATGTGGGCACAAAGAACTGGAGATATTTATATCTGGATGTCTTCAATAGTAGTCATTAAATGATATAAATAAAGTGTATTCAGAAGTATTGAATAAATAAAGAGAAATATACATATCATTAATCATGTATTTATTCTATTTTTCTATATATCCTAATATGGGTAGGATGGAAAAAAACTCTAATGCAGGCAATTGTAAACTAATTTTAGAAAGTTCAAAATTATAGCAACTTGGATCTCTTTATAAAACAATATGGATTTGGGGCGCCTGGGTGGCGCAGTCGGTTAAGCGTCCGACTTCAGCCAGGTCACGATCTCACGGTCTGTGAGTTCGAGCCCCGCGTCAGGCTCTGGGCTGATGGCTCGGAGCCTGGAGCCTGTTTCCGATTCTGTGTCTCCCTCTCTCTCTGCCCCTCCCCCGTTCATGCTCTGTCTCTGTCTGTCCCAAAAATAAATAAAAACGTTGAAAAAAACAAAACAAAACAATATGGATTTACACAATCAGGTTGAATTATAAATCAATGGAACTTTGCTCTTATAGACCTATGTTTTTCTGAATAAGCAAAAACATTGGACAGATAATATTTTTCTTTGGTGCTTTACTTCCCCTTTTTAACCAGAAACTTTTGCACGATTTGTGCTTTCTCTTCCTTCGTCCATACTACTAGAAGAGCTTAAGAAAAACTTATGAGAATCGACCTAAGAGTAATAGTACATTTGCCATCAAAACATTTTTTGAGGTATTTTTTTCTTGAATAATGCTATCTGGTTGTATGATCCATTTCTTTTTTTTTTTTTTTTTTCAACATTTATTTATTTTTGGGACAGAGAGAGACAGAGCATGAACGGGGGAGGGACAGGGAGAGAGGGAGACACAGAATCGGAAACAGGCTCCAGGCTCTGAGCCATCAGCCCAGAGCCCGACGCGGGGCTCGAACTCACGGACCGCGAGATCGTGACCTGGCTGAAGTCGGACGCTTAACCGACTGCGCCACCCAGGCGCCCCTGTATGATCCATTTCTAGAAGGTTAATCTTTTTTTTTATTATTTAATTTTCCATTTTTTTTTAAATTTCTCACTGTCAAAAGAGTGTAGATAGCATGTCCCTGTAGCATAATTAACCACAAACATAAAAATGAAATAAAATGAAAAATAAGTGACTTTCTATGTGCTCAGTACCCAGATTTACAAATAAGAAATCACCAAGACTTTCTGCATTCCTCCCTCAGTCCCAGTTACCACTATTGTGCATCTATGTTAATTAATACCCTGCATTCTTTGTAATTTTGCCACATATATATGGTTCAAAAACAACATGTTTATTTTCAATCAGCTTCCTCAAGGTATATTTTACATATAATGGAAGTGTCCCAATTTAATTTTGTAGTTTGCTGAGTTTTGATTGATATAGTCAATACATTATACTATGTCAAGATGTAGAATGTATCCTTCACCATGAAAAGTTTTCTTGAGCCTCTTTGTCAACAGTCCTCTGCACCCAAATGGACCCTTGGTAAGCTTGATTAACCTTCTGTCATTCTAGTTTTGCCATATCTAGAATATCATATACATGGACTAATTTAGTACATAGTCTGGCTTCTTTTGCTTTAATATAACACTTCTGAGAGTCATTCATATTGTGTTTATCAGCAGTACATCTTTTAAAGTGTTCAGTAGTATTCCACTGTATGGATATACTATTCATTTTTTGATTTCTCCATTCATTAGTTGATAGACACTTTGGTTATTTCAGGTTAGCTGTTATGAATAAAGATACTATAAATATTTTCACACTATTTGTTTATGAACATATGTTTTTATTCCTCTTGGGTAAGTACCTGGGAGGGGTTTTGCTGAGTAGCATGGAAAATATAAGATTAACTTAAAATAAAAAACAAAAAATTACCAAATTGTTTTCCAAAGTATCTGTACCATTTTGCCTCTGTCAACAATGTATGTTTTAGTTACTCCAAATTCTTGGCAGCAGTTAACATTATCTTCGTAGTCTTTTTCATTTTAACCATTCTAGTGGGTTTGTAGTGATAGCTAATTGAGATTTTAATTTAATTCTATCAACTAGTAATGATGTTTAGCATATTTTATGATATTTAAGCACAGTTTATATATTTGCTTTATGAATGTCAAATCTTTTGTACATTTTGTTTTTAGTCATGTTTGTTTTTTTATCACTGAGTTTTAGAAGTTTTTAAAATATATTATAGATAAAAATAATTTATCAGATATGTGATATGCAAATATTTTCCCATAGTCTTTTCCTTACCTTCTCATATTCTGAATATCATCTTTAAAAGAGCAGAAGATTTTACTTTTGAGAAAGCCCTATTTGGATACATTTTTTCCCTTATGGTTGATATTTTTTATCTTGGAAATAATTACTTTTTCTGAGGTTATATTCACTCTTTTGTTTTCTTCTAGAAGTTATATTGCTTTAGTGTTTATGTTTAGATCCATGATTCACTGAGATCATTCTTTTATATCGCTCAAGGTGAACATCAAGGTTTATTTCCTTTGTCCATATGGACATCCAGTTCTTCAAAGCACTCTTGATTTCCTTTTTTTTTTTTTTCTTTGAATTTACTACCATTTTTCCATTGAATATCTTGGCTCCTTTTTTGGAAATATCCAGATTTCCTCTTCTGCTTTGATGATTTATATGTTTATTTTATACTATACCACCTTTACTTGATTATTGTAGCTTTATAATAAGTTTGTAAATGAAGTACTCCAAATTTATTCTTCTTTGTTGAAATTGTTTTGACTATTCTACATTCTTTGCATTTCCATGTTAATTTTAGAATAAGCTTTTAAATTTCTACCAAAAAGATCCTGTATAGATATGATTGGGATTGTGTTGAATCTATAGATTTTCTTTATGGTAGTAAAATATAATATCATAATATTTATTATTTTATGTCTAATTTCAGTGACATTAAGTACATTCACATTGTTGTACAGTCATCCCTACCATCCATCTCTGGAACGTTTTCATCTTCCCAAACTGAAACCCCGTGCTCATTTAACAATAGTTCTCCATTCTTTCTTTCTTCAGCCTCTTGTAACCTCCATTTTACTTTCTGTCTCTGTTAATTTGAATATTCTAGGGGTGCCTGGGTGGCTCAGTGGATTAAGCCTCCGACTTTGGCTCAGGTCAGGATCTCATAGCTTGTGAGTTCAAGCCCCACGTTGGGCTCTGTGCTAAGGGCTCAGAGCCTAGAGTCTGCTTCCAATTCTGTGTCTCCCTCTCTCTCAGCCCCTCCCCCACTCACATTTGGTTCATCTCTCTCTCAAACTAAATAAACATTAAAATTTTTTAAAAAATATTCTACATACTTCATTTAACTGAAACCATTATATGTTTCCTATTTTTCTGACTTATTTCACTTAAAATAATGTCTTCAAGGTTAATTCATGTTGCAACAATATTTTTTAAGGCTAAATAATATTCCATTTTGAGTATATACCACATTTTGTTTATCCATTCATCCATTAAGGGACTTTTGTAATTTCTACCTTCAGCTATTGTGAATATGCTGCTGTTAACATGGATGTACAAATTTTTGTTTGAGTCCTTGTTTTAAATTATTTTGGGTAGGTTTCCAGAAGCTGAATTGCTGGATCATATGGTAATTTTATATTAAATGTTTTTTAAAGAACCCCTGTATTGTTTTCCACAGTGGCTCTACTATTTTACATTTCCACCAACAGTACAGAAGTTTCTCCTCATCCTACCCAAACTTATTTCCTATTTCTCCTAATAATAACCATCCTATTGAGTGTGAAGTGATATCTCATTGTGGTTTACATATGCATTTCCATAATTATTTATGATATTGAATTCCCAATGAAAGTCCAGGAACAGATGGCTTCATAGGCAAATCCTACCAAACCATTTAAAGAAGAGCTAATACTTATCCTTCTCAAATTATTCCAAATAATTGAAGAGGAAAGAATGTTTCCAAATTTACTCTACAGGGTCATATTACCCTGACACCAACACTAGACAAAAGGATTTAAAAAAAAAAAGATATTAGAGCCTGATATCCTTGGGGAACATGGATGCAAAAATTCTGAATACAGTGTTAGCCAATTGAACTCAACAATATATTAAAGGATCATATGCCACAATCAAGTGAGATTTAGTCCAAGGATGCAAGAATGGTTCAATATCCACAAATGAAACAGTGTGATGTAATACCACATTAATAAAATTAAGGGAAAAATTCAGATGATCATCTCAAGAGATACAAAAAAAGAATGTGACAAAATTTAACACCATTTGTGATCAAAACTTTCAGCAAAGTGGGTATAGAGGGAACATATCTCAACATAATAAAGACCATATATGACAAACTTAACAGCTAACATCATAATCAATGGTAAAAAGCTGAAAGTTTTTCCTATAAGATCAGGAATAAGACAAGGATGTGTAGTCTCATCACTTTCATTCAACATATTAGAAGTCTTAGCCACAGCAGTCAAACAAGAAAAACAGAAAGCATAAAAATTGGTAAGGAAGGAGTAAAACTGTCACTATTTGCAGATGACATAATAATACATATAGAAAACCTTAAAGACCCCACTAAAATTTTAGAATTAATAAATGAATTCAGTAAAGTTGAAGGATAAAAAATTAATATACAGAAATTGGTTATGTTTCTATACACTAAAAATGAACTATCAGAAAGAGAAATTAAGAAAACAATCCCATTTAAAATAACACCAGAAAAAATAAAAAAACTTAGGAATAAATTTAACCAAAGAAGTGAAAGACCTGTACTCTGAAAACTATAAGACATTGATGAAAGAAACTGAATATGACACAAACAATGGAAACATATACCATGTTCATAGAGTGGAAGAATTAATATTGCTAAAATGTCCATACAACACAAAGCAGTATACGGATTCAATGCAATCCCTATCAAAATACCAATAACATTATTCTCAGAACTAGAATCAATCCTCAAATTAGAAGACCATGAAGAGCCAAAGCAGTCTTGAAAAAGAAGAACAAAGCTCCCAGATTTCAAGATGTAGTACAAAGCTGTAGTAATAAAAACAGTATGGTACTGGCACAGAAACAGACACATCAATCAGAAGAACATATTGGAGAACCTGGAAATAAACCCATGCTTATATATTCATTATATATTCAATTAGTCTATGACAAAGAAGGCAAGAATATGCAATGGGGAAAAGGCAGTCTCTTTAATAAATGGTGTTAGAAAAACAGCTACGTGCAAAAGAATGAAACTGGACCATACTCTTATAAAACTCCTAGAAGAAATCAGAGGCAGTAAACTTCTGATCATTGGTTTTTCAAACATCCGAATATATATATTTGGATCTGTCTTCTCAAGCAAGAGAAACAAAAGCAAAAATAAACAATTGCAACTCTAGCAAACTAAAAGGTTTTGTGCAGAGAAGGAAACCATTAACAAAATGGAAAGGCCACCTACTGAATGGCAGAAGATATTTGCAAATGATACATCCAAAATATATAGAGAACTCATACAATTCAACATGGAAGGGAAGGGAAGGAAGGAATAAAGAAAGAAGGAAGAGAAAGAAGGAAAGAAAGAAAAGAAGAAAGTTAAAAAGTGGGTAGAGAATCTGAACATTTTTCTAAAGAAGACATTGATGGACGACAGACAAATGAAAAGATGCTCAGCATTATTAAGCATCAGGAAAATGCAAATCAAAACCACAGTGAGTTATCACCTCGCACCACTCAGAATGGTAATATCCAAAACACAAGAAATAACAAATATTGGCAAGGGTGTGGGAAAAGGCAACATTTGTGCATTGTGAATGGGAATGTAAATTGGTACAGCCAGTATGGAGGTTCCTCAGAAAATTAAAAATAGAAATACATCTATACTTCAATAAAAAATCTATTAATCAATCTATGTGGCTATTCAAATTATTTGTTTCTTCCTTAGTGAGATTTGATAATTTATGTATTTCAAAGAGTTTCCATTCCCTTTAAGTTATCAAATTTATATATATAATTTTATATATTTATATAATATATATTATATGGTAATTATATATGTATTTTTTTAAATTTCCTAAATCCATAGTGACAACCCATCTTTCATTCCTGATACTTTGCTGCCTTTTTTTAAAAAAGAAATCCATCCATCTGGCTGGAAGTTTATCAATTTCATTGATCTTTTAACATACTAAGCTTTTCAATTCATTGATTATTTCTGTCCTGTTGTCTGGTTTCAATTGTGATAATTTCTACACTTATCCTTATTATTTTCTTCCTTCTCCTTTACTTTTCATTATTTCAAGTTTTTATTTCAATTCCAGTTAGTAACATATAACGTAATACTAGTTTCAGGAGTAGAATTTACTGATTTAATCACTTACATACAACAGCCAGTGCTCATCACAAGTGCCCTCCTTAATACCTATCACCAATTTAGCCCTCCCCCCCACTGCACTGCCTACCTCTCTCTCCAGCAACCCTCAGTTTGTTCTCTATGGTTAAGAGTCTGTTTTACGGTTTGCCTGTCTCTTTTGTTTACCCCCCATGTTCATCTGTTTTGTTTCTTAAATTCCACATGTGAGTGAAATCATATGGTATTTATCTTTCTCTGACTTATTTTGTGTGGCAAAATATACTTTAGCTCCATTCATGTCATTACAAATGACAAGAAATCATTCTTTTTTATGGCTGAGTAATATTCCGAGAGAGAGAGAGAGAGAGAGAGAGAGAGAGAGAGAGAGATCTTCTTTTATCCATTTATCAGTCAATGAACATTTAGGCTCTTTTCATAATATGGCTATTGTTGATAATGCTTTATAAATATTGAGGTGCGTATGTGTCTTCAAATCATTATTTGTGTATCCTTTGGGTAGTGCAATTGCTGAATTGTAGGGTAGTTCTGTTTTTAACTTTTTGAGGAACCTGCATAGCATACTGTCTTCCAGAGTGGCTGCACCAATTTTCATTCCCATCAGCAACGTAAGAAGGTTCCCCTTTCTCTGTGTCTTTGCCAACATCTGTTGTTTCCTGAGTTGTTAATTTTAGCCATTCTGACAGGTGTATGGTAATATCTCATAGTTTTGATTTGTATTTCCCTGATGATGAATGACGTTGACCATCTTTTCATGTGTCATTTGGAAAACATGCCTATTCATGTCTTCTGCCCATTTCTTAACTGGGTTATTTGATTTTTGGGTACTGAGTTTGATAAGTACTTTACAGAATTTGGATACTCATCCTTTATCAGATATTTCATTTGCAAATATCTTCTCCTATTCCAAAGATAGCCTTTTAGGAAACCATCAAAACCCTAGAGGAGAACACAGGTAGCAGCCTCTTCACATTGGCCCTAGCAACTTCTTACTAGATGTGTTTCCAGAAGCAAGGGAAATAAAAGCAAGAATAAACTATTGGGACTTCAAGATAAAAAGCTTCTACACAACGAAAGAAACAATCAACAAACCTAAAAGGCAACCTGCTTACTTTTCTTTTAATATGATCTTTCTTCCCTAATTTCTTTAAGGTGGAAGCTCAGATTGTTGTTTTTTAGAAGTTCTTCTTTTTAATGTAAACATTGTATTAAGGGCTTAGGGTGTTCCCATTACCATCCCTTCACAATTCATATGTTGAAATTTTAAACCCCAGTACTTCAGAATGTGACTGTATTTACAGATGGGGCCTTTAAAGTGGTTATTAAAATAAAATGAAATCATGTGGGTAGACACTAATCCAGTATAACTGGTACCCTTATAAGAAGAGGAAATTAGGACACAGATAGTGTGATATTGTGATTTATAATAAGAATATACATTTGGTCTTCACTCCTGTTTTTGGCACAAAGCTCCTAAAATTTTTGGAATTTCCTGTGATGAGAGTGATAAAACATTCTTTGTTGTTAATAAGGTGACTTTTGGAAAATACCTAAGGATGGGGTCTGGTTAATAGGGGTGCCACCTATTGTATGAAAGGGTTGGAACTTTCAGTATCACCCTCCTGACATCCAAGGAGGGGAGAGAGGCAGGAGATTGAGTTCAGTCACCAATGACCAATGAATTAATCAATCGTGTCTATGAAGCTTCTATAAAATGCCCCAAAAACAGGATCTGGAGAGCTTATGAGTTTGTGGGCATGTGGAAATTTGGAGAGAGTAGCACATCCAGAGAGAGTATGGGAAGCTCCTCACTCTTTCCTCATACATTACCTATGCATATCTTATATCTAGCTGTTCCTGAGTTGTATCCATTTATAATAATCTGGTAATCTAATAAGTAAAATGCTTCTCTGAGTTCTGTGAGCTGATCTAGCAAATTAATCAAACCTGAGGAGGGCGGGGGGGGGGGGCGGTGCGGGGGGCGGCGGTCACTGGAACCTCCAATCTATAGCCAGTCTGTCAGAAACACATGTGACAGTCTGGACTTGCAATTGGTTTCTGAAGTGCAGGGAGGGAGGGGGCAGTCTTGTAGGATTGAGTCCTTAACTTGTGGGATCTGGCACTATCTCTAGGTAGTGTCAGAATTGAGTAATTGAGTTGAAATGGAGAACAGCTAGTTGGAGCAATTATTGGAGAAGAATTGCTTGGTGGTATGGAAAAAAATCACACACTGTAACTGGTGTCAGAATGGTAGACATGCAGAGGAGGAAGATCAAATGAACATCAAGATGGCTATCCCCAAACCAAAGAGAGAGGCCTCAGAGGAAACCAACCTCTTGCCAAACTCTTGATCTTAGTCTTCTAGCCTCCATAACTCTGAGAAAATAAATACCTTGATTAAGCCACTTAGTCTGTGGTACTTCAGGCAGGCCCAGCAAATTAATTGTTTTAATTCATTCTCCTCATTTTGATATATTATTTTTCTATTTTAATTTAAAATACTTAATTTCCTTATCTGACCCTTGGTTTGTTTAGAAGTACATTATACAATTGCCATACATTTGTGGATTATCATGATAGTTTTTAACTGATTTTCTTTTCTTTTTTTCTCTTTTCTTTTTTCTTTTCTTTCCCTTTCCCTTTCCCTTTCCCTTTCCCTTTCCCTTTCCCTTTCCCTTTGCCTTTCCCTTTGCTTTTGCCTTTGCCTTTGCCTTTGCCTTTCCCTTTCCCTTTGCCTTTGCCTTTGCCTTTCTCTTTCCCTTTCCCCTTCTTTTTCTCTTTCCCTTTCTCTTTCTTTCTTTTCTTTTTGTGTTTAGTGTGTTCAGGGAGCATATATTATATGCCTTGCTTTTCACCCCAGAATATGGTTTATCTTTCTCAATATTCCATGTTTACTTGTGAATGTATATTCTGCTGTTGTGGGTCTAGCGTTCCAAAATATCAGTTAGGTCAAATTAGTTGATATATTGTATAAATTTTCTCTATTCTTGCGTGATCTTGACTATATGTTCTACCAATTCCTGAGAAAAGAGTGCTGGAATCTCAAACTATAATTGTCAATTTTAGTTCTTGTGTTAGTTCTGTCAGTTTTTGCCTCATGTTTTGTTTTTGTTTTTGTTTTTGTTTTATTCTGATATTAAAGTACATACACAAGTAAGATTGTTATGGGTTTTTTTTAATGAATTGGCCCCTTTTTCATGATAATAAGTTCCTCTTTATTATTGTTAATATTTTTGTTTGATAATTTCTGGGGCACCTGGGTGGCTCAGTCTATTTAGCGTCCAACTTTGGCTTGGTCATGATCTTGCAGTTCACAAGTTCAAGCCTCACATTGGGCTCACTACTGTCAGCCTGTCAGCACAGAGTCTGTTTTGGGTCCTCTATCCCCATCTTTGTATCCCTCCCCTGCTTGCACTCTCTCAAAAATAAATAAACATTAAAAAAAAGAAATGTATTTTTATAACATTATTATAGATTTTCAGCTTTCTTTTGGTTAGTCATGTGGTATGTTTTTTCCAACCTGTTATTTTTAACAAATATTAAGTACATCTTTATATATATATATATATATATATATATATATATATATATATATGTTGTATAAACTTTGTTTATAGCTTAGTCTCATATTTTATTCAATCTGAAATTTTCTGTCCTTTGAAATATTTGAATGATTTTCATTTAGTGTGTTTGCTGATATGGTTATATTTAAATCTACCATTTTGTGGGGCACTTGGTGGCTTAGTTGGTGAAGTGCCTGTCTCTTGATTTTGGCTCAGGTGATGATCTTGCAGTGTGTGGGATCGAGCCCTCTGTCAGTGCAGAGCCTGCTTTGGATTCTCTCTCTCCCTCTCTCTCTGTCCCACCTGCTCACTCCTCTCTTTCTCTCTCAAAATAAATAAATAAACTTAAATTGAAATCTACCATTTTGTTGTTTTCTGTTTATACAATATATCCTTTCTTTCTTTTCCTTCTTTTCCTTCCTTCTTTTGGATTGTTTGAGTGCTTTATGATTATATATTATCTCCACTATTAGATTATTGTCTATTCCTCTTTGTATGGTTTCAGTGGTACTCTAGCTTTAACAAAACCAATTTTCATTTTAATTACTATCATGCCAGTTCACAAAGAATGAAAGAACTTTCAACATGTACCTCCTTTTTATATCTCCTCTCTTTTCTGTTTTTATAACATATTTACCTGCAGATGTTATAAAAGTTAAAACACGTTGCTATTATTTTTTATTTAAATAGTTAATTATCTTTCATAGAGATTAAAATGAGAGAAAATTTTTGCATGTTACTACTTGTTTACCATGTGTCGTTCTCATTATTTCCTATGCAGATTCAAATTTCCATCTGGTATCATTTTCCTTTTGATGGAAGAGTTTCCTGTAACGTTTCTTAGTTTGGTAAGCTGGTGGTGAATTCTCTCAGCTTTTATTTTCTGAAAAAGGCTTCATTTTGTCTTCACTTTTGATAGTTTGTTAATTATAGACTTCTAGGTTGACAATTGTTCATTCCTCCCCTACCCCCAAAATTAAATGTGTTATT
The DNA here is from genome assembly GCF_007474595.2 of Lynx canadensis. Taxonomy (NCBI): domain Eukaryota; kingdom Metazoa; phylum Chordata; class Mammalia; order Carnivora; family Felidae; genus Lynx; species Lynx canadensis. The sequence continues at coordinate 136,984,500 of NC_044310.1, read as the reverse complement.
CCATTGCCTTTAGCCAAACATAGTTTCAGAAAACAAGTCTGCTGTTATTTTTTTAATCTTTGATCTGTGTTTATTATGTCTGTGTCTATAAAACATATAAAAAATGTCTCTTTTCTCTGGATGCTTTTAAGAGTTTCTCCTTGTCATTGTACATAGGAATTTGATATTTGATATGTCTTTACATGGTTTTATTTTTATTTATTCTACTTGAATTTTGGTGAGATTTTTGGATATGTAGATTTCGGGTTTTCATCAAATTTGGAAAAAGTGTGATGATTATTTCTTTAAATATCCTTTATCTGCCATTCCTTCTCCTGGGACCCGAGTTACACATGTACTAGACGATCGTCTTTTGCATCCTTTGGTTCTCAGAAGAATGTTGCCCTGCCATGATCACATCCTTATCCTGGGAACCTGTGAACATGTTACCTTACATGGTGAAAAGGACTTTGCAGATATGATTGTGTTAAGGACATTGAGATGGAAAGATTGTCCTGGTTTATCTGAGTGGGTGTGATTTCACCTAGATCCTTACAAGCAGAGCACACTTTTCTGGCTGTGGTTGTGACCACTAAAGAGGGTCAGAGGGATATTCTCAACCCATTGTTGATGGCTTAAAATGAAGAAACCATGAGCGAAGGAACGAGGGTGGCCTATAGAAACTAGAAAAGGCAAGGAAACAGATTCTACTCTAAAGCCTTTAGAAGAAAATAGCTCTGCCTACACTTTAATGGTAGTCCAGTGAGACCAGTATTGGTCTGTTCTAACCGTAACATAATAAATTTGTATTGTTTAAGCCACTACATTTTTGGCAGTTTGTGTGGAAGCAGTAGAAAACCAATACAGTCCTAAGGTCTCTAATGCCCTGTTTATTGTTTTCTAGTGTTCATTTTCCTCTGTATTTCATTTTGAATAATTTCTAATGATGTCAAATTCAAATTTACTCTTCTTTCCTTCTGCAGCATCTAAACTTCTGTTAATCCCATCCAATAGGTTTTCCATTTGATATATTTGTTTTCATCTTTAGTTGAACATTTTGTATTTTTATTCTTTCTCCCTCTTTATATACATGTTGTCCTAAACATCTTCTTATAACCTTTATGATAGTGGTTAAGATTCTTGTCTCCTAATTCTATAATCTCTGGGTTGGTTTTGTTATCTGATTTTTTCCTGCTTCTTTAGATTCCTAGTTTTATATATATATATGTATATATATATATATTTTTTTTTTCTTTTTTGAATGCCAGGCATTCTAAAATTTATATTGTTGAAAGCTGATGTTTGTAATATTCCTTTAAAGAGTGCTAAGCTTTGTTCTTGCATCCAGTTAACTTACTAATGGATCAGTTTGATCCTTTGAAGCTTCTTTTTTGAGCTTTATTAGAGAAAGGACAGTCCAGTATTTATTCTGGAGCTAATTTAGTTCCATTAATAGAAAATGCTTCTAAGGATTCTAGCCAATGTTTAACTTTTTGATGAGGTTTCACCATTCTGTCTAGTGATAACTGCAAGTATTCCTCCTAGCCTTTCCTTGGTTCCAAGAATCATTAGGTGTACCCTCGTTTTGTGGGTTTTTATACTACACATGTCCAGATTAGTTCAGAGCCAAAGACACTCAATGAGAGCCTTTTGAACATTTCAGGAGCTCTTTAGTTTCATCATTTTCAACATTTTTCTCTACAACTTTTTCTTCTCAGTCTCTCTTACTCATAGGTCTGCTTCCTTACCTCAGTGAGATTACCAGGTTCTGTCTGATATTCTCCTTCTGTGATATGGTCTGAACGCTAAATCCTGTTAGTAACCTGGGTAGTTGCATGGCTTACCTTATTTGTTGTCTTTCTCCAAGGAACCATAGTTCTTTACAGCCTCTTGTTAAATATCTGTAAAAAAGAGTTCCATATATTTTATATTTTTAGTTTTTATGATGGAATGATTGCAGTTAATAAATTTATGGGCAGAAGTGGAAATCTGTTGTTTTTTTCTTTTTTTTTTGAATATTAAATAAATGGAATCATACTGTATGTATTCTTTTGCTATTTCTTTTTCCCCAATATTATATTTACAGATTTATACATGCTGCTGTTTGTAACTATACTTTATCAATTTCTCTACTCTATAGTATTCTACTGTATGATCACATCAGTAGCTATTTCCTTTGATGGTCTCCTCTTATTTGCTGTTACAAAAATGCCACTATGAATATTCTTTTTGGAAAGGTCTTTTTTTTTTTAATGTTTCATTTATTCTTGAGAGAAAGAGAGACAGAGCATGAGTAAGGGAGGGGCACAGAGAGAGAGGGACACAGAATCCAAAGCAGACTCCAGGCTCTGAGCTGTCAGCACAGAGCCCTACATGGGGCTCGAATTCACAAGCTGTGAGATCGTGACCTGAGCCGAAGTCGGACACTCAACTGACTGAGCCACCCAGGCGCCCCAACCACTATGACTATTCTTAAACATGTCTTTGAGTATACTAAGGATTTCTTTATCATATATAGGTGCAATAAATTAAAAAGAACCAAGAATACAGTTCTTCCCCTTTATTAGGTATTGCAAATTGTTTTCAATTGTTTCAGTTCACACTTTCACTTGTAGTGTGTAAGTTTTGATTGGTTCAACTTTAAAATTTTTGATAATGTAGTTTGAAAGGGTTTGTTATTAAAGCTTTAATTTGCATGATTAATGGCATTAAACATCTTTCCATATATTGATTACTTTTTCCTCTTCTGTGAAATGCCTTTTTATATTTTTGCCAATTCTCCTAATGGGTAGGTTCATTTTACTGTTAATATAGAAGAGTAACCTGGATACTAACCATTATTTTTTGGTATGGCAAATTATCTTCTAATTTTAAAAGAAAAATCTATTTACGGGGCACCAGGAAGGCTACGTTGCTTAAGCATCTGACTTTGGCTCAGCTCATGATCTCACTGTTCATGAGTTTGAGCCCCACATCAGGTGAGCTAGAGCCCCACTTCGGGTGAACCCCACTTCTCTCTCCCCCTTTGTCTCTCTACCCTTCATGAGATTCTCCCTCTCTCCCTCTCTCTCTGCCCCTTGCTCACTTGTGCCCTCTCTCTCTCTCAAAAAAAAAAAAAAAATCTATTTAGGTATATGAATAGATGAATAGAAATGCTTATATTTATTAAAGTACAATTTATCCAAACTTACCCTATAATTGTTAGCTTTTGTGTCTTGAGATATTATTCTTTAGCTCAAGATCATATGTATACCATATATATATAATATATATATATATATACACACACACACACACCATATATATACCATATAAATATATATACCATATATATATATACCATATAAATATATATACCATATATATATATACCATATAAATATATATACCATATATATATATATACCATATAAATATATATATATACCATATATATATACCAAATATATATACCATATATATATACCATATATATATACCAAATATATATATCATATATATACCATATATACCTACAAATGTATACAAATGTATATATAAGTATATAATTAATGAGTTTATATAATAATTTTGTTCAATTTTCTAAACTTGTATTAATACTGAACTCCTTTAGCAGTTTTATAGAACTGTTAAAAGCTGGTACATCAAATTTCCCTTCTCAAGAATATTTTGGTTACTCCTGGGTTTTTCTTTTATATATTAAACTTAGGAAAAAAGAATCTATAAAGCTTAAAAAGTACTCTGAATTTTGTCTGGAATTGTACATAATCTATAGGTTAAGTTAGGGAAAATTTACTTTAAAAAATATTTATTTATTTTGCGAGAGAGAATGAGAGAGCATGAGCAGGAGAGGGGCATGCAGAGAGGGAGAAAAAGGGAATCCCAAACAGGCTGTCAGATCCTGTCTACTGTCATCTACCGTCAGAGTAGAATTCGATGTAGGGCTTGAACTCAGGAACCACAAGATTGTGATGTGAGCTGAAACCCAAGAATCAGACCCTTAAGTCACTGAGCCATAGGCACCCCAAATTAGGGAAAATTTACTTTTTTACAGTGAGCTTTTTATTCAATATATTATATTTTTTATTATGATTTAATATTTTTACATAGAAGTATATATTTTATGAAATTTGTACAAGGTGTTTTATAGGTTTTCAGGCCATTATAAATAATAACTAACATGTGACATTAAGTTCATTTGCTTGTGACAGAAAAGCCGGAGTAATACTTCTAAATAAGATAGAAAAGTATTTATCTTTAAAAGAAGTCTGGAGACAAATTCCCTAGAACATAATTCTTTTTATCACAAAATTTTATCCCATGGTCCAAGATGATTGCTAGAGCTCCAGCCTTTAGGGCCACATTCCAGCTAGTAGAAAGGAAGCCAAATTGAAGAAAGAGAAATTCCTTCCTTTTAGACCAGTGCTCAGAAGTTGCACAAACACTTCTGATTATGAAACTGCTTTTAAGCATAAAGATGAACAAAAATAAAAATGGCTACAGTAATGTTTCAGGGAAGCTCATTTTAAAGTAACCTTTTCCTTCACTTGCACAAACCTCTCCTCTTTCTTTCTTAGCCTTTTGTTTTAGGAAACTTGTACCACCCTAAAGACCTGACAAAGGAGGCTGGCAACAAGTACAGGATTCCTGTCAAAACCAGCTAGATCCTGTATTTCCCTGTAAAACTCCCCCAGCCCCTCTGGGCAGGCAGGCTTGCAGTTTTTTGAAGGCTGCAGCTTACTGCGGCCTCCTTTGGCCTGGCAAAGCATTAAAGCTATTGTTTCTCTTTATCCCAAACTCTGTCTTCATGTAATAGTTTGGCTCTGAAGCTCAGAGGTCAACTTTCAACAATTACATCTCATTAGATAAAACTTGGTCCAGAGTGACTGGGAAATATAATATCTGTCCAGAAAGCTTCATAACTAAACAAACATTATGCATTCTATTACTGCTATAGACTAAATGTTTGTGATGCCTTAAAATTTTTATGTGGAAATCCTAACCCCCAGTGTGATGGTATTAGGAGATGGGATCATTGAGAGATGATTAACTCAGACGTTGGGGCCCCCATGAATGGGACTACTACCTTTATAAAATGCCCCAGCGAGCTCCCTTGCCCTTTCCCACTGTGTGTGGTCACAGCAAGAAGATGGCTGCCTATAAGCCAGGAAATGGGCCCTCACCGGTTATTGAATCTGCTGGCACCTTGATCTTGGACTTCACAGCCTTCAGAACCGTGAGAAATGAATTCCTGTTGTTTCTAAGCCACCTAGTCTATAGTATTTTGTTATAGTAGCCCAAACACACCAAGGGACTTGCGTCTTTCTCTATGACGAATAGAGACGAATAAGGGACTTATTCTTTCTCTATGAATATAAGTATATTCACAATATAAATATAGCATGCACACTGTCTTTGCTAGAAAACAAACTTTAAAGCTTCATTTTAGGAAAAAAGAGTAACAAACTTCCTTTAACTAATGTCTTGGTAGAGTGCTCGAAACAAAGGACATTAATATCCAGAAGACTTTAGTAATCGTGGCTAGAGTGATGCTGGCAATTTAGAGCAGAGAACGTTCCCCTCATTAATGTACTCATGGCAGAAAACAGCCATCTTTTCTTGCAGGCCTGTTTTGTAGCCCCCCTGGCTTCTCCTGTGGCTTTGTTAAACACAGGACTCTTAAATGGGCTTATTGACTTTTTTCAATCCATATTAGCATACCTCTCTCCTAAATAGCTGGGAGTTGGGACTTGCTGCATTCCATTGTTAGTAACACTTACTAAAATCAGTAATAGAACAGTGGGAATAAAATCACAGAGGGGTATAAAAGCTAGCACACTAAAATATTAAAGTCCAACTGTGAAAAGCTTTCCATGATATTTTTTTCCATATCAAAATGTGTTTTAAACACTTTTTGAGTATTATTATAATTAACTATAGTAGCTTTGTAAGCAGTTCCTTTTGTAAGAGAAAAACCCACCATCACTTAGAGGTTACTGGTTTTTGACACAGAGCTCTTAAGTGGATAATTATATTTATTGAGAGGTGATGCTCACTTGACCACTTGGCGTTTTGGTTTGGGCCAAGGGAAAACAAGGCAGGTGAAGTGTTTTTATGTACAATGTAACAGATATTGCTATTGTGACTCCATTTCTCAGGCGTTGTTGGTTAACTAAATCTTTATTTCCAGAAACTGCAATGTTCCCTCTCTTCCTTGTTCTTGGAAAATTAAAAGCTTCTACCTTAGAGAAGTGCATGATACATTATCCACTCACTCTAAATTGAACCCATTTGGAGCTATTTGCATCTTGTAGAACCTACGGCTGAGTGCTGCGCTCAGAGGTGTAATGAGCGGTTGTCACAACACACTGGAGGTGGCCCCATAACAAAATGATCCCCTGTCAATCCCCTCACAGGAAATGCTTTGGCAACCTGTAATTCGGCCCTAGTATTAACATCCTGCCTGGGTTTTGTTAAATGGCACTTTCTAGGAAGTAGATCTGGGGAACTTGTGTTTAATAATGTTTAAAGAGGAATATTTGATGGAAGTTTTAGAAAGCATCACATGGGGTTAACAGTGATTTGTCATTTGTTTCTAATTAAAGGACCTAATCTCTTATCACTGAAGCAGTTGTTTTTTTTTTTTTATACTAAAGGCACAGATGTGAATGGAAACATATTAATGAGATGTCATACTACATAGTCATTTAGTGTTTTGTTTAACTTAAACATAGCAGAAAATGTGTGTCTAAGTAGACACGTGTAATGACATCCTGATAGAATTATAATTTCCTGCATTTGCATAATCTTCAGTAAAATTCACACTAGGTTCACCTTGCATTGCTAATTTCATTTCCCAAATCTGCATTTTTAGAAAATTAAAGAAAAGTCAGACTTAAAGTACTTTGGGAGTAGAAAGAGCTTATTGTTAGGTTCCTTCAAATTAAAACTGGAATTGTAATTTAAATATTTGAGTGCCAGGTGTTCTAAAAAGTGACAAGAACCATTCAAATCAACGGGAAGTTTTGCATTTCCTGAAGCTACTTAAAATCCTCTAGGCTAAATCATCTCAGGAGCTTGGCAACTCTTCAGTCTCAGCCGGAGCTTCAGTGTGACTTCTGGGTTTGGGAAATCATGTTTGATCAAGTGCCCTGGTGTGCCCAGTTCCAGGATTCCATGAGCTATAACTTCCAAAAGTCAGTCAGGTAATTGGGCAATGAGAGAAGCAGCAGGAGCAACCGTATTTAACTACCCCCTGATGTGGACCACATGACTCTCCATTAGCCCAGCAAGACAGCTCTGGATGCTGGTGAAAATCAGGTGATCGCAAAATAGTTTGGGGATATGGAAAGACATCAAAATTAGACATCCACCTCGGATTATTAGTGTGATTGCCAGTAGGAAAACCTAATTATTCCCTGGTCTGGTTAAAAGGTGCTTTAGAAACTGTCTTCCAAGTTCTGTCTACCTGGCATACTATGTTTCAGAGGTCTCCTTTGATGAAGTTTTGGGGTGATGGAGGGGTTTGTGGGGTCTGGAGCCAATGGCCAAGAAAGAATTCTTCAAGATGTCTTTCGTGCAAAAAGGTGATTTTATTAAAGTATGGGACAGGACCCATGGGCAGGAAGAGCTGCGCTGGGTCATGACAGGCAACTCATTGTATACCCACAGGTTGGGAGAGGGTCATGGATAGAGTAAGTCTGTAAGGTATTTTGGGAGCAAGGTTTCCAGGACCTTGAGGGGCTAGCTGTTCCTAGGGAAATGCCACTTACTACTGTTTAATAAAAGCCCAGTCATGAGTCCCTTCAGATGTATATGGGGCCAGGGGTGGGGGGAAGCATAAGCTTGAAGCATGATTGCCAGCATATATCTTGGGGCAGTTGAGTTAAAGGATGTAGACACTTACAGGATCCTCGAGGTTGGGATAATGTTAAGCTAAGGTTCTCTTTTGCCCCTAGCAAAGTGTCATCATCCATCCAGGCAGCTGAGCTCCTGGAGGGAGGTCACTCGGCGGGTTTCAAGGACTTGTCAGTGGGCTGTAGTCAGTAAAGGAATTTAATTTTTCATTTGCCTTAGTTTCCCACATTACCATGACAAACACTTAAACCCCTTTCCTTTGTTCTTGGATATCCAGGAGTGTCCAAGGAACATCACACATATTCCACCTGGTGGGGGTGGGGTGTGCCAGCCTGTATTTTGCCCTCAGCTTGCCCCACAATCCCTCATCATCATTTATTTAGTAAAACAATCCCTCATCATCACTTATCTATAGATATAGATATAGATATAGATATGGATATGGATATAGATATAGATAGATATAGATATATAGATATAGATGATATAATTTGTTTATTTACCAGAAACAAAATGAGAGTCCTTTGTCTCACACATAACAGCAACGATTTTTTTTTTTTTACGTGCATAAGTTGTACTGTACGAACAAAAGTTCTTTTTTCACAAAGATGAGAAGCAATTAATGAACTCTTTTGGGGGGGAACCCTGTTGTCCCTTCAATTTTTCAAACTCACCTAGGATCAAAATGACATAGTAGCCTTAGTGGTCTCACATGGTTACATGTATGTATTTATCTATGCCCAGTTAGACACAAAATAACCTATCAGATTAAAGGGGAATGGATTTTATACTTTTAAAATGTGACATATGTATGAAGTGCTCTACAGTTGGATTAATTTTATAAATTGTGATAGTCAACAGAAATAATTCAAATATTCACATAATTGGTTCTGAAGTTTATTTTTATTTTTTTATTTAATGTTTTATTTATTTTTGAGAGAGAAAGAGACCACGAGTGGGGGAAGGGGGACAGAGAGAGAGAGAGATAGACAGACAGACAGACAGACAGAATCTGAAGCAGGCTCCAGGCTCTCAGCTGTCAGCACAGAGATCAACGGGGAGTTTGAACTCACCAACCATGAATGAGATCATGACCTGAGCCGAAGTTAGATGCCTAACCAACTGAGCCACCCAGGTGCCCCATGAAGTTTCTGTTGTATGGCAACAGTACATAGAGATTTTATTTATTTATTTATTTTTTTATATATATGAAATTTATTGACAAATTGGTTTCCATACAACACCCAGTGGTCATCCCAAAACGTGCCCTCCTCAATACCCATCACCCACCCTCCCCTCCCTCCCACCCCCCATCAACCCTCAGTTTGTTCTCAGTTTTTAACAGTCTCTTATGCTTTGGCTCTCTCCCACTCTAACCTCTTTTTTTTTTTTTTTTCCTTCCCCTCCCCCATGGGTTCCTGTTAAGTTTCTCAGGATCCACATAAGAGTGAAACCATATGGTATCTGTCTTTCTCTGTATGGCTTATTTCACTTAGCATCACACTCTCCAGTTCCATCCACGTTGCTACAAAGGGCCATATTTCATTCTTTCTCATTGCCACGTAGTACTCCATTGTGTATATATACCACAATTTCTTTATCCATTCATCAGTTGATGGACATTTAGGCTCTTTCCATAATTTGGCTATTGTTGAGAGTGCTGCTATGAACATTGGGGTACAAGTGCCCCTATGCATCAGTACTCCTATATCCCTTGGGTAAATTCCTAGCAGTGCTATTGCTGGGTCATAGGGTAGGTCTATTTTTAATTTTCTGAGGAACCTCCACACTGTTTTCCAGAGTGGCTGCACCAATTTGCATTCCCACCAACAGTGCAAGAGGGTTCCCGTTTCTCCACATCCTCTCCAGCATCTATAGCCTCCTGATTTGTTCATTTTGGCCACTCTGACTGGCGTGAGGTGATACCTGAGTGTGGTTTTGATTTGTATTTCCCTGATAAGGAGCGACGCTGAACATCTTTTCATGTGCCTGTTGGCCATCTGGATGTCTTCTTTAGAGAAGTGTCTATTCATGTTTTCTGCCCATTTCTTCACTGGGTTATTTGTTTTTCGGGTGTGGAGTTTGGTGAGCTCTTTATAGATTTTAGATACTAGCCCTTTGTCCGATATGTCATTTGCAAATATCTTTTCCCATTCCGTTGGTTGCCTTTTAGTTTTGTTGGTTGTTTCCTTTGCTGTGCAGAAGCTTTTTATCTTCATAAGGTCCCAGTAATTCACTTTTGCTTTTAATTCCCTTGCCTTTGGGGATGTGTCGAGTAAGAGATTGCTACGGCTGAGGTCAGAGAGGTCTTTTCCTGCTTTCTCCTCTAAGGTTCTGATGGTTTCCTGTCTCACATTTAGGTCCTTTATCCATTTTGAGTTTATTTTTGTAAATGGTGTGAGAAAGTGGTCTAGTTTCAACCTTCTGCATGTTGCTGTCCAGTTCTCCCAGCACCATTTGTTAAAGAGGCTGTCTTTTTTCCATTGGATGTTCTTTCCTGCTTTGTCAAAGATGAGTTGGCCATACGTTTGTGGGTCTAGTTCTGGGGTTTCTATTCTATTCCATTGGTCTGTGTGTCTGTTTTTGTGCCAGAGATTTTATATAAATATAGATTACTCAGCCCTATCCTGAGAGATTCCAATTCAGAAATTTTGAGTCTTGACCGGGATTCTGTTTTTTAAGCAGGCTCCACAGATTATTATGAGATGGCACGTGACCAGGTTCAAAATATTCTGTTTAGTTGTCAACTTTTATATTAAAATTGTTTGGTGCAGACTCCATGTAAACTTTATTAATATCATTGATGATGGTTTGTTTATGCATAAATACAGATTGAGACCTCGTATGTGTTCTTTTTTTGAAATTACACAGCAACATCCTGAGTATGCTTTATCCAGTTTCCCTCAATGGTAATATTTTACAAAATTATAGCAACATATTGCCATCAGGAATTTGATACTGGTTCAATCCACTGGTCTTCAGATTTCCCCAATTTTGCTCGTTTGTGTCTGTGTTATTCATTTTTTTAATGGTATCTCATTATTATATATATATTTTAGCTTTTGGTACTTCGTACTACTTCTCTATCCTTTATTTGTATTAAAATTAGAGAAGATAACGTTAACTCAGCAGAACATGAGTACCCACTACTTACCTCTAATAATAAGGTTGAAATCTATTTGTATATCTCTTATGTATTAATTCTCCTTCCTCTCCCCTCAGAGGTAAACAGTATCCCATATTGAATATTTTAATAGTTTGCTACAGATATAGTTAGAAGCCAGAAATATATCTTAAAGTTTTGCAAGTGTCAAACTCTACATGAGGTGTCATAAAATTATCTATAGAATTCTGCATGTAAGCATACTTTATGTATGTACCTTGTGTTGAGATTTGAAGTTATTTTCATATTACCATGGCTAAACAAAGGCTGCAGTTGGACCCTCCCGTACATGCATAGAGGTCATTCATACATTCTGACCTCTGAATGTATGAATGGTAGTGAACTTGTCAGATATTAGGGTAGGTGCATCTTCAACTTTCCTGAATATTAGTAAATAGTTCTCTATGTTAGCTGTGCTTTTACACTCAGTAGGAGTATAGTTGAATTCCTCTTTGTCCACATCATTGCATTGTCTGACTTTTATCTTTTTTTCCTAATCACATAGGCTAGCTCTGTGCTTATGAAAAACATCAGTTTCCACATGAAAATGAAAAGAATATCTGCTTTACAAGTTGTGACTAGGTTTAAATTAGAAATCCATATGAAAGCACTTAGCAATGTCTGACACCCAAAAGGAATTTAAATGTTTTACCTCAAAATGTGAAAAAGTGCAAGGTGTTTGAATTTAAACTGGGGTAGATTAGGATGTCTTCTTAGGTGATGTCATTGGTGGTGCTTAATTACAACCCTTTGCATTGGCGTGTTGGTTGAACATGATATTTTAATGACAGCAAGCTCCTGGAATATAGCACTGATCCTGACTCTAATGGATCCTAACTAAACAGTACTCCTTCAACCCTGGGAAAAAAAGCCCTGTGATTTAGTTCTACCTTAGGAGACATGAGACTGCCAGCATTATAAAAATACAATGATCTTGTGAGCACCTAAAGAGTAAGTGATCTAACAGGAAACTGCAGCCAGATGAATGGGAAGACCAGGATGAATGAATGAGTTATGATGTTACCCTGTTGGTCTACAGTCCCCCACATCCCGATGACATGCCGAGGACTTGATTCTAGGGGGCAAATTAGGTTTAATCCACAGCCACATTTGTGGCTATGCAGGATTGCGTTTAGTGTCCTCGGTGGAGTATACGTCTGTTGAAGAGAGAAATGAACTTCTAGCAGAATGAATGGCTTTGAACATAAGGTTGGTGACTGATCATAGAGCAAATTGTTAGAATGATTAGGAATTTCCTATATTTTCAAAGATGAACTATAATGTCTTTGCTCAGAAATTAGCAGACTTCAGCTGAAAACATTTACCTGGAGGTAGCAGACAAATGCGTAGGCTCGCAATATTCAATTACTGTTAAGAGAATGGCCTCTGAAATCAGAAAGCCTTGCTGGCTACCAAATGTTATGATCTCAGGACAGTTATGTAACCTCCCCTCTGAGTTTTCTCTTCTTTAACAGTATTTACAATGATTCATTACAAGGATTAAGTAAGATATTTTCTCAACACAAAAAGGGCAAATGGACAATGATAAATTCTAACATATTGCCAGAAAATTCTCTCTGATGAGGAATGTCTACACTGTACTACTTTCAGCCTACAGGGCATAATTCTGTGGCGACTTGAAAATGGCAAAACTGGGAGACAGATCACCAAACCAAATTAGAGTTCAGAATAACTTGACCAGTTGTGAGAGACTAAGTATGGCAGAATGGATGAAATAGAATTTTATGAATACAGAATTTTATAAAATGTTCATTTATTTATTTTTGAGAAAGAGAGAGGCAGAGAGAGGGAGACAGAGAATCCCAGGCATTTTCTGTGCTGTCAGCATAGAGCCTGATATGGGGCTTGAACTCCCCAACCGTGAGATCATGACCTGAGCTGAGATCAAGAGTCAGACACTTAACCAACTGAGCCACCAGGTGCCCCATGAATTCAGAATTTAAAGGCCTGAGAAAGAATATGATACAGGAAATATTCTGCCAGCTATCCACATCACCAGGCCCTACTTATCAGGAAGTGATCAGTCAGATTCTTGGAGGGAAACTAAGGGTATCCAGGACAGGTGTTTTAAGGAGATTATCCAAGCAGATATGTATGGTGGTATGAATAGGGTAGAAAGAATCCACAAAGAATGGGGGAGCACGAACCCAGGGAGTAATGAGAGTGAGAAGCTATTGCTGTCCTTGGGCTGGAAGTGGCAGGGCAGGGCAGGGACTGGTGTTTGCAGAGCATGGGGAGAGCTAGAGCCTTGAGCCGGGAAAGCCTGACAGATGCTATTGCTGGATAACAAACAGTTCCTCAGAACTCCATGTGTATAAAAATCACCTTGGCTTATTGCTAAAGAGCAGATCCTAATTCTGTCACTCTGCAATAGGGCCCAGATTCTACAATTTTAAGAAGGCCTCAGGTGATTTTGATGCTACCCATCACATCCTTAGGCCATGCTGTAAGGAGCAACGGCATAGAGATACTTAGTCACTGCCTCATCTAGCATATCCAAGCAAAGAAGTGTCTGGAAAAGAAGTACCCCTTAGTTTCTGAAAGTCGCTTTTCTTTACATAAAGTGTATTTTAAGACTCATTAAACTAAACTAAAATAACATTTAGGAAAGCAAGCAGAACATAAAGAAAAAGATGATTTCAAATGCAGTCTTAAGCCATTAGGTAAGCTTCCTTTCTCCAATACTTACTACAATTAGACTTACAGAAAGAGTGGGAAATACATGCACCAAAATACTAGTATCTATTTCTGGATAATAGAACACAAGTTATTTTTATTTGCTTCCTGTTTAGATCATTTTTCATTGTTTTTATACTCAGTATGTATTATAATTATTGCAGCAACAATATAAATTATTAAAATGCACAAAGTATATGATAATGTTAAAAAGTAACTTTCTTCATATAGTTCTTTAAATTGACAGATAGCTCTAATATTTCAAGGAAAATATTTAAAACATAAACTCCTCTATCAATTATATGTGCAAAGCCTTTGTAGGATCATAGTACAATAAACTTTTGTATTATCAAATAAATCACTGAATTTAAGACTGAAAGCCTCAATATCACTCTCAGAGCTATTGATAAAACAAGGATTTCAGAGAAAATGAGCTGCTGGATAAACAAACAATGTACTTCTGGTTACAGAGGATTTCTCACCTGATCAGCCAAACATGGATATTATTATATTGATGGGATAGAGGAGAAAAAGATTATCAGCTACCAATACATGTATAAAGTAAAGCTCTTTTCTCCTCAGCTATGGGATTGTCCCCAGATTCAACATTTGGCTCTCAGCTCTTCTCATCCCTTCACTCAAGACAACACTTCTTACTGACTTAAGTTATTCCTTTACAGCTGACATCTAGAACTCTAACTTTTGCTTCGATGTAACTTCCAAGTGTCCTTACATTTCTGAGAGGTTTGAAATGGTTTTTATGTTAATGTCTACTGTTGGAAAATTAGAGGGGTTTTAGGATGGCAAAGAAAATCAAGTTAAAAAAGAAAAATTCTCAAAGAAAGATGCAAATGTACCTACTATTTTTGTAGATATTTGTGTGTGTGTGTGTGGGGGGAGCATAGATGAGATTAAATCTGTATAAATGAAAAAGAATCAGAGAATAATTCTTAATGGCAATGTATTCAAAGTCTGCAGAGACAATGATTTTAGACTTAGGATCCCGTATGTAGTCGAACTAACATTAAATGTCACAGCAAAACAGACATTTCCAGAAATGTGAAGACTCCGATAATTTCATTGTACAAAGCTGTACCTGAAAGAAAGTCTAAAGGTGGGACTCAGACAAAATAATAAGGATAATAATTAAAAAGCATAGAGAGCATGAGAAAGAAGGTTGAGAAAAAAACTAGAAAAGAGCAAATACATAACTATGACTAATACTTTTCTGGTGCATAATGATAAAATGCTTTTTCTCAATGCAAAACTCTGAATTAAACATGGGTGATGGCAAGTGGAGGAAGGAAAATGAAAATTAATGAAGTTCTTACATTATGGGAAGAGAGAAGGTAGGGAAAAGATGCAGATAGTTAATAATCTAGATGTTAATAAGTCCCTTGTTCCTGATACTCTTGAGCACTGTCTTGGAAGTTCAACATCAAGAAGACAAATTAGGATGAGAAAGTGTTAAAGAAGAATGACACCATCATTATTTCTGGATGATGTACTAATATTTCCAGGTAGTATAGTAAACTCCCTAGATAACATAAAAACAACTAGAAGAGACACAAAAGTTCAATGAGATAACTGAAACAAGATCAAAGTTAAAATTAGTACCTTTTCTAAACATCAAGAATGTATAGGTAGAAAATATTAAAGGAAAAAGTGAGTTCCTATCTAAAGAAATAGCAAAATCGGAAAAGCTAAATATATATAAAAAAAACTAAATATATAAAATAAATATGAAAATAAACATGCAAATTATTTTTTAAATGACAAAATATCCTTAAAGTTACAGAGGAAAACTGAATAAATGGGTGAAATATATTATGTTCGTAGATAGGAACTTATGTTAGTATGGTAGCAGCTTTGTTTTGTAAAAGTAAAAATCCTTTTTAGATTTCTTTTGGTTAGCACAGACAGGCACTAATGTAGATCTTTCCTAAAAGTGAAGCGGTGTGATGTAAACCTTTAGAAAGTGAGGGAATACTCTCTATTTTATGGCGTTTTTACTTACAAAAGGTTTCAGAGGAACTCTCTACTTTCAAATAGAGGAGGAAACCTGTAATGTGAACCAAGTAAGCAGCTTATTTTTCAAGATTGATGGCTTACGCATCAGCACCCAGGCCTCTGTGCTTGTGATCCACAGCTCTCATGTCATAAACCCTGACCGTCTCACTTAGGGCCTGTCTTCAGGATGGACCCTAGAATCATTCAGTCTATGAACAAAAACCTTACAGCTACCATTCTCCTGTGTCAAGGTGGCATTCTTCTCCATTTGCTAGTCTCTTTGTTTCACCAGCAAGTGTTTCTGGTGGTCTTTTGGGGTGTTCATGGTCACTGTATCTTTATGAGGCCCTTGATGTGAATGGATGCCTGGGTAGATTTTATTACCTATGGAACGGAGCCAGTACATCGTTATTATTTCAGTAACAATGCATCTTTTCCTAGCTGTAAATGCTGGGGATACTTCTTTCCTTCTGTTCAAGTAGCATCTACCATTTCATAGGTCTCTACATTATTTGCCTGATTATTTAATATATTAATAAATAGCATGTTGCCATTACAATTGGTGTATCTAAAACCAAATTCATCAGTTCATAGTAAATTTTGTCCTTACTGTGTTTTATATTTTCTCCTGTTCTATCCCCAAATCTTCAGGATCCCAGATTTTTGACGATTGGTTTCATTTTGTGCTATTTCTAAGAATTTCTTCACAGGAAGGTATGATTTCAAGTATTAGTCAAGAAGAAAGTATAAGTTAAAACAGCATTGTGTCAGGCATCCATTAAAATATGTTGTTGTTGTTTTTCCCTTTTCTGGTAAAAAAACAGCTTAACATTTATATCTGTACTCAACTTGAGGTAATAATAGGATGAAAGTTGAGGTCAACCATACTATTTCTATATCAGACTGCCCCCCACCCCCAGGCCTCTATTCAGTATGTAGGAATTCTGGAAGTTCTAATTGTCTCTAAGTTCATTGTTGGGACGTCCACAGGGACCTCGTATGTACTCTGGGAACTGCTCTTTCTGCCAGAATATGGAATGCAATTTTTTTTTTCTTTTTTCCTCTACTGGTCCATTGTGATGATGCTTCCATTAACTGCCAGTAACTAAAAGGATCACACTAATATCTGCGTATGTTTCCACTGATGCTGTTTAAACTCATAGAAGCCAAATGAAAGCTGCTATTGCCTAAGGCCAAAATCATGGATACCTTGGCCAGTGGTGTACATTTTTTGCCCTAAAGAGATTATGCTGTCTCCAGAATAGCTGCTATTAGGCAAGGATACTGTTGTCATCATCAATATCTCATTCATTCGCCATTGCCAACTTAGCTTCAGCCAGTAGCGCTTCCCCAGTACTGAGGCAGCACTTGGTATCCACGGGAATTATAGAGAAATGACTTCTATCCATTTACTGTACTGCTCTCTCAAGGGTCAGGCCTGAGTTCACAGGAGATGGGCCAGGGGAGATGGGGGTGAGCCATATCATTTCTATTCTGTGAATCACTCTTGGAAGACACAGCTTCTGTTTTTGAGTCAACTCTACTCTTTTCCTTTAAGATGTTCCCTGTTCTCATAGCCACACATCAAACAGTCCATCCACATTGACTTATAATGAGCCCATTTGACCTGGTCTTCAGATAAATGTAGATAGCCTTGAATTCTGAAATCATGTGATGTTCAAGCTGAATCCTCTATTTTAAAAAAGAGTAAATTTAAGGACACCTGGGTGGCTTAGTTGGTTGAGTGTCTGACTCATGATTGTGGCTCAGGTCATATCACGGTTTGTGGGTTAGAGCCCCATGTGTGTCTTTGTGCTGACAGTGTGGAACCTGCTTCAGATTCTCTCTTTCTCTCTCAACTCCACTCGTGCTCTCTCTCTCTCTCTCAAAAATAAACAAACATTAAAAAAAATTAAAAAAAAAAGTTAATTTAGAAAGCTATTTGTGTTCTATCTGCTTTGTATTTCAGAAACTTATTTCAGGGCACCTGGGTGGCTCAGTCGGTTAAACGTCTGACTTAGACCCAGGTCATAATCTCACGGTTCGTGAGTTCAAGCCCCACATCTGGCTCTGTGCTGACAGCCCAGAGCCTGGAGCCTGCTTTGGATTCTGTGTCTTCTTCCTCTCTTTCTGCCCCTCTCCCGCTCATGCTCTTTCTCTCAAAAATAAATAAACATTAAAAAAATTAAAGAAACTCATTTCAGAATAAGTCCTAAAAGAAAAAGCAAAAGAAGAGGAAGAAACACACACACACACACACACACACACACACACACACACAAATACTAGCATCATGCTGAAAATAGTAAAAAAAAAATGATGATATTACATATATCAGTTTTATAGTAGAATTTACAAAATGGCAAGAAAAAAGCAGCAACAAAGCATTCTGCCAGCGGGCTGCACAGCGCTGACTTCTGTCGTGCCGATGGCTGTGTACAGCAAATCCTTGGGAAAGAGAATGGTGAGGTCTCATGTTAGTGGTGGAGCAGCCCCCTAGGGAAGGCCTATATGGATAACACAATAATAACTGCAGGGTGGACACAAGAGGTTACGTGGCTGTTAGCTGCGTTCGAGAAATCAATTAGGTAGGCCACAGAGAAGTTTAAACCGGAAAAAAGTGTTGTTTGATATTTTCGTAGATAAACTCACTAGGAAACTTGAAGTTGAGGACTTAAGGAAAAATGCCGTTAAGAATTCTGGGAGGAACTGAGTCAGATGTTAAGAAGGATATTTATTGTTTATGTAAAAAGAGCTTGAGGAGTGCTGTTTTTTAAAACAGTAAAAATGATGAATTGGGCAATAGAAAAAGGCATGGACATGAAACCCAAGTTTCTTTCTTTGAGGACATTCTCTGGTTTTTAGAAGTGAAGTTCATGGGTAAGAATTTCACTGTGTTTGTGAGGATCTTTGCCGACTCATAGCCTATCTTCTGAATAGTGTACAGATCAATGGCATTGGAGTCCAGAGATGTAGAACTGACTTACAGCTTTTGCTTGCTTAGAGCTTCCATTTTATCATCTGTAAAGAAGCATGAAGCTTTTAGGTTTGTTTTGAGAGTAAACAATGTATCTAAAACTGCATAAAATCACCTGGCACTGATTTTTATCTAACAACTATGCACCAGAAACATAACGGGGTAGCTATTTTATTTTCCCAAGTTAGTGCTCAAAAAATTTCAAACCTATGGGAGAGTTGAAAGAATGGCACAATGAGCTCATAGAAACTCTTCACCAAATTTTTTCAGTTTTTAATGCTTTGCCATAGGATCTTCCTTTCACCCTGTCATGTCACCCCAAACTGACTTAGCCTGCATCTCCTCAGAACAAGAATATTCTTCTACATAACCACATATATTAAAATACGGAATTTAACATTGATTCAATTATGTAATCCAAAATGTATCTCCTATTCAGTTTCCTCCCCATTATCTAATAATGTCCTTGTAACTGCTTTTGTTGTTGTTTCTTTGTAGTTTTACATTTTTTGTTTTGTTTTTATTCCAAGGTGCAAACCAAGATCACACATTGCATTTAGTGATTCTCACCATTTTCTTTTTTTAGAAAAAAGTTTTAAATGTTTATTTATTTTTGAGAGAGAGACAGAATGTGGGTGGGGGGGGCAGAGACAGAGAGACACAGAATATGAAGAAGTCTCCAGGCTCAACAAACTGTCAGCACAGAGCCCAACGAGGGGCGGGGTGAGGGGGGGGGCGCTCAAACCCAGAGAACTGTGAGATCGTGACCTGAACTGAAGTCAGATGCTTAACTGACTGAGCCACCCAGGTGTCCCATTTTTCCAGCATTTTCAAAATAACATTGATATTTTAAAACTCCAGATCTATTATCTTTCAATTTGGATTTATCTGATGTTTTCGTCATGACTTAGATTCTAGTTAAATATGTTTTAATGGGATTACTACTTAGATGATGTGCCCCTTCTGAGTTTATCAGTTAGGGGGAGAAATCTCAGTTTGTCCCATTTTGGGGGAAATTGAATGATCAATTAAGGTGGTTATCTGCAAGATTCCTCAATTATAAAGTTGCCTTCTGCTTTATGTAAGTAATAAACAATCTATGGGAGTAATAACATCTTTTAATAAAAAAGTATCACAAAAATCCTTAAAAGTAAATTTTGAATTAGAATCTCTGGTAAGTACATGTATTTTCATACTTAACCCTGTAGACACAGGATTCTTAATTCAAAGCATGACGCAGATCAGTTGAAATATTCTCTCTCTTATGCTCATTGCCATTCCCCTAACTGAATAAACACAACCCTTCTAGCCCTAATCTCTTGACATACCTTGAGAACTCTGTAAATGCCAAGGCAGTCTCTTGCATGGAAATATTGGAAATTGGGATGGAAATATTTTCTACATATAGAGGGTGATATCTTTCTCAAGATTTATCTTTCTAAAATAAATACATTTGTGAGTTCTTGAGTTTTGTTTTTTTTTGTTTTTTTTTTCAATAATGATTCCAAGTGGTGGTGGTAAGAGGTGAGTGAAGCTGCCAGCTGTGTTCCTACCTCAAGCTCCTGTGCAGTGGGTAATGCTGTGTTCATGGCTCAGAAACACAACTTTCCCAGCCTCACCTTCTTCAGTTACATGAAACTGGAGCCTGTTTTCTTTCTCTGTGACTGACTGGAAGTCCCACTAATGTCAGCACCATGTCCCCACTCACCTCCCTCCACAAACACCATCATTAGAAAGTAAAAAGACAATTCACATCATTTCCATATTCTGATAAATGTATATTTTCTGCTGGTTGATAGAAAAAGCTTGTAAATGCTTCAATCCTTAAAAAACAAAAAACAAACAAAACAAAAAAAACATTGCCAGGTAATTTGCCAATTCTGTTTTTCTTTTCTTCTTTTTTTTTTTTTCTTTTTTTAAGTAGGCTGCATGCCCACTGGGGAGACCAATATCGCTCTCGGCCTGAGATCAAGAGCTGAGCTGACATCAGCAGTGAGTTGTGTAACCCAACTGAACCACTCAGGCACCCCTGCCAGTTGTTTCTCTTTTTCCTGTTCCTTCCCTATCAAACAAACACACATTGAATCAAAGACACTTCCAAAACTAAGTTAAATCACGTATATCCAAGTATACTTATATATATTGGAAATTACACAATATTCCTCAAGTACTAAATGAACAAATGTCCTCATTTATCAGTGGATTATTTTGTAAAGAAAATTTGAGTATATTAATATCAAAACTAGAAAAAATGAATGGATTTTTTAGTTTTTTAATTAGATATAATTGACCTATCATATATTAATTTGTATACAATTACTGTATACAACATAACAGTTCAATATTTGTACTTAATATGCAGTGATCACCATAGTAAGAATAGTTAATATGTATCATCCTACCTAGTTACAATATATTTTATGAGAACTGTTTTGTTTTGATTTACATTTTTATTTACTTTTGAGAGACAGAGAGCATGAGTAGACAGAAAGAGGGAGAATCCAAAGTAGGCTCCAGGCTCTGAGTTAGCACAGAGCCCGATGTGGGGCTCAACGCCACCAACTGTGAGATAATGACCTTAGCCAAAGTCAGATGCCCCCCGACTGAGCCACCCAGGCGCCTCTATTTTATGGGAACTTTTAAAATCCACTCAGCAACTTACACATATGCAATACAGTATTGTTAAGTATAGTTATCATATTGTATATTACATCCCTGTGACTTGTTTTATAACTGGAAGCTTGTAACTTTTGCCCACCAATTTTGCCTGCCCTCTGTTACCTATGGCTAAATAATATTCCATTATTTATATGTACCACATTTTCTTTATCCATTCATCCATTGATGGGCATTAAGGTTGTTTCTTTGTCTTCGTTAATTGTTTTCTTTAGGAATATCTCTCAAATTAACCCATTTCTATCTCCACTATCACCACTTTTTTTCAAGCTTCTATTATAGCTCACTTTTTCTATAACAACCTGCTTCTACAGTCTCCTTTCCAGGCCATTTTCCATAATTTTATGTAGAAAGCCATCTTTTTGAAATCAAATCTAATTATCTAAAATCCATCTCCCCATGTCTACCTTAAAGCACTTTAATGGATTTCTTTTTTTTTTTTTTTTTTTGATAATTGAATTTTCAATTCAAATGAAAATAGGAATTCTTAAATACAGCCTGCCATTTCCAACATGTTAGGATCATGCCTATCCTTTCCAGACTTATCTTATATTTTTTGTCCTAAGTACCCGCCCTTCTTCTAGTTTCTTGAATTATATCTTGTTCTCTCCTGCTATAGGGGTTTTACACATGTCATTTTATCTTCTAAAATATACCCCATTCTCTCCTGCCTCCTACGGTCATCTGGATAAATGATCTCAAAAGTTGTTGCATATGTTTTAATGGGTACATCTTTAAGATTTTATTTAACTAATTAATTAATGAGGGAATTAGCTAATTATTTAACTAATTAATTAATGAGGGAATCACTAGTTCAAAAGAGATTTCAAAGAACTCATTATACACATGCGTATATGTTTGCGTGTTGAGGAATGCTGAAATGAATTTACCAGTTGATGTGAATCTGAACAGTATCCATGGAGCAACAATGAATTGCACTCCACTGGATGAAATTTGTTTGTATTTCTGTGGACATGAGTTATTTGCATTACTCTTTGTTTTCCACAATTTGCTAAATTATGAAATGAGTCAAACACAATGAAAGGTGCATATCATCTTAAGCAGTGCTCTGAGCGTGATATCCAGTGATCTTTTATGCCTCTTTTAAAGTCTCACAAGTTTTCTTGACCAAGTCCCCTAGTTTGATCATAAAATCTCAAAGATTATTCCTTGAGGTAATAAAATTACAATAAACTTGAGATTACTAAAGCCATAAGTTAAATTCTCTCTGGAAGTTTTTATAAGGAATCTCAGATTTTTAAAAGCCTGTATAATTTACTCTCCCAAGGCAAGAATACTAAGCCCAAGAAATTCCACTAGATTTTACCAGCTATACTTGTAAATTTTGATGGATGCCTCCCTTTGTAATTTCTCCAAATTTGCTAGTATTCATGGTTTATCATGAAGCGACTTTTTAAAGAAAATCCCTGTAAGCCTGGATCCATTTCAGACCAGGTACTGGATAAACCAGGTACCAGATCACTTCCCCTGAGAGGATTTTGTTGGCATTGGCTCTAAACATGAATTAATCTTTTTTTGTTTCTTAAAAGCGCCTTGTCCTACCTGATTAAATGAGCATAATTCTCAAATATAATATTCCAGACAGGGTCTTGGTTGTACAATTGATTTCTCTCAATTCTGTCCTGGTAAGTGTAGGACTGATTTTCATTGATCCTAAATAAATAATTATATTGCCAATATAATAAAAGGTAAGAAGATTAAGTAAGAAATTCTGGAGATCAGTAGGGGTCAGATATAATTTTAAAATATTTTATTTTAGTTCATAAAAGCATATAAAAGTGGGTTCAAGATCACTTAAGTACGAAGACAAAAGGCATCATTTTGTATCCAGAAAATTTTGACATTGAAACAACATCAACCATATTCCAGACAGATAAACACAATAAAATGTCCCTTATCAGCTCATTCAGTGGTATGTAATCGAGTCTTCCTCTGCTGGATCTTTGGTTAACAGTCTGTTTCATAAAGCTGTTTGTTTCCATATTAAAATGAGTTCTGAAAAGCTTTGGTCCACTGATACAGTGTAAAAGTTTTATTATTGATTTGAGCTCAGAAATCCTAAAAGTATGAAGTACCTGATACAGTCATTTCCCAAAAGGCTCTGGGACTATCCTCGTTTGAAGACACAACTCTAACCTAAAGCTTGTACCAGAGCCTTGGTGCAAGTACTAAATGAACATCTCATTTTAGACGACAGAGATTTAATGGCTGTGGTTTATTTATTAATGTAATACAAAATATCACAATGGAGGGGATCAGGGTTCTCCTAAATGGTAGAGAATATTTTAGAAGAATTTTGACGTCATTTCTGCAGGTAAAACAGTGATAGCCAGCAATAACATTGACCCATCTCTAGGGAATTCATATGAATTTGTAAAATACATACAGTTTGTAAAATATATACATTAATAATAATTTATACACAAATTTAACATAGGCAAGTGGCTGGTCTCTTTTGATTTGACAGATTTTCCCACCCAACACTTAAAATAATAGCCCAGCAAACAAACTTTCTAATTCTTGCTAGCATTTTTCTTTTTTGTAAGGTGAAAGAATAAATACTTTGCAATTTTCTAACGGACTCTGGAATAATGCTGAAATTTTTATTTGTTTTACATATTTAGGATTTGATTTGAGGAAGACAAACTCAAAATATTTATCAGAAGAAATTTGGACACTTAATAGGATAGTATTATTGGTGCCTGAAGAGACAGCACTGGGCTACCTATCTAATCACATTGACAAGAAAACATTTAACAAAATAAATATGGCTGGTAATGTGATTATAAAGAACTCTAGATCTTTGGTAAGTGAGGAAACTTTTTTCTTTTTTTCTTTAATAGCAAAGGGCATAATTAATTCAGCATAAAGCACAGAAAAGTATTCTGGTGAAATATGGGATCTTTGCTTTTGAGGCACATTAGTTAAAGCAGGTAAAAAATAACATTTGAAAAGGATTAGTCAGTAAATCAAGGATGTTAGCTTATAAAATTAAGTGAACTTTGACAAAATTAACATCTTTTGTCACTTTTTTTTATAGACTTAGGTATTATATACCAAGACAAATAAAATTTACTTTCCAAGCTTTCTCTTTCATAGTCTAAAATAAGCTGACATTTTACTTGTGAGGACAGTGGTTCCTGCTCAGGGGTCTGAGAGGTGAAAGCTATTTTCAAAACAATACCAAGATATGTTAACAGGCAGTGCGTTCATCATTGTTATTTACAAATGATTGAATAAACATAAATTTTAATAATTTTTCACTTTTAATATGTAATAAGTTAAGTGTTGAAAGTTATAATTCCCGTAAATGAAGGCTTTTGGGATCCTTAAAAAGTTTTAAGAATTTTGATCCACTTTTGGTCCAGTTTCAGGATAAAATTATTGTTCCTTCTTGTAAAACAAAATCACACACACACACATGCACACAGTTTGGTCATTATTGCTGTCAGTGTAGCTTCAACCACGTATATGAATTATTAATTTTAACCAACGTAAATAACTGCTATTTCACAATCAAGGCACAGATACTTGAGAATGTCTGGCAACTGACAGCATTTTAGCAGACCAACAGAGAGCCTGAGCACACAAATCATGCCTTTCTACACAGTAGGTTCTCCTGCTAAAGGTGTCAGATATGAGCACTTTCATTATCTTGAACAAAGCTACAGCCTTTCTATAGCATATAAAGGTAAAACAACAACAACAACAACAACAACAACAACAAAACTATATAAACTTACAATTATTTAGCTATTTAGGTAATTTAGTTAAAAGAATAGACTCAGGAAATCCACTTGACTGGGTTTGTATTTGCAATTCATTGGAAGTGAATCAATGAGTGCAGTTTCTCTGTTAACTTTATTATGTGTGCAGGTGCCATAAAACAAGAGCCAGAAAACCTGATACAAGCCTAGGGCCAATGTCATTGATTAGGGCTTGCTCTCGAGTTTGGACTTTAGAGAAAAATTATTTAGGTTCATATCTTTGCTCTACCACTTAGTAGCATAGAAGAAATGAGGCCAAGTTTTCCAATCTGTAAAATAGTTGTTGTACTTATTAAATGAGTTAATTTTGTAAAATTGCTTACAACAGTGTCTGACCCATAGTAAATGCTCAGTTTTCATCATCATCGCTGTCTTTAACAGCATCAGCAGCAATATCTAAGTTATTGGTAGCAATCATAGTTATTTTAGAAAAGATAAAAAGCAAGTCCATACTCTGTTAGAAATGGACTGTCACTTCGTCATTTTAAGGATGAAAATAGGGAAATCCGGAAGATTTAAATAAATTTCCCATAATCATAGAACTTGTTACGGAGGACACTACCTGCAGCATATCAATGTGGGATCATGTAATAATAATAATGCTCAGAATACCAAAGACCAGGATTTCAAACACATCCTTCATTTTGGGATTAGAACATAGTATATTATAGCTCTGTAAGTTATCAGTGAATGGCCAGTTCAGCTAGGTGACACAAGTTTATAAAGGGAATTTTTCAAGGTAGTTCCTCCCCAACATCTCCCTCCCTCCCTCCCTCCCTTCCTCCCTCCCTTCCTTCCTTCCTTCCTTCCTTCCTTCCTTCCTTCCTTCCTTCCTTCCTTCCTCTCTCTCAGTCTCTCTTTTCTTTCCTATTTTAATAAAAAGAAAACATAATCATTGGAAAACATTTGTAAAATGCAAGAGCATATGTAAAGAATGACATAAACATAATCTACTTCTTAATCTTCCAGCCTTGAGATAACCACTCTAAACATGCCAGGATTTATTTCATTTAAGTCTTCCCTTATTATTATTACATTTTTTAACACAATTATTGTGAGGGAATTCAAAGTCCATTTATTTAATAAAAGGAAGAGTTTGGAGGAGAATACCTAGCTATTCCGTTTAATACTTAATTAATTCTTGGCATTTTCATTAGAGTTTCTCATATTTCAAACGTGATTAAGCTGACTTTGCTTCTTTAGAATTCTTTAGGGCATAATGGCAAACAATTTGTCTTTTGATTCTTGATTTATTACTTTGCTGTTGCAATTACCTTAACTGTATAGAGTATATACCTCTTTACATTGACACACATTACCCTACACATACACACAAATACATTTTATTTCTATTTTATGTGAATTGTAGGCCCATTAAAACAGGCCCATTAAGATTATAATTCCTATCACATCGAACCAATAAATCTTGAGAAGAATTGTTATATTTATAATTATTTTTTCTAAGATTTAGAAAAATCTAGATTTGATTTTCTTTTTAAATGTTTTTTTTTACATTTTTTTAATGTTTGTTTATTTTTGAGACAGAGGGAGACAGAGTGTGAGTGGGGACGGGCAGAGAGAGAGGGAGACACAGAATCCAAAACAGGCTCCAGGCTCTGAGCTGTCAGCACAGAGCATGATGCGGGGCTTGAACCCATGAACTGTGAGATCATGACCTGAGCTGAAGTTGGATGCTCCACTGACTGAGCCACCCAGGCGCCCCAGGATTCTGTTTTCTATTAAAATATACTTGTTGGGAGTGCCTGGCTCAGTCAGTTAAGTGTCTGATTCTTGATTTTGGTTCAAGTCATGATCTCATGGTTGGTGAGATGGAGTTTGGAGCCTGCCTGGGATTCTCTCTCTCTCCCTCTCTCTGCCCCTCTGCCACTCATGCTTGCTTTCTCTCTCTCAAAATCAACATTTTAAAACATGCATACTTGTTAGTATCTTTACAAAATATTTTTTAAATATTGGTCCTATGCAAACATTATTAAAATTATTCTTGGAATAATTTTATTTATTAAATTTTTCTACTTTAGCTTTATTTTTTTTCCTGTTGTTACCCCTTAACTAGTTATTGTTGATGTGGAGAAAAGTTATTGAAAAAAGCCCATAAGATTTCATCATTCTTTCCAATATTTCTACTTCTTATTAACATTTCATGATTTGTCCCTGTGATCAGAATTTCCAAATCATAAATCTGTTTGTTTTTGGTTTTAGAGTTTCACCAATCAGGAGAGTGTAGGCTATGGATTTCAGACAAAATTTGTGCCCAGTATTTCATAATGTTTCTTTTTTCAAGAATTGGTATTCAATTTTATCAGATTTTAAGCATCTAGTAATTATTAAACATCTATTAATGTGCTTCCTTTTGTGTCTGTTGTAGTGTATAATTAGTGATCAATTTCTTATTAAAATCCTATTGTTCTTGGATGTCATGGATGATGAGAAGTAACTGATAGAAAGGAGGAATCATTGATCCAGAGCTCTATAAGTTAACACATTTTTTTTTCTAAGGGAAACACATCTTTCTAATCTAACTGCACAGAAGAAGGATTTTTTGCTGGGAGTTTTTTTTTTTTTTTTTTTTTCTAATGGCCACATTCTCCAATTCTTGGGACATATCCAGATGTGGAAGCCTAAATTGCTAAACCACAAACCCCACAAAAATAGATTTTAGGCAGATAGTGAAGACTTCGGTGTGTGAAGTCAATGCCAAGCATTTGTCACTGAATTTTTCAAAGTGCTTTGGAAGCCAAGAATATTAGTAGTTGTGACTCAAGAACAATAAATGTATAATTTGTTACATAAAGAAGAAATAGGCTGTAAAACAACTTTTAAAATCTTGCTTTTTCCTAGGTGCCCAACTACACATAATTTTGCAGAAAGTAGGTTATCAAAATGAAGCATTTAAAAATAAATGAATATAATTTATATCAATCTTTCATTTCCCTTTGTAGTCTTACCTACATTTATCTATTTGATCTAACATGCTTTAATTCATATTATTTCTCAATCACTGCTAGCAGTAGAAACATTAAATAGTAGTTCAGGCAGAAATACAATGAAGGCATTCTAATTAGATTTGGTGGTTGTCATGGCATGGGGGGGGTTGTTCTAATCTTAATAAACAGAGTTCTGTACATGAGAGCCCCTTTACTTTTCTCCTTTGTTCCCCTATTTTATTCTACCCCAAGGCAAGAACATCTCTATTGTGCTTACAAATATATAAACATCTCTATTATATATCTACAAATACACACACACACATATATCTCACACACACACACACACACACATATATATATATATATATATATATATATATATATGGCCTAGAAATATTTTTTAAATGCTATTTATTTATTTTGAGAGAGAGAGAGCGTGCAGGGCAGGGGCAGAGAGAAGAGGGAGAGAATCCAAAGCAGGCTCTGAACTGTCAGTGCAGAGCCCCACATGGGTTTAAACTCATGATCTCTGAGACCATGACTTGAGCTGAAATCAAGAGTCAGATGCTTAACTGACTGAACCACACAGGTCCCCTGCGTACAAATATTTTTTAAGACATACTTTTATAATCCTACTTCTGGGTTTTAGTAAGAATAATGCTTTAAGTTTTATAGCAGGAATTGTCTATACTGCTTAAAGTATACACTATTCTTGTATCTTACATCTACAAGTTAGTTTTTAAAAGATAGGGGTGCTTGTATTTAAGCAGCGTTTTGTACTTTATGACATATCTTCATTGGATTTAGAGCTAAAAAGTACTTTAGAGATCATGTATCCCAAATTTACCTCTGTACCCACAGCAGAAAGAAACAAAATTGAGGTATCCTTTTCTGTATGTGGGCTTTTTCATCTTCTCATTCATATGTACTTTTGTCTTCTGCCTTGTGCTGATGCAATCTCATCACAAACAAATAAAATGATATATCTCCTAACATTGATAGAGTTTGATGCAATAAGCAAAGGTTAGTAATTGCAAATGTTGACCTCAATCATATAAAATACTGCATGTCTGTCTCTCTTACATGTAATTGAGAAAGAACTCTCTGCTACTTTCTCAGTCCTAAGATACATGTATTGCTTTTAGGAATTGATAAGGAATTTAGGAAGAGTAGATACACTGACCCATTAAGTATAGACATGAATTTGATGATGTATTCTAATTTATTAAAATGGTAAATATGGAAAAAAAACATGTTGTAGTTTTTTCATGTTTTAAGGATCCCT
The DNA here is from genome assembly GCF_007474595.2 of Lynx canadensis. Classification (NCBI taxonomy): domain Eukaryota; kingdom Metazoa; phylum Chordata; class Mammalia; order Carnivora; family Felidae; genus Lynx; species Lynx canadensis. The sequence continues at coordinate 136,955,120 of NC_044310.1, read as the reverse complement.
TCAAACTCAATCAGATCATGCCATATATTATGATAGTTATAATCTTATTTAGATGCACATATTTCCATTAACTCCATTAAAAAAAGTTGTGAGGATTAGATGACCTAATGCATATAAAATGTTAGTCAAATGAGGCATTCAAAAATAGATCTTCCATTGGTTTTCCTAGTTTGTTATTTTATTGTTATTAATATTCATACTGTTAAGCTTTTAATAACATTTCCTCCTTTTTCACCCAAAATAAGGAACTAGAAAAGATTATGGATTTTCATTTTATAGAAAATTTAAGGTAGATTCTACAATTTTCTGTAAAATATCCAATGGCTTAAAATCTCTAAGTGCTATGTTTAGGATGCTCCAAGAGTTTGGAATCTCCTGCCCTTCTATAGACATGATGGGATGAATTTCCTATCAGAGCACCAGATGCCTTTATAGAGAGATAGGTTTCCATTATTTGGTAAACATAACAAATTATGCCACTGGAGGCGGGGGGACAGCCATTTTGGTTAAGTTTAATGGGTTTGTTCTTTAATTCAGAATTCACTATGTCTCCCACCAACTATAGGACCTTAAGGAAGGAATATCCATCCCTCCCTTCTGCAACTACCCTTTACAACATCCAAAGTGAAGGTGAGAGTGGATGTCTCTGTCTTGTTCCTGACTGTAGATGAAAGATACCGTTTCCCCATTGAGTATCATATTAGTTGTGGGTCTTTTGTACATGACCTTTATAATGTTGAGGTACGTTCCCTCTATCCTTACTTTGTTGAGAGTTTTTATCAAGAGTGGATTCTGTAATTTGTCAAATGCCTTTTCTGTATCTATTGAGAAGATCATATGGTTCTTATCCTTTCTTTTATTAATGTGGTGTATCATGTGATTGATTTGTGAATATTGAACCACCCTTGCAGCCCAAGAATGAATCCCACTTGGTCTGGTGAATTATTATTTTATTGTACTGTTGGATTCAATTTGCTTATATTTTGTTGAGAATATTTGCATCTATGTTCATCAGGAATATTGGCCTGTAATTTTCTTTTTTAGTGCAGTCATTGTCTGGTTTTGGAATCAAGTTAATGCTGGCCTCATAGAATAGTTTGAAAGTTTTTCTTCCATTTCTATTTTTTAGAAAAGCTTGAGAAAAATGGGTATTAACTCTTTAAATATTGATAGAACTCTCCTGGGAAGCCATCTGGCCCTGGACTTTTGCTTGTTGGGAGATTATTTGATTACTGATTCAATTTCTTTGCTGGTTATGTATCTGTTCAAATTTTCTATTGCTTCCTATTCCAGTTTTGGTAATTTATATGTTTTTAGGAATTTATCTATTTCTTCCAGATTGCCCTGTTTGTTGGCATATAATTTTTCATAATATTCTTTTATAATTATTTGTATTTCTGTGGTGTTGGTTGTGATCTCTCCTCTCTTATTCATGATTTTATTTATTTGAGTCCTTTCTCTTTTCTTTTTGATAAGTCTGAATATGGGTTTATCAATTTTATTAATTCTTTGAAAGAATCAGCTCCTGGTTTCATTGATCTGTTCTACTGTTTTTTTTATTTGTTTGTTTGTTTGTTTGTTTCTGTATCATTTATTTCTGCTGTCATCTTTTTAAAAAATTAATATTTATTCATTTTTGAGAGAGTGTGAGCATAGGAGGGACAGAGAGAGAGAGAGGGACACAGAATCCACAGAATGAAGCAGGCTCGAGGCTCTGCACTGTCAGTACAGAACCCGACATGGCACTCGAAGCAACAAACCAAGAGATCATGACCTGAACTGGTTGGATGCTTAACCAACTGAGCCACCCAGGCACCCAGAATTCTGTTTTCATCTTTATTGTTTCCCTTCTTCTATTGGCTTTAGGCTTCATTTTCTATTCTTTTTCTAGCTCCTTTAGATAGACATAAGGTTAGATTTTATATTTGAGATTTATTTTGCTTCTTGATTTAGGCGTTTATTGCTATATACCTTCCTCTTATGACTGCTTTTGCTGCATCCTAAAGGTTTTGGACTTTCATGTTTTCATTTTCATTTGTTTCTATGCATTTTTGTATTCTTTAATTTCCTGGCTAACCCATCCATTCCTCAGTAGGATGTTCTTTAACTTCCATGTGTTTGTGGTCTTTCCAAATGTTTTCTAGTGGTTGACTTCAAGTTTCAGAGTATTATGGTCTGAAAATATGCATTGTATACTCTGTCTTTTTGTACTTGTTGAGGGGTGATTTGTGACCCAGTATTTGATCTATTCTGGACGATATCCCATGTGTACTCGAAAAGAGTTTTTATTCTGCTGCTTTAGGATGAAATATTTTGAATGTACCTGTTAAGTCTATTGGGTCCAGTGTGTCATTCCACACCATTGTTTCTTTGTTGGTTTTCTCCTTAGATGATCTGTCCATTGCTGTAAGTGGGGTGTTAAAGTTCCCTCCTGTTATTGTATTATTATCAATGATTTTTCTTTATGTTTGTTATTGTTTTATATATTTGAGTGCTCCAAGTTGGGGGTAGATGGAGCTAGAGTGTATCATGCTAAGTGAAATAAGTCAGTCAGCAAAAGACAAATACCATATGACTTTTCTCATATGTAGAATTTAAGAAACAAAACAGATGAACATAGGGGAAAGGAGAAAAAAAAAATGAGAGGGAGGCAAACCATAAAAGAGACTCTGAACTATAAAGAACAAACTGAGGGTTGCTGGAGGGTAGGTGAATGGAGGGTAGGCTAAATGGGTGATGGGTATTAAGGAGGGCACTTGCTGTGATTAGCATGGGGTGGCATATGTAAGTGATGAATCACTAAATTCTACTCCTGAAACTAATATTATACTATATGTTAACTAAGTATAATTTAAATAAAACTTGAAACATAAAAATAATGAAGATGCTTAGCAATGTATTGATTCTGCTTACTCTTCGCAATTTTTAACCTATTAATCTTGGTGTCTTTGTTATTTAGCACAGAATCTGCTACATTATAATTATTCAAAAAGATTAGTTAAACTGAACAGAGACTATATCAATATATGGTCAGAGAGTATCTAAATGGATTTTTCCTTTTAGTAAAAAGCCAATGTCTGTGTTAAAAAAAAAAAAATGAAAGTGAGCATGTTTGTATCTGCATTGCTACAGAGGTAGAACGATTCTGATTGTATTGTAAGCAATTGCCAATATTTCATAAAACTTTTCAAGTTTTTCTCAAATTACATATTTGAATCTTTAAGACATGCCATTTACATTGATTTTCCTCTTATTATCTCGTGTGAAGTCATATTTTTTATTTAAAATATGTTATGTTTTTATTCATTACTAAAGGTAAGCAAGGAAAAAAAGGAATTGGAAATATTATGATTACTATCATCCTCCTTCTGTTGGCAACACATGAGTTAAGGTGCCTCACAATTTTTTTCTGAGGCCTATGATTAAAAAGGTCTGCATTTTAATCTTTTCATATCAGTAAGCATTTATTTACACAGTATTTTTCAAATTTCTCATCATTTCTCTCTTCCTCTTAAAATTAAAAAAATTACTAGTAACTGGAAATAGGGCACAGATACCCAGGAAATGTAATTTGGCAATGAATGCTGTTTTGAAGTACACTGCATGGTTTGTGGATAAATATTTCTTTAATGTGTGTAATTACTGGATCAGCAGAATAAATGTGGTCATGTCCTTGTAATTAATACATTGTCAAAAGTTCATTTAAGTATAATAATTTTACTGGGAAAATGCTGTCTATGTGTTTCCTGCAATAATTTGTTAAATTAAGTGCAATAAATATAAAATTACTCTTAGAAATATATCTATTCTTTTCATGTTCTTTTTCACTAGGTGTCACATAATGCTTTAAGAAACCCCTCCATACATCCCCTTTACCCTAGCCCTTACTTCATCAATTAAAAATTCTTAAGAAAGAGTACAGATACTAAATTTTACAATTCACTTTTTAAAAAATTTAAGTTCAGCTTTAGAATATTATAACATAGCATATTAGAGCATAGGTTGAAAATATTTCCCCACAAATTATGCAAATTGCCAAATGTCTTGTCCTTAATATAGGATGACTAGTAAAGCATGGCCATTTCCTTCTGCACCCAGTGAACATTTATCTGTGGAGAATGGAGTTACAGCAACACAGAATTCTAGAGCTGGAATGATTCTTAGAGATCGCCCCATGCAACCCTTTCATTTTATAGTCTTGTCACATTTTCTAAGCCCTCCACAGAAGGATACCGGGCTCTGCTAAGTAAAACAGCTGTGGGCACTCAAGGAGGACATGATAAATTAAAGGTGCTTTCTTTATAATGCTATGGCCAAAGGGCAGCAGGGAAATATGGTTTACATTGCCTGACATTTTACCTGTGTTGGGCATATAGCTGGAAGTTCTATAAATAAAGGGCAGTGAGAAAACAAGAGATACTCAACAGGGCTGAGAATAAAATGCACTGTGAGGTGGACATTGCTCACAGTGTACGTACAGCTAGCAAAGACCTTTTTCTTACTGCTTTACCAAAGTAATTCATGTAAGAGAGACAAAAGACAACATTTTTTTTAAAAAACATATTTGTTTATTTTGAGGCAGGGGCCGGGGAGGGGGGGGAGTGGTCAGAGAAAGAGGGAGAGAGAGAGAATCTCAAGCAGGCTTTGCCCTGTCAGCTCAGAGCCTGACATGGGGCTTGAACCCACAGACCGTGAGATCATGACCTGAGCCGAAACCGAGACAGACGCTCAACCAGCAGAGCAGTAGGAAGAGAGAATGGACATTTGCTAAGTCAATGAGCATGCATTGATTAATTTTTCCCATTTGAAAAATAGTAGAAACTATGGCTCTTGGGCGCCTGGGTGGCGCAGTCGGTTAAGCGTCCGACTTCAGCCAGGTCACGATCTCGCGGTCCGTGAGTTCGAGCCCCGCGTCGGGCTCTGGGCTGACGGCTCGGAGCCTGGAGCCTGTTTCCGATTCTGTGTCTCCCTCTCTCTCTGCCCCTCCCCCGTTCATGCTCTGTCTCTCTCTGTCCCAAAAATAAATAAACGTTGAAAATAAAATTATAAAAAAAAAAAAAAAGAAACTATGGCTCTAGATCAACATTTCAAATACTATACAATCAATTTCCGTATGGATTCTATGGGTCTTGTAAGCAAGACGCTAGTCCACCATCTAGCCTACTTCAGAGAACATAGCACCTTTGCAATTAAATCCAGTACTTCCTATTTTACAGATCTAGCTTGCCCTATAGTAGACTTCCCATACTCTGTGATTCTTCTGAAGTACCACAAGCTCAAATTTACTGTGTGCACTTGATGTTGACTGAAGAATATTTTATAGGAAAGAGTTATAAGAACTTAGGAAGTGAAAAAATATCCTTAAATCCAATATTAAACATTGTGATACCTAGAAAAATATATTACAGATTCCTATCTTGGAAAACATGTTACTGATTATATCTCTTTTTACAACTCTGGCCTCTTCACATTAAGCTTGGGCTCTCCATTCTCACCCAGTTCTTCTGTACATCTTCTTCCTTGACCCTTTATCCCTTTCTGTCCTGGGCTGCTTATAGAGATTTTCTTCCCTATGATTTAGAATTATTCAAATCTCTCTTTATATTTTCCTGTTCTCCAAGATCACATGCCAATGGGCTATCTCACACACTAAAGAGAAATCCAGCAAGTTGCTTAAACAAGAAGCCATATCTTTGATGCAAATTATGCTACTTTCTAATTATACAAAAACAGCACAATATATTCTTTTTTTCATTTTTATCGCTGACTTTCTTTTTAATTTCAGTAACCATAGGAAGTATATAAAATGAGGGTAGCAGGGAAGCCTTCACAATACCTTGGAGGAATTTAAAATCTAGTTGTGAAAAAACATAGGTAGATAGGTAGATAGGTAGATGGGTAGCTAAGTAGGTAGATACCTAGCTAAGAAAGATAAAATAATCAGGCTTTTAATTAAAAACAAATAAGCATGGAGGCACCTGGGTGGCTCAGCCAGTTGAGCACTGGATTCTTGATTTCGACTTGAGTCATGATCCTGGGGTTCTGGGACTGAGCCCTGCATTGGGCTCTTCACTGAGTGTGGAGCCTGCTTGAAATTCTCTCTCTCTCCTTCTCTCTCTGTCTCTGTCTCTGTCTCTCTCTTTCCCAGCCCCTCTCTCCTGCTCACATGCTCTCTCTCTCTCTCTCTCTCTTTCTCTATCAAATGAAAAATTAACAAACAGAAAACCACATAAGTATGAAGTAATGTATTGCAATATGAATATATGAATGCTCAGAGAGAGTAAAGAATTTGGAATTCACAGTCTGAGTTGGAAGAACATTTTGGAAGTTTTGGTGCATAGTCATACCCATTGGAGATGGGCCAGTAGTATTGTTTTTAAATAGATCTAGCGAAATGAGCAGTTTAACCTCAAAGCTTATTAAGCCAGAGTTTATTGCTTTTCACTTTAATGGATCCATGGTACTGATAGTGGCTCAGGCAGTATGCTGTGTGGCCGTTATTGACATACATGGTCAAAACGTTACAAAAGTAGGACATTTTAACTATAATTAGTTAAAACTGCTGTCTGTCTCTTCTCCAGTTTCCTCTCTGTTCTACTTCCCCTTTGTCAGGCAGTGGTGAAGTGGCTATAGACCATTTGAGGACCTTGTTTTGGGGAAGTGTGGTTGAAGATACATTAATTTGGGTTTAGTGGGGTATGTCTATATGTTTTAAAGGTGTGTTTCTGTAGGGCTTCCAGAAAAAATTCAGGACACTAGTTAAATTTGAAATTTAGATTAATCTGTTAGATTAAGTTTTTAGTGTATGTCCAAAAAACATGATCTGTTGTTCATATGAAATTCAACTTTAACATATCATTCTGTGTTTTAGTTTGCTAAATCTTGCCTTCATGTATTTCTGTGTTTGGTTTCTGCTAGTCATCCTGGTGCAGAATAGCAATCAGATATGTTCTTCATCCACTGTGCCTACTCTCCATGAATCAAGATCCAATGCAGTCAGAAGTGACATTGCAAAATGATAAAGCTCTCTGCTTACCTGACACGGGGAGAATATAGGTAGTGGAATAGAAACAAGCTTCAGAATTTCCAAAATCAGAAACTATTCTGTGGACATGTTCTCCAAATATACAGCTCATATTTAAAAACAAATCTGACAGAAGTTCCCCCAAATTTGACAACTATCCTAAAAATTCACATGCTTTTACCAACAATGAGTTGTGATCTTCAAAGTAACTTTTCTAAATTACCAATTAAAAAAGTCAAACGTAATAGAGGAAAAATTTAATTATCTCTTCACTATATAACAAAATTAGAATAATTAAGAAATTATAGTTATGTGAAGAGATGATTAAAGAAAGTATAAACCAAAAATATATTACAGAAACTGGCCAGAAGTGATAAAAGTTCTATTTTTCTTTTTTTTTTTTTCTTTTTTTTTTTTCTTTTTTATTTTTTTGGGACAGAGAGAGACAGAGCATGAACGGGGGAGGGGCAGAGAGAGAGGGAGACACAGAATCGGAAACAGGCTCCAGGCTCCGAGCCATCAGCCCAGAGCCTGACGCGGGGCTCGAACTCACGGACCGCGAGATCGTGACCTGGCTGAAGTCGGACGCTTAACCGACTGCGCCCCCCAGGCGCCCCAAAAGTTCTATTTTTCAAGATCTTGTGTTATTTACCACATTCTGCATCTTTTTTTAAAAAATGGTATTTTGCTGTACTTTTAATTCTAAATAGATATTTATGTCTTCATTATTTGGTGCCCTCCAGGCTCCGCATGGAGCCTGTTTGGGATTCTCTTTCTCCCGTCTCTCTCTGCCCCTTCTCTGCTCCCTCATACACGTGTGTATCCTCTCTTATAAAAATAAATAAATAAATAAAAACATGAAAAAGTAGTAATTTGATGCCCCTTCTCTTAAAGAGCATTCCCAGAATTTTAAGGGCTTCAGGCTTTGTGTGATATCTTGAGAATCATCCAGAGATTTTTAGCGTTATTTTCATACTGTATTTGTTCTTTCTTCTAGGTCTTGATTCTTTTCAGTTTTAAGAGAATGAGTACCTGTGGTCTTGAGTCCGTTACCAACTAATTACCTTGGGCATGAGGATTGGGAATTATCTGTCTTGTCAGATTATCTGTGTTCAATCCATGCCCTTTCCCTCTTTTTAGCTTTATGATCTCAGGTAAATTACTTAGCTCTCTCTGCCTCAGTGGAAGAAATAACATTATTGCTAGAACTGAGTGAAAGGATACATGTGGTACACTTAAAAGAATAGTTGACACATAGTTTATAAAGTTTTGATAAATTGTGAACAGTGTTATTACTGTATTCATCAGTGTTCTCATTAGGCCAAAAATTCACTTGATTTAATTCATTAAAAAGCAATAGGTACAAATGGGAGTATGTTAGGCTCATAGTCTCGTGGATAATTTAGAAGTTATTTCATGAGCGTGTCTACGTAAAGATAGACACATTTTTTTTTTAATTTTTTTTTCAACGTTTTTATTTATTTTTGGGACAGAGAGAGACAGAGCATGAACGGGGGAAGGGCAGAGACAGAGGGAGACACAGAATCGGAAACAGGCTCCAGGCTCCGAGCCATCAGCCCAGAGCCTGATGTGGGGCTCGAACTCACGGACCACGAGATCGTGACCTGGCTGAAGTCGGACGCTTAACCGACTGCGCCACCCAGGCGCCCCAAAGATAGACACATTTAATAATGAAACAAAAAGAAAAATGTGTGACCTCAAGCGTCCCTACTATGCTGCACCATATGAAAACCATCCTGAAATTTATAGCATTATGTTCATATGTATTTGGTCTGTCTTCTGGATTTTGGGTTCTTCCAGCTTTATAAAAAAAAGAGCAGCTGTGATTTTGAAGCAGTTGCCAACTACTTGTGCTTGAAAGGCAGAAGTTCTGTAAAGGAAATTTTCTTATCAGTATAGAGGAAAAAAATTAATGGAGTATGATTCCTTCAGAGTGTCAAAGTGATTCAAAATAAAATAATAACATCGAAGCCACGTTTGTTCAGGTCCCACTAACGCCACATCCGCAGTTGGGCCATATAATCAACTTGCTCTTCACAAGCAGGAGACAGAACTTGCCCATCAATTCAGATAGTCTTGGGGCAGTTATGTAGTTATGGAAAATAGCATACTTGCTAACCCTGCTGCTCACAAACTTCTCTGACATCCGTTAATCCAGTGTAATGATTTGATGATAAGAATTCAACATAGATTCAAGTGTATATTTGAGGCAAAAAAATAGTCATTTTACATATAAGGAAATTATCATAGATATCGAATAAAAACACGGTAAGTTTGTGTGAGATCAAGTAGGTATTACGGACTGAATGTGTCAGCTTGAAACTCCTGTGTCCAAGACCTCACTGCCAATATGATGCAGAAGGGGTCTTTGGAGGGAATTAGATTTAGATGAGGTCATGAGAGTGGAGTGCTCTTATAAGATGGTCATGAGGACACAGTGATAAGCTGTCCACCTGCAAGCCAGGAAGAGGGCCCTTACCAGGGAATGAAATGAGCCAGCACCTTGATCTTGGACTTCCCAGCCTCTAGAACTGTGATAAATAAATTCTGTTCTTTAAACTACCTGGTTTTGCTACGGCAGTCTGAGTTGACTAGGACAGTATGCGTTGAAAAAAATTATCCTCTATTACTTTAGGAGAACTCATAGTTGGCTTCATGAAAATCTTTAATTTGACATGATGTCATTCTTTGAGATAATGTCCTGTCTTAGATTTCCCTGGAGTGTGCTGTCTCCCATCGTGATGTTCTCAGGATGCTCTTACCCTTAGCATTGTATTTGTCCCAAGTCAACCGTAATTATAGATTCAGTCACCCCACTGGATTCTGAGATCTTTTAGGTTCCAGCTTCCCTGAGTCCTTTGTGCCTACTACCGTGTCTTGCACAAATTATGCTTTCAGTAATGTTTAACTGAAAGAGTGAGACAGGGATACATATGTTTTACTTTCCTCACATTTCACTTGGCTTCTGACTGCCAATAACAGTTACATTGTAATTATAAGAGTAATTCACGTTAGGCCTTTCCACTGTTATTTAAAGTCCTCAATCCCATTTTGAATGAGAACCTCATGCCTTGGGTTTTATAGAATGCATATCTAATATGTAAGTATATCAAATAAAGATGCAATACATAAGAGGCACCACTAAGTGTTAAATGTGGAGGAACACAGTAGAGCCTTGATGTCCACATCTCAGAATATGACTTCTAATTTCCAGTAAAGTTATGGAGAGTGGAAAGTTACCATGAAAACATATTTTCTCCTAAAGTCTATACATCATTTTTCTAAGTGTTTCCTGACCTGGGCCACCACTCTTCTTAAACACATATTGAAGAACAGAGTTCTTTACTGAATCCCAAACATCATCAGCACAGGGACAAATGCTTAGCTGAGGCTCACATCTATCATTCTGGTTGGTACATATGGTAATTTTCTCTAAATTGGCTGGTTTTCTCAGGCTACTGTATCATCCTGAGATATTAAGTTTTTAAATTGGCTCTTCCCACCTCTTTTAAAGTTAGATGGCTGATTGCTGTCACATAATTTAATGATCTAGTCCAATCTATACAATGACTGTGTAACATGGGCTAGATAATTGTAGATGAATTGCATGCCATTAATCAGTTGGCTTTTTGTTCTTACATGTTCCATTGCTTATCATTCAAGGAAGAAAATTGTCTTTTGACAGGGGTCCCATTGCAGCCTTTTTACTGTCCAATAACATCAAGGCTGAGATTTCAAAAGATAAATGAGAATGATATAAGTGGGGCGGGAGAGTACTTAGTTAAAAGGCCTGTTTATCTAGGGATTATATTTGGAGATGTTAAAAATTTCCCTGTATTGTTTGGGGATTGGTTATATAAGGTTTTTATATTTTGAAACGTAAAAATAGTTTAGGTAAAATAGATTTTCTCATTTGAGATTCATCAATTTATGCAAGAGACTACCCTTCATCGTGAAAAGAATAATACCAAAATTCTAACTTTTGGTAAACATCTCCACTCCTTCCGCCCCCAGTTAACAATAACTATATTGGCAGTGGAACTTCACCTTAGGTGATAGACTCGGCACTCTATTCATTATTATACTTTACCCTCTTACAGGTGGGAAACATGCCTTTTTAATCATTGTACTTCTACAGCCTACCTCAAGTATCTAGAATTTATTAGATACTCAATTAATGTTTCTTCGACTAAATCTATTTTTGATCTGGCAAGGTTATGTCTGCTAATAAGGAGTTATTACTGGGGAAATAAATCGACATGAGCCATCTGGTGGGGAGGGTCAACAGTGAAGAAAATAGTGATATTTCTAATTGTATAGAAGGTGTATTTGGCAGTTTGATGCAAAGTAAAGTTCCATGGTGTAATGGTTAGCACCCTGGACTCTGAATGCAAAGTAAAGGCCCCACTTATACTCATCATGTGTTATGGAGTTGTAATTTTGTTTTATTTAATCTTTAAGGATGACAAAATCAAATGAGATTGCAAAATAATCTTTTGTTAAACATTATATCTGTGTCATTATATTTACATACACGTGTATTACCTATATGTGCAAGTATATGTGTTCTTTTTATATCTTGTAAGTTAACCCTAGACTTTATGAGTTAAATTCCTGATTGAACCACTTGTAGCAAATCACTCCTCTGTTGCATCTCAATGCAGGGGCCAGGAAAGGAGGTGGCCTTTGCTTGTCTTGTAGACAGATTTTCTTGATGTTATACCAGATGTTCTTAAATGTACTCTCTGTTCTTCTTTGAGTGTTTCCACTTGTTCCTCTGGGGCAATGACTGGCAGTCAGGAAAGTGTGCTTCTTGATAATAACTTGGAGGCAAACCCTTACTCTTGTGAGGAGACTGATGGGCCCTAATAATTATGGAAGCAAAGTTAAAAATCTAGAGGAAAACATTGTTACAAGGTTATTTCAGCCTTAACATAAAATATTTATTTCCTTTAAACAGAAAATATTTGAACAAAGAATATCTTACCAATGACATTTATTTTATTAAAGTGATTTATTAAAGATTTAGGTGGAAACAACAGCAAAAAAAGAAAATAATAAAAAAATAAAACGATTTCTCCCAGTCTTTTCTAACTGCATCTTCACCTATACAAATCTTTGCTTATTCATAACTCCTATTGCTTTCTCTGAAAACTTTCATTTTAGTATAAGCTATAAGATGGCACCCCTTGATGAAAAGCAGATGTTTTTTGGTTGCTTCTTTTTCCTTTTAAGAGTGTTTGGATTTTTTTTTTTTCAGTACAATGCGTAACGCTAACTCTTTTTAATAAGCAAGAACATAGCCATGGTACTTCAGTGAGAACAGGGCAGAGAGGCTGGCAGTCATAGAAGGAGAGCTTCATCAAACACCAGGACATACGAATGTGTAAGAATGAATGATCAGAAGTGGGCTTTAAATCAATTTTATCTTCACCATTTTAACATCAAGAAGAGTTGTTAGTTGTAAACCAATTGTTATGCAACTTAATGAACTAATTAGGAAAATCAGTTGCAATAATAGTATTGGTGCAAACTGATCTGAATATAAAAAGTAGAATTAGAATTCTAATACAAAACTTTTCCAACTAGAAAGACTACATAATGCTGCCAATAAGATCTGTTCTTTGTAAAATTAATCATAGGCAGTTCTTCATTTACTACATTTGATTTCTATAATCCATTCTTCTCTAATTGTGCTACACCACATTGTTATACTGGTGTTATTTCTGCTGTGTGTATATGTCTTGTGGTCTGCCAGGATGGTATAGTTAATTTCCTAAGTGACATTGCATCAACTGGCTCCGGTATTATTTTTCCTATTTCTTTGCTTCCTTTAGTGAATGAATGGCTGTCATCCAGAGAGATATAAAATATCAAGACCTCTGCTCAAAGACCACACTTGGACTGGTAAGAGAGTGCGGCAGCTGCCTGTTTGAATCACAGATAGGGCTGGAGCATTCTGGAACAAATTCACAAGTAATAGAGAAAAGTCATACAAATATCGCTTAGACCGTTTTTAACATGGAATGTTCAAAAGATGGAATCATAAACTCCAGAAGATATATGTCAGTTGTCACTCCTATCTTTTGTTCCCTATGTTGTGCATTTTGTTGTTGTTGTTGTGTAGTTTTAATATAAACGAAATATTTTCCTCAGAGGTGACTGGGTAATTGTTTTGATAGTTACATAATTTTATATCTTAGTGATGCAATATTTATGCATGCAATTCAAGTTATCTGTTATAAAAGAAACTATTTAACCATAGTGGACTAATGGTATGTAGGGAAAATGGGTGTCAAAAGGAAATTTATTATATCTTCCAAGTACTGCTTTCTGTGATAAAATACAATTTGTATGATTGTGAAGTAGCATTGTTTATTTTTCCAGTCAAAAAGTCACTGTCAAAAGTATGTTTGGGGAGGAAAAAATGGCCTTAAAACAAATGTATCACAGGGAATATCTAGGTTGTTAAAAAAAAAAAAAAAAAAAACCTAGGGCAGTATGTTAAAAATGAACATTTCCAATACAATTTGTCACCCATGCATAAATCTTGCTGACATTTTCAGTCACTTTAATAGCCTGCCCATTTTATAAATCAGTATGAACTTGCACAGTTGCAAAAAGTGTGTATTTTGAACATCTCATTTGCATACTTTACCAAAAGCCAATGAGGCAGTGGGAGCAGCACTGGTGATCATAATACGTGTTTGGGGAAAGGCAGAGAAATCACTAATGGCTTTGCCTTTAGGGATTTCTGTACTCCATAGGGGACGAAAATGAGAAATATTTTTCAAACAGCAGGGGTAAAGGTTTTAAAACTAGAAACACATGGAGTGATAAAGATGTTAGTGCCACAGGGCGCATAGCAGGAAAAATTTACAATGTAAAAACTGTAATTTCAGCATTAGGAAGTAATAATCGTGTTTCATCATTGTTATTAAAGCATGACCCTTAAAGTCACATAAATTAGATATAAGTTTCAAGAGAAGTTTATTAATCTTTAGCAGGAAAATATTAGGAAAGTTTATTATCAGATAAGATTTTCTGGGGGAAGACATGTTCTTTTGATGGTGTGTGTGTGTGTGTGTGTGTGTGTGTGTGTGTGTGTGTCTCAAGGAAATATGTATCATTTCAAAGAGTAAATAAAACTTTGCTCACTATTATCCAGTGAGTATCAGTACTGCCTACAGATAGATTGTTCTTATTCTTTTAAATTAGCACATTTCAGGAGATAACATGATACACACAGAATGGACACTGACCCATCTAGAATATTTCTACTTGTCCAGAGTAGAATCATAGATGGAAACTAAAGCTTGTTTTTAATACAGAATGTTACTTAGATGACATTGGTGGTAAAAAAATGTTGCTAACATAATTACGGAATTAGTAAAAAAAAATAGGCTTCTTGGAATAGTGGAAGCATTTCTGACTAAAAGATGAAGTTTTATTAGTAGCTCTATGATAAAATTAGTGAATGGTTACAGCTGAGAGGGGGACAAGAGCTAATAGTTATCAGTGGACATTAACAAGAAAGAATAGTTTATGTAAAAAAGATAGTTTATTTGGTGGTGAATATGTTGCTCTGGAACTGAATGTGTAGATAATGGGCAAAGTATTATTTTTACCAACTAAGACTTCTTTCAAAGGTCTGCTTTAGAGTTATGAGTTAAACCTGTATCTTTGCATAATTATTTAGGTAGAACTCAATTTTACCAAGTTAAGAGGAAAAATTTTGTCTCTAGATTAATCTTTCAATTTTCTTCTCATACTCTGTTTTAACATTTATGGAATAGATGGTGAGTTACAAAACACAAAATTTATATAAAATAATTTTAGGATAGCAAGTATTCCTCAAATACGTTATAAAGAGAAGCAAACCAAATTTGTATTAGTACAAAATCAGAAATACACATTATTGTATATGAGTAAAAATTGTAGAAAATATAAGAAAATATAAATAAGCATAAAAAGTAACTATTTTCTACAACACAAACATGGCCACTTTTAACATTCTCACCTGCACTATTCCAGAATTCTAAGAATATGTATATATCTATATATATCTATATCTATATAGATTTTTATAATTTTGTTTCATACCAACTAATATAGAAATATACTTTTAAAATGTATGAGTGTTATTACTTTTGGCGCATAACATTAATGAGCTGTATATCAGCAATGATGGCCAAGTAGAAAACATATAGAATTTGATAGAATGAACCTTTAAGATTATTTAAAATTGTATTAATTAAATGCAAAAGACTTCCAATAAGATACTAAGCTTGTGTAATAGAACCCATCTCAATAATAAGTCTGCTACTGATTTATTTAATAATGTCTTCTCATTCATAAATATTGTATATATTATTCTGTTATCACTAATTATTTTAAATTTTTTGTGATATTCAAAATTCTTTCAGATAGATGGTGACATCTATCCTCTTTCAAAAGCAGTAGCCATCCATAGTAGTAAGTTGACTGACAGTCTGTCGTCCATTGCAGAATCATAAGTAAATCATTTTTATTGTGTTTGTTAATTTGCTGCAAGGAAAACAAAAGGAGACCCAGTGCTAGGAAATTCATGAGAGACAAGATGAAGAAACTACAAGGGTTGCGAAAATAACCATTCTCATTGTGTTCAAACTCTTTTCAGCTACACGGAATATAGATGTAGGAATGAGATTACAGTGGAAAGAAACAGAGTGAAACTGAGTTGTTCAATGTTTCACAGGAAAAGGACCTGGTAGAGTCTGTATTACACATAGAGTGAGATAGAAATCATGAGAGAGGAAGAAAGTCAGTGAATCAAGATAACTATGGTGCTTCAATGCTAAGTCATTGGAAAAATAAATCATAATTAAGCCAGCACATGAAGAGTACTGGCAGGCTGTAAGTGGCAAGCATGGAGTCAGTTCAGATTATTTCCCATGTTTAAGGCAAGTAGAATTTGAAAATAAACCGAAATAATGAATGCATTCTGTGCTTCAAAAATAAGTAGATCTGGGGAGCCTGGGTGGCTCAGTTGGTTAAGCATCTGATTCTTGGTTTCGGCTCAGGTTATGATCTGTGAGTTCAAGACCTGTGTGGGGTTCCGAGCTGACAGTGTGGAGCCTGCTTGAGATTCATTCTCTCTCTCTCTCTCTCTCTCTCTCTGTCTCTCTGTCTCTCTCTCCCCCTCTCTTTGCTTCTCCCTGCCTTTCCGTCTCTCTCAAAATAAATGAATAAACTTTAAAAAATAAGTAGATGGGATTCCTTTCCTTTGAGAAATCTTTTATGTTGTCCAGTAATTGGCTATATTCTTTCTGTTAAATACATATCATATTATACTATTTCAATGAAATGTTCATTCTGTTCAGCAAAGAGTGAGATCTTAAGTTTGGAGAAATTCACATTGTAGAAAATAAATATCCAGATATCCATGCTGTAGAGTGAGAACTGTTCTAATGTGTTAGTTAGCTTTTGTTAGGTTATGTGGTAGTAACAAATTGCCATCAGATTTACACACTTTTTTTCATCATATGACATGTCTACAATTACACATTTTATGTGGCTCTGACTTAAATTCATTCTGGGTTCCAAATTAAAAGATCACTATGAAACAATATGTCCCTTAAATCATTCTGTCAAATCTTACATTTCACTAGCCAGAGAAAGTCACATGGCATACCCAGTATCTATGCTATATCCATGTAGCATTCCATACGAAGGTCCTGTAAATGGCTGGAAAATAGGTTGCAACTCACAACCCTCGTATGGAGAATAGAGGATAATTTGGGGATGATAATGAAATTTGTTTATTTGTAAATACAATAATATAATTTGCCACATTGGTAAACTTTGAAATTAGAGTATCTAACTGCAAAAAATCCATATTCCTTTAATTAGATTCCTATAATTAGATATTATATATATAACTATATATATAACTATATATAACTATATATATAACTATATATAACTATATATATAACTATATGTATATAGTTATATATAACTATATATATCTATATGTATATAGTTATATATAACTATATATATAATGTTTAATATATATTTAAAATATATATTAAATGCTTATTTTTGAGAGAGAGAGAGAAGGACAGCATGAGTCAGGTAGGGGTGGACAGAGACACACACACACACACACAGAATCTGAAGCAGGCCCCAGGCTCTGAGGTGTCAGCACAAAGCCCGATGTGGGGCTCAAACTCAAGCTGTGAGGTCATGACCTGAGCTGAAGTTCCATGCTTAACTGACTGAGCCACCCAGGTGCCCCTGGAATATAATTTTATGCTAAACATGTTATTGGTTGGAAGGTAAAAGACACAGTAGAATTGGAGAGGTTAGAAAGCAGTGCTGATAATTTCATTAACAAAACAATGGAAAAGGCAAAATCAAAAGAAGAAACCAAGGAAGCAGGGAGGCTTTTCAGGCTCACTTTATTCTCCAGCGGGAATCTTTGACATAAAGAGTGGAGTTGTTAGTATCTGTGGTTCAGCCCGCTAGTTGCCCAGGAAAATCTATACTCTTTTTCTATCATGGTAATTGAATTTGCACCTAAGATGTAACTGCCCAGCCAGACAGTCAATTTCCAGGCTTTCTCTTCAGTTAAATCTTACCATGTGATGAAGGTCTTTTCAGTGGAATATTGTTGAGTGTGATGTCTGCCACTTCCAAGTCTGTTTCCATAAACAAAAGTTCTACGTGTACTCCTTCTTGCTCCCCCTGCCTTCTCTGGAGATGGAAAGTGATGATTATTCTGTCATTGAAAATCACATATTGAGGGGCACTCGGGTGGCTCAGGTGGTTAAGCATGCAACTTCGGCTCAGGTCATGATCTCACGATTCATGGGTTCGAGCTCCAGCGTCAGGCTCTGTGCTGACAGCTCAGAACTTGGAGCCTGCTTCAGATTCATTGTCTTCCTCTCTCTCCATGCACCTCCCCCACTCTCTCTCAAAAATAAATAAACATTAAAAAATTAAAAAAAAATGAAAACCACGTGTTGAAGTTGGAAGAGCTACTGTAGCCTGAGTCTCCCTCTGTTCCTAAGCCGTATCAGGAATACCTGCCCTTCACTGTTACATTAAAGAGAAAGAAAACTCTGTTATGTTTGAGCTGCTACACTATTTATGTATTATAGGGGTTTACTTTTCCTAATACATTGTCCTTCTTCCAATAAATTTTGTTTTTAGTCATTACATATATTTTCTGTAAAACATGCATTCTCTGTTTCTTCCTTGCCCAAAAAACCTTCGATGACTTCCTGTTGCCTCCAGAGAAAAATAAGAATTCTTTGTCTCACCTTTCAAAGCTCTTATAAAATGTTCCACCTTCTTGCCATTTCCCTGATATATATATACACTATAAATAACAAAAGCTTTCTTTCTTTCTCTAATACTATGCACTTTTCAGCTTCTGGGCCTTCAGTTATTATGTTCTCCTTCACAGTAAAGCACGTCACTTTTTAAAAAACTATTGATTCTCTAACTCTGCCATACCCCACACATACTGTTCTCTCAACCCAAACATTAAGTATTATTTTCTGTGACAATGAATTTTTTATTAGCATATACCCTGTATCATAGATATTAATTTAAATACAATTTTTTTTTGTATTAGGTCATCTACTCTTATAAAAGAGAGCTTGTTTCCTCTTTAGCTGGGTGTTCTCAACACACTGTCCAGCTTTCAATAAGTATTTGTATCTTTTAATTGTAAAGAGTATATTGAAAGGAATTGAGTAAAATTGATTAGTGGACCCTATACTATCCATTGGTGATATTTTACATCAGAGATTCAATTCAAGCTTCAAGAAATATAGTTAGTTAGAATTGACTAATATTGACTCAGGAAGAAAGGGAGACTCTGGAAAGAAGTTGACCAAAGTAAAGCCATTTCGGTTTTAGGCTCACCCTTAACCTAAAAGTCAGCAGATCATAAAGAATCACAAGATCAGACACATGGAAAACCACAGGAGCCCACTCCATCTGGCAATAAAAGGCACAAAGGCTGGACATTCTTCAAATTGCTCCCTGTGGTTAATTCCAAGACCCTAAGAATGGAAAAACTAACTGCCCGATGTGAATAATAAACCCAAAGTTAAAGAGTAAGCCCTTCCCTATCTGGTTAGCTAATTAAAACAAAAACAAAAACAAAACTTTGAAAACTCTTCATTGGAGGCAAAGGGTGATGGTGGGAGGTGCTCTTTTCCATCTGGGAGGAGAGATTGCTACTTTGTCTGTAAAATAGCTCCTTTCTTAATTCTATACTTAACAATCTTGTCCCTTTCTCTAAATGGCTTGCTCTTGTTTTTTCTAATGCAAAACCAAGAATCTTCTTGGAAAGGACCTGAGGCCCTCCCCCTCTATGCTGCATATGAACATTGATGGGTAAAGATGACCATTGGATGTAATATGGATTAGACTAATATCTTAAATTTTAAAAGACTAGGTTTTGCCAGAATGAGACATTACTTTTGCACAATAAAAAGTCTTCTGTTGCCAAGAATTTTTCCAACCTTCAAGCTGTGAACATATTTTCAAGCAAAAGGGAACATATCAATAGGCGGGGTGGGATACCCCATCAACGAAAGGCTGAATTTATGTATTAAATACTGGTCTCTCTATTGTCACATAAATTTTACTTTTGTCAACTCAAGTCAAATATCACAATGACTTTGTCAGTTCATCCATGATTCTTAAAGATTTGGACCTCAGAATTTATCTGAGATTTTTGCGAAAGTGATCCAAGTCATGATTTGTTAAGGATATTAATTCTCTTTTTCAAATAATTTAAGCTGTTATTCTGTAATTCCTTTGGGCTTTCAGTATCTCACTTTTACTTATAGGTTTTTTTAGGATACTCCTATTTTTACTTTGTACAGTAACACAAAGTAGATAATGCAATATTGACTTTTTAATTCCTATAATGTATTTGTGGTTACAGAAAATTGTGACAAAAGAAAATTAGATGTAACTCATGAAACGTTGGATTGTTTTTAACACAAATCTTTTTATGGTACATGAATTGTTACAAAAAACTGAAGTTACACTTGTTTACTCTCAGTTTTCTCAAAAGTAACCAACCGTAGCATCTTCTACAGGATATTAAGATAAATGGGGTGCCTGGGTAGCACAGTCAGTTGAGGCTCCAACTTTTGATCTCAGATTAGGTCATGATCTCACAATTGCTGAGGTGGAGCCCCAAATTGGTCTCTGTGCTTATGGTGTGGGGTCTGCTTGGGATTCTGTCTCTCCTTCTCTCTGCCCCTCCTCTACTTGTGCGTGTGTGTGTGTGTGCATGTGCATGCTCTGTCTCTTTCAAAATAATCTTTTAAAGAATTTAAGATAAGCAAGTAATTGGGATACCTGGATGGCTCTGTGAGTTGGGCATCTGATTCTTTTTTTTTTTTTTTTTTTTTTTTTAATTTTTTTTTTTTCAACGTTTATTTATTTTTGGGACAGAGAGAGGCAGAGCATGAACGGGGGAGGGGCAGAGAGAGAGGGAGACACAGAATCGGAAACAGGCTCCAGGCTCTGAGCCATCAGCCCAGAGCCCGACGCGGGGCTCGAACTCACGGACCGCGAGATCGCGACCTGGCTGAAGTCGGACGCTTAACCGACTGCGCCACCCAGGCGCCCCAGGCATCTGACTCTTGATCTCAGCTCAGATCTTCATCTTGGGGTCCTGAGTTTTAAGCACCACACTGGGCTCCCTGTTGGGCGTGAAGCCTACTTAAAAAAAAAAAAAAAAAAAGATAAGCAAGAAATCCTCCTAATGACTCCTAATGAATGAGAATTCAGGAAAATAACAGAATTGGAGCAAATTTGTAATTACTTAATGGTAACAGGTTTTTCAAAATTGAGATTTCCAAACTGAGATTACATATGGCAATAACAGTGTTCTCTGGCTCTTGAGTTAAAGTAGGCTAAAATATCACAGACCTTGAAGTTCATGAGACTCAATCACAAGTTGACATGAACTCAATCACAAGTTCAAATCAATATGGATTTGAATTGTCAATCCTGATGTTGGCTCTGTTCAGTGAATTTTGTTAACATCTGTGAATAAAGGGACAACACTATAATAAAATTTGCACAAGCAATTGTGGACTAATTTATTAAATAGAATGGGCAGAAGGCCCTGAATTTTATGGCTCATGTAAGAATCCATACTGATTCTCTTGATGTGGACTTCATACATTGGCTACCTGAAGATGATTATTTTCAGGAGAAAAAGCTATATTTTTTGAATATATCATTAGTATATATCCTATGCTAGTATTTATGAAAGCAAATGGTATTATCCAATTCTGGTTCAATTGAATAATTAATGGATTCATTAAAATGTATTAAATGTATAGGATATATCAACAGCTGTCCCAGGTTTTGAGGATAAAAACATATCCATAAATACTTAGCATCTAAAAAAATTCTAAAGAGGAATGTAGTGCTCTATCAATTAGCATTTTCACAGGAAAGGGATGGAGCATTCAAATTAAGATTATTCAATTAACTAATAAAGAGGTTCATTTTAAGGATAGGGCAGAATTTAGGTAATCCACATTGGATAGTGGGTAACATGAATTTAGTAAGGGCCATGGGTAGCCCTACCCCACCTCGGCTTTAAGGAGCAAAAGGCACGATTGTTTGCCAAACGTGAAGACAGACAAAGGGCTGTCATGGAGGTGGACAGCTGACAGGGGCTAAAAACACCAGCCCTTGTGACCCTGCCAAGACTCCCGCTGAACTTCCCTCTGCTACCTAATCTCCAAAACCCAACGTTGTAACAACCAGAAGCGAGAGGGGAAATATGCTCATTAAAGCCGGTAAGATCAGCCTCAGAGGACAGGATGAAGAAAGGTGGAGGGAAGATGGGAGAGAAAAAGCCATCTAGACCAATGATTTTATCTGTTTTATGGATGAGGAAACTAGAAAAGCCATAGCTAATAAATGGCAGAGCTAGGATTCAAAGCTACCTTGGTCTGATTAATAGCCTTTCCCACTTTACAGCAATGTCTGATGAATGGCTTTTAGTCTCAGAGGATTTACAGTATTATAAAGGCTAAACTATAGAGAAGAGAGCAATGTAGTGTGAATCAGTATCAAGAGGTCAGGTAGGTTTCCCAGTCTGTAGCATAGTTGTCCTTTGTCTCCTCAAAGGTGCAAAAGGAGGAACCTCCATGTACTTCTTCTATCTAGGAGTGGGTTTAGAATTGGCTCTTGCTCAGGTGAAAATGATTAGAGGACACCTGAGGAGCATCACATCACATAAGCATTGCACTGTTCATTTAAAGATATTGGTTGTAGCAGCAAGGCAAACTTCTTGGTCCCATACTTTCTCTATGTACAACCTTTGTCTAGAAATATTATTTTTGTTTTGGCATTTGGGGAGAATTGCTGGAGGCTACAAATATTTTAACTTGGGGATTTAGAGTCTTGTTGTTGTGACTGGCTTTGAAGATCCAGGTAGTGTGAACTTTATCTCTGTTCATCATACTCAAACTTTTATTCTGAATCTAGAATTGCCATAAAAGTACTTTTCTTGTCAGATGGCAAAATTTAAAATGATTAGAAAGTACTTTGGAAAAGACGAAGCCTGCTCTTTCTTCTCAGCCCTGCATGTGTGGAAATATTCTGTAAAACTCCAGTGTCAGCATCCAAACATAAAGGATGCCACTGTGCATTCACAAAACCCCTTATATTATACTATGGGATCATTTTCAACCGTTGTCACTGTGCTACAAAGGACAGCTTAATAACTCTGGTCTAAACTCTGTGATTACATACACTCAGATGCTAATTTGATATAATTGAGTGTGCTCTTTTGTTGGATTCTACATTCAGTTTATGTTTAATATGGGAAGACTGTATTTAGTAATGGTTATCAAGGGTAGAATAAGCCCCACAGGTGTTTCCCCAGAATCAAGCTTCTAAGTCACCTTTTCCATTAGCTGCTAACATTGTTAATGTCTGAGGCAGCTGGTGCAGGAATGAGAGAAATCTGTAGTTCCTTTACTTGGGACAAGATTCATTTAATCCACATCTGACTGCTCTGTTTCTATGGCACATCTGTTTGAGTGACACAATGTATGCATTTTTTTTTTTTTTTACTTCTCAAACATTTGCAGTTTTGTAAGATTATCTATAACAAGATGCCTGATCATTTCTTGGTCTCCTATGAATCAATTTAAATTCCACAAATACAAGATTCAGATGTACTTTGTCACCAAAGGTGAGGTGTTTTGAGTTTTGAACTTTGTTAATTTTGAATGCTTCTGTGTTTTTCTTAAATTGAGAGTCACAGTTTGTCTGCAATTTTACTGTTTTAACAGGAGGTAACAGTAAAACCTAATCTATTACAAGTAATATAATCATTTTTTGAATACCGTCTTTCAAGAGTATCATCTAGCACCTATGTTTTTTGTTTGATTTCTTATTTTTTAATTCTTTTCTCATAAACATAACATACTAAGATTAATAGATAAACACATACACACACACACACACACACACACACACACATATACTTGTAACTAAATGTGAACTTCCTAGGACAATTACAGTCTTTGTTTCCATAACTAGTCACATGTTGTATCTTGAATCTGCCTAGAAATTTTGGATGCAGTATTAATACTGTTCCTCAGTAATTTTGAAACCATGAGTTAATGTAGATTGCATTCGTATTTGAAATTATTTGCTTATCTATCTCTGGACAGACACATAGGACTCTAGCCCATTTTGGGAACTTGGTCATGTGACACTTGAACCAATTCAGTGTGATCAGAATTGACAGCCATAATGTCTGATAAGAAGGTTTAAGAACTATTAGATTTATCATGTTCTCTTCCTGCCATGAAAATGGCAGCTCCTAGATGCTGACTCCTTCGGATTACTCCTCCCATCCTAGCTGAAAAGACAAGTGAAGCAGAGATGATCTCTAACTTAAATGCAATGCAAGCAACCATATCCAGTCTTTTGTTGTTGTTACCACAACATGTCAGAAAATATAACTGATAAGAAATTGGTACCTATAAACAGGATGCAGTCATAGCAAAAGTCCCAAAATATATGACATTGGCTTCAGGACTATGGATTGGGAGGTGTGGGAACTCTCAGGAGAGACAGGAAACATGGAGAAACTTTATTGAATGGTGATATATTTGGTATATCTGTCTCTTGCGGTAACTTGAAAGGCTGCTACTATACTTAACAAACTTGCCATTTTAAATGAACTTGAAAAACAAAAAGTGACTGATGTGACTTGGTTGCGTTTGACGGCATTAAAGAAGTATTAAGAAAAGCATGAACTTAGAAAAAAAGGTTAAAAATCACGGAAGAAAAACATGGATCTAGAAATTTCTGAAATCAGAGGATTGAAAGATACAACCATTTTCTTCAAACACTGAAAACTGGCAAATGCTTTGCATAACAAAGACTTCTTGAAGTTTGGCCTAATGCAAAGATGGAATCATGGAGGCTACTGAGTTGCCTTAGCTAAATTCCATAACAAGATTAAATTGATTCTCAGAAAAAAAATTTGGGAGGGACAAAATGGCTTACAGGAAAAACAAAGAAACAAACAAATGGTATAGTGTTTCTGCTGAAACCTGATAATCTTTAGGTATTGACATGTCTAGGGAGAGAAAAGTGTATTTCAAAAAGAGATATAGACATTCTTACTGGAACATGAAGCTTATTAAAATCATACAGACAAGAGATTTGAGAGGTTTGTACTGCCAAAATAACTCCTAGACCGGACCAACAAACCATAATATAGCATAACAAAAAATTAGACAAAAACACAGTGCAAGAGTTAAAATGACATTGAGCTCTCATCTATGGACAAGATGCATCTCTTAACACTAATTAAGCCCCCAAGGAGCGTATACAATTTAATACTTTCGTTAGATGTGCCCAAGGAAAATGAAGAAGGATCGATTTGAGATGGAGCATAACCAAAGAACTTGGTGATATAATCATGAAACAGAATTGAAGACGAATTCTGGAAGATTCTTTATCCCCAAAGTAGATGGGTACCCTAAATATCTTCCAGGAGTAAGTCAGCTTTGCTATGGACCAATTATTTTGTGCCTCCCATTCTTATTTTCTAACACAGTATTTATTGTGATTAACACATCCCTGTGTCACTACTGAATGTTGGGCATTGTAGGGTGCAGATAACTTATTTTTGTAGTTCTTGTATCTTTGTATCGACAGTAGCCATACTCATGATGTGGAAATAAACATCAGACCCTAGACTTGAGTCTAATGTCATGATGGGTTGGGACTTTTTGAGATGCCTTCCTTGGGAAGGAGTTTGCCTATGTGCAGACAGAACGCAAGGGAATATGTTACTAAGAAGATGAGATATAACAAATTATATTTATTTTTACCATTTATTCACCTCCCTTCTGTAAGAGGATTGTGCATACCTTCCTGTTGCCAGGTGAATGAAGATTAATCTTTTTGGGAGGCATTTACTTCTGTGACCCACTGATGTGAGGCACAGCCATTTGATTTAATTTTGCCAGTGGGATAAAGGCTGAAATATCCACACTATATTTGAACAGAAATTTATGAGCCATGAAGTGGGTCGGCCATTCTCCTTTCCCTCTTCCATGGGAGTAGTATGTCCCAGAATCTAGCGACTCCTTCTGCCTGGATCCTATGATAAAGACATGAGAAGTAAAGAAGAAACACATCTGAGACACACAGCAAAAATGTAACAGGAATGAACAATAGACTTTTGATTATTATGAGATACTGAGCCTTGAAGAGGTCATCTAGGAAAGGCTGTGTGTTACCTGAATATTTTAAACTCTTTTTTCCTTTCTACTCTTCTTTCATAAGGGTATAAAGATAATAAAGGCATTTCCCAGTGACATGAGGAAAACAGCTATAATTTGGTTGCATGACAGGGCCAAGTTATGGGGAAGAGAGAGGTATGGCCTGTGGTTTCTTAACACCACAGTTTAAGACACAAGAGAGAATGTTTAAGTCAAGCCCCAAAGAGGAGGTTTCATCCTTTCAGTTTTTATACAATCATTATGTCACTCAACTCTCATCAGCATTGATAAACATACTTATTACTGTATTGAAATGTAACCATTTTCTTGACTAGGGGATATGTTCCTTCACTTTTCATATTCTCTTCAAGACAGTCTTCAGCTTATGTTAATAAGATTCTCTTACTTTATGAGTTGTCCATACACTTCATCTCTGGCATTTTTGTGGCTCATGCATTTTGCAAAACAGCCTTATTACTATTTTCACCTTTTGATAATGTGGTTTATAATGATGTTAGCTTATCTATTATACTGAACTTGACACAAAGAAAACTAGAATAAAATATTGGTCTTCAAATCTAAAGATTCAAATTGTACTACTGTAACATTACTCAAGAATGTACACAAGGAAAAATTGTCAGAGGCTTTTAAGGTGTCAGAAAGGGCAGGATCTGCATGGATAAATTATGGGAATTTTTACTTTTTTCTTTCTATTATGCCAAAAATACCATCACCAGTCTGGCTTCTGTATTGTGTTGAGCCCAAGCTTTGAAATAAGAAACTCTAAAACTCTCGAAAGCACTTCCCAGTGCTTGGTTTATGTTGGTTTTATTTCTATATGCTTATGTTTCTGACCATGTCTTAATTCGTTCAAGTTTCCATCTCAGGTATCTGTGCATTATGATAACCAGTCCTGTGCTAGACTATTCATCATGTAAAATTATGAAATTTTTATTGAAATTCAATTTCTATATAAATAATAGTATATCATTGTGATATGATTTGCTTAGAGAAAACCACTATTTTAATGTCATTCAGGAGCATTAGTGAGTAGTTTTTAATGTTAAGAGGAAAATAATTTTTAAAATAACACCAAGAATGTGGGTTCTATAGGAAGGAATATAGAATTATTATGATAATATTAACACATAATTTATTATTTCTACTTGATAGTAACAATAATATCAATTTTGTTCGTCCTTATTTTATGCCAGGCCTAATTCTAAGCTCTTTCCATATTTTATTTCATTTAACCGTAAGGAAATCCCAAGAAGTGTCTATTTTACAGATATGTATTTAAAAATTTTTTTAGTCTTTATTTATTTTTGAGACAGAGAGAGAGAGACAGAGTACAAGCAGGGGAGGAAAAGAGAGAGGGAGACACAGAATCCAAAACAGGCTCCAAGCTCCGAGCTGTCAGCACAGAGCCCAAAGCAGGAACTGAGCCAAAGTCGGCCGCTTAACCGACTGAGCCACCCAGATGCCCCATGCAGGCATACATTTTTAAAGGTGAGGAAACTCAGGCAGAGTTAAGAAACTTGCTCATGGACATAGCTAATAAGTGGTGGATATATCAGCAATATAAACCAGAACCTGTCTTTTAAAATTTAATAGATTCACAAATACCAACATTAAAATTATGATTATTCTTTAGATTTATCAGACTTCTAATACATCATAAGTCAGAGGTTTAGTTTTGTAGGGAAAAACTCAGATTCAATCCCTATCTAAACCTTATTATTATGGTAGAGATGATTTGTGTTTACTCTGCATATAATAAGTTTTGTTAAGTTATCTCAAGTCACTAGGTATTTTATTTGTGGGTGTTACTCCCTAATTCAGGAGACTCTAAAAAGGCTGGGAGGATGATTTATTCATCTTGTTGACTCTACTTCATCAATGCCACTCATTGTAGCTTCTTGTACGTAAAAGACACTGTCTCATTACTTCTGTAGGTTCTTCCCCCCCCCCCCCCGACTTTCTACATCAGTCCTAACATCTGACTTGATAGGATGTTTTCCTTGATCCTCACAAATGGATCATTCATACAGAATCACAATGCAATCATCCAGTATCTCAGGGCAGCCTCTTCTGAAGTATTCAATGTATCTGTTATTAGGCAAGATGTGTATAGGTGTATTACCTCACCAGACCAATCTGAATTTTCCAGTCATTCTTCTTTAGTCCCCCCCCAAAAAAACAAAAAAAAACCAACAACAAAAAAAACTTCTTAACCTTGTGCATATTTCCTGCATCATCCCTGTAGCTATTTTCAGAGTATTGTTCATTCAGTTTCTTTACCCATGCATTGGATCCAGATTTCCTTCATTTCTGTTCCAACTAATGGAACTTGCAGAGCTCTGAGAATGCTTTGCACATGTAAATTCATTTAGTGCAGAAACACGAAAGGCACTTGAGCCATGTGAATAGAATTGAGTTGAAATGCCCAACCAAGATCATTCTGTGAAGAAATGCATTTGATCTAAATTCATTTGAAGGGGGTAGTGTTAGATAATGTGGTATAATTAGATGAGCTAAACTGTCTAGGAAGTTTAGCAAGAAGATACTGTACAATTTTAGCTATCAATGGTTAAATGGACTTTAGTGATATGTAGTAGATACCCCTGGGTATAAAAAAAATGCATTCCATGATAAAATAATGCACGTGACACATTTGGCCAGAGTGTTTTGAAATAAAAACAAGCATTTTGTTTATGGAGTTTATGTTTTTCTTTTTCTGTAAGGAATGAGCACTATGAGAAGACTGAAAAATGGGGTTCATGTACAGAATTATTTTTAAAAATAGTGTACAGTAGTTACTTTATTGATGATCAAGGAAGGACTATCAGTTTTCATGATTAGGCCTTGAATTCCAAAACAGCACTAGGAATGAATAGACTCTTGTTGTAGAGTTAATGAAGCGATTAAGGCATGTAAAGTAATTAATAATGATGTGATTCATAAATAACCAAAACACAGCAATTTAATATAACAGCATAAAAAGAAAAACAGTATAAAAAAGAAAAACACAGAAGAGGAAAAGTACAAAATAAATGATCATTGGTCAGTCCATGGAATAAATGCTAGTTACTAAAAGATGGGCATCCGTAGGGTCTGGGAAAGGCCAGAGACTGGAGTTCTTCTTTTTCATTGTTTACGGATTGTGAGAGAAAGTCTATAGTATAGGCAGTGTCTGGAAATAATCTGATTCTATTTCAGGACTGCAGTTATTTCAGGGATACAAAATAACTTAGGTCCTAATAGACAAGAAAAGTAGGGTAAATGGTGGCTGGTGTTTGAAGCTCAGGCAGACAGTTCGTGTCTGGTCTGGGCTGTCTGTATAGTAAAGGGATTCTAATCTTGGACCGCGATTCAGGTGTAGGAATCCATTCTCTAAAAGTTAAATGTAGCTGAGTTTTGTACCTAGCAGGTCATGAACAGGGACTCATATCACTTCTGCCCATCAGAATCACCTGGCAGAACTTAAAAATATCTAAGGGGCTCCTGGGTGGCTCAGTCGATTAAGTGTAGATCTTCAGCTCAGGTCTTGATCTCACATTTGTGAGCTCGAGCCCCCGAGTCGGGCCCCAGGCTGGGCATAAAGCCTACTTAAAAAAATGTTGTACAATCATACACACACATGCCATTTAATGGGTGCCTGGATGGCTCAGTTGGTTAAGCGGCCGACTCTTGATTTCAGCTCAGGTCATGATCAGGGCTCGTGGGATCGAGCTCCACGTTGGGTTCCACACTGAGCATGGAGCCTGCTTAAGATTCTTTCTCTCTCTCCCTCAGCCTCTCTCCTCCACTCATGCTCTCTCTGTCTAAAATTAAAAAAAATAATAATAATAAAGTTAAATATCTAGATGCCTGGAACGCACCCCCAGCCTAATTAAATTGTAGTTTAATTAATTTTTCTGGAGTGACCTGGAACATTAGTTTGTTTTTTGTTTTTTGCTGTTGTTTATGTTTTGGTTTTAGTTTTTTTGGTTTTATGATTTAAGTTTTTGGCGATTCTAGTATACAACCAGGATTATGAGCTACTACTTTACAGTGCATATGGAGCACCTGGGGATCGTGTGGAAATGCATATTTTGATTCAGTAAGCTTGAGGGAAGGCCTGAGAGTCTGTCTTTATACCAACCTCCCAGCTATTGCTGGTTCACACACCACACTTTGGGTCATAAGGCTCTACCTTTATGATCCTAACACTTAGATACTAGGGAAGAAAAGTTCTTATTAGAACTCAGAGAAGGAATTCTCCCGAGCTCACATCTCAGAATTAGGGTTAAGAGTGGAACAAGACACAGCTTAATCTTAGATTATCCATCTGATCTGCCCTAGAGGAAGTTCAAAGTCAATCTTCACAGTAGTGTTTCTCATTCTTAAAAAAAAAATATATATATATGTATATATATATGTATGTATATATATATGTATATGTGTATAGATAGATAGATAGATAGATAGATAGATAGATAGATATAGATATACCTTGCTCTCTTGATGACATTTGACTCACTCCTCATAGTCTCCACAAACAACAGTACCTTGTCAAGCTTTATTTTTTTGAAGGTTGTATTATGACTTGGTAAATTTACAAACTGTATGTATTTTTTTGGATATGCTAATATTCTGTCTCTGGCCACACAGCTCCTTCTACTCTGTACCACAAGAACATTTGTTTCCCATTTCTTTAAGAAATACTTGAACATTGCATGACAAGATATTTCTACACTTCATTTAGGAAGTGCAAATCTTTAAGTCATTTTAGTAAAGACAGCTACCAGATCCACTTCAGAAGAATTTTGCCATTCATCTATTTTGTTTTTTGAAATCACATTAAGGAAGAATTAATCACCACAAATAATGATATAATGAATGATTTCTAGAGAAGTGTAATAACAAAAATTAGAGAACAAGTTGTCAAAAAACTAAAACTTGGTTTTTTGGACATTGCTGCAATGTTTTTAGGGAATCCACTAGGGTTATAATGTGCTGATAACATGTGCACTACCATCACTATACTCATACTTTTTAGTACACTAGAGTAATCCTTCTAATTCTGGTATTTGAATGAACATTCATTGTAATATGTAAATTACGAGATTGTATTAGGCATATAGGAAAGCTATATGGCATAGCTTTTTGTATTAGGCATATAGAAAAGCTACACTTTTAGTCCACCTACCTTTAGAGCAAAACCGTAATTTATTAAATCTCCTGTGTGTCAAGTCTGTTTGCATGAATTTCTTTAATGTTTTTTGTATACACACTGTTGTGATTTGAGAAATATGTGTGCCATCTTAGAATAGATTTGATTTCTTTTATGTGGGAAGTCATATGTATTAGTTTTCTATTGCTATGTAACAAATTATCACAACTTTAGAGGCTTAAAGGAGCACAAGTTATCATTCGGTAGGTCAGAACAGTGTACAGGGTCAGGATTCCGGCCATAGATGAACTAGGTCCTCTACTCAGGTTCTTTCTAGGATGAAATCAAGGTGTCATTTAGGGCTATGATTGCATTGAGGCTTGGCATCCTCTTCCAACCTCACTTGTTGCCATAATTCAGTTGCTTGCAGTTGTAGGACTGGAGCCCTCAGTGTCAACTGTTTGCTACCATGTTGACTCTCTCCAAACTGTGGCTTCATTAAGGCCAACAGGAGAGTATATCTGGCATGTGGAGTATCTCTTGACTTCTTCCTGATTCTGACCATTAGATCTTCTTTTAAAGAGTTCATTTGATTAGGTCAGGCCCAGAGTTAATATTCTCATATTTTATTAACTTAAGTTGATGAGAAGCCTTACTTATATCTGAAAATTCCCTTCACCTTTTCCATATGGCATAATCTGAAAACAGGAGCTACATAGAGCTACAGGGCTTCCACCCAATCTAAGGCTGCGGGAGGTGGGGCCATCACCCCAGTGGGTCAGGAAGGTAGGGGCATCAAACCAAAAGGGATTATTCAGAAAACTTAAGATCTAATGGAAATTGCCTTGCTAAATTTTGGACATGCTTAAGACCCATTACCCCTTTTTTTCCTTCCAATTTCTCCCTGTTAAAATGAGAATATCAATCCTATGCCTGCTCCACCATTGTACCTTGGTATCACATACCTTGTCTAGCTTGACAAAATCACAGGTAGAGTGAAATTGGTTTTGAATGAATTGGACCTCAAGTCTCACCCATGTCTGATTTTGATGATACTTAGATGAGACTGTGGACTTCAGAATTGATGCTGGAATGACTCAACAATTTTGGGACACTTAGGATGGAATGAATGTATTTTGCATGTGAAAACGGTAAAAATTTGGAGGTCCAGATGCAGAATGTTAAGGACTGAATGTATCCTCCCAAAATTCATATGCTAAAGCCGTAACCCCCAGTTTGGCTGGCTGTATATGCAGATGGGGCCTCTAAGGAAATGAAATCATAAGGGTGAAGCCTTGATCTATTAGGATTAGTGTCCTTAAACAGACCCCAGAGAGCTCTCTCTCCCTCTCTTTCTCTGTCTCTGTCTCTCTCTCTCTCTCTCTCTCTCTCTCTCTCTCTCACTCTCACTATTCATCTCTCTCTCTCCATGATGTATACTGTGAGGAAAAGCCATGTGAGCACACAGGAAGAAGGCAGCTGTCTGCAACCCAATAGAACTCGTATCAGACACCAACCCTACTGGCACCTTATCTTGGACTTCCAGTCTCTAGAACTGTGAGAAAATACATTTTTATTGTTTAAGCCACCATGACATGGTATTTTGTTATGGCAGCCCAAGACGACTATTCCTCTAGGTCATACAGGGGTCATAGTTAGCTGAAAACAGCTGTCACATATAAGTTCTGCGAATCTGTGTTTCCACTAGTGGCTTAGAATTTTCTGTTGGTCCACAGTCTTGTTAACACTTGGTATTTCCTTTCTTATTTTTAGCCATTTCAGTGAATATGTAGTGGTGCATTAATATGGTTTTATTTTGATTTCAACAATAAATGGAATTGAACATGTTTTCGTACTTTGGATATGGAAATATTTCTTTACAGTGTTCACATTATTAGCCCATGTTTTAAAAGATGGGCTGTCTTTTTCTTGTGAGTAATTAGTCTGTGCACAAAATAAAACATCTTTAGTAAGATGAATATTTTGCATATATGTTCTCCAAATCCATGTATTTTCTTTCATTCAATAATGCTTTTGATTAACATAAATTATTATATTCCAATTAATTAATTTATTGTTAGAAATTTTAGATTCTGATAAAAATTCTCTGCTTGTTTTAAGGTCATAACAATGTCTTTTCACGTTTTCTAATTAAAATTAAGTGCTTTACATTCACATTAAGAAAAGTAATCCATGTGGAATATCTGTGTTTATTTGCTATAAGGAAAAATATACATTTGCTTTTTGTTTTTTTTTTTTTCCAAATGGATAACTGATCAACTTAAACTCCATTTACTGAAAAAAACACCATCTTTTCTCCATGAAACTGCAGTTCACCTCTGTTATAAATAATGTGACTGGATACATTCATCAGATTCTGGGCTTCTCATTTTGTTCTGCTGGCCAGTTTTTTGTCCTTTTGCCAAAACCCTGCTATCTTAATTAATATTAGTTACTATCTTAATTAATATTAGTTACTAAAACTTTATGTTAAGGTTTGATAGCTAGCAGTGAAGATTCTCTAGCTTTATTAATCTTCTATCACGTTGCTTTCTATTCTCGGCCTTTTGTATTTTCATATGAATATTAGAATCCACTTGTCCATTCCCACAAAAATATTTCTATTTTGAGTAAAACTGAGTTGAAACCATAGATTAATTTGGTTAAAAGGGGACATTTTTAACATACTGAGTCTTCCATTTCAATCTACATTCATTATATAAACTCCATTCATTTAAGTGTTTAACAAATTTATCTCAATATTTTTTAGCTTTTAGCTAAAAAGGATTAGAACACAAATTTTGCTAGGATGTGATGGTTTTTTATTCTAATGTAACATATTTTTAAAGAATTTCATTGCCCATTTTTCTTTTTATATATGGAAGTATGACTTATTTTATTTATTGATCATATATACAGCAACCTTGTGACATTCAGACTTATTTTAAAGATTTTCTGTATATTCTTTATTTTTTATTTTATTTTAATTTTATTTTTATTTTTTAAATATAATTTATTGTCAAGTTGGCTAACAGTATATACAGTGTGCTCTTGGTATTGGGGGTAGATTCCCCTGATTCATTGCTTACATACAACACCTAGTGCTCATGCCAACAAATGCCCTCCTCAATGCCCATCACCCACTTCCCC
Organism: Lynx canadensis; assembly: GCF_007474595.2. Taxonomy (NCBI): domain Eukaryota; kingdom Metazoa; phylum Chordata; class Mammalia; order Carnivora; family Felidae; genus Lynx; species Lynx canadensis. The sequence continues at coordinate 136,920,976 of NC_044310.1, read as the reverse complement.
CCCTCCCCTGTCCCTCCTGCCATTGACCCTCGGTTTGTTCTCTGTATTTAAGAGTCTCTTATGGTTTTCGTCCCTCCCTCTGTGTTTGTAACTATTTTAAACTTTATGGATACACAACCATTTCGTCTCTGAGTTAGATGTTTTTATTTCTTCCTTTATACTTGTTATATTCTTTTTATATTTCCCTTTTTCTGTGTGTGTGTGTGTGTGTGTGTCTAGTAACTAAGACCTCCAGTATAATATTTATATATTTTTATATATTTATATATATTTATGAAATTTTTTATATTTTTGAAATTTTCCTTATCTGAAAGAGAATGTTAAACTCTTCCATTATTGCATATTCATTTATTTCCCATTTTAGTGTTCTAAATTTCTGTTTTATATATTTTGACTCTGTTATTGAGTGCATACAAATTTAGGATTGTTAAATATGGATTGGCCCTTTTATGGTGAAATAGTTTTTTTTTTATTTTTACGAATGCTTTTGACTTAAGTATCTGATACTAGTATAGCCGCTGTAAATGTCCTTGATTAGTGTTTTGTATGCTCTTTATCATTTCACTTTCAAACTTTCTCTCACCCATTATTTTGTAAGCAGATTGAATGCATGTGTGTATTTTTTTAATGGGGCACCTGGGTGGCTCAGTTGGTTAAGCATCTGACTTTGGCTTAGGTCATGATCTTGCAGTTCATGAGTTCAAGCCCCACATTGGGATCTCAGCACAGAGTCTGCTTCCCATCCTCAGTCTCCTCTCTGCACCTATTCCCTCTCTCTCTCTCTCTCTCTCTCAAAAATAAATAAATAAACATAAAAAAATAAATAAAATAAAAAGTTTTGAATATCCTAGACATTTACTTGAAATAATTATTCTATCTATATTTATTATTACTGATATTGATACACATGCACACACAGAGAGCTATACTATTAGTTTTCTATTTGGTTCATTTTATTTTGTTTATAATTATTCTTGTGCCTACGTTTTGAGTAACCTGGTTTTTTTTCTTATCTGTGTCTTTTTTTCAATTTTAGCATTATAACAATTTAATTATTCTCATAGTGGTTATTGTAGGTAATATACTTTGTTATTACATTTTACTATAAAAAGTGTTACTGTACTTAGGAAATACTGACAGAACATCAGAACATTTACATTCTGCCTTCCCCAGATCCCCAACATTTTACACTACTGTGGTCATATCTTTTAGTTTTATTTCTAATTTAAACCACATAAAGTAGTACAATTATTTTTTTCTATAATCACTAATTACTTCTATTTCCACACATATTTACCTTTTTTATCCCTTTTTTCCTTTCTCAGTTTTCATGTTTCTGTTTAAGGCATTATTCCTTTTCCCTGAAGAAACCAAATTAGCTTTACTTTTAGTAAAAACAAATTATCTCTATTTGTCAGAAATTGCCTCTGTTTCCTTCCCTTTTGCAAGGATATTTTGCATAGATATCTAGGTTAGCAGTTATTTTCTGTGAGCAATAAGACACCATCATTGTTTTCTCTTTCATAATTTCTATTCATTTGTTATCTCTCAGTCTCTCAGTCTTCTTTTAACAAGATGCAATGTATCCACTTTTCCTTTTAGCTATTTTAAAGATTTTCTAAAAAAACTTTTTGGTGGTTTTCTTGCTGTAGTTTTCTTGGTGTTTGTCCTTCTTAGATTTTGCTGATCTACACGAATCTATGAGTTGACATATATCAATAGATTTGGAAATCCATGCCATTATCTCTGCAAATATTTTTTTAATTTTTTAAGTTTATTTATTATTTTTGAGAGAGAGAGCACAAGCACAAGTGTGGGAGGGGCAGAAAGGGAGAGGGAGAGAATCCCAAGCAAGCTCTGCAATGTCAGCACAGACCTCAATGCGGGGCTCAAACTCACAATCCCTGAGATCATGACCTGAGTTGAAATTAAGAGTCAGATGCTCAACCAACTGAGCCACCCAGGTGCCCTTTTCTCTGCAAATATTATGGTATGTTCTCTTTCTTCTTTCTCTATGACTCTCATTACAGGTATATTAGAATTTTTTAAACATTGTATGTGACTTATATGCTCTGTTCTTTTTTTCCTTTCTATCTTTTTCTTTTTCTGCTTTAGTTTGTATATTTTCTATTAAACTGTCTTTCATTTTACAAGTCATATTTTTCTGCTTGCAGTCTACCGTCCAAACCATCTACTGAGTTCTGAATTCTAGATATCTTATGTTTTAGTTATTAAATATTTTTATACATTCCAATACTCTGTTGAAGTCTCCTTGAATTCACCTGTATTTTCCAAATTTATTCTCTATGCTCTTAAACATTAGAATTATGTATATTTAAAGGGTTTGCTTGCTAATTCTCCTATCTATGCAATATGTTGGTAAATGCCTTCTGTTTTTCCCTTGATTTGCTAAAGTCCCTGGCTTTTCTCAGGTCCAGTGTGTGTGTGTGTGTGTGTGTGTGTGTGTGTGTACATATATATATAATATTATTATTATATTACATTATATATTATATAATTATATTATATATAATATTATACATATTATAAATATTAAATATGCATTTAAAATATATATCTTTATTATGTGCCAGATATTATGTATCAAGGAAACACAGAGGTTCAAGATGTTGTTCCCCTCTACCTGAAGATGTTTCTCTTCTCTGTGCCAAATGGATAAGAAGGGGCAGAAATCTCAATAACGTCATGACTAATTTGTCACAGAAATTTGGTTATAGTTTTACTCATTCTTTCTCATGTTTGTCTTCTTTCTTGGGGATGACCCTCCTGAGATTTTTATTGAAAGCTTGGTTTTTCTCTTTGTTTTTGTCTTTTTGAAATTGTGGGATACTAAGTTTTACCCTCTAGAGTTTCTCAGCCCAGTTCTCAAGCTTCTAAATGCATACAGCATTAAAATCTGGCAAATATCTTGAAGGAGAGGCCATCCAAAAGTTTGAAATAGTCTACTTTTCCAGCAGGCCTTTCTTTCCCAAGGTCTATAGGACACTGGATGTTTTATGGTTCCTTTTAGAACTTTGAAATGAACTCCCAATCTTTCTTCATATTCTTGAAATTCTACAGTATTTTTTAAAGGAAATATTAGGCTAGTGATGAGGCTTCTCAGATGTCTAAATTGTTATGTTTGTACTACTTGAACATTGAGACTTTAGTTGGTTTCTTTATACCATCAGAGTATATGAGTTTGGAGTAAGCTTGAACATCAACCTGACTGGGAAATTCCCATAATATCTGATGGGCATGAAGTCTCCTTGGAATGTTCTCTACTTTCTGGAGTTACAGTTCATCTACTACTTGTACCTTTAAAACTTAATGCCTGTGAGGCAGTAATTTCTCTGAAATCGTCCATAACAGTATCTCTTTAGATATGTCTCCAGAGGCAAGGGAAACAAAAGCAAAATGAAACTATTGGGATGATATCAAAATAAAAAGCTTCTGCACAGCAAAGGAGGCAACCAACAAAACTAAAAGTCAATCTATAGAGTGGGAGAAGATATTTGCAAATGACATATCCAATAAAAGGTTGGTATCCAAAATATATAAAAAATTGATACAACTTGGGGCACCTGGGTGGCTCAGTCAGTTGGGCGTCCGACTTCAGCTCAGGTCATGATCTCATGGTTCGTGGGTTCGAGCCCTGCATCGGGCTCTGTGCTGACAGCTCAGAGCCTGGAGCCTGCTTCAGATTCTGTGTCTCCCTCTCTCTCTGACCCTCCCCCGTTCATGCTCTGTCTGTCTCTGTCTCAAAAATAAATAAACATTAAAAAAAATTTAAAAAAATTGATACAACTCAACACTTACAAAACAAATAATACAATTTAAAATGGGCAAAAGATGTGAACAGACATTTCTCCAAAGGAAACATATAGATGGCTGGCAGATACATGAAAGGATACTCAACATCATTCATTATCAGTGAAATGCAAATCAAAGCCACAATGAGATACCACCTCACACCTGTCAGGTGGCTAAAATTAAAAAAGAAAAAAAAAACCTCAAGAAACAAGTGTTGGCAAGGATGTGGAGAAAAGGAACCGTTGTGCATTGCTGGGGGGAATGCAAACCGGTGCAGCTACTGTGGAAGACAGTATGGAGTTTCCTCAAATATTTAAAAAATAGAGCTACCCTAGCATTCAGCAATTGCACTACTGGGTATTTACAAAGGGATTTCAAAGGGATATGTGCATACCTCTGTTTATTGCAGCATTATTTGCAATATGCAATAGTCAAATTATGGAAGCAGCCCAAGTGTCTATCAACAGATGAATGGATAAAGGAGATGTGGTACACCCTTACACACACACACACGCACACACACACACACACACACACACACACACACACCGAATATCATTCAGCCATAGAAAGAATGAAATCATGCTGTTTTCAACAACATGGATGGATCTAGACAGTATAATGCTGAGTGAAATAACCCGGTGAGAGAAAGACAAATACTGTATGATTTCACTCATATGTAGAATTTAAGGAAGAAATGAACAAAGGAAAATAAAAGAGAGACAAGCCAAACAACAGACTCTTAACTATAGAGAAGAAACTAATGGTTAGCAGAGTGGAGGTGGGTGTGGGTGATGGGTGAAATGCATGAAGAGGATTAAAAGTACACTTAATGAGCTCTGAGTAACATATAGAACTGTTGCATCACTATATTGTACAGCGGAAACTAATATAACACTGTATGTTAACTCTATGCTTGAAATAAAATTAAAAAATAAAAGCAATGATGAAAAAATTAGAAAAACTTAATGCCTATGAGAATGATTTTTGAAATGCATTCAGCTTTTTAAGTTGCTTCATTGAAAGCATTGCCTATTGTAGCCAATCACGTCCTTCTCATAGTGGGAGCTCCCAGTATAGCTTCTTTCCCTTCTTGAAGTAAGATTTATTGAAAACACAATTTAAATACAGTGAAATTTACTCTCAGTATGTGTTTTAATGCACTAAACAAATGCATACAACCATGGTATCACCATCAAAACCGTAGTAGAGAATGGAGAATATTTCCAGGACCTCGAAAAGATTCCCTGTGCACCTTCCTCACAATGACTTTCTTCTGCTACTTGCCCCTGGCAGGCATCAAATCCTCTTCTTATAATTTTACATATTCCAGAATGGAAATACAATATAAATGAGATCATACAGCATGCAGTCTTTTGTTCTTGGTTTCTTTCACTTAGCTTAAGGCTTTATATTGTTACATAAATCGGGTAGTTCATCCGTTAATACCACTGAATTGTATCTCATTGTGGATGAGTTGCTAGACAGTTCTGGTGTTGTTAGATTTGGTGATTGTGAATGAAGTTCCTAAATGGGGCATATGTTTCCAGACTTCTAGGGGTCATTTGAGGGGATTTTGGTTGTTTCCAGCCAGTATTTGCAGATAGGTGTTTGAATAAGCATGTTTTTATTTCCTTTGAGTAAATACCCAGGTGAAGAATTCTGTGTTGTTAAACAAGTACATCTGACTTCATAGGAAATTGGCGAACTATTTTCCAACCAGAATGTATTGTTTTTTACTCCCCACTAGCAGTGTGCATAGGTCCACTTGTTCCTTTTCTTCACCAACACTCAACATTTTCAATTTAATTTTAACCATTCTGGTTGGTATGTTGTGGTTTTAACTTTCATTTCCCTAATTTCTAATGATATTGAGGATTATTTCATGTGCTTGTTTGTCATCTACATTTTTTCTGTGAAGTGTTCATCATTTGCCTCTTTTTATTGAATTTTTGACTTCTAAAAATTCTCTGTATCTTATGAATATGCCTTTCATCAGATGATAGATACTTTGAAAAAGATCTCTCTATCTACAGCTTGTCTTTACTTTTTCTTACCAGCCAAATTTTATCCAGATTCCTAATCTACAGAAACTGTGAGATAATAACTTATTATTTTAAACCACTATGTTTGGGACAATTTGTCATGCAACAATTGATAATTAATATGCCAATTATGCCGTCACCATTATTAAAAAGGTAATTTTTTTTCACCATTGCATTACTATAGTACCTTGGTTGAATTAACCATAATCAATTAACCACAAATGTGCGAGTCTCTTTTTAATGCCCTTTTCCCTCCATGTATCTCTATGGCTTTCCTTTCACTAATATACCACATTTTGATTACTCTCACTGTATAGTGCATAGTTCCTATGTATTGCTCTTACTGCATTTCCATGGATGAGATTTTGAAAGCTGCTTCCTTAAAAGATTAAAAGCCAAGTGTACTTGTTGCTGTTGCTACCTTGCTCTTATTATCTCTTATATCCTTAAATTTCTGTGACTAACTACTTACACTTGCGAGCTTGTCAGGAAACTTGATCTATTTTCATAGGAACCACCTCACAGAGGATGCATGGAGGGTTGCATGACCTCCTCAAAAATCTCAACAGGAACTTCAATAGATGAGACTCCCTTACTTCAATATGGAGCAATTATGAGGAGAACCTCATCACCTTGGTGCAGGCTAAGGCCTAACTTTATCAGAAACTGCATCCTTACTTATACTATTTTCTGTTCCCTCCTGTATTTTGCATTTATTCTTCTTGTCCTGATGAACATTCTCTTAATGCATATTGAGAATTAAATCCCTGCTTAGACTTTGCTTTTTAGGAACCCCCACTGAAAACACCAAGAATTTCACTCATGCATATTTGTGTCCATTCTTAGGGCACTTTTGCACAAATGGTGGAGGAAGAATAATACATACATGAAAATTCTGTGGTACAAAGTCATAGAATATTATCTCCAGATTTTATCTGGAAGGTCCATTTCACTGTAAGTTCTGTCTTCAGCTAATATTTAAGAAATACTCAAGCAGTTGGTAATTGTCATGGAAGAAATACGAAAGAAATTTCTTGCCACAGTGAATCCCTAAAATCTAGTTAAGACAGATTAATGGGAGTGTTACAGCTTTTGAAATATGCCCTAGCAAGAGAGGACATAGAAACCAGTCAGTATTCCTTCCATAGCCAATATCATCTTCAAAGTTTCGAATTGAAGTCTCATTTTCAGTTTCTAATTCTTGTTTGAGACCTGCATATTCATCTTTCAAGAGAAGCAAACAATTCATATAATGTTAAAATAGTTGGGAATATTTTAGTGTAAAGATATGTTATCCAGATAATTAACTTGCAGTTTTGAAATTTTATCTCTGGACCTGAGACATAATGAAGATTTCGTAGGTTTAACTGTGAAGTGGTTGATTTGAGTACCTGTCACAGAGGAAATTCTGTGCCTGTAACTTATCAGAATAGCTCTCACACTGAGATGCCAACTGTGGAAAATAGTAAGCACCACTTCAACACAACTAGAGTGGAGTGAAAAAACAAAGCAGAATTGAAGCATAACAACTTTTTTTGTGGTTAAATATATATTTGATTTTCAAGCCAAAGACCTTTCTATATGAACTAGACCATCAAAGACCAGTGTTTACACTATTCTACAATGTGTATTTAAAGAAAGGCTTTTGCTAAAAAAACAAAACAAAAATACATTAAGATAATTACAAAGCTCTAATTAGTCTTTCTCTTAAAAATGGCTTGTCTGCTAGGAGTTTAATAGGTGAAGGATTTTAAAGGGGTTATAGAGAAATTGTTACAGTAACCATAGAAGGAAAAAGTGCTGAAGGTATCATGGAGCCTCATAATTAAACAGAAACTTACAGCTCAATTAAATTTAAGCATCATTATGCATAAAGCATCAGTGAGTACCAAGAGACTAATAAAAAGAAGTGCTATTGATGTTAATAGGCAAAAGGTAAGAGATAATATAGATTGGACCAAGCATTGCAGAGAGATTTAGGAGAAATGTGAATGATCCTAGAAACGAAAACTCAGTCCTTTCTCTAGTAAGTGGATGGTTATAGTCTTAACACAGAAGAGCTATCTACTGTTTCAGATTTTTAACTCAAGTTTAAATGAAACACTATGAATCATGATTTTTACTTGGAATGGATTGGAGGTTTTGAGTTATGAAAAATAATATATATGATTTATTTGGAAAAAGGAAAAAAAGTGGTACCTATGGCTGCCAGTGCATCCACCTTCTGATTCACTTTTGTAAAACATATTTTAAGAGATCGAAGTTAAGTTATTCCAAAGGAGGGAGGTTTTAACTTTCAGGATTCATGACACAGACAAGTTTTTTCTGAAACACATCAGGTTAAACATTTTCTTTGAAAGAAAAGTGAGTTATTACATAATAACAAACTCTTTCTTTTCAGAAGAGCTAACACCATGTTAAAAAAGAACTTTAGTGTTTTGAGGAATCTCCATACTATTTTCCAGAGTTGCTGCAACAGTTTGCATTCCCACCACAAGTACAAAAGTGTTCCCCTTTCTCCTCATCCGTGCCAACATCTGTTGTTTCCTGAGTTGTTAATTTTAGCCATCTGACACGTGTGAGGAATTAAAAATAGAACTACCCTATGACCCAGCAATGGAACTACCAGGTATTTATCCAAAGGAAACAAAAATGCTGATTTGAGGGGCACATGCACCCCAGTATCAACAATAGCTAAATTATGGAAAGAGCCCAAATGTCCATTTGCTGACAGATAAAGAATATGTGGTATGTGTGTACGTGTGTGTGTGATATACACACAATGGAATATTACTCGGTGATCAAAAAGAATGCAATCTTGCCATTTGCAACAACGTGGATGGAACTAGAGGATGTTATGCTAAATGAAATAAGCCAATCAGAGAAAGATAAATACATGATTTCACTCATATGTGGCATATAAGAAACAAAATAGATGAACATAGGGGAAGGGAAGGAAAAATAAGATAAAAACAGAGAAGGAGGCAAACCATAAGAGACTCTTAAATACAGAGAACAAACTGAGGATTGCTGGAGAGGTGTTGGGTGGAGGATGAGCTAAATGGGTGATAGGCATTAAGGAGGGCACTTGTGGGTGTTATATGTAAGTGATGAATCACTAAGTTCTACTCCTGAAACAATTATTACACTATATGTTAACTAACTTTGATTTAAATAAAATCAATCAATCAATCAATGAAAAAGAAAATTATAACTGACCCCAGATAGATAGATACAGAGATACATAGGTACATAGATAAATATAGATAGATATAGATATAGATATAGATATAGATATATATAGATATATAGATATATAGATAGATATATATATATAGATAGATATATATAGATAGATATAAATATATCTTATCTGTATTTGCCAACTGTCTTTTCTATCTTATATAGGTATATCTTATCTTTATCAGTGGTTATTAATCTTTATCAGTGGTTGAGATTTCTAGACAAGAATGGTTACTATTTCTAGGTATTAGTTTCCTCATATGTAAAATATGGGAGATAGACTACATGATTTGCAAAGTCCTTTTCCCTCTTAAGTCATTAAAGTCTGATATTCTTTTTTTTCAATTTTCTTAATGTTTATTTTTGAAAGAGAGAGAGAGCCAGAATGTGAGTGGGTGAGGGGCAGAGAGAGGGAGACACAGAATGTGAAGCAGGCTTCAGGCTCTGAGCTGTCAGCACAAAGCCCAACGTGGGGCTGGAACCCACGAACTGTGAGATCATGACCTGAGGGAAGTTGAGTGCTTAATCGACTGAGCCACCCAGGTGTCCCAAGTCTGATATTCTTTAAGATAATTTCTATCGCAGGTTTTCATGAATATCTTGTTCTTAAACATCGATTGTTTTGTTTTGTTTTTGTTTTTGTTTTTGTTTTGTCAGAGAAAAGAAATTCTGTTGCTTAACCAAAGTGTTTTAGAATATAGCCAATTAATGCTAATTTTATTGAGTTGCTTTAACCACTGTCAGGCACCTGAGTATGGCATTAACACATTATTGGAGTTATATCAACACTGAATATCTAGGTTCTGTCTGATTTTTAATCTGGATAGAAGTCATATAATTCATAGTAATTCTAATATGTACAGTGATTTATCCATTTGTACTAAAATATTGTCCTCAGTTCTTCTATCTTGGTTAGGTTTTTAGTATGTGTGACATGCCACCTAATTTTTCCTCCTTCCCTGTAGTAGTATTGATGTAATGATAAACATGTTGACTTTGAATAGATTGAAGTCAGAATCACTTCAGCCCCTTTGATTTGCTCTGCCCACGTGAGGGAATCATTCTTTTTGCTTCATTTCTCTTGTAGGCTCTGTGTCCCTCTTCAAAAAGACAGATGTCTTCATTTTTTTGGAGAGGCTCCGTCTGTTACAGGCGTCTGTGCTAATTTATTGCCATAAAAATTGAGAGAGGTTATGGAAAAAATATGCTCAGGTAAACAAAGTGTACAAATTTAATTCTGAGAAAGAATGTTAGTTAAATATCATCAGAGTTATCATCCTCCAAACACAAGTGTCAAGGTTTTGAGTTTGATGTAACAAAAATATCTATCTGACCAATTGACCAATGTAACAAAATTACAGCGATACTCAATTTTGTTCTGCTTTCTGCTCCTTCTCTAATGTTTACAATCTTCCTTCTTTTTTTCTTCCTTCTTATATCCCTCCTTCACTTAATTTTCTTCTTTCTTTAATTTTCTGTGGACCTGACATGATTTCAAAGAATTAATGTTATAATGGACTCTGGAGAAAATAAAAAAATCATTATATCACTTCAAATGGGCAAATTTAACTACATTTTTCTTTATGCCTACATTGTTTGTATGTTAGAGTGTGAGAATTTCTTTTCAGCTTTGTCTGTGCTTTTATTTATTAACCAGATTAAACTTTTAGTTTTAGACTTAGGTTAGCTCAGCAAATTTCGTATTGCTATACCGCTTATCCCTCTTGTGGCTAAAGTTTATTCCGATAGAAAAAAATATGGCTTTCTAAACTAGTAATTAAATATAAAAGCATATAGTTGGAGATTTATTTGTATCTCATGACTTAAAGTTACAGCTTGGTTAGTTTTGACTTCAATTTCATATTTCAAATTGAGTAAGTAACTTAGAAAATAACACTCTTTTTCCAGAAAGAAAACTCATACAGACACCAAAAGCATGAACATACATACTGTTTGGTTTCAAGAATGGCATAGGCTTAGATATGTGTTCTTACAATATTACTTCTAATGATCTGAAATGATTTTCACGTCTGGGGACTCACTGCATACTGTTGCAGATTTCCTTCTGGGTTTGTTTCCTTTTTATCTTACAAAATCTCAAAATATTTTACTGAGATGTAACAGTAAAAATAACCAAAACTATGAAAAAAAATTAACAAAAAGTCTTTCAAAAGGATTGAAAGGCACTACAGGGCCCTGCAGTGGTCTGGAAATAGAAGTGGGGGACAAACGGTCATGCTTATGTTACCATGTTAGGATTTCAGCTAGTTATCTATCACATATTCACAGTGAACAATAATATTGCTCCATGCTAATATCTTTCAGAATTTGCTAAAGACAAAATATCAAAATTTTATTAAGGTGTTATTTCTTATTCTATGCTCATTAGAAATATATATTGCATGCAACCGTTCTTTTTCTATATAAATTTCATGAATAGTTGAATGGAACATCTGTAGGCATAAAAGCTAATTTTATTACAAATAAATTATACACATCATGAATTATACAAATAAATGAAACAGAGTTTAAAAATATTTTTAATAATTTGTTATAGTGAGGGAAAAGCATTGTATTTAGAAGTTAAAGAAGTAGAAAAATGAAAATTATAGTGTCATTTCTACAATCTTTGGATCCTAATTTTCATATAAAATATTGCTATTATTATTTTTAAATGGAAAATGTTTAAATTACCTGAAAATTTGAAAAGGACACCTTATAATAATTTTCAAAGTAACTTCCCCAAAATATAGCACTCTTTGTTTTCTTCACTTCAGAAAAAAGTTACTATTTCATCATTGTTAATGGCATTAAAATGATTCATAGGGTAACATTAAGAGTCCATAACATAATAAATGCTTTACCTATAGTAAGAATTATCTTTTAAATACTTTATGGAACTTTTTGCTTTATTACAATCTGAGTTTTCTAATATCGACCTTGCTTTCTTGCTTTCATTCTTTCCTCTTTCCTTCTTTCATGCCTCATGTATGTGAGTTATTGTAGATACTTAAATTTAGATATCTTATTAAAGGATTTTAGCAGTGATTTATATGAGGTTATTAATAAATCTATTTGAATAATCAATATAATCTCTCCCTTCTTTTTAACTCCTCTCCACCTGACAATTAAATTTTATCAATATTAAAACATTATTTATCTTATTTATTTAAAAGAAATATGAAAGGAAAAGCATCCATGGTAAACACAAGGCAGATTGTGAGTGTTATTTTCTTACTGTAATCTGTTTGATGATTTTGAATAAACCAAACTGATATTTCAAATACAGGTAGTGAGTTTGATTTCTAAAAATCAAAGAAATCAGACAGGTTGATTATTTTTAATAAAGGCTCCATCCATTTGCTTGAATTACCAAAGTAATTTGGTATACTTTGGTAATTCAAGTATTATACACATGTTAATTTTATTTTGCTATTAAATTTTTACCTGATACCTAAAAATATTTGTGATACAGACAAATAAGAATCTTGTTCTCCCCATTTCAATTGTCCTACTACTTTCACAGCTGTAGAGTGGGAAACATGTTGAGAAAAAGTATTAAAATATTTTAAAGCCACATGGGATTATTAAAAACTGAAATGAATCCTCTAAATCATTGAGGCAACTGTTCATCAGATGATTTTCCTTAAAAAGAAAAAAAACTCCATACTTTACTGGAAACCTATAATTCACAGCTGTTATTTCAAGCAATGTTCCTGGAGAATGGTCAGAGGAATATACTGGAACATTGGAAGAAGAAGAAATTAGCCATATTCATCATTTGCGTTTAATTTTGCATTTTCATTCAATTAATTCCCCTTACTTGTCTAGCAAGACTGAACTCCTCTTAAAAGTCTTAATTCCTTTCAGCTCAGTGTAAATTATGATGCCTGAGAGTCTTGGACTATGAATAATGTGGCCTATTTTGGGGGACTGCTGTCTAACTGTTATTTTTGGATGGGAAAAACAAAAGCATTTCACACCCTCAAAGAAAAGGTAGTGAGTGTTGAAAGTAATCAATGACTTCCTTTTATTTCCTGTAAATGACAAGCTTAACAATTGTCATAGAAGTCACCAGTGCATTCTGGAAATCTCATTCTGTCATCATAAAACTCTGACTATAGCAACATCTGTCTAGAGCTGGACAGAGCCCCAGTGACCCTGTGCTAACATTGTATCCCTGGTGGTCAGAAAGCAAGCAAGAAAGGTAAAAGTAAAGAAACATGTAAACGGCTTAAATGACAGAAAAGTACTCTCAGAAGGAAACCTTTTCTTTGTTTCTTTTTGTTCATAGCTGTCAGAGAAATTCTCTGGTTATGTCTTTGCTTTCATTGAACAAGAACCAAAACAGAATTTTATGTCATTATACAGATAAAATTAGTGATGAACTCTCAACTCTTTTTTTAACAGTTCCCCCCCTTCCTTGCCTTTGTTCTCAGTGCCATCTGAATTGCAATATGTGTCAAAGTTTAATTTTTTGTTTTTTTGGGATTATATTTAGATTTGATGATATTATAACATAAGGAAAATATTAACAGGTCGTTGAGGATAACAAGAAAAAAGAATGGGCCTTCGTCTTGTCTCTCTTAAAGCCAGTGCCAAGAGGTTTTATTTTCCCTCTTGGTGCCTCATGGGGTTAGTATGGATATATCACCAGGTCCTTTGATTTCATAGAATTTTCCATTTCACCCCACCTAGAAATATGAATTCTTGCCACCAGTTTTCTCAGCAACAATCGAAAGAAATTAAATGCATAGATATACTAGTTTTGTCTGAATTATTTTCTTTAAAACTTATTATTCTATTAAGCTTATTATTTTCTATATTTTCTCTATTTTTCTTAGACTTTGGGGGTCTCATCTCACTGTAAAACTACTTAGATGAAACAAGACTTAATGAAAGGGAGTGCAGAGAAATTCTTTTACTTTTTCTACTTTGAAATTCCTGGTCTTAGACATCAGCTTTTCTCCTTTATCTGTGAATGGATGAGCATACCTTTCCCAAGAGGTGGATGATTGGAAAATAAGGGAAATGATAAAGCCCAATATACTTCTGTTGGCACTCAAGCAGATCAATCACTCTGGAACACACTGCGGGGGAGGAAGGGGGAAAGACTGATCATTAAAATTTTCAGAGAAGGTTTGAGTGCCTTAGACTGTAAAAAGGATTTTTTAAAAAATCTGTAGGAAATGTACCTTACAGATACAGCTTAATTTATGTGACACAGTTTCTCAGGTTTACAAATATTAGAATGAACAGGAATCTTGAGCATTTACAATCTCTAGATTTTTTTTTTAATTTGCCTATAAACATTCAGGAAAGTTCAGAAAACTCGCACATAAAACACAAGTTTTTAGTTCCACCCCTTCTGCCTCAAGTGCACAAAGACAAAGCAGTAATCTATCTAGTTTATTTCTTTGAAAATGGTGTTCTTAAAGTACATCTTGCAGATAGATTATCTATCCCTCACAGCAAAGCTTCACAATGGGAGTCTAATAATTGCTCCTTTTCTAATTTCACTAAATGAGTTATAATTATTTTATGTCTGTTTTATGGTTACTGAATAGTATTAACCTAAACTCTAATTATAATATAGCTTTCAAAGAAATGTATGGACACCAAATTGATGAACAGCCAGCTTATGTAGGAACATCCCATAAAGCAGAAACACAGCTAATAGTTTTAGGAATAGCATGTTAAAATTCAGGAACACAATTCATTTGTGAATGAAACAGGATGTAAATTCATTGAGTTTATATCTTCCAAGACTAGATAGACAGGAACATACAATTGTGATTAATACAAATAAAATAAATTTACAGTTAAGCACAAAATTGCCATTTTCCAATATGCTTGAAACCAATGATAGATAATTTAGTCTTGTATGATACTCAAACTGTGAGTATATAGTGGCCATCGAGTCACTTAGATTTATAGCAATCTTAGCAAAATAAACACTATGTCACTTAAGCAGATTGTGTTATAGAGGGATGCAATTTGCCTAAGATGTTTTAATAGGCACTTGCAATTTTGAAATTCTTCATGTAGATATTTTAATATTTTAATAAAAGAAAATTGATTTTATCTATGGATTTATCATAAAGAAAGGGAAAATGAAGTGTGTTTTTAATTTTAAAATATCCTTTAAGTATTGAAAAATAACTTTTTAAAGGGAAATATACCTTAATGTTTGACAAGCATTTTTTGAAATATTTCCATAAGTAATAAATTACAGAATATTCACACACAGATTGACTGGATTCCTTGTGTGATTAAGAGAATTATTAATTGAAAAAGTTTTGTTTTAACCAAATAAGTAGCAATCTAAAGCAGTCTTCATTTAGCTCATGAAATTCTTACTGCTTCCCATACAAATATTGACTCATATGAATATATTTAATTCAACATGTTTTCATTTTATTTCTTTAAATTTTGAATGGACAATGTTTATAGATTTACAGTTAGGTTTAGATATTGAAGATAGCAGCTAGATTTTTTTTTAACTTCAAAATTTCTAAAATAAACAAGTCAAATCATTAAAGAGGTCAAACATGTCCTGGTGACTTTATGGTGACTAGAGGATGGGGTTTATGCTCAGTCTGAAAGAAGAAACTGGCAAGCTACCTCTCAAAGTAAAACTTTCAATAAAAACGTTATGAGGCAAATGCTATTTTATTTTTGTTGATTAAAAATTTTAAAATAACTGCATTAGCCATCTTGAATGTACACAGGATGTTTGTAGATTCCAAGTCTTAAATACTACTACCTGTGGAACATTGACTACCATTTCTAACAATAAAAATATTAAGAAAAGCAGCCATTAATTAATAGGTGCTTACTATGAGTCACATAAGGGCATTGTAATGATTATTTTATGAGAAACATGGTAAACTAAGTATTATCATTATCACTATTACATGGATGAAAAACCTGGGGCTCAGAGAGGTTAAATGCTTTTACCGTGATAGTCTAATTTTTGGTGCTGAAAATGAATCCCAGAGTATTGTTCCCATTGTCAGCAGCCAAAATGTTTTCAAACAGGTGACTTAAAAATTCACTTCAGTCCTAATGTTTTTCTAAGACTTCAATATAGGATTAGTTGTTTCCCCAAACACTATTCTAAACTTCAGTACAATCCACTGAATATTTATTGAAGGCCAATAATATGACAAGTACTTGTGCCTAGGGAGTACCAAGGTATTAAGGAATCATCCTGTATCCTCAAGAGTCCCGGCTAGTACTTTGTTTGTTTGTTTAAGTTTATTTATTTATTCTGAGAGAGAGTAGGGGAGGGGCAGAGAGAGGAGGAGAGAGAGAGAATCCTAAGCAAGGTCCACACTGCCAGGACAGAGCCTGATGTGGGGCTTAAATTCACGAACCGTGAGATAATGACCTGAGCTGAAACCAAGAGTTGGACGCGTAACCAATTGAGCCACCCAGATGCTCCTATGACTAGCTCTAAAGACTGATACAAACATTTAATTTTTTGTGTAATGTGACAACCCTCCCTGTGAAGAAGATTTCTAGAGTGGGGACATGCAGCACAGTGGAGTCCAAAAAATACTTCCTATAAGATACAGTGTTTGAACTAAATGTTTAATAATGCAAGAGTTATCCAAATTAAAGAACGTAAGAGAATTGGTACAGGCAGAAGAAACCTCAGGATGAAAGCTCAGACCCTTTATCCACTCAGAGGTGAATAGAGACATAGAAGGCTTGTATTTTTTTTGTTGGCTTTTGTTTTTCTCACTGGTTGAGAAAAGAAAACTGTGAATAGCAGGTGAAGGCTGAGAAAGTGATTCAGTGTTCTGATTCCTTGTCAGTTACAACTCTGTGCGACTTTGAAAATGACTTCTCAATTTCCAGGCTATATTCATTTCCAGATTTTTTATTCTATCAACTAATCTGATTATTATAATTATTATCTAATTTCTGGAATAATTGCTATAACATAAAGTATGGATATGGCAGCTGCCAACCTCATGACTATCTAATCGTCTAGCAAGAAATGTTTTCTGTTATTGCTAATGTACAAGTTGCATTTTGACTCATTTTCTCATTTCACCTTGTTCCGTTTCCTTATGGCTGGACAAATTGATTTAAAGTCTGTGTTCTGTGGGTCTCTTTTGTTAATTGTAATGAGAGAAAAAAATTCTGTTAAGCAGCACTGTAAACGTCTGATATTGATTTTAAGACATAATCTGTTTTTGGTGTAACCTTTTGACCTTTTTTTCAGTTCACAAGACTTCTTAAAGTGAGCTTATTTGAATGGCTAATAATTTGCTTACCTAATAAGGTCCTATGTTTCCTGTTATATCTCCTAGCACTAAACAACCTGCTTATGCACTAGAGAAATAATTTGATAAAGAGTTCTATAATTTCAGTGCTTCATACTACTGGCCTTCTCTCCCCCCCACCCCCAAGTTACAAAGTAAACTGGGTTATTTTCTCTTCACTAGATTGGCTATAAAACAACAGTTGGGTCTCTTGAGTTTATCATTTTTGCTCCCTTTACACCAGTTGGGCATCCTTATAAATTCAAAATGGGCTTCCATCTGCTAAAAGCTGTATAACATGTTTATTTTTTATTCTTTACCTTGAATTCCAATCCATAATGCAAAGTTTTTTGTTGTTGTTGTTGTTACTGTTATTTTAACAAACCTTGGTATATAGTGGGAGAAACCATTCTGTAGTTAAGCATTTGTTTAACTGTAGCACAAAAGGTACGCATTTTTGTTAAATGTGCTGTGACCTCTCCTAGGAAGAGGAAACTTTTAAATCTATTTGGGTCCCCATTTCATCTACAGCAGTACATTGAGGCAAATTTATGTTTTGGTTCTATGTCCTAAAATTTAATAGGGCACAATTATTTAGGGCACAAAAATAATAGGGCACAAAAATTTAATAGGGCACAAATGTGACTATGTGCTATTAAACATTGTAGTTGTACTGAGGGTTACAAGGTAGAGAAAACACATGAATCTGAAATGCTGATATGGGAATGCCATTGTCTTATTCTAACACATTCTCCTAATGCCCTTTTCCTCTCCAGTCTCTAAATATGATCTTCATCCTTTGGCAGAAAAATCAGTAGCTTTGTACAACATAGCCTTCTAAAAATGACAAGCATAAAACCAGGAACATTGTCTCAATGTTTAGTGTCTCAGTAGAATTACAAAGATCGATTTTATCAGAAGAAGACATTTTCTCAATGGTATTATCTTCCATTTCCAGCCAGGACTGCTATGAAATGGAGCCATCCATGCAGCCTCTGACAGAATTGACTGATCTCTTTTTTCTGGAATGAATATCCTTCTCCAGCCAAGGGAATGGAATGCTCCCACCTGTATATGACAAATCTTGCTAATCTGCTCTGCGAGCGTTTATTAAAATGCAGTCTTAGTTTAAGCTCAGGAATATTAAATAAGGCATAGCACTCGCCCAGCTTCCCAAAGAGACCGCAATTAGCTCAAGATAGATGTCATTTTCTCAGTGCTAAGGGATCTGAAATTGCCTCATATTTATTTAGGGGCTCAAATTTTCAGTTTATGAAAAAACAAACCAGAGGAGGAAGTATGGTTTAATAAACTGAACAGAGCTTCAGGGGTCTGAAATCTACTACTTAGCTTAGTCCAGTGACTGCTCAATCATTATTAATCAATTATGAATATTTACCAGTATGAGAATAGATCTTTATCTTTTTCTCCATATAATAAGGCATTTAAGGAAGTTTAAAGGAGATAATTATTAACCATTTGAATTCATATTCACTCTTGAGGAATCTGATAATCATATCATTACTATAGAGCTGTTTCTGTTATACCACACTTATTCTGTATGTTCATATAGTCACTAAGATGGATTAGTGACTTTAGGACATTTTGCATACACTCTATTATTTCCTAAAGGTTTAGTTTTTTTGTTTCTTTGCTTTCTACTCTCATATATTTCTACTTTCTCCCTAGTATGGATTACAGAACAATGCATTTAGATATAATGATGCTTTGGATGGTGGAGAGGTGAAGCCAGCAGTACTCTAAAACCTGGCCCTACTTCTGCCGCTGAGTTTATGTGTGACTCGGGAGAAACTAAACCTCAGCTTCTGTACTGGTAAAGCTAGAGAAATACTCTTCCACAGCACATATGATAACTATGAGCATTAAAAAGGGTAATATATGTACATTCTGGATCACTATACTTGACATATAGTAGGTACTCAATAATAAATATTAACTAAGATTATTATCATTGTTTGCCAAGGAGCTTCTGGAGCACCCATTTCCTTAAGAAAAATGACTTGTCATGTGTAGAAATGCCAGTGAGTGCCCAAACAGAATTTATATTATTTTCTTTTGTTTCAAAGAGATTATGATTATCTGCTCTGGTCCACTAATCCTTTATTTGTTATGTAATTGAGGAAGTGACTTCTACCCAGTATTATATCAGCAGTAACACAATTTTAGTTGAGCTCTGAATTATTCTTCCTGGTGGTCCTTTTTGGAACTTAATAGCTGAGTTTCTGAATGTTAAATATTCACTATTATACCCCCCTTATCATTTTGTGTCTTTGTCATTTTCTGTCAATTCTCTCTGGTACTAGAACACTGAATTAGTGTGTATAATTTAGTGTTCTACCATTTCTTGTGCCAATAATTAGCTAATAGGTATTTATTATTTTTCTATGGCCCTTAGGTTTAAACTTCACTGTGGGAAGGATCTGTATTCCTTTAGTTCAGTGACATACTTTAAGGCCCTAGATTAGTACCTGGCCAGAAATTTTATTAGATGGGTGCATAAATAAATGCAATTATATAAATATCGCGACAGTTAGACAATATCTAAAGCTCCTCTAATATTAAAATTGTAAAGATGTAGTGCTATTTGAACTCCCATTGATTTCTATATTTCTAGCTTGATCAATAACTTATATGTAGAACTTTTTTTTCTTTTTTTGGCTTATTCATCATATTAAGACCATTACTCTTTTTGCTGTCAGACTGATCTTTTGGTCATTGATTTACATCACAAACTCAGTTTCCTCACAATATATTTCTGGATTGGTGATGGCATTCCTAGTTTTTGTTTTGTTATATATACATATACATATATATATATATATATATATATATATATAGTTTTGTTTTGATATATATATCAAATATATATATAATTTATATATATATATAATTTTTTTATATGCCTAACACTTTACAGTTTAACATAGGGTCCATCATTTAATTGAAGATATCCTAAATCAGGCCAGTTCTTTCACTCTTTGAGTTCTAGGGCTCGTTATTCATTGATGAAGTAAAATTCCATACATTTACAGTTCTCTTGTCTTCTTAGAAATTCATCTATCTTTAATTCATTTCTTATTTTCCTTTACATATCTCTTAGATGTTTGAATCCAGCTCTTTATCTTCAACTTCTTTCCTAATTCCATAGTACTCAAAGTGGAATCCTTTGACCACATCATTCAATATCAGCTAGGACATTGACTTAAAGATGTAAATTTGTGGAATCTTTCTAAAACCTACTGATTCAGTAGCAAGGGAGGTGGGTGTCAAAAATCTGGACTTTTCACACACACACAAAACTAGATGATCGTTGAAGCAAAGAACATTGCTTTACAATATTGACTTTAAGTGACCATGGCCGCCTTAATTGTAATTAACTGTGATAATTTCTTGCCTGACTTTCTGTGAGCTTTATTCCAACAAAAAGTTCTATTTCATCAGAATAAACATTTCTCTTAAGATTAAATATATAGCAATATGTACTAATAGAAGGATTACTTATAGAATGGCCATGTGAAGAGGTCTGCAGTTGCTCTCCCTAGGGAAATTATCATAACTAGTTTATTAGTTATAGTTATGATCATAACTATTATTTTTAAAGATAACCAAACTCTCTGGAAATTTTACTAAGGTCATAAAGAAAATGAAATATTTCACCAAGAAAATATACTGAATCTCAGAAAGAACAGCAAGAATTTATGGCATTCAAGCCACAACTAGTTCCTTCCTCTCTCTTCCCAGCTCAGCATGATAGAAATTCCGTTCTTGGCAGGTTCATCCAAGAACATCAAGCTCTCTTTCCCTTCAGTTCCTGGTCTACAGCTGAGGTATATTCCAAGGAAAGAGATGACAAAGCATTTCTCATCCACCTAGCTCCAGGTTACAGATGTTCTTTCACAGGCAAGAGCATCTGAGAGATCTAGTGCTTTCTTTTCCCCTCAGCTCCAAATTGAAGGGAAGAACTCTACATCAGGTGTAACAGGCTGAGAATACCATGGTTCTTATTGCCTTTACCCCAGCTTGCTCGCAGTGTAGAGGTTTAATGTTGGGAGAAGAAGATCAAGAAGACAGGAGGCTCCCCCCATCTGTCAGAACAATGCCCTGCTGATGGAACAAAGATCTTACTCCTACTGAAGTGGGATGCTTCACATGACCCTAGAGAAAGAACAGTGCTGCACAGGTTTAATGCAGGGAAGAAATAGACAGTAAGAACAGAGAGCTCTGACAGTCTACCCAAAGCAATTGACTTTGTTTTGAGCAGAATTGGGGGGGGGAGTTCAAGCCTAAATGTAGTGTTGAAAATAATGGAGAATATGACGGTAGCATTAAGAGAAGGCTGTTAACTTATATAGAGCAACAAGATAAACCATGAGTCACCAAAAATACAACCAGGGGAAAACATAGTTAAGAAGAGCCCTCTTTAAATATTCCTTCTACAAAGAGGCCTAAATTTATTGGGTCAGACTGTAAAGCAATAATGTCCCAGGCGATTCTCAAAAACAATAGAGCAATTAGCCACAATTAGTGTTATCACATCTTAATACATGGATATGATAACAAAAGGAGATGCAAAACTTAAAGAGGGAGAAACAGATGGTCAAGAATCCTGCTAAAATCATTGTCATTCTTGGGTGACTGCACAAGGCCTCACCCTCTGAGGAGAAACTACACACTGAGGTGGGAAATAGAGGATCAGTATCCAGAGTTGCTTTGATATGTTATTTAAGTTGTCCAGATTACAAAATATATATTACAAAACATGCAAAGAAACAGGAAATTATGACACAGAGGAAAACAATTTCCAACAGAATCTACCTTTGAAAAGGTGCAAATAACAGATTATAAATACATTTTTAAATGTTTATTTAGTTTTTGAGAGAGAGAGAGATAGCGTGAGTGGGGGAGGGGAAGGGAGAGAGGGAGACATAGAATCTGAAGTAGGCTACAGGCTCTGAGCTGTCAGGACAGAGCCTCACATGGGGCTTGAACTCATAAGCTGTGAGGTCATGATTGAGGCAAATTTGGCTGCTCAACCGACAGCTACCCAGGCACTCTGTAAATAACAGATTAACAAAGATTTCAAAGCAACTGTTATAAATATATTGGAAAAAAAAAAACTAAAGGAAATTGTGATTAAAGAAGTAAAGGAGGGTATGATCACAGTGTCTCATCAAATACAGAATATTAAAGAAGAGACAGAAATTCTTTAAAAAAAGAATGAAAATTCTAAAGTTTAAAAGTACAATAGACAAAATAAAAAGTTACTCAAGGAGCTAAATAGTAGGTTTTATCTGATGTAAGAAAGAATCAGCAAATTGAGGATATGTCCATAAAGATGAACATAAAAAAAGGAAAATAAAAGAAAAAAATGAACAGTCTCAGAACAGTGTGGGTACCATTCAGTGCATCAACATATGCATTATGGAAATAGTGAAAGGAGAGGAGAATATGAAAAAATAAAGAAAAGTATTTGACTTTTATTTGACTAATAACTGCTCACATTTGATGAAAATGTTAATGTATACATTCAAGAATCTCAACAAACTCCAAATAGTGGAAGCATGAGAGAGCCTAACCCTGAACATCATAGTAAAAATGTAGAAAAATAAAATCAGGGAAAGAACATCGGCAGAGATAAACAACTCATCAGGTAGAATTGAGCCTTAACCTCTTATCAGAAACGATGGAACCAGAAGATTGATGTATTTATAGTACTGAAAGAAAAAAAAAATACAAAAAAACTTGTCAATCAAGAATCTTGTATCCAGCAAAACTATCTTTGAGAAGTGAAAATAAAATTTAAAAAACTCCCAAAAACCAAAAACTGAGAGATTTTGTTCCTAGCTGACTAAAAGACTAAAGGAAGTTCAAGATGAAAACAAGTGATGCCAGGTAATCATTTGAATGCACATACATACACACACAAAAGTAACAAAGAGATCATTAAATATAATTAGGCATTTAAAACAGATAATATAACATATATATCCTTTTTCTTCTTGATTTAAAATCAATCATATAAAATAATGTGTATATAACTGTATATTTGGCCTTGTAATGTAGAAATTTAAGACACACATATTTGGCAAAAAAATACAAAGGAAGCGAATAGGAGAAAAGCTGTATTAGAATAAGGAAAATCAAACCAGATGGTGAATTGACTCCACAGGAACAAATAAAAAAAATGGTAAATTATATAACAGACTATAATACATACTTCCTCTCCCTTTTTCTCTAAGCTTCATTAAGAGACATGATATTAAATAATAATTATACTAATGTAATGCTGGGTTTGTTAACATATGTATATGTATAATAATAACATCAAAGGCCTGAAGAGAGAATAGAATTGTATAAGAATAACATTTCTGTATCTTACTGGAATTAGATTACTATAAATATGAAGTAGATTGTGATAAGATATATAATGTAAGTCCTAAAACAACCACGAAGAAAACGACTTTTGCTAAAAAAATTTTAATGTTTACTTTTGAGACAGACAGAAACAGAGAGCAGGGGGTGGGTGCAGAGAGAGGAAGACACAGAATCCAAAGCAGGCTCCAGGCTCTGAGCTGTCAGCACAGAGCCAGATTCAGGGCTTGAACTCACAGACTGTGACATCATGACCTGAATTGAAGTCAGATGCTTAAGTGACTTAGCCACTCAGTGCTCCTGAAAATAACATTAAAAAACATAGTTAAGAACTTATAAAAGAAAATAAAATAGCAAACTAGAAAATATCCACCTACCCCCCACCACACCAAAAAAAAAAAAAAAGCAGTAAGAGAGGAAAAGGGGACCAATAGCAACAACAAAAATGAAGCATATTGAAAAAAAGCGTTAATTTGAAGACATAAATTCAAATATCTATAACATTAAGTGAATGTATTAAACAATCTTATCAAAATGAAAATATTGTGGCCTGCATTTAAAAAGAGAAAAAAGATCCAACTCTAGTGATCTACATCATACAACCTCCTAATTTTATATTTAAAGATACAAAGAGATTAAAAGTAAAAGGATGGGAAAAATATATCACTCGGTAGTAGCCATAAGAAAGTTGGAATGGCTATACTAATATCAGAAAAACAGAGTTAAAAAATTGTTCCTAGAGGTAATGAGAAACATTTTATGATAAAAAATATTGTCACTCCATCATGGAGATATAATATTTATAATATTATAAATATATACACTTAACAACAGAGCCCTAATATAAATGAAGCAAAAACTGACAGAATTGAAGTGAGAAAAAGACAATGCAACAATAATACTTTAATACTTCAATACTACACATACAATAATGGATAGAACAAGTAGGCAGAAGATAAAAGGGGAAATAAAAGAATCGAACCCATTATAATGCACCCACACCTAATGGACATCTTATAGAATACTCCTTCCAAAAAAACAGCAGAATACACTTTCTTCTTAAGGGCTTATCATCTCTAGGATAGAACATATGTTAGGCTATAAACAAGCCTCAATGCATTTAAAAGGATTGAAATTATGCAGAATATGTTCTCTGACCATAATGAAATGAAATAGACTTCAATAATAGACAAAATGTGGGATATTCACATATGCATGGAAATTAAACATTATACTACTCTTAAGTAACTGATGAGTCAACGAATAAATCACAAGTTGAGTTAAAAAATACTTGGAAGTGAGCAGAAAAGACACGATGTATAAAACCTTCTATGATGGAGCTTAGGCATTGCTTAGAGGGGAATTTATAGCTTTAAATGTCTGTTAAAAATTATAAAAATGATAATGAAAGAACTCAATAATCTAATGTTTCATTTAAATAAATGGGGTAATAAAGAGAAAGCAAAACCTAGATGATACAAAAGGAAGTAATAAAGACTAGATTAGATAATATAACTAATAAAGAAGAAAAATATAGAAAAAAAGAAACCTGAAGTTTTTAAAAGTTTCTCAAAACTGGCAAATCTTTAGATAGACAAGAAATAAGGAAATAAATAAGAAGGGGTAGGAGGAGGGCAAAGTAGGGGGAGAGGAGAAAGAAGAGAGAAGACTCAAATTACTCAAATCTGGAATGAAAGAGGAGACATCACTAGTGATAAATAAAAAAGACAAGCTTATCCAAAGGCAGAAACTACTGAAATAGACGTAAGAAGAAATAAAATAAGAATAGATTTATAATAAGTAGAGATTTATAATAAGTAGAGATTTATAATAAGAATAGATTTATAATAATTAGTAATTACAAAAAAAAACTTTAAACAATGAAAAGCACAGTTTGATATTTCTTTAGTGGTAAATTCTACCAAATAAGTATGGAACTATTAATAATATTTCTTTACAAACTCTTCCAAAAATAGAAAGGGGGGGCATATCCCAACTCATTCTCTGAAGCTGTTATTACCATGATATCAAAACTAAAGACATGCCAAAAACCTTACAGAACAATATCTTTTATAATTGTAGACACAAAAATTCCTCAACAAAATATTAGCAAATCAAATCTAGCAACACACAGAATAATATTAGAAAGGACTAAACATTACATAGAAAGGATTATATATCATGATCAAATGGGATTATTCCCAGGAATGCAAGATATTGGATAATCATGAAAATCATTCAATATAATACAATTTATCAACAGTATAAGGACAAAACCTAACACTATTTGATGGTGAAAAACACTGAACCAACTTGGAAAAGAAGGAAACTTGCTCATCCTGGTAAAGGACATCTACAAATAACCCACAGCTACCATCATAATTAATAATGAAATACTAAATTATTTGCCTCCAAAATAAGGAACAAACAAGTATGTCCCCTCTTAAGCACTTTTATTCAATAATGTCCTAGTGGTTATAGTCAAGTCAATTAGGCAGTAAGCTGAAATAAAAAGTATTTATATTGGAAAGGAACAAGTAAAATTATGTTTGCATATGACCTGATCTTATAGATAGGAAATCCTGAGGAATGTGCTAAAAATCTATTAAAGTTAATAAACACATTTAACCAGCTTTATAGTATAAAATCAATGTACAAAGCTTAGTTGTATACACTAGCAATGTACAATTCAAAGATAAAATTAAGAAAACAATTTTATTTTGTAATAGCATCAAAAAAGAAAAAGAAAGCAATAGTTACAACCTTATATTCGGCAAAATAAAAAAAAAAGAAATGTAACACTTATACCCTAAAAACTGCAATTAAAAAAGGGAATTAATAAATTAAAACATCCCACGTAGGGGCGCCTGGGTGGCGCAGTCGGTTAAGCGTCCGACTTCAGCCAGGTCACGATCTCGCGGTCCGTGAGTTCGAGCCCCGCGTCGGGCTCTGTGCTGACTGCTCAGAGCCTGGAGCCTGTTTCCGATTCTGTGTCTCCCTCTCTCTCTGCCCCTCCCCCGTGCATGCTCTGTCTCTCTCTGTCCCAAAAATAAATAAACGTTGAAAAAAAAAAAATCCCACGTTGATGTGTCGGAAGAGGCAATATTGATAAAATGGCAACATATCCTAAACTGATCTAAAGATTCATTAAAACCCCTAACAATATCCCAGCTTGCACATTCTCTCCCTCTCTCTCTCTCTTTTGCACAAATTGATAATCTGTTTTTAAAATTCACATGGAAATGCAATATACTCCGCATAGTCCAGATAATCTTCAGATAAAGACACAATAGGGTATTCGTATTTCTTAATTTCCAAATTAGGACAAACTGTATTTATCAAAACGATTTGGTAGTGATGAAGAATAGAACAATGGAACAAATTGAATGTGCAGAAATAAGCTGTTAAATTTATAGCCAATTAATTTTTAACAAAGATGCCAAAACAATTCGATGTGTGTGTGTGGGGGGGGGGTAATATTTTCAATAAATAGTACTGGCTCTTAATGGTGCAAAGGAATGAAGTTGGATACTCTTGCTCATGCCATACAAAAACTAACCCAACATGGATGATAGATCTAAAAGAAAGAACAAAGAGTATAACTCCTAGAAGGAAACATAGGTAAAAGTTTCCATGACCTTGGATTAGGCAATGGTTTCTTTATAACCCAAATCACAAGCAATATAAGAAAAAGTAGATCACTTGGGTTTCTTCAGATTAACAACCTTTGTACATCAGCAGACATTAAGAGAAAGTGAAAGGCCAACCCAAGAATGAGAGGAAAGGTTTGCAAATTATATATCTGATAAGTGAATAGTAAAAAAGTGCAGTTTTAAAAATGGGCAGAAGATTTGAATATACATTTCTCTATTGAAAATATACAAATGGCAATAAACACATAAAAAATTGCTCAACATCAGGGCACCTGGGTGGCTCAGTCAGTTCAGCGTCCAACTTCAGCTCAGGTCATGAACTCACAGTTGGTGAGTTGGAGCCCTGCTTGGGGCTCTGTGCTGACAGCTCAGAGCCTGGAGCCTGCTTCAGATTCTGTGTATCCCCCTCTCTGCCCCCCCCCCCGCCCACGCTCATGCTCTGTCTCTCTCTTTCAAAAATAAATAAACATTAAAAAAAAACATGTTTTGAAAAGTTGTTCAACATCATTAGTCAAATCAAGGTAGTGCCTGGGTGGCTCAGTCAGTTGGGCACTGAACTTCAGCTCAGGTCATGATCTCGTGGTTTGTGGGTTCGAGCCCCATGTCAGACACTGTGCTGAAAGTTCAGAGTCTGGAGCCTGCTTTGGATTCTCTGTCTCCCTCTCTGCCTCTCCCCCACTTGCACGCATGCTCTCTCTTGCTCTCTCTCTGTCTCTCTCAAAAATAAATAAACATTTAAAAAAATTTTTAAAGAAATGCAAATCAAAATCACAATGAGATACCACTTCACACTCCGTAGAAAGGCTGTTACGAAAAAGGACTTAAAAAACAAACAAATAAATATTGACAAGGAGAAATGGAAACCTCATACATATACTGCTCATAGGAATATAAGATGGTATAAATGCTGTGGAAAACAATTTGGCACTTTCTTGAAACATGAAACATAAAGTCGCCTTATGACTCAGCCATTTCGTTCCTAGGTATCTATGTAAGAAAATGAAAATACATGTTCACAAACAATTTTCCACTTGAATGTTCATTGCAGCTGTACCCTTTTTTTACACATTTTTAAATTAAGTTTATTAGGAGAGAGTCATTGCAGTAGTATTCCTTTTTTTCTAACAAGTGGAGTGCATTTTTCTGACAAGTGGAGGAGGGGCAGAGAGAGGGGGACAGAGGATCCGAAGCAGGCTCCACACCAACAGCAGAAAGCCCAGTGCGGGGCTTAAATTCACTCACCATGAGATCATGACCCCAGCCAAAATCAAAAGTCGGACATTTAACTGACTGAGCCCCCCAGGCGCCCCTTTGCAGTAGTTTTCTTAATAGCCCAAGGTGGAAACAGTCCAAATGTTCCTGAACTGATGGATGCATAAATGTGATATATTAATACAATGGAATATCACTTGGCAGTAGAAAGGAGTGAAGTACTGACAAAATGCTACAACATGAATGAACTGTGAAAACATACTAAATGAAATATGCCAGTGCCAAACAACAACACATTTTATGCTTCTATATATATGAAATGCCCATAATTATGAAATACATGGTGACAGAATGTTTTTTTAATAGTTGCCTAGGAGTAGGGGAAATGGAATTTGGGAGATACGGGGAGTAACTGCTAATGGGTTCAGGGTTTCTTTTTGAGATGATGAAAATATTTTAAAATTAGATTGTGGGGATAGTTGCCCAATTCTTTCTGTGGTCACCAAAAATCACTGGATTGTAAAATTTAAGTTGGTGAAGTATATAGTAGGTAGCCTGTATCTCCATAAAACCATTCAAATGTTTGGATTGAGGGAATGACTGCATTGGTCTGTTAATATACTAAAAATCATTGAGTTATCTGTAAACAAACAACAAGCAAACTCAAAAAGTTGCTTTAAAAATTATATGAACTATTAATGACAGTTAATTTAGCTTTGGAGAATTTATTTATTGTGATAGGGTGTGGTAAATGAGGAATCTGCAAAGGAGAAAGTTTTGCTGTAAATGAGTACAGAGTATCTATCCTGGAACTTAAATGCATTCCTGGCTAGGATTTGTTGGAGTCTAATCATTATCACTATTACCAACATTACAAATGCTTTTGAATGATATTTGGAATTTTTGCTTCCTGCCTTGACTGTATTTTCCCCATTTTTGTGATGATATTGTTAATTAGGTAGGTATGTTCTGCCCATATTCTGAATACAACTTTTCACCATTTCTTTCTTATTCATTGAATTCCTTTGCTGTAAAGGATTGCAGTTGACTTCAGTTTTTCCTTCACTTTAGCTTGTGCCAAAAGTCTGCATTTGCTGCGTATGTGCATTTTAGTCTTAAATATTTGAGTTATAATAATAATGACTGACAGTGACAATATATAGTTAATTTTCATTTTATGCTTACTGTCTACCAGGCAATTTCTATGTACTATAAATGTGTTAGTCTTCTTAATAAACATAACACAAAAGAGAAGTAATATTAACTCTCTATGAGGAAAAGAAGTATACATTTTACTTGTAGCATCTAATTCATAATTATAAATCCTGTTGTTTTCACTATATTGAATATACTACTTCTATCAGACATTCTTTCAAGTAAACAAACCCCATATTATTAGTGTAGTTCAGTTGCTAATTGAACTTTGATATTTCTTTGTCACCAGAATCATGCATAAATATCTTTGGTTGATTGTGTGTGTGTGTGGAGTTGGGGGTTTAAAGGTGGGGTCAACATGTTGTATTACATCATTTTCTCTCTATAATTGAAAGGTAAAGACCAATAATGAAGGCTCACCAACTTTTATGCCCTAACCTATCTGAGTTCAAAACTTTTCCATCACATTCCCCTTGTTTTCTACTGACTTCTTGTCTTCCAATATTCATGTTTTAACTTTGAATTTTCCCTCACTGAAAATGCAGGGATCCCAGTGTACCGGTTCTGAAATCATCCTCTGCTCAGCAATTCCACCCTTCTGGTCCCCTGTCTGTATATTTTTTCCAGTGTGACTGCTTGTAGTGTTTCACTAATAGCCTTGAACCCCACTCTGTCCATATGCTGGCTGCTAGCCATCAAAAACATAGCTTGGGGTGGGGGGGAGAGAGTGAGCTGCCATGTTAAATCGCCTCTTTCCCTCCCTCTGGGAAAGGACCTTAACCTCAAGCACTTTCAGTCAATCACAGTCCAAGAGAGAACCTTGAAAATGTTCTGCAACACTGATTGGTTCCATAAAATATGCTGGCTGTATGCAGAAGTTGAGTTTCTTTTTGCTTATTTTATAATAAAGGGCAATGCATGTGCTGTATTCATAGTAATTCAAATCTGACACAAATAATACAGCAAATAATTACAGTGACCTTTAACTCACCTCAAATTTAAACAAAGGTTAAGCTGCCCTTTACTAAAGTAAATATTTTCTGTAGTCAAATAAATGCAGACACCTTTGGAGAGGAGAATACATTGCCAAACTAAACGAATCTGAAAATTGTTACAACAGAATAATTTCAAAACATAAAGAATGCAGAACTCTTCAGCATAAACAACATCCAGACGTGCCGGCATCTACCATTATTAATTTACCTTACCATGTTTCCAGTGGGCTTCCCCATATGTTTTCTGGGAACTGTTGCTTGAATTTCTGTCCAGAAGGGCAGATATCAAAGAGAAATATTAAAAGTAAGAGAATTTAGTTCTCCTTTCCATACCCCGAGTCAGTAAACAATTTATATTTTATTCCATAAAGCTGAATAAAACCTTAAATGTTTAAGTGGTTACCATGCATATCCCAACTCTTAAAAAATAAACGCAGAAGACAATGCTAAGTAAGCAAAGGAAGCAGCTGATACGTTTATGTGGTTCTTATACCAAGGTTTAGCTGTTGGTCAGATAAGGACCAGGTGTGTTTTTGCACATTTTAATTTGTTTAGTCTATGTCTATTTTAAATAGCACTTAAAAAGGAAAGAAAAAAAAAAGCAATTCAGGGGTGGACTATGTTATGTATACCTAGTCTTTAATTTTAAAAGTTTATTTAAAAAAATAATTAGTCTCTTTCTGGGGTTCAAATGCTAATGATACGTTGACTGTGAAAAACAAGTCAGTCATCCGCTTGTTACTACAATTGGTCCCGCCTCCAAATTCTGCCTTCATTAAAATAAGGCCACCTGATGTAATTAGAAGTAGCATGCCTATAATATTTTTGGTCACAATTTAAATTGCATGTCTCAAATAGGGATTAAATTTACATATAATAGGACAATAATTGTATGTTAAAAGGAAAACTAAGTTTATTTCTTTTTGTTTCTCTCACTGCAGCTTTGCCAAATCTATTATTAAGACCCAAGATGTTCTTAGAGACCTAAATTAATGGGTTTATTTTTAACCAATTAAAAAAAATATGCTAAGTCCCAGATCAATAAAACCCTCCTACATGTCTCTCCTAACTCTGACTCAGCAAATTTTTCTGTGCCTCAGCTCTTTTTGAAGTTGTTGGAACAACAGTGCTGAGGTGCCTACTTCCTTACCAAAAGGGTGCAAGTCTAGGATCTGAGGCTAATCTGTTCATAACCATGGTGTTTGTTATCTCAAAGATTGTAGCTCCCCTTGGGCTCTTACTCTATATGAAATGGCTGGCACTGACCTTGACAGAAATACATGATTTTGTTATGAGAGTAAGAATGAATTCTTAGTAAAAGCAAAATAACTATGGAAGGGTACTGGACTCTTTTACTGTTGCTTGAATTCTTTATAATTCTGTTTTATTATCTAATATTTCATGAGGAATCTTCTTCCTCTATACATAAGCATCTTATACTCTCCTGCAGTTCCTAACTCCTTGAATCTCCCTCTCCTGATCCCTTTCTTTAAGGAAGAAGAAATTACCCATTGCCTTCCCTGATGTTTCTTACAAACTTCGTCCTCTTCAGAAACTTACTTCCTCTTTGGAGACTTTTTTTTTTCCCATGGAAAAAACATACACTGCTCTAATGGACAGCTAGCGAAAATGCATAAGGAACCCAAATCCAAATCAAGAGATACAAAAACTGGTAACTTAAATATGTATTATTCACTAGAGCATGGTGCTTCTCTAAGTTTTGCTTTTAAGGAAAGATACTGCTGTTAAGTTTAGATCCTTGATCCTGACAAAAAATTGAAATATATCAGCTCCTCAAGGTTCTGCCTCTTCAGGTCTAAAAATACCTGTGAGGGGCGCCTGGGTGGCTCAGTCAGTTAAGCATCTGACTTAGGCTCAGTTCATGATCACACAGCTTGTAAGTTTGAGCCCTGGCGTCGGGCTCTGTGCTAAAACCTCAGAGCCTGGAGCCCGCTTCAGATTCTATGTCTCCCTCTCTCTCTGCCCCACTCCCACTCTGCCTCTCTCTCCTTAAAAAATAAACATTAATTAAAAAAAAATACCTGTGACATCTTGTGCCTCTTATTCAGAGCAGATCTCAAAACTAACATTTAGAATGCAACCCTCCTAGGTTCTTCAAAAAGAGGTTATAGAATTGAACTTGTGCCTCTATGATCATACTTTTTATTTTCTTTTCAAAATTTATGTTATATTCCTGCCTGAGACTTTGAATTTATTTGCCTATCTGGTCTACTATTATTTGTTTGCTCTTCTGATTCTTTTTCTCTATGGATCTCAATATGTATATATAGCAAATCTCATATATGTAAATATCACAGAGGTATCTCTAATACTCTTCTGCTACATCTGTTTTCCTTCTCTTAGGATGTGGAGTTACAATGCAGTTGAGTGCTATATTAAAATATATTTTCTTCCATAAGCAGAGTTTATACTACAGAGGTAAGTATGGCAATACTGGGTTCATTAAAGTAATACATAGAATACTATTTTGGAAAATAATAGTTGCTTGGTTAAATTATAAGTCTCATGAAAAACTGATGCAGTGTTTCCCAAAGAGGAGTAAGATCAATCCATTTTTCTACTGGGAAAGTAGAAGGATTTGCAAAGAAGTAATTAGATTTTCCTGATGTTATTGGCTTTTAAAGGGAGTATAACAGAGTTTGGCCATAAAGAAGGGAAGACATAGTAAGGGGGAAAATGCCCCAAACTATAAATATCTAAGAAGAGAACAAAAGAGAGCCAGTGAATCTGACCAAAACAGCTAGGAAATCTGACCAAAAAATCTGACCCAAAAATCTGACCCCTAGTGAATTGATAGTTACAGCTGGACCGCGTTTCCAAGGTATTAGAGTATCACTCCTACATACACCATGTAACTTGAAGCCATAGGGATAGGGTATGGAAGCCAGCATAGAAAGTACTAATTTTCTTGGAACAATATGTATGCCAGAGGGATAACAACTTGTTGAAATGAATACAATTTTTTAAAAAATTTAATTCTGATATAGTTAACATACAGTGTTATATTAGTTTCAGGTATACAATACAGTGATTCTATTCATATCACCGAGTATTCATCATGATAAGTGTACTCTGAATCCCTTCTACTTAGTTCACCCATCCCCCAGCCACCTCCCTTTGGTAACCATCTGTTTTTTCTTTATACTTCAGAGTCTGGTTTTTTTCAGTCTGTCTCTTTTTTTTCTTTGTTCATCTGTTAAATTAAATTTCACATATGAGTGAAGTAATATGGTATTTATCTTTCTGTGACTTATTTTCCTAGCATTATACTCTCTAGATCCATCCATGTTGTTGCAAATGGCAAGATTTCATTCTTTTTTATGGCTGAATAATATTCTGTCATATATATATGTCTTCTTTATCCATTCATCTATGGACAGACACTTGGGCTGCTTCCATAACTTGGCTATTGTAAATAATGCTATAATAAACATAGGGATACAAATACCTTTTCAAATTAGTGTTTTTGTGGGAATGAATAGAATTTTAAAATATGGGGTGGTAGGGATGAGTCATGTGGAGGCAATCAAAATAATGCAGGGGAAGGACCAGAATGTATTGTTAAATGTAGTGATGTGGATACAATTGAGAATGAGATGCTACTAATGGTGTAATCATCTCTGAGAGAGACTGGTAGAAAGTCTTTCTGGGCTATTTTTGCATTTCTAGAGATCTCTTGCCCTTCCCAAAGACACCTTCAAACTTCTTATCATCATTCAAAATAATCTTGGAAGCTTTTCTCATACCTCCAAGAGAGAAATAATTATGCTCCTGTCTGTTACATCTGGGATTTTTATATATATAAATATTTTAATGTGAGTTAGCACACTATCTTTACTTGTTTCAAGACCTGTTTGTTTCATTTTCTAGAAGGGAAGTTTATTAAGACCAGGTAACTTTTTTTTTCCCTTTTTACTTACCTTTGTAAATTGCCAAGAGCTTAGCACCATATTTGACATATTGTAGGTGTTCAACAAATCTTAAATGGAATTTAATTTTTGGAACTGTCCTGGCTTTAACTAAAGTTGGCCACAACGTTTACTGACACTAAGGGTGGGTGAATCCTTTGGTAGGGGCAGGGATAGTTTCCTCTGTTTGTAAATCTGTATGGGCAGGAAGGAAGAGGTAGTATTCCTTGACAAAGACCCCTATTACACATTATTGTTAGTGTTAATGGTGTGCTTTAAACATGGGCTGTGATTTCACTGCCATCAGTTATTGGAGAGGAGGTGACCGGAGGATTTGTGTGAGGAGAAAATTTCTTCCAGTTCTGGAAAATATAAAGACTCCTGGCAGAAATTTTTCTCTGACCTCAGTCTTTTGTAAAGCTACATTTCTCTTGATTATCTAGCGTATTTTACTTCACACATGATGTAAATAAATGCAGGGACTTTTCTTTTTCCTCCTTCTCTTTGCTTTGGCTGCTGTGAAGCTCAGTGAAGCATTGTTATCTCATCTTAAATAATTTTATTACACTTTATGTCCTTTGTTTCTTTATATTACTTCTCCTTAGGACTCTTCTTATATTTTAGTCCTTTCTCCCTTCACCTCAATTAGTCTATCATATTATTGTACAATTTTTTAATAGCTATCTCAAATACATCTGGGAACAAGGCAGGATATAAAGTAATTAATAAGTAAAATAAATCCAGGCATGTTAGCCCCACATACTACCTGCCTGCCAATACCACATAATACAAACCACATTGCACTGTTTAGAATGAATGAAAGCAAAGGTCTCGAGTTGGTGGCTAACAGGCAAAATCCTGCCCACTGACATGTTTTGTTTGGCCCACACAGTGTGTTTAAAATATGAAATACTTGCCAACCTTTAAGAATCAGAAAATTTTAAATGAAATCCTAGTTTTTCTTAAAGGGGCCTGTATTCCATGGCAACAGTGTGTGAGTGGGAGCACTCCTCCTGCAATCCATCACAGTCCCTGATACTCTGCCTTATTTCTGCTGTATTTCAGTCGGCCCTATTGTATTCACTTCTGTGACCTGCTAGACACTATAAAGATTTTGCTTGGGGCTCCTGCAGTAATGAGATGAGCAATTTACTTAAATAAGTCATCATTTTTCAGTAGCTTTTTATTTCTATTAATAAAATAATGGCAGACCTGTTGCTTTGGCTTCTTTTGAACATGAAAAAACTAACCAATATATTGGAGCTTAACTCCGAAAAATAATCTATTTGTTTATGATATTTCTATCCATACATTGGAAGTCTACTCATCAGGGAATTGGTATTCAGGACACCTTTACCATTCAGATCATAGTCCTGAATCTGCAAATAAGGCCTTGGCCCTGCGAACAGCTGTCAGAAACTTCTGCCCTTCAGTCATGGACTGTAATGTTTTTGACCTCAAGTGAGGGTCCTAGTGACTCTTAATTACCATAATACTTTTAGCAAGCTTGATTATCTTTTATTCAGCCCAGAGCAAAGTAGAAATTTTTTTTAAAGACTAGCACAGTTGTAAAAGGTAAGTGACAAAACACACTTTGATGCTTAAGGGAAACAACCAACTGCCCCCCCCAAAAAAAAACAAAAAACCAATCCCAAAACAAAATAAAACAAAACAAAAAACTAAAAATTTAGAATTACTACGTGGTGAAATTAAGTCGTTTCATAAATGTTCATTTATGTTTGTATCCTTTAAATAAGAAGATTGGGGACCTACCATATTGCCCTGCTCAAATGATGTGCTGGAGCTGGCACTTAACTGGTTCACAGGAGCAAATGGTGTGTGTCTTCCCAACTCTGTACTCACTGATGTCATGATTTTTGTTTGTTTGTTTGTTTCCAAAGAGCTGATTGTTAAACACTTACCAGCACATCACTGCATCCAAGTCCTGCTGGGCTTTTTTCTCTGCATGTTTTTTGTACATTAGCATGCATTCTTGTCCATCCTTCCACACTGAAATAGTCTTTCTACTTCCTCCATTGGAAAACTCCTACTTAGAAAGAAAGAAAGAAAGAAAGAAAGAAAGAAAGAAAGAAAGAAAACTGTTTATTAAAACCTTTTTTATGCATCAGCTCCCTGTGAATTCCTCTCCAATTATAGACGGAAATAATTATTTGCAATTTGTATCAATATTCTTCCCATTGCATTTTATATATCTTGTTATAGTTTGCATTTTTTTCTATGTAGTGATTATTTCCATGAGAGCAAGGACAAAATATTTTTATTCTCCTGATGATATACTCTCTTGTGAATCATTCCATCCAAAGCCATAATAGTTATCCTCTATAGATGGAATGAAAGGAACTGCTGAGCCCAAATTGAGTTCATCTCTTAGCAGATGAGTGAAGTGGACAGCCCTTCATCCTTGAACTATTGATTAATAAGGACAGGAAATTAAAAAGCAAAGCCTTAAGATGGGAGTATGAGGGACTAAGTTCTCCAAAAAGGAAGGCACTTTCACTAAAGACTAAGGGTACATTTTTCTCTGACTCCATAAGGGCAACCTGGTGTGGTCTGGACACTTACTTGAACACGTCTGATACTTGGTAGTTGTTTGGACAACAATGATTAGATGAATTGTTTCTTAGCAATATTGAAGGCTTATCCATGTTCCCTTTCTTTGCATTGCAATTTCTCAAAATATAGCAACCTAAACTTGCTGTGCATTTCACACAAATTGTGTGTGACAGGTCACAGTTATTTAATAGAGACTAATAGTCCTCATTCCCATAATCCATATTATTTAAATCCTCCTGTGTCAGTCACTGTAGACTAAATTTGTATCCAAATCATTTTCATTCCCAGAAGTTAAATGTGATTCTGGCAAAAACATAGCTCTTATATTATTTGCTGCTTTTATTATTAAATAATTATGCTCA
Organism: Lynx canadensis; assembly: GCF_007474595.2. Taxonomy (NCBI): domain Eukaryota; kingdom Metazoa; phylum Chordata; class Mammalia; order Carnivora; family Felidae; genus Lynx; species Lynx canadensis. The sequence goes on along the minus strand of NC_044310.1, from coordinate 136,883,326 downwards.
AGAAGCTTCATTGCTTGTTACAGGCTCGGGATGTGAGGAAAATTCCAAAGCAAAGGCTGCATCAGTTTGTGGGCATTTCTTTGTGATTACCAACTTGTTTTTCTTTGAATGTTCTTTGATTCTCTCCCGAAAGAAAGAAAGTCCATTCAGTAGCATCAAAGTGTGGATGTTGTCCATAGTGATCTGGATGGGAATCAGTAGCAGGGGGCTCGCCTCAATGTCTGTGGTTCAAGGGAGGATGTCACTCTTCAGAGACAGTGTGAGCAATAGGGAAGCAGGGGAAGTTTCTGAATGACCTCACAGCAAGAGATGAGCGGTCAGTACTGTAATAATGGTTTACATTGGCAGGACTCCACTTCTGGGGTGGTCCATAGTGACATTGTCAAGAATCTCTTTCATTAGTACTGTGAATACTTCAGGGACACATTGGTTGAAAGGTGAAAAGTTGGAAATGCTGCTGTTTTTCATGGCTGGGGATAAGGAGAGCCCATTTAGGAGCTTATAAGAAGCTGTTTTTGAAAGAAAATACAAAACGCCAACACAATTTTTCATGAACTCTCAAATGCAGTGTGGTACAGACTCTTGATTAACAAACTGCTCTCTCTCTCCTGTTGGAATTGTGGCTTCCTTTTGGTAGTGTGTTTTTTTGCTAGGAAATCTCAATTTACTAAGGTTGAGAGGTTAATGGTTTAGGCTACAGGTAGCAGCAATTATCCAAACTGGAGAACAAATAGTATAAAATAACTGACATGAATTTTATCAAGTTTATTGATTAAGGTTTTGTATTCTTTCTGTTTATAGAATTAAAGATTTGTTCCATGGAATGTAACAACCAATGTAAATCTGGCATATTACACACTCCCATGCACACATGTTATCTTCCTTTTGAGTCTTTTAAATAGTAAAGTCAGCAACATTAGTGATCTAAACACAGTATACTGCTTTGTTGCAAGGGTGCATTTTAGTGTTTTATATACATTTAAGGGAAAGTATAGGAAAATTGATAAATTGAACAGACATGATCTAGAGCAATTTAAAATTAATAGAACACTTCATATATTAGGAGTAATTTACATTCAATGTTATGTCACTTCCAGAAAGTCTTGAAAAAGATCTAAACTTGTCTGACTGCTCTATATGTTCATAAGCACATCTTTCCCAATTTGATTGACTAATGTTTTAGTGGTGCAAACTTACTGGTATGAAGTCTTTAAAAGTTATATATAATAGTTTCAGGGGAAAAAAGTCTGTATTTTATATTAGTATTATACATTTGGTGTTAACGAATATGTACTTCATTACTTAAAAGTTTTTTTCATTTTATCTGAAGGTAGATTTTAATTCATAAATCCATTTGACATGTTTATTTGGATAGTTTTATCCCAATTAAAATTTATTTATTTTATTTTTTTGTTTTTGTTAAAGTTTTTATTTATTTTTGTGACAGAGAGAGACAGAGCATGAGCAGGGGAGGGACAAAGAGAGATGGAGACACAGAATCAGAAGCAGGCTCCAGGCTCTGAGCTGTCAGCACAGAGCCTGATGTGGGGCTCGAACCCACAGACTGTGAGATCATGACCTGGGCCGAAGTCGGACGCTTAACTGACTGAGCCACCAAGGCGCCCCTATTTTATTGTTTTTATAATTATAAAATAAAATATGGTTTTGTTGGACACATGAAAGATAAAATCCTCCTAACATCTTAATGTTCTATCTTTCCTAGCTTAATGTTTCTATCCATAAATATGTTTTTTGGATATAAATAGATATTTATTATAAACACTTAAAATATAATAAAAACTTATGTTGAAAAAAATAAATATTTCTAAATATTTAATTTCCATAACTAATAGCTTGTATAGTTTTACATATTTTTTCATGGATTAAAAGTATATCATAAGTTGTATTTAAGTATTTTTAAAGAAGTGGGTCTGTTTTATACATGCACTTTGAAACCTTTTTTTTCAACCTTAAAAACAAACAAAATATATAGACTGGTAGGTAAGCATATTCTTTTTGTATTTTTTTAAAGATTTTATTTTTATGTAATCTCTATACTCATCACGGGGTTTGAACTCACAGCCCTGAGATCAAGAGTCACATGCTTCATGAACGGAGCCAGTTGGGAGCCCCTATTCTATTTGTATTTTTAACGTATAGAATCATAGTTACTTATAAGATTGTATGCTTTTCTTTTTACTTACCATGATAACTAGAGTAATTTCTTATCATTATGTAATATTTTCATGAAATTTTCTTTAACTCATAATAGTCCATTGCAGTATGTAGAAATCAACATTTTCATAATTTTGGTTATCAGTTGAAGTACCTCTTTTTCTTCTTCCTCTAACCTGTCCCTCTCCCCCTCCTCCTCCACTCCTTTTCTTCCTCCTCCCCCTCTCCTCTCTCCTTCCCCTCCTCTTGCTTCTTCTTTTCCTACTCTTCTTTTCCTACTTTTTCTTCTTCTTCTTATTGAATTTTATCAATGGGAAATATTGGACCAAAGGACATGGAAATTTTCAAGTTCTTGTTATATATGAAGTAATTACTCAATGCAATATTTGTATCAACAGTGTGTAAGAGTCCTTGTTTCCCTGAAATTTCTTATTTAGATGATTTTACTGATAACTTTACCTCTCATAATGTGCACTAGATGGTAGAATATAAATCTTCTTGCTATGAGTTTCAATCTAATTCTCACCAAAAATCTATTGGTATTTCCAATAAACTATTGAGAGGATCGGTATGGAGCAAAAGCATGACAGCTAGAAAGCTAATGGTGAGAAATGATTCCCAGATTAGCCATTCAGGCTGTGAGAACATAATTATAAGAACTTATAATTATAACAATTATATGAAAAAATTTAGGGTGCTTAAATAATTGCTGCCCAATAAATAAGCACAAATGGCAGAATTACAACTAACTATGTATGAAAATGTCACTTGAAGTGGTCTACCTCTTGGGAGGTGCCACTCTGAAAGGAAAACCTAGGAAGATGCTATAACATGGAGTCCCATAATGATCTGGAAGTTGACTTAGATGATCTGGTTTAATCATGAAGTCCTCCACAGGTTTTTTTCCACAAGGATGTAGGATTGAGGAAGGGGGGCTTTTATCCTCACTGTCATGTCAAAATTATCTGAACTTTGTTCCTGGCCAAATGCCTTTTTTCTTTGATTTAAAAAAATAGGAGAATCTCAATGGTAAGTGCAATTGAATGTAAATCCAGTGTCAAAAACATGAGTAAGACTTCCTGGGGCTTCCAGGAAAAGAAAGTGAGCTCTCACTTTTACTATCTCTCTACATTTCTTTTGGATGTAGTTTGTAGACTCACTCCATATCTGTTTAAATGTATAGATATTACATAAGAACGTACTAGGTTGCAAACTCATGGAACACAGGAGCCATGGTTGATTAGTCATTACATGTATACATAGTTGGCACTTACAACATGCTTATTTAAAACAGTTGGTAAATGAGTGAACATGTCGACTAAGTGAATACTGTTAACTAAGGCCAGAACTAAGAATGTGGGACTGTTCTGAGGTTTCTCTATTGTTCTAAAATGTTCTAGAAGGTCCTGACTCAATCATCTGATCAGTATGTTAACAATAAAGGGAGCTGCTTGAGGCATGGTGCAATTATACCTCTCCCCTCTGCCATAATTGAATACCAGAGACTGCTGGGTTCAGTCTTCATCAAAGTTATAAAGAAGAAATTGAGTCTTAATTTGGTGCATCCTCTACTTTATCTCTTGCTTACCTTTCCATGTTTTGAATCTGGGTGGCCAATCTCCTTGAGAAGGAATCTGAAAATTTCAGTTTTATGATTGTGCAAATGACTTATATAGTTAAATTTTGCCTATACCATAGTCATTTTTATATTAGCATATACAAGAGCCTTCTTCCCTTTTCTCATTTGCCTTTTGCCAAAAAAGGAGGTCCTGTGAGGAAGTTTAGGTATTCATGATTTCAGTGTGAGAGTGTATTGGGATTCAGAGACTTAACTGAACTGATGTTAAGTTTTTGGCCTGCTGCCTGTTCACTCATTGGTCTACATCTGATCTCGTATCTTACAGCTCTGCAGGTGCCGCAGAGAGATTATCTCTGCCCCTTGCTATTTAGGTCACGTAGTCCATCCTCCTTGGATTTCCCCAAATTTCATCACCGTTATTGGACACTGTCTTCCTAGGGGATATAACAGGTTCCCTATTTTTGTTTTCAGTTCCATAAAATTTCAGAGATATTTGGTTCTCCCTTCATTACTTCTTATATTGATCTAACCTAAATGTGAATCTTTGGCAGGAGTATAAGGCCTAACCTGAAGTTACTATGGGGATTTGTTACTTTAGCCATTGACATGAAACCTGCTAGGACACTGGAAGGAAGTATCTGAGTTGTAGGGATGTGAGAATCTTTTGGAATCAAAGGACTTAGAACTGGGAGTGACCTTAGAAATCATCTTGTCAATTTTTTTTTCTCATTTTAAAGATGATCAACCGTATGAATAAATGGAACATTGGGCACAATGGACTGTACCAAGTACTGAGGGTGAGGAAAAGAAGTGGTGAATGACTCTTCTGGTTGTCCTTGCATGTTTGATGGAGAGTTACAACTTCTGTGAAATAACTAGTGAAAGTTACCCTGTCCTCTTTATAAACATGGGATGAATTGATAACTTATTTTCTTATTACTTCTTTTTCTCTTGAACATAAGACCAATACTAAGAAACATACAGAAGATGATAATTAATGGTAGAGGGTTTCTATACATTGTAAAGATATGTTTTCCAGGTTTTATAATCAGAGATGAAATATACATGGAATCCCTCAATAGCATCACATTGTTAGATTCACAAGTTGACATGGTTGACGTTATCAGCATGTTTAAATTACAGTAGCTTTTATTTTCCTTTCATTAGTTCTGTAGGTAAATGATAGTGTAATATTTGACCTGTCTGCCTAATGAATTTATTCTACTTAAAATACTTGAATTTAAAAGCCAAGATTTTATGTATCATTCAGAAGGAGTTGTCTAGACAAAGATAACAGGTCTCTGCACAGTTTGGACTTCCTGTTTTGTTCAATGTGTATAAAGGACAATCCACGTCATTGGTGTTTTCTCCATGGTCTGTAGGTTTTCCATAGCAGTGCCTTTTATTCCACTGTGATGCTATATGAAATGTTTCTTCTTCAGAAATGGTGTGTAATATAAATATATAGAATACACAATGTGTAGTGTATTGTATATATATCTAACAAACTGCATTTGGGTTTCCAGGATTTCATAAAGAACTTCTTGGCATTTGTTAATACAAATTTTTGTACAGTTAGGACATTCTGAACAAAGCAATCTAAATTTACCAATAATAACAATAATAACAAGAAGAAGAAGAAGAAATAAGAAAAGCAAAGCAAAGAAAAGAAAATAAAAGAAAGGAAAAGAAAAGAAAAAGGAAAAGAAGAATTGATTGAATTGTTCTCTCTAGTTTGCATGATGACATTCCATGGTCTCTGGGCCCCGACCAAGGTAAACTGAAATAAGGATTAACTGACTATCGCAAAGGCTAATTTACAGAAACCACATGAGGAGTTCTGAGCACAGACAGCACAGATAACAAAAATATTATCCACGTTGTTTACAGTGGAGTTAGTCAGTTTATTAGTTGCAGTGCTTCATTATGTATAAACGATGCCAATGATAGTCTCCTAGTCAAAATAAACAGGCATAAAGTGTTCTGCATATACAATTTGTGGGGAATAGTTACTTTGCTATTTATTTAATAATTGACCATAAATGGAGTCAAAGTGCAAAGGGAAAAACTAAAAAAGCAGCCCACTAAGGGCTTTTTGAAAGATTGATAAATAATGTGGAATCTCAATTAGGCTGTAGAAGGAATGCAGATATTAAAAATTTGGTCAAGAATCTAATTAGCTGGAGGTAATTAAACAGTCTCACACGGGGTCATTAATCTTTTCCACAGACCTTTGATGTTTTGCACACTGTCTCCTAGTCATTAATAAAATTCATAACACTCCACTTTGTGCTGTTTTATCATCATGTTTTTTCTCTGTAAGAGCATAGAGCAAGTGTCATTGTATCACAAGGGCCTTACTTTAGTTAATTTCTTTTCCTCCCCCCATGCTTGTTAGGATTAACTATTTAATGATACAAACAAAAAGCAAATGGCACATTTAAACTTGTCCTCAACTTTAGTAAGTAATACAATTTTACAACTTTGTCATACTTATATTGAAAGAGAGAGAGAGATTTCTATTGTCCCCTTGTAAATGTTTCTTAGAAATGGTAAATTACAGTGGAGCTACATTTAGTTATCTAAAGATTTACATAGTCACATATCAAAGTTGTAACTTTTCAAAAAGCAGAATAATGATTTAATTAAGAAAAACAGACTAAATGGAAATTGTGGAACACAAAGTATACATTGAACAACAAAGCAGGAGAATGTCATTTCAGTAGTAAGTTTCAAAGTAATGCCATTTTTAAAACTGTCAGTGTTATAAAAGACAAGGAAAATACAAAGATTGCATTTAGAAAGTATGATTCCTGTGATTCAGAAAAAAACATTTTATTTATTTTCATAAGTGTGATGTTTGTATATTTATTATTTTATTTAAGTTATTAACCAAATACATTTCTGGAAAAAAAACTTGTTGTTTTACAGAATTGATTATAATAGAGCATGTTACTCCAAAAGCCGTTCTACTTGTTCCCTGGTAGAACATATTGAATTAGAAGAGAATGCTAAAAGAGACTGAGTGGTTCTGAACATTTCACTTCAGAGATAATGTTCTCACAATGATGGCATAAGAGAATATATAGGAAATGAGATATTCATCTAAAAATACCTGAAGAATTCATAGGCATTCATTAAAGAAATCCATGGAAATGATGTCTGCAGAATATTAAACACAGAAAATACTATTTTATGCTATTTGGTTGTTTCTGATAGGAAGATTTTCAACCACCTCCCCCCCCCCCCCCGCCAAAAAAAAAAAAAAAAACAAAAACAACCCTACAGTCATACGCCTATTTAATGAAATCAAAATTTCTGGAAGAAAATCACTTTTTAAATTTTAGGAGTTGTTACATATTATCTCTTATCTTCTCATATTTTGTGTGGGTGAAATCATGGCATACTTTCTTTTTTTAAAAATAAATGCTTATATTCCAAATAATTAGCATTGCTCCTTTTAAAAAAGGTCCTTTTTATCTAAAAATAACACAAAATATTTGCATAAAATTAAATTCTAAAATTTGAAGCTGCCTTTATGACAGACTGTCACATTTTAATATCTATACACACCTTTGTTTAAAAATCAAGAGAAAATAAATTTAGAAAAGGAAAATTATGTCATTAAAATCATAAAACAAAAGCTCATATTAAAGAAAAATGTCTTTGACTCTTCATTAATGGTGCATTATGTAAGATTGAGATACAATCCATTAGACATAATGTGAAGAGAGAAAACATCAACTTCATGTACAAAAAGGAGTTGCTTAGAAAATCCATGTGGAATCCCCAATCAAAAATAGAAACACCCACTCACATTGATTAAAATTTAATAGTGATTTGACTAATCAGTATGTTTATTCTAAGCAATTACATAGTAAGCCTAATTGTTAAATTTGTACAGCTTTGTTATTCTTGATCCTCCAGTGACATAAATTTAAAACAGGTTGAAGTTAATGACTAAAGGAATGTAAATAAAATAGTTAAGTGTTTTAAAATATTAACAGGCTTGATACCACACTGGAGTAACAAAAAAGGTTTAGATCACATTGTAAGCATCAGACCTGTGTAATGGATTCTGCACTTTTTGTTTGTGGAGCAATTAATTTTCTTGGGTGAGGTCGTAAATTGGAGATCTGTTTTTAAACATATAAAGTAACTTGAAACAAGACAAAAAGTATAAACGGAATTTATTGACACTGTATTTGCATACAATTTTAAATGGAGGAGTTTACATTTTATGCTATGTGTCCTTGTGCCTATGTGTTTGTGTGAGCTTAAGTCATGTCATTTTTATTGGGTATATTTCATCCAGGAGATATCGTCTATCTTAGAGGAAAAAAAAAGAGGACTGGACCACATATTAATGTAATTTATCATTATGTGGCATATGAAAACACACATAAAAACAGTTTTAAAACATAGTGATTTAACTGTAAATAAAAAACCATGTATTTAATAATAAATAGCAAAGTTTCATTTTCATGAAAAACTAGTTAAAATACATAAATATGAAACATTTAGAAGTTTGCTGTGTTGGTATATGCTGTGTTAGCTAACTGGAGACTAAAGTGTGCTTTGAATAGTTTGCTCAAAAATCGAGAAATATATATAATTTGGCAGATATTTTGCTAAATTTATCTTTACCTCTGTTGGTCCTAGAATTTTAATCTATTTCTTTAAGAGTAACAAGGGACAAAAAAGGAGTTCAATAGTATGAGTGTTTGAGGTTCAGTACCACCTCCCAATTTCCTGGTTAACTGTAAGGTCATTCCCCAAACAGCAGGGCATAGGGGAAATATACAATTCTGGAGTCATTATATCATTTCCTGTCCTGTTTCCTGTCAACTGTTTCTGCCAGAAATGGCTAATAATGACCTATTTTCACCAAGCAATAGGAGAAGCTGAAGTCAGAATTAATGCTGTAGAGTTATATCTCTTTCCTAAATGTAGTTATAAAATCTGGACTAAAGAGGGCAGGAGATACTCTATAAAAAAACTACAGAAGACCAAGAAAAAATCTCTACGAGAAAGTCATGAATACATTTCAGTATACAATAAACTGATTTATTTTCAATAAAACCTGTATAAATGTTATAATTACTTTGATGCCTTGATTAACTGGAGTTTCAGTGATATTTGTGGATAGTATGAGCTTTCCTCACACTGATTATTCAGTTTACTTCTCTGAGTTTGTATTGGAGATGAATGTTTTTTAAACATTCCTTTAGATTATAGTTTCCTTCTGGGTATATTAGGAGCAAGGAAATTAATAGTAGCCTTGAACTAGGAAACATGTCATGTCACTTAGGGTAAAATATGAGGTCTTTTCTAATCTTTACTCCATCTTCAAACTTAAGTTTTAAAACCCATGACAACATATGTCACAAATGGATTTCTCTCAGAATTAATGTGAATTTCCACGGATGTACTAGCTGAATAGAATTCTCATCTATTCAGTGCAAATTCATGCCTTCCTCTTTCCTTTTTTGTTATTTTATGAATTTATCTAGCAAAATTGAAAATCTGAAATCAGTCCACATGTCGAGATGTTGATTAATGGTAATGATCATCATGTTTAGGTTGGTATTCAAGATATATTGGTGAATAAGAGATAAGGCACACTAACTTCTTCCTTCTTTATTTTTAAGTGACACACATATTTATTTTAATCTGTAGATATCTAGTTAAACTGACACCTCCAAAGACATTTGTAGATATTTAGATAATTAAGTAAACAGGGAAATAGTTCTCTGAAACAATTCATACTATATTTTTCATTTGACTCTTATCCAGTTTATTATTATTTGCAAAATGCCAAATTTTAACTTTTTAAAAATATATCCTTAGAAAAATATTTAACAATTATTGGGATATGTTACTTGTTATGACAATAAATATTTTTTTCAATATAGTGTACTTTAACATAGTATCTAATTCTTAACTATGAAGGTGTTACATTAAATAATTATTATAATTCCTGTAATGGATCTGAATGCCATTTTATTGACCAAATAAGTTTAAAACTTGAATAGCCAAAAATACAAAATCAAAGTGCTTGACCTTATTAACAGGATAATGCATTTAGGCAGCTAATGATAGTTACCTATACAGACTTTAACACTGAGTTTAAGTGTCTGGAAAACTCAGATTGCTTCTATCTGGGACAAATTTTGTAATTCCCCACCTCTCAGCATATCAGAAGTAAATATTGGTCCTATACATTTGGATCCTTCTAAGTGTCTAAGTAGTGGACACTTCTATCAAGCAAAGACTGAGGTAGATAGAGGTCAACCTTCTCTGGAATTTACGTGAATGCAAGAAACGGCCACCCTCCAAATCACAAGGAAAAGGCTGTAGACCACACTTACCCATGTCTATAAATAACTCTTTTTATATGGAGTGGATGAATCTGAGACACCTCCCTAATGTCTGTAAGGTGTTTAATTCTTCTGTCTTGCAAAGACCAGATTTCTGCTTATTTGAAGAACAAGGGGAAAAGAAGCCATTTCTGTTACAATGGAAAATAGCTTGCAGATAGTCATAGAACTTATGGGCGTGGGTGAATATTACTTTGCATTCATAAATAATAAATTTTACATCTGCAACAATGAACTGAGTATTTAATGCAAATTTTATCCTGGTGTCTGTGGTCTGCATGTTTTATGTGTGAAACTTCCAAAATGAGATGTTCTGAAAATTCTACATAATTAAAACATTCTCATAACATCTGTTGATCATAAAGACTTAAAAATCTGTGACTCTTTGATTTCTGGATAGCATGTGGGTTATTTTGGACTTGCTGATGTCCAGGTTGTTTCTTCATGATTTGGTGTCCTAGAGCTGAAACCTTTCTAGACTTGAATTTAAAAAGTTTAGTATCAAGTTTGACTTGATACCTAGATGAAGGTCTCTACAACACTTACACTGATTGCTTTAGGACCACCTAAGGTCTTTCATTATATGCAGTGCCCTCTTGAAATCTACAGAATTATTTCATTTGCTAAGAACACATTATTCTATCCGTTGAAGTTTAGTTCACTTCAGGTCAGTATTCCACTCAGCAGATCTGAAGACAGTAAGCCAATCTGTCAGAATAAGCAAATAGATATTTCAGTACCTGGCATTCCTTAAAGTACATGAATATAATTCCAGTAAGTACTATTTTATAAGACAAAGAGATAAGAAAGTCAGGGATGATATGGAAACTGCATTATTATTTTTTTAATGTTCCCAGGTTAACGGTGGGCAAGAACAATATTGAAAACTGTCCATGAAAGTCAGGCTAATAATGCTGCTTAAAAATTATTTTGTTCTTGAATAAAAAATACCTGAATTTTAAACAAATGGTACATTGTGTACACTGGGAAACTTTAGGTTGTTTTATTTTACTTCATGAAGATTTAAGTTACATTTAATATTCAGATACAATAAAAATATATGATTTTTGCCAAGTTGATACTTGAATAGGTATAACTATAAAATAGCAATGATGATTTTTTAAAGACATACAGATTTCCCAAGGTTACGCATTAATGTAGATATTTTAAGTATACTTAGCTACAATCATTGGTTATAAGAAGTGTTTATAATTTCATTTGTAAATCTCTTCTGATCTCCTTTAGCAATTTTTCCTCTTGTTCTTGTCTGTCACAGAGCTGAGTTTTGTTCCCGGTGCCCCTTAGCATTATGGGGTGGAGAAATACAGGTTTTAACCTAACAGAGTTTCAGTATCTTTATCTGAAAAAAAAAAAAATTCCTATGATCACAATTCAGTTGTGTTATAGTTTTTGGCATTAACGTTCTCTCAATTCCTTAAGGTCTTAGGATATTTGAAGAATAGCAAGATAACTGGAAAAAAACATATAACCAAAACTATTAAGAAGATAACACTGATCTAGATATATGAAATCTAAATTATTATTAAAAATCAGTCACAGTGATTTAGAGCTGTTCCTCACATATAATTAATTTCCTTTGACTCAGCCTGTACACAAGTTGAAACCAATGAACTCTAACACAAGGCTTAATTCAGTACTCATGGCACTGCCCTCGTACCTCTTCAGGTAGTCAAGATCCAACACTAAGATACAGCAACATGAGAAACCAGCACCTTCAGCCCAGTAGAACAATCAATGAAAATATTTTTAGTTAAAGAACAGAGAGTTGTGCTGATACTTAATTTTAAAATTTAAAAATGTAGTTTGTTAATTTACGTTTTCTAACTCCTATGTATGTTTCTATGCAAAAAATACTTAGAAATTATAGTTTTATTTTCATTCTGTCTTCTCTGAAACCAAAACAAACAAACAAAAAAACAAAACAAAACAAAACAATGGTCAGTTCATCCCCAATTGAATGAACAGGTATAATTACTTCTAAAATGTTATTAGAGGGAGGTGACTGCTCATGTTAACAGAAGAGGGCATTGGAAAAAAAATAATTGCTTTTGATATTCATCTAAGCAACCTCTATCAATAGCACTTGCCATGGAGCACAATGGGGAATGACTCGTTTTTCTTTTTTTGAAAGTTTTTAGTCTAGTTCTAAGTGTGTGCAGTATATTTCAGAATATCTTTTTCTTTTAGACTTTTCTATTTCACTTTCCCCTCTTCATTTTTCTTCTGACTGCCTTCCAATTTTTCCCTGAACTTTGTTCCTTCTGTGAACTTTTAACCCACTATTTGAACTCCAATTCCCTAAGAATAAGACTCATTAACTTTTAATTGGGGTTGGAATATAAGAAACGTTGGTTCTAGGGAATTGTTCTAATTTTTTTCCACCCTACTTTAAGCTCATTACCTTCAAGACATGTGTTTGAAATATGTCACATAAAACAAACAAACAAAAAACACTAGAATTTAGTTGCTTGCGATCTTTTTAATTTATCATATAACTTTCTGGAAAGCAGTGGAACATACATATTGGAGATAACTGACAGTATCTGAAGAAAACATGAATTCAGAATTTGATGAGACATTTCTTGGTCTTAGTGGGTTTGTTTCTACTTGGTGATCTGGGTTTATTTCATTACATTTGTTAATTTTTTTAAATGAGGCCTTTATAAAGAACAGTTAAATTTATCAATTTCCTGTAATGGCTCTGTTTTTGTTTTTTTGTAATTGCTTTTTTAAAAAGTGTTCTCTGATGTTTATTCTACATGTTTAACAAGTTAATGATAATAAAACACATTTAGGCAGCAACTAATAAACTTCCAAATATTAACAACTTCAATCATAATTTGATATGGGCACCTCCAACTTTAGTTGTTTTTTAACTTTTTTGATTTTTGTTTTCTAACTTAACTAATTAATTTTTTGAAGTATAGTTGACACACAATGTTAGATTAGTTTTAGGCGCACAACACAGCGACTCAACAAGTTTATACACTATGCTCTGCTTGCCGCAAGTGTAGCTACTATCTGTCACCATGTAACACTATTAAAATACCATTGACTATAATCTCTATGCTCTGTTTCATTCCCAGGACTTATTCTTTATTGGTTTTAAGTTTACTTATTTATTTATTTATTTATTTTTATTTATTTAATTAATTTATGTATTTATTCTTAATGTCTATCCATCTTTGAGACAGAGAGAGACAGAGCATGAACGGGGGGAGGGGCAGAGAGAGAGGGAGACGCAGAATCGGAAGTGTGCTCCAGGCTCTGAGCCATCAGCCCAGAGCCCAATGCGGGGCTGGAACTCAGGGACCGCGAGATCGTGACCTGAGCTGAAGTCAGACACTTAACCGACTGAGCCACCCAGGCGCCCCTACTTATTTATTTTGAGAGAGAGGGAGAGAATACACATGAGCAGGGGAAGGGCAGAGAGAGAAGGAGAGAGACAATCCCAAGCAGGCTCTGTGCTGTCAGTGCAGAGCTGGTTACTGGGCTCGAACTCGTGAACTGTGAGATCATAATCTAAGCCGAAATCAAGAGTCATTAACTGACTGAGTCATTCAGGCACCCATGACTTATTCTTTCCATAACTGGAAGCCTGTATATCCCACTCCCTTTCACCCATTTTACCGATCCCCCAACCACCTGTCCTCTGGGAACGTTGGTGTGTTCTCTGCATTTATGTGTCTGTTTCTTGTTTTTGTTTGGTTTGGTTTGGTTTGATTTTAGATTTCTGTAATGGCTTTTTAAATAAAGTAGAAAGGTTTACTTTTTAGCCTTAATTTCTGAAGAAAAATAAGCTTTATAAACATCATTTTGCATGGATGGATTTGCATTCATCGAATTAGCTTCCTCGTTCTCTTTTATTATCAAGTGGTAGATTCAATACTTGAAAATATTCTGAAAATTTAAGGTTATATCATGTATTGAAGTATTTTCAATTAAATAAATATCTCAGTTAAATATTTTGGGGTGCCTGGTGGCTCAGTCGGTTAAGCTCCAACTTGAGCTCAGGTCATCATCTCGCTGTCTGTAAGTTCCAGCCCTGCGTCCGGATCTGACAGCTCAGAGCCTGGAGTCTGCTTTGGATTCTGTCTCCCTCTTTCTCTGCCCCTCCCCCAATCTCTCTCTTTTTCTTTCTCTCTCTGTCTCTCAAAAATGAATAAACATTAAAATTTTTTTAAAATATTTTCACCCTTCCAATTAAATTTCATAGTGAGTTAAAGCATCCATAATTATAATAAAGTGATTGAGAAAAAGATTTGCCCCACTGCATGCAAAGTTTTGTTCTTCTTTTAAAAATGTAGTTTAGGGGCACCTGGGTGGCTCAGTTGGTTAAGTGTCCAACTTCTGCTCAGGTCATGATCTCACAGTTGGTGGGTTCAAGCCCTGCATTGGGCCTTGTGATGACAGCTCGAAGTCCTAAGCCTGCTTTAGATTCTGTGTCTCCTTCTCTCTCTGCCCCTCCCCCACTCATGTTCTGTCTCTTTCAATCTCAAAAGTAAACATTTAAAAAATTAAAAAATAAATAAATGAAAATGTAGTTTATATTAGCCCTGATATCACACAAGTCCTGATACAACACATGAATGAAGCATATGACCAAAAGTACGAAAATCTACAGTGTGACCTTTCTTAGGGTTATAGCTCAGAAACAAGGGGCCAGAATGCCATTAAATCCACATTCTTTCATATGATGCAAATCTCATGTTGGGTGATATAAGTAGTTGTGCCTGAATAATTTGATGTTATGAAGCTATATTCCCTGGAGTATAGAATGTTGGACCTATTTGTAAGATAAAGTTAAAATTGGTCTGCTTGATAATTTTTCATCTCTTTTCTTGATTTTCTCTTTTGTGAATTTTATTAATTATTACTGAATGTCACCATATAGATTAAACATTATGTAAAACTCCCATTTGTACCCACTAAACAATATATTTGATGCTGGATCAATCCAGGATCAAATGGGCTAAAGATATTTGGAACAAGTAGTATTTGCCCAGGAATTGGGAACAGTAGAGGAGTATGAGTATTTCTAAGAGACTAATCACAATATTAAACAATCAGTAGAAAAAAGCACGGGCAATCAGAGTCGATACTGGTATATGCTGGCTGAAAATTAGTAGTAGTTTTTTGTAGAAGACTGGGCAGTCTGAGATCTTCCCTTACAGACTAGTACTGATCACATGCCAAGGAACTGGTCCTTAATACAAAATACCTAGTTTAGAATTAACTTATTTTTCTTATAACAAGTAATGTGATCACACTATTTTTTAAAACATGAAAAATAGCTATAAATGCAAAGTTTTGAAGCACCGTATTTCTCCTATCTTATGCTCAAAAAGGTGTCATATTTGCTAGTTAGTGGAAAGGCCAATAAAACACACCTACCACTGGAAGAGGTCATCAAAAAGACATGACCATCAGTTAACCCACAAGTTGGACCCTAGCAATTAGAGGCTCCTCTCCCCTTTCACTGTCGTTGAAATATGTGTTCCTCTTGCCTTCCCTCCACCTAGAAACTGCTTCAAGAATATAGCTTTGACATAGAAATGTGGTGTTGAGACAATCTGGATTGGGTGCATAACCGAACTCAGTTAAGGACTCTGCTGAACTGATGCTAGTGGCAGGTGTAGAAATCTACTTAGTCTTGTGGCCATCCAGAGCAAGCCTCAAGACAAGGAAGTTCTCTTGCTTATTAAAGCTGCCATCTACCGATCTTGGCTGGTCTGCCTCTTTCCTTGGTTTCCTTGCCCACTTATAAGAAGAATGATTTAAAAATTTTTTTTTTTCAACGTTTATTTATTTTTTGGGACAGAGAGAGACAGAGCATGAACAGGGGAGGGGCAGAGAGAGAGGGAGACACAGAATCGGAAACAGGCTCCAGGCTCTGAGCCATCAGCCCAGAGCCCGACGCGGGGCTCGAACTCACGGACCGCGAGATCGTGACCTGGCTGAAGTCGGACGCTTAACCGACTGCGCCACCCAGGCGCCCCAGAAGAATGATTTTAGATTATACTCAGGAAGCTCATGAGGAGGTTTCACAGTAACACATGCATATACACATATGTCCATACATACACAAATAAAACAAAATACAGTAAGATCATGTCTGGCATATGATGCTGTAGAACAAATAGACTTCAGAGATAGGGGAGTCCAAATGAAGCATATTTTGAGGAAATGTAAATTCAGCACCTAAAAAAATTAGCAAAAATTTGACAGGAAATGCAGCCAGGTTTACTGCAGAAGCACAGATCTTTAGGAAGTCTGAAGAATATTTAAGAGCCCCTTTTGTCAACCTTAGCCCTCAAATTTTATCTTATGCCTGAAGAGTGGTAATTTAGACTACTAAGTATTCATGTGACTTAGAAGAGCTGCTGTTTAGCCAACTGGAAGGTAAAGAGCTTATTTAAAGTCATCATGCTTAACCAGCATCTGGTATATCTTTAGCAGGTATAGATATATTCTGCAACACTATGAAACTTGAATTTGAAAGATTCAATGATCTTGGACAAAGGAGCTTTGAGATTTCATCGTCTTTGTTGACCTGTCTTTAAAATATGAAAATCAAGTTAGTTCTTAGTTCATTTCACATGTATTTCTTTCTCTCCTTAAATCTTTATGTGGTGGCTTGGGAGGTCCTTTTAAGCTGCAATTATTTGGAGACATATTTTCTTTAATTCACGAAATAGATGCACAAAATTAGGCTTGAATTCCTGGCTCCGTGCCAACGACTAGCAGTTTTCTTTAGCATTTTTTCTGTGCTGCTTCCATAACTGGATAGATGATGGTGACTTTTAATGGCTGCTTTGGGGCTTGGGAAAAATATATATACATGTGTATAGAAAAGAAAGCTATTAAGGACAGGAGATTGTTGAAAGCTTTACTGACTTTCATGCTGTGAAGAGAAGAGGCCAAGATACCTTATGCTTTTGATGCCTGAGGGTCACTAACCAAAAAGGGAAAGGAGAAAAACACACTCACATGTTGAGGCTCTGATTTGAAATCATTTTTCTTCTTTCCATCTCTGGGTACCCAAATAGGGTCAAAAAGCCAGCACCTCAGTTATTTCGTTGAAAGGTTAACAAATGTCTCAACTTTCAGCACATATTCCCACAAAAGTGAAAACTAAGTAAGTTGAGCTTCGAGTCACTAATGCTTTCTTCCTGTTACAACTGTAGCCTCATGGTGAACTTTAGAAACAGGTTCGAATTTTTCATAATAATTTTCCCCTGACATAAGTGGTAGATAATTAAACTAAATTCTTCCCCTCAAGAGTCAGGTTATTTCTGCAGTCGGATAAGTCAGATTGGTGTGAAATGTGATCTAAGGTTCAATCAAATGTTATCTCTTCTTTAAAAAATGGTATCCAAGTCAGTCATTACATGTATTGTTTGCATTTAGGAGAAACTATGAGCTCATGTTATGACCAATACTATCATCTTGTGAAATCCCAAGTGTCTTTTTTTTTTTTTTAAGAAAATGAAAACAGTTCTCTCAATGTGCTTCATGAAGCTCTTTCAGCACTATCATTAATGATCTTGGGTAGAATGGAATTGAGATTAGTCAGAATAGCTACTACTGGACAAGTGCCAAACATCAAAGCAAGGCAAACAAAATATGTAAATTCTGTATACATGCTAATTTGGATTTATGAGAATAATTTTAGTTTTTTAAGTGGGGAAAAGAAAAAAAAGTTTTATGGGATAGACTTTAAATACTGTTGGGATTGAATATAATGGAATGATTGCAAGGTGGGAGAATTTTCACAAATTATTAAGCAATAATTTATTCCTTGATTAAAGTTTAGGAAATATATATTTATATTGCTTCTAAATTATATTTGTTGGTGAGTCCATACAAGCAACATTTTCCAGATGCTCCAGGGAAATACAAATAAAAACCACATTGAGATACCACCTCACACCAGTCAGAGTGGCTAAAATTAACAACTCAGGAAACAAAAGATGTTGACAAGGATGTGGAGAAAGGGAACCCTCTTGCATTGTTGGTGGGAATGCGAACTGGTGCAGCCGCTCTGGAAAGGTGTGGAGGTTCCTCAAAAAATTAAAAATAGAATTACCCTAGGACCCACTAATAGCACTACTAGGAATTTATCCAAAGAATACAGGAGTGCTGATTCATACGGGCACATGTACCCCAAGGTTTATAGCAGCGCTATCAACAATAGCCAAATGATGGAAAGAACCCTA
Organism: Lynx canadensis; assembly: GCF_007474595.2. Classification (NCBI taxonomy): domain Eukaryota; kingdom Metazoa; phylum Chordata; class Mammalia; order Carnivora; family Felidae; genus Lynx; species Lynx canadensis. The sequence goes on along the minus strand of NC_044310.1, from coordinate 136,864,952 downwards.
ATGTCCATCACCTGATGAATGGATAAAGAAGATGTGCTTTATGTAGACAATGGAATATTACTTGGCAGTAAGAGAGAATGAAATTTTGCCATTTGCAACAACGTAGATGAAACTGGAGTGTATTATGCTAAGTGAAATAAATTAGAGAAAGGTAGATGTCAACTGTTTTCATTCATATGTGGAATTTGAGAAACTTAACAGAAGACCATGGTGGAAGGGAAGGGGGAAAATTGTTTCAAACAGAGAGAGAGGCAAACCAGAAGAGATTCTTAAATACAGAGAACAAACTGAGGGTTGGTGGGGGTGGGTAGGGGAGAGGGAAAAATGGGTGATGGGCATTGAGGAGGGAACTTGTTGGGATGAGCACTGGGTGTTGTACATAAACGATGAATCACGGGAATCTACCCCCAAACCAAGAGCACACTGTATATACTGTATGTTAACTAATGACAATAAATTATATTTAAAAAAAAATAAAGATGTAACTTACATAAGAAGAAATAAGTTTCCAGATGCTCAAAAATGTATAAGTTTACAATGTATTAGAAGTCGTTCCTATACTTAGCAGTCCCATGTACATGATTGTTAGTTATTATGGAAATGTTTACACACACATCATACTGCTGTTCAACTGAAAACGATGTGAATTCTGTTCACAAAAAGTAAAATCATGTTTTTAAAATAAAAGTCAAGAAAAGCAACAAAACACAACATTTCTGTTATTTTGCTGTGTATGTATGTACTTATGTATGTATTGTCCACAGCTTTGTTTCCTTTGGGCTGATAAACATGCTACTATGTGCTCACCTCGCCACTGAAGAATGGTTAAGTCTCTAACCTCTCTCAATCTAGTGCTTTTCCATTCTAGTACTCATTTGTCTGAACGAAAGCAGACACCTACTCATTGTGATGACTTAACTTTGCATGGTAACATACTTTTTGAGCAAATTTTACATGTTATCTTGTTTATCCTTATTTTATTGTGTAAGTAGATGGAAAATGTTATTATAGTTAATTGTAAACAAGGAAACTTAGGCTCATAAAAGGGAAGTGATCTTTCTAAAATCACAGAACTAGTTGATGACCTATTTTTATTTTATACAAAGTAAAAAATTAATCATGATAAGTGTCTTGTATATTTAATCCCTTTTTCAAGGTAGGTATAGTATCTTCATTTTACATTTGAGGAAAGAAAATGTTAAAGTTAATTAACTTTCACAAGTTTATACAACCAGCAAGGGGTAATGTGCAATTTTAACCTGGCTAAGGCTGACTTTAAAAGTCATTCTTCAAATATATATGGTCTTTAGATTAGTCTATTTTTTTTTTGTATCCTAGTTTTATTAACAAATCATAATTTTCTCCTTTTTCTTTTCTTTAGTTTTATTTTCTTTTTTGGTGGAGATTATGACTCTCAATTAATGGAGCTCAATTTAATACAATCATAAATTTTGCAGAGAAGTAGCAGTTATATACTTCATTTGCAGATGGTTAAAATGTTTTGTTTTATTTATATTTTATTAATTATCCCATTATAAAAATCTCAGTGATCTCTGTACACAAGTATTGCATCAAAGAATTATTGCGTCTATGCATAATGTGTGGCTGTCATTGCAGAAAGGAAAAATAAAGCTAACCAGAATAAAATTTCAAGCTAAGCAAGGGATTTTTATCTTATTAAATATAAATCATGTTTGCATAAAGTTCACATAAAATAAACATAAAAATATAATAATATAATAATGTTCCTGTAATAACTAACCACCTTAGGAAATAATATATTATACATACTATTGATATTTCTGTGTCCCTTGCTCACATTTATTCTCCATCGTCTCTGCAAAGTACACTACAGTTGCATATTTAGTATTAATCCATCTCACGTATGGCTATACATTGTAAAATATATATATGTGTCAATAAACAACATGTAGTATTTATGTCATATATTTCAAAATATAAAACCACCCTTTTGAGTCATAAGAATATAGGCCTGCCTACACTGAGGTTGAACCAAGGCAATAGATACAAGTCCCTGCACCACACCATCAACTGAGCAATCATCCAGTAAAAAGCAACAGCAGAATATCACACAGGAAAAGAAAGAGAGTGGAGATACTACATCTATGGCACACACATGTGAGAATGAAAACCCAGAATGGAGGAAGAACCATGAGATAATCCTTATCACTATGCAACTCCCCCTCTAAGGTCAGCTGATGGCAAAATACATAGATGGATGGATGGATGGATGGATGGATGGATAGATAGATAAACAAAACAGCCAGAACCTTATACTACCATCCTTAAAGAAGATATGTCCATTTGCAGGCATAAATATTATTTTCTTCAGTCTTTACTGCTTTATACATTATGACTCATATTAGGTGAAAAATTGCAAGACAAAATAGAAAGAAAAATAGGAAAAACTCACATATTAAAGAGAAAATTTACAGATTCAGACATAGATATGATCCAGATGCTTCAATTATCAGATTGAACCTTAAAATAATCATGATTAATATGTTAAAGGGTCCAGTAGAGAAGATGGGTATCATGTAGGAACAAATGGGGAATTTCAACAGAGAGAGTAGAACTAGAAGAATTAATGAAAATAATACAAATGAAAGGAACAGGTGATAGCAGCAAATAATAATAATAATAATAATAATAATAATATAACAATAATAATAATAATGCCTTCAAAAAGCTCACCCTCAAAATAGCTGAGGAAAGTAATTAAAATACAAAATTAGCCAATAAAGTTATCAAAACTTAATCACAAATAAAGAAAACCAGGATCCAAAAGCTATGGTATGAAAAACCTAGAAAAACACACAAGTTGTAATAAAATATCAAATTATCTTACACATATGTAATTAGAGCCTCATGAGAAAAGGAGGGAAAGAATATGCAAGAAGAAAGATTTGAGAGATAATAGCTAAGAAATTTCTAATAATCATGAAAGATATGAAACCACAAAACCAAGAAGCTCAGGGAAACCCAACAAGATAAATAGGAAAGCACACAACACAACTATATGCCCATAATATTTGAATTTTCAAATTGCTTTAAAAAAAGTTAAAGGGAACATCTTTCAAGGAGCCAGAGAGAAAACAAAAATAAGAAATACAGCCAACATCTCCTCAGAAACTATGCAAACCCAAAGACAATGAATTGACATTTAAAGGAAAAAAAAAAAAGGGGGGGGGTGGGTTGCCCATGTGGCTCAGTCAGTTGAGTGTCCAACTTCGGCTCAGGTCATGATCTCACAGTCTATGAGTTTGAGCCCCACATTAGGCTCCGTACTAACAGCTCAGAGCCTGGAGCCTGCTTCGCAATCTGTGTCTCCCTCTTTCTCCTCTCTCCCTGCTCGTACTCTGTCTCTGTCTCTTTCTTTCTCAAAAATAAATAAACATTAAAAAAATTACATTTCCAAAGTTTAAAAAAAGGTTAATTTAAAACTCTATACCTAGGAAATATAGTTTTCAAAAAAAAAGGGAAAATATAAAGTATTATTTAGTTATTATTTTAGTTACATATTTTTGTATTTCTTGATTTATGGGAATTTGTTATGTCTTCAAGACTTCTGTGCTGCTTGTTCATCTATTGTATAGATACAGTTCATCTATCTATATAACCGGTTCATTATTGTATCTATTGTATGATATTTTGTTGTATAAATAAACTCAACTTTTAAAATCCATTTACGGCTGATATACATCGAGGTTTTTTTTTCTTAATGTAAACATTACTGAACTAAGCATTTGTAATTAGTATCTTCTGATAAATTATATATTAATTTTCTTCTATGGTATAGGGCTAGGTGTGGAATTTCAAGTAAATGTATATGTATTATATTTTTTTTACATAATGAATATCCAAAAAATTGTAATGTGAAGTGTTTTAATTAATTTACCCCCCCCAGCAGTGTAATGTCATTTATCGTTTTCCTAAATTCTTTTCATAATGTGTCACATCAGGATATTTAACATTTTGTCAAACTTATTGAAATATAGCTGGAATCTCACTGTCATTTTAACTTATAGCTCCTTGATTACTACTGAGGTTGAGGAATTTTTCTATATATTAAAAAATTTTTTAATGTTTGATTTATTTATGAGACCTATAGAGGCAGAGCATGAGTAAGGGAGGGGCAGAGAGAGAGGGAGACACAGAATCTGAAGCAGGCTCCAGGCTCTGACCTGTCAGCACAGAGCCTGACGTGCTGCTCAAACTCACAAACCACAAGATCATGACCTGAGCTGAAGTCTTAACTGACTGAGCTACCACGCTCCCCCGAACTTTTCTATATTTATTGGACATTTAATTTCTTCTGTGAATCAACTATTTTAATATTTCCTTATTCTTCCTAGTAAGTGTAATTTCTTTGTCTTATATTCTGTTCATTCATCCTCTGCATTTGTAAATAATTTTTTTGCAGTCTATTTTTCTTTCTACCTTTTTATGAAGTCTTTTGATGCATGGAATATTTATGTTTCAAAAAGTCAATGTAAAAATCTTTCACTCTTATGGTTTTCACTGTCTAAGTTTTATTAAAAATATTCATTTCTATTTTATCCAAATATATTTTCTTCTTGATATTTCAAATTTTAGCTTTCAATCTTAGATATTAAATATACCTAATATTTCTTTTGGAATAAGTAAGGTAGTGAGTAAATCTTTATTTTTCTTATGACATGGTGCTCTAGAATCATTACACCATTTTTTCTCCACTAAGTCTTCAGTTGTATTAAGGTATTAATGAAATGTAACAAAATACATTTAGTTTTGTCATAACTAAGTTTTCATATATATATGCAGTCATAAAATCATCACTTCAGTCAAGAGATAAAAATGGAGGGTCTCCTGGGTGGCTCAGTCGGTTAAGCGTCAGACTTTGGCTCAGGTCATGATCTCCCAGTTCGTGAGTTTGAGCCCCACATCAGGCTCTGTTCTGACAGCTCAGAGCCTAGAGTCTGCTTTGGATTCTGTCTCCCTCTGTCTCTGCCCCTCCCCTGCTCATGCTCTATCTCTCTGTCTCTCAAAAATAAATAAACCTTAAAAAAAAAGAAAAATAGATCCCCAAATTTTTCATGTCCCTTTGTAATTTCTCCTCTAAACTTTCCTTTCCCACTCTGCCCCTAGACAACTACTTCATATTTTTTTACTTATCTTCAGGGAAGCCAATTACATGTATGTTAAGCTGCTTGAGGTTGTTTCACAGCTTAATAAGGATCTATTCATTTATTTTCATGCCCTTTTATCTGTTTCATTGTAACACTATCCATTGCTGTCTTTAGGTTTACTAATTTTTTCTATTGCAAATCCAATCTGCTGTTAATCTTATTCTGTGTGTTTTTCATCTCAATCATTTTACTTTTCATCTGTACACATTTGGTTTTCCATATATTTCATGTCTATATTTAACATGATTCTTGAGCATTCGGAATATATACTTCATATAATTTGTCTTAATGCCCTTGTCTACTAATTAATAATTTCTATTGAATCATTTTTCTCTTTATTATAGGTCGTATTGTTCTGTTTCCTTGAACACATTGAAATTTATTATTTGATGCTAGTATTCTTTAACTACTATATTCTGGATATTTTTTCAATTCCTATATTCTTAAACTGGGTATTTTTTAATTCCTATATCCTTAAGCTTTTCCTTGGTGTGCAGTTAAATTACATGAAACCAGTATGCTCCTTTCAAGATTTGCACTTAAGTTTTTTTGTTAGGATCAGGATCAGGACAGCCTTTTTGTTTAGGACTAAATTTGACTCACTAGTGAGGTATATAATTACATATGCTACCTGTTTTTTCATGAGTTACTGGGTTTTTCCATTCAGGCTTATGGAAAACAATGAATGATCCTCTGTATTCCTACAGAACTCTATCTTTGTGTGGCTCTCTTTTTTCTGGTCTCCTGACTTATCAATTCAGGCTGTTCGGCCCCTTAGGACTCACAATTTTTTTTTTTTTTTCAAGTTGAGGAGACTATTATTCTCCACCAAGGTCTTCTTCTTCCTTCTGCCTCTGTCGCTTAGATATTTTCTTAGGGCATTAAGTGTGAGAAATCAAAGGCTCACCTGTTTTGTTTCTCTTCTCTCAGGGATCACTGTCCTGCATTACCTAATATCTGAAAATGGTTTTCTCATGTGTTTTTCAGTATTATAGTTGTTTTAGGACTAGAGCATGAATCCATTTCCTGTTACTATTTTTTAGCCAGAAGTGGAAGATCTCTCATTTTAAAGTTTTGGTTTTTGGTTCCAAATCACTGATCCATTTATGTATCACCACACAAATTCCACACTATCTTCCCACTATAGATTTATAAACATATTTAGTATATTAATAGAGCAATTCTCTTCACTTTTATTTTTTAATTAGTTTCATTAAATCATAAATCTATTCTTTTTTATATAAAATTTAAAATTAGGGTAGCCTGGGTGGCTCAGTCAGTTAAGTGCCCAACTTCAGCTCAGGTCATGATCTCACAGTTCATGGGTTTGAGCCCTGCATCGGGCTCTGTGCTGACAGCTCAGGGCCTGGAGCCTGCTTTGGATTCTGTGTCTCTCTGTTCCTTGCCCATTTGTGCTCTGTCTCTCTCTCTCAAAAATAAATAAATATTAAAAAAATTTTTTTAATTAAAATTAGCTTTCCTATGTTCATAAAAATGTCTGTTGTAATTTTTATTGGACATACATTTAGTTTGAGATTAATTTGAGAAATCTAAAAATATGAAGTATTCCTATTTGTGAACACAGTTTCCATTTCTACTTATTTAGGTCTTATCTTTTAATAAAAATAGAAGTAAAATTTTCTTTGTAAAGGTTTTTGAAATGTTTTAGTATTTATTTTCTATTTATATTTTCACTTGTTTTGGACATTTTACATGCATTTAAATTATAATTTCTAATTATTTTTTGTCTAAGGGAACAGGTTGAATTTTTTTATCATAGATCTAATAGAAAATTGCTAAATTTTCTTAACTTTTTTTTAGCTTTAGCTGGTATATAATATTATATTAGTTTCAGGTGTGCAACATAATAATCTGATATTTGTATATATCACAAATGATTACCACAATAAGTACAGTTAACATATGTCACCATATAAATTTACACAACAAATTTTGTCTTGTGATGAGATATTTTAAGATGTACTATCTTCGCAACTTTTCAATATACAATAGAATATTATTAACTATAGTCACTACATCATTTTGACTTGTTTAATTTATAACTGGAAATTTGTACCTTTTTACCCCCTTCACCCATTTGGCCCATTGCCCACTCCATAACCTTTGGCAGTCACCAATCCATTCTCTGTATCTATGAGCTTGGCTTTTGTTGTTGTTGTTGTTGTTGTTTAATTCTACATATAAGTAAGGTCATATGGTATTTATCATTCCCTTTCTGACTTATTCACTTAGCATTCTGCCCTCAAGTTCCATCTATGTTGTCACAAATGGCAAGATTTCACTCTTTTTTATGGCTGAAATGTATTATAGTAGACATGTAGGTAGGTTGGTAGGTAGATAGATAGATAGGGATAGAGATACATAGCTCACATCTTCTTTATGCATTTATGCACTGATGAACACTTAGGTTGTTTCCATATCTGAATTATTATAAATAACCAATGCTGCAATGAACATAGGGTGCATATATCCTTTCAACTCAGTGTTTTCATTTTCTTTGGATAAATATTGAGAAGTGGAATTGCTGGATCATATGAGAGTTCTATTTTTATTTTTTTGATGAACTTACATTCTGTTTTCCACAGTAGTTTCACCAATTTACATTCCCACGAACAGAGTAAAAGCTTTCTCTTTTCTCTACATCCTTGCCAACACTTGTTTCTTGTCTTTTTGATAATAGCCATTCTAACAGGTATGAGGTGCTATCTCATTGTGATTTTAATTTTCCTGATGATGAATGATATTTAGCATTTTTTCATTGTTTGTTGGACATCTGTATGTCTTCTTTGGAAAAATGTCTATTCAGACCCTCTGCCTATTTTTAATCAGATTTGGGTGGTTTTTTTTTTTTTTAATTTTTATTTTGCTATTGAGTTGCATTAGTTCTTTATATATTTAGAATATTAACCCACTATCAAATATATGATTTCCAAATATTTTCACTCATTGTGCAGTTTGCCTTTTCATTTTGTTAATGATTTCCTTTGCTGCACAGTTTTTTTAGTTTGAGGTAGTACCATTTCTTTGTTTTTGCTTTTGTTGCCTTTGATTTTAGAGTCAAATCCAAAAAAAAAAATCACCACCAAGGCTGACGTCAAGGAACTTACCACCTATGATTTTTTCCAGGAGTTTTGTGGTTCCAGGTCTTGCATTCAAGTCATTAATCCATTTTGGGTTAATATTTGTGTATGGTGTTAAGACAGTAGTCTAGTTTCATTCTTTTGCCTGTGGCTGTCCAGTTCATCCAAATTTATTAAAAAGACCGTCATTTCCTCATTGAATATTCTTGGACCAATTGTCAAAAATTAACTGACCATATAAGCATAGGTTTTGGACTCTCTGATCTGTTTTATTGATTTATATGTCTTTTTTTTAATGTAATACTGTACTCTTTGGATTAGCATAGCTTCATACTGTAGTTTAAAATCAAGGAATGTGTGCTGGAATAAGTAGAAGAGAAAGCCACCTTGGAAATGTTACTTGAGAAATGTCATAAAACTCCTCCCTTAAAATAATTGCCCCACCTGTTCTGCCACGAGTCATGATATCCCCTTATTACCCATTCTTTTACTGAAAGCTGTTTAAATTTCTTTAAAATATTAGTATTATATGGACAACATGGAATGACAAATCATTTCTAACTGCCACTAAAGCCTTATTTCATGCCAGTCCCACTGAGGAAAGGTAAAAAAAAAAAAAAAAAAAAAAAAAAGAAAAAGAAAAAAAAATCAAGGAGTGGGATGTCCCCACTTTTTTTTTTTTTTTTTTTTTTTTTTGTGGTTCTATGCAGAATTTAGGATTATTTGTTCTATTTCTGTGAAAATGTTTTTGGAGCTAAATTTTCTTATTAGTAATATAGTCTAACTACTAGTCTAGTAATCTATATAGTCAATCCTATTCTCTATGAAAATGACATATACAATTATTTTCCATATACATTTTTTCCTATTCTTACAGTGTATGTTATACTAAGAAATGTTGGCATGGATGACTTCTTATTTCTTTAATTTATTGATTTAATTAGCTATGTTAATAGATTATCTGGAGTTGAACTCTCATACCTCTATAATAAATCTAATTTGATCAATTGCTAGACTTGAACTGATGATACCGTTGGCAGTCATGAGATTGCCTATAGACCACCACCAACAAGGGAGATTTATTGTCTAAAAGTTCAGTTGCTGCCATCTGAATTTGCCGCCTCATTTCCAATAAGGCCAATCTTCACACCAGCCACTACTCTTACCAGCCAATGATTAAGCCCAGTAAGAATCAATGATAACACTGGATCAGTCTTGGAAACAGGAGACATTTTCTGGTGGTAGACTTGGGCTTAAACTCTTCCTGATAGACTTGCTAAGTCATTCCTAAACTTCCTGGAATATTTGATGCTTCCACTGAAACTTACTTTCCTTTCTCCTTGACTCAGGACCAGAATTGTACTATGTGGCCTGCTGGTCCTCCCAGCCTTTTTAAACTTTATCTTTGTTTTCTCTCACAGACATTTCCTCTAATGAAATCCTTGTGTGTTTAATCCCATCGTTATATCTGCTACTTGAAAGGCTTAGATTAACACAGCTCCTGGGATAGTCTGAGGAAACAGACTACAAGATTGGGATTGGGGAATGACTCATTCACTGCTCAACAGGCAAGATGACATCTTGGCTATTGGGTAAGGCATTTATATTACCAAGCAAAATGTGGTGGCTCAACTGTTGAAATTTGTACCAACAGTAATCTGGGAAAGTTGCCCCATGAAGGGAATGCAATGGGAGGTATAAAGTTGTGGAAAGTTGAAACGTATGAGAGTAACAATGCCTACAGAGATAGTGCAGTTGGCTAGTTACTGCTACGTTGTGTTGAAGGCCTGCAGAGGATAATGACAGACTGAGAGCTCTTAACTAGCAGTTAATGTAAGAGTCACAAAGGGCATTATCTCCTATAGCGGACAGGCTGACACACATGAGCAGTGAACTGAAGACCTAATTATTAGGACTGTAGCACTCTAGAGACATTTGCCTGCTCAGGAAAACAGATCTATTTTGTAAAGAGTGAAGGAAATCTAATATCTTGAAATATGTGGACATATAAGTATGGATGTCCCTAAAAATGTTGATTTTTCAGCTTTCCTGGATCCCGAAGGCCTGCAGAAATAGTCAGTCCACGCTTCCTTAGTATGACTTGGCACTTAACTGTGCTAGAGTATGCTACAGTAGTCTCTCTGCCGCAGGTGAAAGATAGTCCCCTCAGAAGCTGTTCTCACGTGCTCTCATGGTGGCCAGGCAAAAAGTAGGATTAAATCCCAGCATAATTTGGCTGAGGATGTGTTGGGTTTGATAAGGGAGGATAAGGACCATATCTTCAAAGAACTGAAAGATTTAAATTGGCATGTATTGGCAGGAATGAAGAAAATACTTCTAAGATGGAATTTTGAGACTCCTTGACCAAGAGGATCAGAATGTAAGGTTTCTTGTAATGGGGTGTTTAGGAGGTGATTACATCATGAGGGTAGAGCTCTCATGAATGAGCTCAGTGCCCTTATAAAAGAGAGCCTAGGGAGCACCCTCCCTACTTCTGCCATGTGAGTAGACAGTAAGTCAGTTGTTTATGAACTAGGGTATGAACTCTTATTAGACACCCCATTACCTGGGGCCTTGATCTTGGACTTTCCAGCCTTCAGAACTGTGAGAACTGTTGTTTATAGGCCACTCTGTCTATAGTATTCTGTTACAGGGGCCCTAACTGACTAAGCAGATATTATGCAAGTTGTAAGGAATATAAAGTATATGAGATTCCCTGGGAAAAACTGCACATCTTCCTGCATCATAGACATTATTTTATATCATTTATTTGAAAACAAGACAGATATAGAGTACATACAATGTTTTTTATGGATTTAAAAATTTGTAAGACTTTAAAGAAAATATTATGTTTTTGTAAACCATATCAGCCTGATAAAACATAAACACACACAACTGCACGTACCATTACATATAGCCCTCCACCAAAGTTTGCATATGCACACACACTTACACATGCACATAATCCCATTAGTCTTTTGTTCTCCCAGGGACACTTAGTTGAAAAAGTGTATAAAACTCTCTCTTATAATATATTGAAATAATGACCACTGACAGAGGGTAGACCTAGTGTTGTTAAAGATGGCACTTGTCAAATGAAGGCAGACTGAGAACTTTTTACTGCAGGACTCCAAGTTGAACCTATATCCAATTTACTAAAAACTAGATTACGTTGTTTTATGTTATTCCCTCTTCCTTGTGTTAACATCTACCTCTTACTCAAGTTTTGCATAGATGTCCAGGCTGTACCAACTGGACTATTTACCTCCACATGGGATAAATATTAAAGGAAAAGCAATGTGTCCAACTCTAAGGAGGAGTGATGGTAACTTTAATTAGAGAGAGATGCCCCAGTGACATCTTGTTAACCAATATTGAGGCGGGGTGGGGACGTTGATGCTGTAACTATGTCCCTTTATGTAAAGATTTTCCCTATGTGGTTAGTAGTGGAGAATATGAGCAGAAGGCTACATGCATAGCCTTAGACCAGTCACTCCCTTAGTATGGGAAAATTGAGAAAAAGAGGTAGTAACTTCCCTAAGGTCATCCAGATAATTAATAGCCAAGCTATGATTCCAACCTAAGTAAGTTCAAACTCTCTAAAACATGACACCACATAATAAGCTCTTTTTTTTATGTTGTATTGGAATATTTCATTTATCACCCAGGCATTGGTTCCAGTCTTAGACTATGTGTGTAGGCCAAGTAAATCTCATGCAAAGATAGTGTGATATGCCTTCAAAGTATAAAAAATTGACTATCATGATTATTTATTTCATGTCTTTACTTACCCAGGCTAAATGTTTTAAGTTCCTTCAGGCATTTCACATATATATATATATATATATTTTTTCTAGACTTTTTGCTTTAAATGTACTCTGCTGAGCATTATTTCTATTAAAGTATGGTACCCTGAACGTGCTCAGTAGATTCCAGTGTGGCATGATAAATACAAAATACTATTTATTGTAAGTATTCATTCAAGTCCTCTTTGTTTAGTATAATGACATGCCTTGATTTACAGTCTTAGTTTATGCCTGTTATCCCAGGATAATAGAGAACCTCCCTTTCATTTTTAAAAGGGACTAGTTTGGAAAATATACTATGTGATTATTCCATCTATAATCACATATGCCTATTTTTTTTGTGAGTTTTCTTAAGTCATATCTTAAGTCTCATAAATGGAGGTATCTTCTAACGTATAGACACCTTTTTAAGTCCCTCCTACCTTATTTTTCCTGTATTTCTGTTTGTATCCTTTTCCTTCTAACTGCTCAATTTCTCATTCACATAGACTATTTCTTGGTATAGCATCCTTCATAAAACTGTTTTATATTCTCCCCCAAAAGTCCTTATGCTACTCTCAAGTCAACAGGTTGATAAGACATTATTTGAGAACACTTAAATATGTTCTGAACTAAGGTTTTGAATACTTCCCTTGTCCAAAATTGGTATTTTGAGTTTCTTTAGTCCTTCCAGAGAATCTGATACTAGATTTGAAATGAGCATCATTAATTGTGAGACACTAACATTTGAACAATTGCCCGTCAGTGCAAAAAGATTTGACTTTGTTTCTGATTAGCATTCCATATCTTAATTCTGTATATATTCCTTACCAGTGAGCCCTGTCTCTAAGTGCCCGTGCCACGTTAAATGTTTAGAAGCTGCCCTATAACATAGCACATCTCCTATAAGGCTAATATCCTGACACATCATATAAGAAACAAAAGAGTATAGGTACTTGGGCTAAGCAAGATTGCTCAGGAACTAATGAATAAATAATGATATTTCATGAATAATTCAAGATGAACGTCGGATGCCTCAAACAATCTTTATCTGCAAAACAATAAAATCTTTTAATGTGGCCATGTGACATGCAGTACAAATAGGGATGGGGTTAATTGTCTCCTTGGAAGCATGTATTACACTCCTATATTCTGCCTCTGCATGAGGATTTAATGCACAGGTGAGGCCATAGAATAATGGGGATTTAGCAGCTCACTTAGAAAAGTGTATAAAATTGAATTCGAACCATAGAGAAAGGATTCTGACATTATGTTTGCCATCATCAAGGCAAACATTTCCATATAAAGAAGAATCAACAGCAAGCTAACACAAGGAAATATGGGGTAACAAAAGGCCGCAGCTCTGCCACTTACTGAGATTTGGGCCAATTCTCTTGACCTGTTTGCTCTAAAGTTACTCAACTGCAAATTTATAACTGTGTTGACCTTTAACCATCCCATGAGGTTTCCGCCACCTACAAGATATTATAGATCATTACAGTGTTGGTTCTGAGGGTGAAGAGACTTTTGCATATTGGTTTCTTTAGAATGTCAAGTGACCTGTCAGTTTCAAGAGATGGTAGTAGAGTATAGAGGAATTTTAAAACAGTGAAGCTAACAAACACCAACTGCAGCAAAGCAACAACAGTAAAAGTCCAGTCAGGAGACTTCTAGGACTCCACAGGGAGTTTGTGTGTCCTCATTCATCCCGTTTCTATACTTGGATCATTCTGATTACTTGAGCTGCAGCATATATGCACTATGTGACTTTATGTCCCTCAGGCTAAGTGTCTATATCTATAAACTGAGTTTAAAAAGTGCTATCTTCATAGGGTTGTGTAAGGATTAGTTGAGGTAATACATGCAAAACTCTTAGCTATGAATACTAGCTACTATTTTCTGATAAACACACATATGACCAACCCATATAAATTATCATAGACAAAATATAACTTATAGTAAAAAAGATTTTCTACTACAGTAATCCAAGAAATAGAGTTATAATAACAAAGTGCATTTTTTTCCAATTACATTAATAAAGTTTAAGTTAGTTTCAGTACATGTGAAATTGCTATGAAATTGGGATTTCAGTATTTGCTGGTGAATAATGTATAACATTTTTAAAATAATTTTGTTATTTATATCATTAATCATGTAAATTTTTAAACATTTTAATCTAATAATGCCACTTCTATAAATATATACAAGAGAAAAACCAGATAAGATAAGAAAAAGATAAGAAAAGCTAAAGATATATATGTATCCTTGGCAAAATTGTTGGAAATGGTAAAATAAATAATGCTAATACTCATCTATAACATAATATAAAATTTAAATGATAATATAAGAAATGGTGTCACAAAATGAGAAGCTGGAAATACAAAGTATTACTGTGTTATCATTTCAACTCTGGAAACAGTCATATGAAAAAATACTGAGATTCAAATAAAAAGTGTACTACTTTTGTTTTCTAAACAAAATTTGAAGGATTCTTTCCTATTTTCCAAAATTTTTTTGTGATGTTGTTATATAGTTTATATGTAATGAAATTAGCTTTGGATTCTTGTAGAGGACAGATAATCTAAAACTTTAGCAAAATAATAATTATTTATGTTCTGAAACAATTATGTTTTAAACACTTACCATATGCCAGGCTCTGAGTTTTCCAGTGCTGAAAGGAGGACTACATGGTTTATTGAATTTGAAATGGTTTAAGGAAGTGACCTTCTAGCTGAACTATTAGCCAGAATTTGGAAATGCTTTCTCCTCCTCAGATCCAGGTAGCAAACTCATAGAAATGAGACTATCCAATTAAGATTGTCTTATATCAGATATTATTAGTGAAATTTATCTAAACTCAGTCCTAAACCCACACACATGCACACACACATACACACACACAATCAGAACTACAACATTTATCGAAACAGTCAGATAAAAATTCTAGTTTACTTACTACAATTCTAGTAGTAAGGCCCCTCTCGGGGAGATAAAATCACAATTCAATCCCAAGTCAGTGGAGATCCCATTGTTGCTTGCCCCAAGGACGATGACTTCTATTACACTTCCTGAAAATTTAGGAGTTCTAGACTAAGCTGTTTCATTTAGGCCTTCAAGACATGTTATCTCTGATTATTTTCTATTCTGTTATCTTCCTTCATGGTTTGGGGGGAAAAACACCTCATTGGTTGTTTTTTATGATGATCTTTTGGAGTTATTCAGAATGGTTTGCCTTCTGCAAAATGCTTGAGTAATTTTTTTTCCCCTAATTAACATGTGACTCACAACTTTTAGTGTGTATGTTCAATCCATGCTTGATAATACATGCACTAATTACTCATAACTCCCTAAAGCTTGAGCAGGCTGCAGATGACCTGTAGTTAAACACAAGTTGTAGTCATTAAGAGCTGATTAGAGGTAGGAAGAAACATAATACAAAGGATGGGTGAGTGAGGTACCTTTGGGGTTCCCACTATTACCAATAATACACATTTTTCCCTGTCTACTTTCCCTTTTGCTTCAAGTACTTGAAAATTGAGGTCTAGCTTTTCAAGCAAATTAGAAATAAGTAGGAAAATAAGGTGGGAGACAATAAGGAGGTATACATATGTGTATACATATATTTATATACACAGACAAAATGTAGTAATATAATATGTATAATAGCTGTGTTATAGTTGAATAAATGTTTATGATATTTAGTTCAAAGATTTACTTTGCACTGGTCCCAGAGTACCTCAAAGACTGTATTTTGGAGCTGTTCTAACATGGTTGGATATATATTCTTATACCAACAAACAGTGTTTGTCCAGGTCTTGTAATCATAGAAGGATGGCATTCTTTTTTTGTTTGTTTGATTGTTTGTTTCTTTACTCAGTTGGGTTAAAAACACATTTGGGAGAAATGATAGTGATTCCAGCAAAAAGAGAAGCAAAAATAATGTACCACAGACGGTAAGGCTAGAGGTAAGGAGATTCTCCGTTTGCTATGGCATTTTGCCATCAAGAGATGCTATTATAGGTACTGATAGACGAGGACACCAAGACTCAGAGAGGTTAAGGCTCCTGTCCCATTTTAGACTGTACCTGAATCCAGGTCTGTAACTGGAATCAGAACTGATTTCACTGTACTTTGCTGCCACTAAAAGGGAATTTTTAGTTTTTGCAGCTAAGATCAGACTGCAGAGATAAAGGGGAGTCTGTGAATCTTTACTCAGTTGGTTATGACACATTTTGGAAATCCCAGTCTAGCTTGACTTCCACATTTTACAGAAGAAAAAACTGAGATCCAGGAGGTTTAATAACTTACCTCAATTCACACAAAATCTAATTTCCATTTGAGATCTTGGAAAAGCACTTCTTGAGATATAATACTATTCAAGTATGGGGCAGTCGTAGAGTCAAAAGGATCTCAAGCAGGTATCTGTCATGTCATTTTTTTAAAATAAATTCTTTTTTTAATGTTTATTATTTATTTTTGAGAGACAGAGACAGAGTGTGATCAGGGGAGGGGCAGAGAGATGGGAGACATAGAATCCGAAGCAGCTCCAGACTCCAAGCTGTCAGCACAGAGCCTGATGCAAGGCTCGAACTCACGAACAAGATCATGACCTGAGCTGAAGTTGGAAGCTTAACCAACTGAGCCACCCAGGTGCCCCTCTGTCATACCATTTTTAATCCATATCACACCAAGATTTTCTTCCATTTTTAAAATTCTCTTCCAGTTTTGAAGAACTCAGAAGAATATTCTTTCTTCTCTGATTTCAAGCTATAACAAGCATTACTATTAATGTTGTCATGTAACTGACAGAGCCTTCATGGTATTGCTTAAACATGTTTTATTTGTTATATCTTCATAAAACTACATGTACACATGTATGCATGCTCTATGTATACTTTTAGGAAACAGCTGATTACCCATTTCTTTCACGAGGACCCTTGGTCTACTTGAAACTGTAATTATTAAGTCACTTCTGAAAGATTTTTTCAGAACTTAAAATCAGTAGAAGGTATATTTCTTGGCCAATCATAACATGTTTACCTTTTTGATGAATATCTGCCTTTTTAAACTAACTTTTTGGCTGTAGAACCTCAAACTTTATGGCTCTTGTGGAAGAGCTGGCTATGGCTCAGTACAATGTTTGATATCATTTTGTGAGTCAGAACATGCATTACTGTTTCTGTAGCACAGTGGAACATGCAACGCAAACAAAAGATTTGTTTTAATCTTTCTACTTGGATATTTTGTTTGATATGTTTCATATGGCTTCACTAGTTTTTATTAATCATGTCTTACATATCTGACCAATCTTCTTTATTGTTCAGGAATAGAACAAAAACTGTATCTGTTCTTACGAAGACAGTTGCTCCCTCCCCCCGCCCCACCAAGTTCTTTTAGAATCATTCTGAATCTCTTTGCACAGGAAATCTACCAAGTATGAAGCATCATGTGAAAATTGAGTTTCAGCAGAATAGGGATGTGGATCTGAACTAATCTTCAAGAAAGTGTGCTACTAATTTCAGTCCTGCCACTGACTCCACGTATCATTATGGACAAATCATGCAACTTTCATAAGCTTTAGAGTCCTTGGCTTAAAGATGAATGGTTTCAACAAGATAGTTTGTGTATTTTCTACAAACTTCCACCTTTTATAAATGTTTCACTGAATAATTTTGTCTCCTAAGTTATAATTCATATGCAGATTAGAAACATGATGGGTGCCTGTTCTATTTTTTTCCTCTCTATATAGAGAGATTTATATACTGATATCATATTTTCTTGAGTCATTTGTAACAGTGGCATTTTTCCACAAATATGTGCACACAAATGGAATACATGCGTCTTGTAGAAGCTGGAGAGACTACATAAGTAGTTATAAGCATAGCTACACATGTATACACATACACACAAACACAAAACACAGAGTGTGCATATATATACTGACTGTGTGCACATACATTTTTCTCTCATTTACTCTCCCAAAGTTCATATTCCCTTGAGCCAGAATCAGAACAAGACATCCATTTCACTGTACACAGAAGTCCACAATGAGCGAAAGTAAATAAGAATCTCTAATCAAACTCTGCTTCAGTGTTAGCACTTAAAACAAATCTGGCAGGTCGGTGGGAATTTTTGTCAATTTTACTACCAAGTGGATAAAAAGTAATAGGCACTTATTTCTAAAATAGTTTTTCTCATTTCACATTAAGAAATAAAATGTTTACAGTGAAAATTTATTTTTGCAGTGGAAGTTAGAAAGTGTGTTAAACTATACCACAACTGTTTTGCTTTAAGTGTATAAATTTAAAAATGGCATTATATAGGAACAGACAAAGTCAAAAGGTAGGATTGATCTAAGTACAAAGTTTTACTAGCCAATTTTTTACACAGGATAGAAGGAACAGAGATTGAGAAACCAAGCATGAGAACCTTATGAAAGTTACAACAAGAAATAAAAAGTGGGACAAATTTCCATTTGTTCACTTTACTCATTTTCAAATAGCCTTTACACATTTATCCAGAAGCTAGGAAAAGTGGAGCAAATATTATCTTTGTGGGAAAAAAAAATATATATATATGTATATATATATATATAAACACACACATATATATATATATATATATATGTATATATATACACACACACATTTTTGAGATCCATGAGCAAGACTTATGCCAGTTGCATGTTTGTGGTATTCTAAAAAATAGATATTTATTTATTTATTTTTGAGAGAGAGAGAGAGAGAGAGAGAGGGAGTGCACTAGTGGGGGGAAGGACAGAGAGGGGGGAGATACAGAATCTGAAGCAGGGTCCAGGCTCTGAGCTGTCAGCACAGAGCCTGTTGCGGGGCTCGAACCCACCAACCACGAGATCATGACCTGAGCCAAAGTCAGACACTCAACCGACTGAGCCACTCAAGCACCCCAATATGTTTGCAGTATTTTAGTGTGGTCTGTGATAATTGCTGAAATTCAGTGCCCTGTTTGCATTAATTAATTTATCTCTTAGTTTGTGCCTTTTCTGGTAGATATCTTAAATGGTAATTTGAAAATTAAAGTAGTCATATATAGTAATTGTCATTGTGATGGTTAACTTTATGTATCAACTTGGCTAAACCATGGTACCCAGATATTTGGTCAAGCGCCAGTCTAAATAGCACTGTGAAAATATATTCTAGATGAGATTAACATTTAAATTAATAGACACTGAGGAAAGCAGATCATCTCCCAAAATGTGGGTGGGCCTCATCTGATCAGTTGAAGGCCTTAAGAAAAAAAGACAGGTCCCTCAGGGAAGAAGGAATTCTGCCCCCAGGCTATCTTCAACTCAAGTTGCAACATTAACTGTTGCCTGCACCTTCAGCCTGACCACCTGCCCTGCAGATTTTGGACTTGTTGTCCTTCACAATTGCATTCCTTAATTTAAAGACATTTCTCTGTCTCTGTCTCTCTCTCATTCTTCACACACATACACACATGCATGTGTATATGTCCTATGTATGTCCCACTTCTCTGGAGAATACTGATTAATGCAGTCATGAGAGAGGGTCCTTCATGGGAGACATCCTGTCTCTAATCCCCTAAGGATGGAATTTGGGAACTGCCGGTAGCATAGCTAGTCATAATATCTCAAGTGAACCTTGTGTGGAACCTAATCTCAAAAGCAGTTTAGAACCTAGTTATTTAGGGATATATGAAACACAGTTTTACATTGTGCATTTGTGTCTAGAGTAAAATGGGCAATTATTCCTTAATGTAGATCTTTACCATACCTTAAACCACTGAGCAAGTACTCATTCAATTTTCCACCTCTAAATCTTGGGTGCTGTTTGTAGAAAGAATGGATTGCAGTTAACTAAAATAGAGTGAAAATGTTCCAAGGAACCAGAAAAAAAAAAAAAAGAAAGTGTATTATCTTCTTACTTGAGTATAAATAAATAGATTATAAACACATAACCAAAGACTAAAAAAAAAAAAATAGTAATTGAAAGTAAAGATTCAGATTCACACCTTGTCTCCTTTTCTGTGTCAAAAATGTTAAAACTTACAGCATTTTCTGTTTACAAAGAAACAATTCTGCATGTTAGTGTTTTACCTCTGAAACCTAGGTGATCATGTTATGCATTTTCTACTTGGAGGACGAGGAAGTAAGATAAAATATATTACTTCCTACTTTCATTACTTCCTTGCTTCAATTTTGGTTACTTATGGTACTATTTTTAATTCTTCTAATAACTATATCTGTATTTTATGTCATAAATTAAACCTCTGCTTTTTAAAATTTTTTTGCTACAGTCTCATCTATCCGCTCATACTCTCCTTTTCATCCCAGACACATTTCAATTATATATACTACGTTACACTGTCCAATTTTACACCATATATATTGTTTTGTTACTGTTTAACTTCATAGACTTAAAAAAATACATTACTTATATTATTGTTTTACATGTTATTTAGTGAAGAATGAAGTAGCATATATTAAATGTTTAAAATATACTGTATTTCCATCTTATTCATATTTGATTTTCCTGGGAAACTCCATTTTGCCTGCAATTTCAATCAATTTCTTTGTCTCTGTGTGTGACTTTTTTTTTTTTTTTTTTTTTTTTTTTTTTATTTTTGGGACAGAGAGAGACAGAGCATGAACAGGGGAGGGGCAGAGAGAGAGGGAGACACAGAATCGGAAACAGGCTCCAGGCTCCGAGCCATCAGCCCAGAGCCTGACGCGGGGCTCGAACTCACGGACCGCGAGATCGTGACCTGACTGAAGTCGGACGCTTAACCGACTGCGCCACCCAGGCGCCCCTCTGTGTGTGATTTTTTGACAAGAAAGTTGCCTTCCTCATTATATAACCAAGAGCATCCAGATTCTTAATCACACTTTTTAGAAAAAGTTTTCTCTATCTTTATGAAAACATTCAACAAAGAGCCCCGTGGTTTCCTGTTCTCATTTATATTGATTATGCTTCAGACCTGTGGCCAAATTGTCAAGCTGGGAATTCTTTCATGTTTCTGGGTGAATTCCCTTTTTCCCTAGATCCTATGATGTCGACTTCCATAGATTCCTTGTTAATTTATTGGAGGACATCAAATAAGTTTTTAGCACAAATGTGCAAAGTACAATTTCCAACTTGTCGCATATTTGAAACTCACTTATTTTCCTTCATACTTGGTTGACTATGTCATGGAGCTTTCTCAGTTGCATTTTCAATTACTCTGCAAGTATATTCTTCAATGACACACTCAAAACCTCCAGTTCATGAACTCTTTTGCTTTGTCCAGATCCATCGGTCCTCCTTTTTCCCCCTTCTTCATATCTTTGTGTTCATATCTTTATGTGACTTCAGTCTCATGATCCATGATTTTAAGAACATTATTGCCAATAACTAACTTCCACCTTCTGTCTTTTCATCATACTCCATGAAAACTCAGACCTGATGATCCCTGCTGTCTCTGTTTTCTGCACCCATTTCTGAGTTTACAACCATAAGTGGAGAAAATTGTGTAACAGAATGTATTAGTGGCACCACAAATTTTTTAACTCAGACTTCAAATGGTTTTTCAATTTGTATTCGGTTTATTTGATTGTACTCTTACAGCTGGATCCTCTCCATCAAAAATTAAACAAGTTCAAGTGTCTCCCATCTTAAAAGATAAAGTCACTACCTGTCTTGAGTATACATTTCTTTTTTTGCCCGTTGTCATCTTTGCTGCAGCCTTGTCATGTGTGGATCTCAGCTTTTTCAAGTCTGGTTTATTCTACAGTAATATGCTATGTGCCTTAAGTCTCTCAGAAATTCGTTGAATGTTTGATCTGTTTGGCTTTTTAATTCCATTCTTGATGTAATGGACTTGGTACCTTTTACATTCTTAACAGGGTATATATGGGTATAAAAAGTAATGCCTGTTTTCAGGTGACTATCTTGTATTTAAAGACTACATAAAGCTTGCATCACTATAGACTTAAGGGAGATAAAGGAGATAAATTAGGCCATTTATTCTTTAAATGAGGAAACTGATGTCAAAATAATCATGTGAAAGCATGATGTGATCAAAATATTTATATTAGGCTTGCTCTCAACTGCAACTAAATAAGAGAGAAATGAAAATGGAGATTACCATACTGAAAATACAATTATTTTTATTTTTGAAAAAAAACATTAAAAAATGTATGAAAATAAGAACTTTATTTTTCATTTTAGTGTATTGCAGAAACTAACTTCTACCCCATTAGCCCTCCCTAATACTCTTGTTTTTCTTTAACATTAAGCTAGTCACATAGAAAGTTCTAGTTCAGACCAAGGTAAATTAAACAAGTAGCATCTTCCCAATAATTAGTTTTCCATTAATTTATTGTAATTTGTTTCCTCAAAACAAGCTCTAAAAAGTATTTAAATTTGGAAATTATGATAAAATGTTATCAAAAAAAATACATAATTCAGTAAAATAAGTGTCACTGAGTATTCTTAATCCTGGTATATACATGACAATAAAATTATATCAAGACCTAGAATGTGACTTATACACAAATAAAAACAGTGCTTTAGGCAGAAAATTTACTAAATAATACATATTCAATATGATATTACTTTGGTTGGAGTAAACTTCTTATTGCTTCTCGTAGGGCATGGCTATGGTCTGTATAGCTTGATGAGTCATGTTCTTACATAGCCTACTCATGATTTAATTTTAACAATATAATTATCTGGAAATCATTTACCATAATCAAAGACTATGAAGTATTAATCAGCTTTCATTAATAGGAATGAAATTTTAAAAATAGTAATATATATATATATATAATTGAAAATATGAAATATTTAAAAATACATAGAAAAATGCATTATGCATTTACGTTATTGTGCTATGTTACTTTCTCCCCAAAACCCATTTCTGTCAATAATTTTAGAGTACTAGTTATATAATTGTAATAATTTAAGAAATCACCCATTGAAATACTTTTTACAGTCAATGTTATTTCAAAAGTTGGTGCTATTAAAAAAAAAAAACAGGATATATGTTAGTACCGTTATCAAATTATAACATTAGTTTTCTTGATTTCATTTTATAATATTATTTAAGAATATTATTTTCTAAATATGTAATATTTTTTCTGGTGTATCGTAAGTTGCTTATCTATATCTATATCTATATCTATATCTATATCTATATCTATATGTCTATGTATAGATATATCACCTATATCTATATATCTATATAAAATGAATCTATTCCTATTGAATTGATATCACTACTTGATATCTTGGATACTTTCTGAATGCTACCCTTGGTGACTAATAAGACACTACAAAATTTGGGAGAACATTTGATATTTGAGTTACTAAAACACTATGGATGGGGTCCAAGTCTTTCCAAATCACACACTATGGTTAACTGTTCCATTGAGATTTTCTTTAACCAGTTTTCCTTGACATACACAAAATAAGTCTATGAAAATGCACACTTACAAATGTGATAATGAAAAAAAAGATTGCTTCTTTGCCTAGAACAACTGAAGCCATTTTTTTTTTTTCTGTGGTTATTTCTTGTCTGCCTGTGGCATTTACACCAGTTCTTGAATAGAGTACTCTTGGTCAGAGTAATTAATGAACACTTGAGAAAGGAGTCATATAGTGACCAGAAATCACCTAGCATTTTGTGAGGTGTTTTGTTTTGTTTTGTTTTAGGAGATACTACGATATAATTAAACATGTACTTGTGAACAGAAACTACAGCCAGGAACCTATACTGCTTATCATGACATGAGATTGATCCTAACAGAAAGTGTTTTGCTTTCTTGCCAAGTTCTTGATCTTGTAAGTGGCTTTCTTCTCCCATTTTTAAATACTTTATGTTTTGTTACATAAGATGGTGCAAAATATTTTGTGTGCAAATTTTTAGAATTTTTTAAAGAACATTTCAGAGGTAACTAGACATTTTCTTTAATTTTAGATTTTAAACAGAGTTTCATGTATAATATTTGATATTTTAGGGGTGCCTGGGTGGCTCAGTTGGTTAAGTGTCCAAACTCAGGTCATGATCTCACTGTTTGTGAGTTCAAGCCCCCGGTCGGGCTCTATGCTGACAGCACAGAGCCTGGAGCCTGCTTCAGATTCTGTGTCTCCCTCTCTCTCTTCCCCTTCCCACCCACTCCCTGTCTCTCTCTGTCTCTCTCAAAACTAAATAAACATTAAAAATTTTTTAAAAAAGTAAAAAATGATTTGATATCTTAACAACCATTGACCTTTGATCATTTCAGTCTTTAAGATATTGAATGTATGCTTTCTCCCAAACAATGATCTCTTCTTAATTTTTCATACTTATTGTTTCCAATTTTTAAATAATATGTTAATTACATTACTGCTTTGGTATGACACCAGAATAATATGAATATAATGAAGTATTCATGGGTACCTTCCGGTGATGATTTAGTAAACATACTATATATATATATATATATATATATATATATATATATATATATATGTATATACACACACACACATATAATGTGTATATACTATACTGTATATATATATATATATATATACACTATACAATATACTATATATACTATATATACTATACTATATATACTATATGGTATAGTATATATATACTATATTATATAGTACTATACTGTACTATATATATGTATATGTATATATATATGTTTAGAATATACAGGCATCCCTCATTTTGCATTTCTTTTTATTGCACTTCACAGATACTGCATTTTTTTCTTTTTTTTTTTTTTTTTTTTTACAAATTGAAGGTTCGTGGCAACCTCATGTCAAGCGAGTATCGGCACCATTTTCCAACAGCATTTGCTCACTTTGTATCTCTGTCACATTTTGTTAATTGTTGTATTATTTCATACTTTTTCACTATTATTATATTTGCAACGGTGGAATTTCATGATAAAACTTGAACGAATGAGGAGTTGCTTCTTAGGGATGAGCAAAGAAAGTGGTTTCCTGAGATGGAATCTACTCCTAATGAATGTGTTGTGAAGATTGTTGAAGTGGCAACAAAAGATTTAGAATAGGACATAAACTTAGCTGATAAAGCAGTAGCAGGATTTAAAGCATTGACTCTAATTTTGAAAGAAGTTCTACTGTGGGTAAATGCTATCAAACAGAATGCATGCTGCAGAAAGATATCGTTCATGAAAGGAAATGTTAATTGATGTAGCTGACTTCATTTTCTTATTATTTCTTCATTCATCTTATTATTTCTTCCACCACTGTCTTCATCAGTCAGCTGGCCATCAGTATTGAGGCAAAGAACTTCCACCAGCAAAAAGATTACAACGCGTTGAAAGCTCAGATGATGGTTAGCATTTTTTAGCAATAAAGTATTTTTTAATAAGGTATGTACATTTTTTTAAACATAATGCTATTGCATACTTAATAGACTGCAGTATAGTGTAAACATAAATTTTATATGCACCGGGGAACCAAAAAATTCATTTGACTCATTTTATTGCAATGTTTGCTTTACTGTCGTGGTCTGGAACCAAACCCATAATATCTATGAGGTATGCTTTCTACATATGTTATATATATGTATGGAGAAAGAGCGAGAGAGAGGGAGAATTAGCATATACAGTATATAATCAGCGTGTGTGTGTGTGTGTGTGTGTGTGTGTGTCTGTGTGTGTGAGGTGTCTTACATATATAAAGGATAAAAAAGAGATTAGGGACCTTTCTTAATCTGTAATGACTATGGCATATCCTATGCTATAGGATGGTTTCTATGTTACTTAGTCTAAAAAAATTCTGAGTTTTATTCTTTGCCCTTTTTTAAGATTAAGTGGAAACATTAAGTTAATTGAAAGCTTCTGATTATTTTTGGTCTTGATTACTATATTTAATACTATTCTAATAATATAGTTATTATACATTACATGTATAGAGTTAGTAGTGATTTAATAAGCTGTTCTTTTCAAATTTTGTGAGTTGAAGTAGTTTATCCACAATTAGTGCTACTCTTTGATATTTTAAGCATGGACATAGAATAGAAACATTATGTTGTTTTATTCTGAATCATTCTCCACCCCGTGTGGTATATCCTCAAATCCGTTTTATTATGAAAACATTGTAAATGTTTTTGATGTGATAAATCTGACGTGTTTTCCTATAACTCATTCGTTGACTTCAGTAGAAATTGTGAGGAAGCACATTATATTTTGTGTTGCTATTTGTTTTAATTTTTCTGTTACATATAAATTAATACATTCTTGATTTTGCTTTTTATTATTTTAGATTAGAATGCAAAGCTATTTCATACCTAGACTTAGGATAAGTGTTGGTAATCCTTCCAAAGTGATATGTGGATTTTTTTTCCCTTAATTGATTTTTTTACTCCTGGAGATTTGGTTATTCTCACAGGTGATAGAAGCTTAAATATTGCGAGATAAATAGAGTTAGTTGTAGTAGCTGGTCTACATGCCACTGCTACTTAACCTCCATGTTCATATTTTGGTATTTGACTTGTTTCTGTAAATAAGTATAGGTCTATGGTGTAAGTAAGAACTGTGTTGGTTTGCAAATTCAGGAGTTCCCCAGGTGAAATCTGAAACTGGCCCCTTGTACCTAGAGTAGGAAGAGAGACTGAAAAAAGAGGCAGGACACTCCAAATTGGTAGATGGTAGGTTTAATAAGCAAAGGAACTTCCATTCAAGGCTTGTGTGGGTGGCTCCAAGTAGATTCTGATAACCAGAATCCTCAAGTTCACATAGAAGCCCTAATGGGGTTCAGTAATATATACAGTCCATACGGTCTCAACAGCACATTACTCTCTCAAGGTTGCATCTTTGAAACGGCTCCTGCTGTGGAAACAGTGGGTGGAACGTGCATTTCCAGGACAGGAGGGAGTAAGGAGCCTCTGTCCTAGTCCAGTTCACAGGTCAACTGGCAGTCACATTCTCTTGATTAATTCCTTCAACACATTGGTAGTTATCATTTACACTCAGCACATCACTTAAAACAATATTAAATTAGGCATCTTATCTGATTAGGGACCAGTACCCAAATGTGCACTTCTGTGGTGTTTATTCAAGGTCAATAAGTAACCTACCCAAGAAGAAAAGTAGCGATGGAAAAATGCCTGTAAACTTGAAGTTATCATTAAAAGACAGATGAACTGAATACATACTTTTCTAAAGAAGAACATCCAAATGGACAAGGGGTACATGAAAAGATGTCTAACCTTTCTAATCACCAGGGAACTGTAAATCATAACCACAATGACATATTACTTCACACTTGTTTGAATGGTTATTATCAAGAAGACAAGTGATTAACGATTCTCTGTTCGTGAGAATGTGGAGAAAAAGGAACCCCTCATATTCCATTGGTGGGAATGCAAATTGGTTCAGTCACTATGGAAAATAGTATGGAGGTTCCTCAAAAAAATTAAAAATATAACTACCTTAAGCTGATTTATTTCACTTAATATAATACCCTCTAGGCCCATCATGTTGTCACAAAGGGCATGATCTCATCCTTTTTTATGGCTGCATAATATTTCATTATGCATACACAAGTGCTCCACATCTTCCTTATTCATTTATCCATCGATAGACACTTAGGTTCCTTCCATATCTTGGCTATTGTAAATAATGCTGCAGTAGCACCTGGGTGGCTCAGTCGGTTAAGTGTCTGCCTTTGGGCCAGGTCATGATCTCACAATTTGTGGGTTTGAGCCCCGCATTGTGCTCTGTGCTGACAGCTCAGAGCCTGGAGCCTGCTTTGGATTCTGTGTCTCCCTGTCTCTGCCCCTCCCCAGCTTGCGCTTTGTCTCTCTTTCTCTTCCAAAAATAAATGAACAGTAAAAAAAAAAAGTTTCTTCTTTTAAATAAATAATGCTACAATAGGTATGCATATATCTTTTCAAATTAGTGTTTTTTCCCCCTTTGGGTAAATGCCCAATAGTTAAATTATTTGATTGTATGGTATTTTTATTTTTAATTTTTTGAGGAGCCTTTATACTATTTCCACAGTGGCTGTACTAGTTTACATTCTGACCAAAATTACATGAAGGCCTATATCCTCACCAGCACTTGTTATCTCTTGTCTTTTTGATTTTAACCATTCTGACAGGTGTGAGGTGATAACTCATTGCAGTTTTGATTTGTCTTCCCTGATGATTAGTGATGTTGAGCATCTATTCTTACGTTTCATGGCCATCTGCATGTCTTCATTGGAAACATATCTATTCATGTCCCCTGACCATTATTTTTTTTTTTTTTTACTTTTTTTGGTTTTTCGACCATTGGGTTGTGTAAGTTCGTTATATATTTTGGATATGATTATTTCACTCATGTGGAATCTAAAAAACAAATCAGATGAACAAACAAACAAAAAGCAAAATCAGACCTGGAAATACAGGGAACAAACTGATAATCTCCGAGGGGATGGGGTAGGAGATGAGCAAAATGAGTGAAGGAGAGTGGGAGATACAGGCTTCCATTTAGGGAGTGAATAACTCATGGGAATCAGAGGCACAGCGCAATATTTTAATAATGTTGTATGGTGACAGCTACACTTGTGATGAACATAACATAGGGTATAGAGAAAGTTGAATCACTATGTTGTACACCTGAAACTAATGTAGCACTGTATGTCAACCATATTCAAATGTTTAAAAATTAAAAAAATAAAAATGAAAATACAACTACCATACGATCCATTGGTTCCACTTTGGCATATATCCAAAGGAGATATCTGCACTCCCATATTTATTGCAGTATTATTCACAGTAGCCAAGATATGGAAGCAACCTAAATATCTGTCAATGGATGAAAAAAAAAAAGATGGGAGACACACACACACACACACACACACACACACACACACACAGGGATATTATTCAATCACAAAAACAAGAAGGAAATCCTGCGATTTGTGACAACATGGGTATACTGGGAGAGCGTTATGCTAAGTGAGATAAATGAAACAGAGAAAACAAACACTGTATGATATTACTTAATATGTCAAATGTAAAAAAGCTAAACTTCTAAAAACAGAGAATGGTGGTTGCCAAGGGATGGGGGGAGGTGGGAGAATTGGGGAGATGTTTAAGGGTACAAACTTGGAACTAGTAGATAAATAAATTGTGGAGATCTAATGCATAGTATAGTGATTATAGTCAGCAATACTGATTTTAAGCTTTAAAGTTGCTAAGAGACTAGATCTTGTGTTCTCATTACAAAAATAAAAGATGATTATGTGACATGACAGAGCTGTTAACTAACACTAAGGTGGTAATCATATTGCAATATATAAATGTATCAGGTTAACATGTTTTGCACCTTAAATTTATACAATGTTACATGTCAATTATATCTCAAAAAGAAAGGTATCTAGGATATGAAGAAAACATTCAGTACCTAAATATCTCACTTATAATTCCATGTTCCATAGGAGGAAATAAAAAGATATTCATGGATAACTTAGAGCTGGCAGGTTTCTGTTCTTGGAGTATAACATCAAAGAATAGTTTAAAATAAAAGAAGTTTAAGTAATGGTTCCATCTTCATTTATAAAATATAGCAACTGTAAAATGAATAGTTGTATATATTGCTATAAAATTTGTCTTATGTTGACTTTTTCCTGATCTTCAAATGCATTAGAATAGCACAATATTTCTCACTTTATGTTAATTATTGCTACTCTTAAAAGTCTTTAAACATTTTTTATCTAATCCACCCATGACATTTCCATGTATATGTTATGTATTGTGTGCTCTATGTGTATCTGTGCTTTATACATAAAAAGAGTGAATTTTTTTAATCCCCAAATCTCTATCACCCCTTCTGGGCAATATCACCCCATTTTCAGAATTCCTGAAATAACTCTAACCCTGAGAGTTAAATTTAGTGTTTTAGAGCATCAAAACCATACATGTTAATTCAAAACTGTGATTCAAATAATACATTAAGGTTAAAAAATTAAATACTGGGCCTAAAAATTTTTCTGTATAGGATTTTCACAAACGAATTTCTGTAACATCAGGTTCCATTCTCAGTAACATGAAGAAGGGCCTAAACAACTAACTTTGAAAACTAAACCTGACTAAAAAACTAAAAAGTTCAATAAAACTTGAAGTTATTTTGATATTAATAACTCCCAAATAAGGCTTCATTCCAACTGGGCTATGAAAACGGATTCTGGGTGGTTCTGATTTAAGACATCCCTAAGATGGGGGTAGTCACCAGTTTTTCTGTCTTCTTCCTCTAGTGAAAACTGTTTATGCCCTCAAGTGAAGAAAGGAAGAGTTTGGTTGAAGTTCAAAACCAAACGAAAGATACCATAAGTGTTCATTGAAATAAATGTGCCAAATGATATGGACAAAGAGGTTGATAATTATTTTCTATTGCAAAGATCTCATTTCTGCAGTTCTAGAAGTCTAAGCCTGGCAAACTGTGGTTATATTATTAACTGGAAACTCCTTCAATTATGGATTGGGGTCAGAAGTAATTTCTTACTGTGGCTTATACAACATGATGATCATTGGAAAGGCACTAACATAACACTTACGGAGAAAAATGATCATTTGAAAAGTACAGGCTGAGATCCACTTCTAAGACAGCCATCACATTATTGTTGATATAATTAAGTATTCTTCCAAACAGTAGCTAGCTTTTAAGTATCAAAGAAAATATAATATTTTTTAAGTTTATTTATGTGTTTTGGGAGAGAGTGAGCGAGCAGGGGAGAGGCAGAGAGGAAGAGAGAGAGAATCCCAAACAGGCTTTGCACTGTTAGTGCAGAGTCCAATGCGAGGCTGGAACCCATGAGCCATGAGATCATGACCTGAACCAAAGCCAAGAGTCGGACACTTAACTGTCTGACCTACCCAGGTACCCCAAAACGACATTTCAGGGGCACCTGGGTGGTTCAGTCAACTAAGCATCCAATCCTTGATTTAGGCTCAGTCATGATACCACCATTTGTGAGTTTGAGCCCCATGACAGGCTCTGCCCTGACAGCACGGAGCCTGCTTGGGCTCTCTCTCCCCCTTGCTCTCTGCCTCTTGCTCATTCTCTCTCAAAAATAAATAAGTGTTTTAAAAATGACATTTCAGTTCATATGTTTGTGAGTCTTTAATAAAAATCAAAAATAATTCATAAGAAGCTTACCAGTACTTTCCAATTCCATTAAAATATTTAACTGAGAGAAGATGTTTTAAAGAGTTTAAACACACGATAAAATTGAGTCATTATTAATGCTGAATTAAGCTTCTAGTGTTTAATAATTGAGCATATTTTGGGGGCACCTGGGTAGCTCAGCGGGTTAAGAGTCCAGCTTCGGCTCAGGTCATGATGTCGCGGTTTGTGAGTTCCAGCCCCACATTGGGCTCTGTGCTGGCAGCTCTCGTAACCTAGAGTTGCTTCAGATTCTGGGTCCACCCCTCTCTCAGCCCCTCCCATACTCATGCTCTGTCTCTTTGTCTCTCAATAATAAATACACATTAAAATTAAAAAAAAATAAGCATATTTTTTCAACTGGATACATAGTAATAGAATTTAGTAGGAATCAATAAAATGAATATTGCCAAATTCACCCGTGAAACACCAGACCTTCATTCTTAACTCTCTTTCATTTTGGGCCAATTACTAGGTATTAATTGAGCAGCTCCATGGTATGAGCAACATAATCAACTTCCCATTCCTCCTTTGCTGATACATGCTTTGCTGCAAAAAGAAAAAAAGAGGGGGGGGGAGATCCTTCCACCGTTTTTGACAGCTGTGAGAGAGGGACATTGACAAGAATGTACATGCTCAAGTCCAAATTGGAACCAAGAAAATTAAGTAGAGTTTTTTATGATGGTAACCTCATATTTCTCACCTGCCTGACTTGAGTTTCTGCCCTCCTTTCATGTCTGAATGTGGCTTTCTGGGAGAAGCTTTCAAATGAGTTATACTATTACAAAAATCTTATGATAGGAGTATCTCCTTAGCAATTAGTCAATAGACAGCAAGATTTAAATTAACATAACATAAATTGAAATATATTTTTATTAAAATAACTGTTATGATACAGATTAAGTATGTAAGTCTTTGATATATTAATTGTCCATGATATACAGATATGATTTTTAAATCATTCAAATTCACATTACAACATTAGCAAGTTAATAAATGGAGACCAGTCTTGAAAAAGAGAAGCTTTGCTTCATTTATTTTCTAGGATGTTCAGATTACTGAGAGCTGCAATTGAAGAGGTCTCTACTAGTGCAAAAAACCAAACCAAAACAAAACAAACAGACAAAAAACCTAAAATAAAATTGGATAAGAAAGTCTACATTTAAAATTAAGCTTTGATATTTTATAATTATATGATCTTTTATAAGTTACCTTAGCAATAATACCAATAATAAAGAATAGTAAAATTTGCAACATTGAATTTTTATGGGAAAAATGCCATCGAAATAGAGGCATCAGAAAAGAGCTTTATAATAAGAGTGTGGACTAGACTGGTACTGTCAGGATTGTTGTGATAGTAAAATGCAGCCAGTATGTTACATAATAAAGATTTTATCTCCTGGTAGGTGCTTACTTACTTACTCATTTATCTATCCATCCATCTAACTAAGAAATCCTTTGAGGGTATTGTGTAAGTGATCTAGTGGAAGTTTTTTTATTACTCAGGATAAAATACACTGTGTTCAATGAGAACAGCCCCAACATCTCACTGGAGTAACACCATGAAATCTTATTTCTTTTTTTTTTTCAATATATGAAATTTATTGTCAAATTGGTTTCCATACAACACCCAGTGCTCATCCCAAAAGGTGCCCTCCTCAGTACCCATCACCCACCCTCCCCTCCCTCCCACCCCCCATCAACCCTCAGTTCTCAGTTTTTAAGAGTCTCTTATGCTTTGGCTCTCTCCCACTCTAACCTCTTTTTTTTTTTTTTTCCTTCCCCTCCCCCATGGGTTTCTGTTAAGTTTCTCAGGATCCACATAAGAGTGAAACCATATGGTATCTGTCTTTCTCTGTATGGCTTATTTCACTTAGCATCACACTCTCCAGTTACATCCACGTTGCTACAAAGGGCCATATTTCGTTCTTTCTCATTGCCACGTAGTACTCCATTGTGTATATAAACCACAATTTCTTTATCCATTCATCAGTTGATGGACATTTAGGCTCTTTCCATAATTTGGCTATTGTTGAGAGTGCTGCTATAAACATTGGGGTACAAGTGCCCCTATGCATCCGTACTCCTGTATCCCTTGGGTCAATTCCTAGCTGTGCTATTGCTGGGTCATAGGGTAGGTCTATTTTTAATTTTCTGAGGAACCTCCACACTGTTTTCCAGAGTGGCTGCACCAATTTGCATTCCCACCAACAGTGCAGGAGGGTTCCCGTTTCTCCACATCCTCTCCAGCATCTATAGTCTCCTGATTTGTTCATTTTGGCCACTCTGGCGTGAGGTGATATCTGAGTGTGGTTTTGATTTGTATTTCCCTGATAAGGAGCAACGTTGAACATCTTTTCATGTGCCTGTTGGCCATCCGGGTGTCTTCTTTAGAAAAGTGTCTATTCATGTTTTCTGCCCATTTCTTCACTGGGTTATTTGTTTTTCGGGTGTGGAGTTTGGTGAGCTCTTTATAGATTTTGGATACTAGCCCTTTGCCCGATATGTCATTTGCAAACGTATGGCCAACTAATCTTTGACAAAGCAGGAAAGAACATCCAATGGAAAAAAAGACAGTCTCTTTAACAAATGGTGCTGGGAGAACTGGACAGCAACATGCAGAAGGTTGAAACTAGACCACTTTCTCACACCATTCACAAAAATAAACTCAAAATGGATAAAGGACCTGAATGTGAGACAGGAAACCATCAAAACCCTAGAGGAGAAAGCAGGAAAAGACCTCTCTGACCTCAGCTGTAGCAATCTCTTACTCGACACATCCCCAAAGGCAAGGGAATTAAAAGCAAAAATGAATTACTGGGACCTTATGAAGATTAAAAGCTTCTGCACAGCAAAGGAAACAACCAACAAAACTAAAAGGCAACCAACGGAATGGGAAAATGAAATCTTATTTCTAACTCACATCAGTCTAAAATAGGTCTGGCAGCTTTCATTGGCTGTCCTGATGCTATGACTTTTAGTTTGAGACTTGGGTTCAAGTCCTATCCCTGAGGTGTGGCTGAAAAATTCCTGAACCTTTAAAATTACCAGTTCCATCATTTGTAATTTGAAGACAAAAATAAGAGCTACCTAGAGAGAAAATTAAATGGGGTAATGTGTATAAAGCGGTTTGCACCAAAATAGCCCAGAGAATAAGCTCAATTAATGTGAGTCATTATTTTTCTGGGAAAAGTCAGGGTGTAAGGTAATAATAAATCAGTTCAGGATGCCCCAAGGCTTTCTCTTCTAACCTTTATGGGAACAAATCTTCATCCAGGCTTACAGTCTCCCCACCACCACCTCTACCCCCCAATCTCACAAGTCAGTCCACATTCACTAAGACAGCAGCCTCTGATGTCTGATTGTCAATATGAAAAGCTTCATTCTTTACACCTATGTTGTACTTTGGACATAGTGTTAGTGATTCTCTCTACTTGTCATGCCTGTTATTTCTGAAGCAGACCAATAAAACCCTAAGAAGTCTTAGTCTAACTACCTTTACTTACTTCAGAGTAACTTTCTTGTTTTTTTCCATCTGATCTGGGAAATCACTGTGGGGAATTTAAACATCTCAGGCTGCATCTTTTGATCAGACTACATCTTAATGTCTGGAATCCTTTTAGTATCTTTGCCTTATGTTCCTACCTCCTTCCTTCATGAGGAAATGGACAAGAAATAGGCATTTATGTTTTCCATTTCCTTATATGTTTTCCATTTCCTTATAGGGACACATGTTGGGAGACACACCAAGCTTTTATTCCTCACACAAGACTCCCAGCCTTTCATTTCCTGTCAACAAAATGGACCACAGCTGGAGGTATAGGGGAACATTCACTTGTTTAACTCCTTTTACTCAAAGACCAAAATTCAAAAGAGAAAAACAACAAACACACACACAAAAAAAACCCCAAAACCCCAAAACACAAAATGACAATCCAACAACAAAAGAATCCATGATGGAAAACCTATGAATGTGGCAACACTTTCCAGAAGTTTGGGAAGTGGTAAATAAATACTATGAATTGTGACACCCTCAGATGGTCTTACTCAGCTTTCTTAATGCTATGTTGAATTAGTATTTTATGTTAAGAAAGTAGGAAACTGTTTAAACTCTACGTCGGACTGTATAGCTCAGTGAGGAGAACTGTCATGTCTTCCTCTTCCCTATGTATACTTCCCTATGCTTTACTCAATCTTTGACACCTAGTAAGTGCTTGATGTATGTATGTGTTGAATAAACATTCAGCAAACGTTTATCCTTGCTTGTTAAATGCTAGGCCTTGTGGTGAAGTGACTGGCTATACAAAGATCAACTTAGTAGCCATATACATAATAGACTTTTCAAAAGGTAGTTCTATTTTGCAAATTGGATTTCCAAAAATATCTTATGATATGGCAGAAAATTCACTGGGGGACATCTAATTTTTTGTAGTCTTAACCTTCAAACATGAAGGATAGAAAATAATGGTAAATTATAAACAAAATCTAAGGACATGGACAGGAAGAAGTAAAACACTCAGTATTTGCAGATGACATGATACTATATATAGAAAACCCTAAAGACTCCACCAAAAAATGATTACAATTATTAAATGAATTCATTTTAGTTGTAGGATGGAAAATTAACATATAGGAATCAATTGTGTTTTCTTTACACTAATAATGATGTAGCAGGAAAAATGCAGAAAATCCATTTACAGTTACATCAAAATAATAAAATACCTAGAAATAAATTTAACCAAGGAGGTAAGAGACCTGCACTCTGAAAACTAGAAGACATTTATGAAAACAATCGAAGATGACACAAATAAATGAAAAGACATCTCATGCTCATGCATTAGAAAATTTAATCTTATTAAAATATTCATACTACCCAAAACAGTCTATGGATTCAGTACAATCCCTATCAAAACACCAATGCCATTTTTCATATAAAAGGAATAAAATTTGTATGGAAGCACAAAAGACCCCAAAG
The DNA here is from genome assembly GCF_007474595.2 of Lynx canadensis. NCBI lineage: Eukaryota > Metazoa > Chordata > Mammalia > Carnivora > Felidae > Lynx > Lynx canadensis. The sequence goes on along the minus strand of NC_044310.1, from coordinate 136,828,746 downwards.
AGTTTTTTGCGAAAGAAGACCAAAGCTAGAGGTATCATGCTCCCTGATTTCAAAACGTATTACAAAGCTATAGTAATCAAGTCAGTATGGTGCTGGCATGAAAACACATACATAGATCAATGGAATAGAATTGAGAGCCTGGGAATAAGCCCACACATATATGGTCGATTAGTCTATGACAAAGAAGGCAAAAACATACAATGGGGAAAAGACAGTCTTTCCAAAAAATGGTGCTGGGAAAACTAGACAGCTATATGCAAAAGAATGAAACCGGACCATCATATTATGCTACATATAAAAGTAAGCTCAAAATCAATTAAAGACTTGAATATAAGGCCTGAAACTATAGAACACCTAAAAGAAAACATAGGCACTAAGCTCTTGGATATTAGTCTCAGCAGTGTATTCGAGACCAGTTTTCTTTTTTTTTTTTAATTTTTTTTTCAACGTTTATTTATTTTTGGGACAGAGAGAGACAGAGCATGAATGGGGGAGGGGCAGAGAGAGAGGGAGACACAGAATCGGAAACAGCCTCCAGGCTCTGAGCCGTCAGCCCAGAGCCTGACGCGGGGCTCGAACTCACAGACCGTGAGATCGTGACCTGGCTGAAGTCGGACGCTTAACCGACTGCGCCACCCAGGCGCCCCGAGACCAGTTTTCTTAGTCAAGGACAACAAAAGCGAAAATAAACAATTGGGATTACATCAATCTAAAAAGCTTTTGCACAGTGAAAGAAACCATCGACAAAAGAAAAAGACAATATACTGAATGGGAAAAAATATTTGAAAATCATACATCTGATAAGGGATTAATATCCAAAATATAAAAGAATTTACTCAATTTGATATCAAAAAACAAAGAAGACCGACAGATGGCCAATGGGCACACAAAAAGATGCTAGATGTCACTAATCATCAGGATAAGGCAAATCAAAACCACAAGAGATGTCACCTCACACCTGTTAGATTGGCTGTTATCAAAGACAAAAAAAAAAAAAAAAAAAAAAACGTTGGTGAGGATATGGAGAAAAGGGATCCCTTGTGCACTGTTGGGAATGTAAATTGGTACAGCCACAATGGAAAACAGTATGGAAATTACTCCAAAATTTAAAAATAGAACTTCTGTATGATCCAGCAATTCCATATCTGGATATTTATCAAAAGAAAATGAAAATGACAATTTGAAGAGATATAAGCACCCCCCATTTTCACTGCATCAGTATTTATAAGAATCAAGATATGGAAGCAACATAAGTGTATATATATATATATATATATATACACATTATGTATATATATACACATGTATATATATGTATATACACATGTACACTATGTATATATATATACACATTATGTATATATATGTGTGTATACATATATATATATACTCAGCCATAAAAAAGAATAAAATCTTGCTATTCGCAACCACATGGATGGGCCTATGCTAACTGATATAAGTCAGAGAAAGACAAATACCATATGATTTTATTTATACATAGAATCTAAAAAACAAAAAATATCAGAAACAGTCGCATAGATACAGGAAGCAAACTGTCAGTTATCAAAGGAGGTGGGGTTAAGAGGTATAAACTTCTAGTTCTAAAATAAATGAGACACGGGGATATAATATTCAGCATGGAAAATACAGTCAATAATATTGTCGTAGCTTTTTTAAAAAAAAATTTATATTTATTTAATTTTGATAGAGACAGAACACAAGTGGGGGAGGGGCAGAGAGAGAAGGAAACACAGAATCCGAAGCAGGCTCCAGGCTCCGAGCTCCGAGCTGTCAGCACAGAGCCTGATGCGGGGCTCCAATTCACAGAGATCATGACCTGAGCCGAAGTCAAACACTTAATCGACTGAGCCACCCAGGCGCCCCAATATTGTTGTAACTTTGTATGGTGATGGGACTAGGTACTAACTAGTCTTATTGTGAGGATCACTTCATGATGTATAAAAATATTGAATCACTATGATGTCATCATTATGGTGTATGGCATTATTGATTATTTATTATAATATACCTAAATATTATCACTATGATGTATATCATTATGACATATACCTGAAAGTTGTAGGATACTGTGTATCAATTATACTGGAATTAAAAAACCCTACCAGCAAGTAGACTAGCCAGAATATGAATATACATAAACTTTGAAATGGCATATTTTTCACACAGTTTTTTTCCTGAGGCATAATTGTCATATCACATTATATTAGTTTCAGGTGTACAACATAATGATTTGATATTTGTATGAATTGCAAAATGATCACTACAATAAATCTAGATAACATCACATAGTTTGAAGTTATTTTAAAATTGAGGAGAAAGCCATCAAAACAATTGCTCTGAGGTCTTTTCCAAAGTTATATTTCAATTTGTATGTTGCTAATAGAGGATAATAGTGAGAAAGCCCAGTCTTAAGGCTGTAGAGTAACATAAAATATATAATCTCGCCTCATGGTACATCCCGGCCAGAGATCGTTCAATAAAAGGAAATGAATATATACTAAAAATGTTCAGAGATAATTATGCTAGTTTTTCAGACTAAATACCTTGGAATTTGCAAAGACAGCTCATAGACAAAAGGGATACCACTAAAATCCAGTGCAATAGATTTCTCTATTCACAGTGACAGGAACATCTCTCTCAATATTACTTAGCTAATGAACGAATAGATCTGCTGTGAAGTTCCTAGGAGGCTCATTTTCTTGAGAACAGTAGTAAAAGTTAGCTGATGAATGACCTAAACTGCTTAATGTTTCTCCTTATAACTTCTGAGCAGCAAGGCGTATCCAGGCAAGTACTGAAGGAGTTATCCTCGGGAGGCCCCGGTGTCCTTGCAGGTTGTCAGAGGCAATGAGCCAGGTTTATTTCAAATGGCTCCTTAAATGAACATTTATTTTGTGCCAGTAACACGTTTTTGATTAACAGCTCCTTTGACTAATTTGCTTCCCCAAACAGCCCAATAAAGGACTCGTTTAAAACATAATTAAAAGCATGTTATTGCTAGTAGTTAATACTGATTAAAACAGGCATTAAGACAATTATCATTGAAGGAAAGTAAGCACCCCGTAGTTAGTATAGAATCCATCCTTACTGTTTTTGTGCATCTCGTACAGAAATGGCTACATGACAGGCTAGATCAAGGGCTCATTTTTTATGGAATCATATCAAAGTATGTTCCCATTTTGCTTGTTTCTTTCAGTGAATGTGCAAGTTCTTATATAGGTGGGCTACTGAAATAGTTTTTGCCTTGTGCAAAACACTCATATATTCAACCAGGTAAAGCTCGTTTTCAATCAATATGAACCGATTTGGGCTGTATGGGGTAAAGTTCAGCTGTTCTTTTATTGTTAATAGGACATATACCTTTATTCTTTCTAAACGCTCTCATTACACAAAACTTGCTTAGTCACATTATAGATTGACTGCAATGGATGTTTTCATTACTGTTATTTGGCACTTTGATCCATTTGTTTTCGTATTACTTCTTGTTCAAATCATGTTCTGTTGTGGTGTGAAAGAAAAATAAGACCTTCAACGATTCCTGATTCTTTTTTAAAAAGCATCTTTTTAAAACAGAACAATAGTGGAAATTAATATTATATGAAAGAAGTACATCAAGGTTTTGCAACAACTTCTCTGTTTTGCATCAAATTATGACTTTTCAGGAATTGTGTAGGTAATATAAAAAGAGCATGTGTTTTGCATGAAAGATTATTTTATTGAAAATGAAAATACAGAAAGCAGCCTCAGTTCATATAAAAGATTCCTTTCTAAAAATATTTTTCTTGTGAACAATTTTATATTTAAGTATAACCTCTTGTTCTGTGACTCTTCAAGAAGGCATATGGTGGAAATAATGGAAATTCAGTTTTGGTATACTTGAATACAGCAAAACTGCCTTTACAGAACGGATGTATAAGTCACTTAAAAATTTTAACATAAAAGATTGCGCAGATAAAACCATGCCAACGGATTTGATCATTTGTTTTAGATTCCCATTTTGCTCTGGTAGCCCCTGGACAGTCTCACAAATAGATGGCACTCACCAAGTGCCTTGACAAAGTGCATTGATCAAGAGATGATTTGTCTTTTCCTTCATGGATCCAAGAAAAGTCTGGGCTGACTACAGTCACCAGAGACCGGTTTCCAAACACTGTATGGCTTGCAGAGATAAAAATCAAAAATAAAAACAAAATACACACATGCACACACATATGTACACACATACACACACACAAACTTGTAAGGTGATAGGTGGTCTAAAATTATATGTGGGTGGGGAGAGGGAATATAAAAAGAGAAAAGAGAAAGGTTTTTGTCATATTTGATATCAGTAATAAATTAATTTCTTTTCATTCTACTGTAGGCTTTTTACAACTCTTCTGGATGATTCCAAGAGCTTTCTAAAATGTCTTCCTCTTTCTACTTTGGTTAATCCTTCACACTGCCATCAAAATTACGGTTAAAAAATGCAAATATGATCTCCATCTATGCTAGTTAAAGCCTCTCCATGATTCATATCAATTCTTTTTTGATAGAGTTTAATTCTTTAATTATCTGACCTCACTCTACATTTTCAGTCAAATTTTCTGATCTGCTGTCTTGTGTACCTCATGAAACCTCATAGAATTGAACTGTTTTTTTAAAATCATGTTAGCTAGTGGGAACTCTGGTACACAAAAGATAATTAACAATTTTGTTGAATAAAAATATATTTCATTTTAGGTATTACTAATATTGTGTCAACATGTATAGGTATTTCTAATAGTGTATAAAACTGCAGATAGTATTTTGAACTATTCAGAGAATATTGTGAATTATTCCACTTAGATTAATGGAATAATCACAGGAAGTTGGCAACTACTACACAGCTTGAACTGGATTTATTAGGTAATAGTTAGGAGTTCTGGTTAGAAAAATGAGCTGTAAAATCCGACCTAACCACCCAGTGCCTCAGTTTCTTCATCTGCCAAATGAGGATAATAAAACATGATTTCTAGGGAAGAGTTAATGGGTTAATAGATGTAAATTTCTCAGGAGAGTATGTGGCAAATTTTATGTAAAAATGAGCCTTTATATCAATCTCAGACATCTCTGTGCACCAAAAGAAACCATTACATCAGTGATGTCAAAATATCTAGGAATATACAAGTCTATGAATCTAAAGTAAACAGTTGTTTGTGTCTTCCTTTGCTCCTCCTGATCCAGATTCTCCCCTCTGCTCGAGGCCCAGGGCATTGGCCCACACAGACAACACTAATACACCCACTGCCCTCTAGCTTAAGGTGGGGTCACCAGTGGGGAGAACTGGCAGGAAAAGGAGAAGAGTGTGCTCAGAGAACATATTGCACTGGCACCAGTGGCTGACTGGGTTCCAGGACCTGAAGCCGACAGGCCTGGGCTGGGACTCACTCCATATGGCGCTCCCTTCCTCTGGGTCTAGTAGCCAAGACACCATTTCCCCCATCAGGCGGTGGGGGTGGTGGTGGTAATGGTTGTTGTCATCATCTTACTCCTACCAGCCCTGGTTCTACTCTTCCTGGCCATTAACTGCACTATACGTCACCTACATCTTTGAAGAGTTCATTTATTCAACTCTTCTGAAATGTTACCATCCATTTCCTGTAGGGACCTTGACCAAAGCGATACTAAAAAGGAGTAATTTGATTTCAAAATCTTTTAACTAGTTTTGCTTGTCAAATATATCTGCTTATTGTGAAAGACTTCCAAACACCCACCTAATGCCAAAATAGTTGTTCTTATCTTTATCATGGTCATTACAACTGGATATTTGAATTGTATTTCATTAAAATATGGTTTTCACTTTATGGTAGTAGATTTTTTTTAATTGATAAATTGACAAAAACAGTTGTTTCTGGCAGATTTGAAACCAAAGCAGCCTTCTGAAGATATTGGGGTCATAATATGGATATTAACTAAATAGTAATGTATTGTCTGGAAACTTAGCTTTTATAAACAATCACTTGGATCCTGGCAGAACATATTTGCAATATAATCTATTCTAGGGGCACCTGGGTGGCTCAGTTGGTTAAGTGGACGACCTTGGCTCATGTCGTGATCTCACGGTTTATGAGTTCGAGCCTCGCATTGGGCTCTGTCCTGACAGTTCAGAGCCTGGAGCCTGCTTCTGATTCTGTGTGTGTATGTCTCTGCCCTTTCCTCACTCACTCTCTCTCTGTCTCAATAAAATGAATAAACATTAAAATTTTTAATGTAATCTACTCTACTTACAGAAATTAATTGCCTATCTTGACAACTGAAAACAGTAAAATTGTCTTTCCAAGTAGCAACTTTTTAAATTCAATATTGAAAAAAAAAAGTTGGTGGGCAAGGTGGAGAGTGCATGGATAAAAGTAATAGAAAACACAAAGGGAATAGGAATTTTCTGCTTTGCATTACCCAAGGTGTTATGCTCATGGCAGTAATGTTCAAATATACATTTATCACAGAGAGAGAAAGGAAGAATGAGAGGGAGAGAAAGAGATTTGAGAATCAGAAAATAATAAATTTGTCTTCTGATTTTTTTTGACTCATGGAAAATATTGCTGCTCTGATTGTACTTAAAACTCCATTGTTCGGGTAAATGCATTGAAATAATTTGTATTTTCCATCTGTAAAATGGGGAACACAGTGCCTTCATTTAAAAGTAAAACATTTACTAGAATAATTGAAAATATTTGATTGTGATAATAAAGCAGTGTTATTGAATATTACATTTTATCAAGATATTTTGTATGTGGAAAATTATACTTGCAATTATAATAACAGATATATCAGCTTAAAATATATTTTGATGATATTACAGTTTTATTAGAAAGTTAAACTCGTAGAGACTCTTACCCACATATATTGCATAGGTAACTCTTTAGAAATTCATAAATTATATTTCTTTTTAGTCTTTTGTTGACATTAGCTTGTTTCACTGCATGATGCAAAAAACAAGCAAACATGGGTAACTTTTTAAAATCCTGTGAAATATAAAAGCCACTTCAAAGCTAATGGATAACAATAAAGTTTGAAGTTTTTTTCCCAAAACAGTTCATTTTAGGAAAAATTCAATGCAAATTTGACTTTACAGATACGCTTCCTTTCAGAAAGTAGCCACCAGTCTTTACACTCCAACATAATTTTAATTCCTGAAGTCTTATGGAGGACACATTCATTCTTTGTGATTACTCGGAAATAATATTTGTTTTTACGCACTCCAAACAATGGATGCAAACCTGGAAGAGTTTCCTATTCTCAGAGGACTTCTGCCCAGATCCATCAAGGCCAAGTAGCAGTCACTCACTGCACTTTGAAAACCAGCAGATGATGTCTGGTTAGAAGTAACAGACTTTGGCAATACTAAGAAATCTAAGGGCCTGTGTCTGTTTTGAAGGAAGCAAAAAGTGACAGATTTAAAATGAGCTGAAATGATGCAGTTGTCAAATGAGAATCTGTTCCAAAATTGAGATTTACTGAACCAACAGTTTCTCCGCCAGTGCACTGTATTGGTCAGACATAGAAATTTTATGTTTTGGAGGAACAGCCAGAGGAAAACCAGCTGAAACAGCAGACGGTGTACCTTGTTCATGACTTTACACTTTCTGGCTTTTCTCTTGATGTCCCGTTCTTAATACTGTTAGGATACATCCTCTTACATTTTACTACCCAATTAATTGGAATGTAAAGAGTTCATTATCTACTGTGTGATTGTTTACCTTCTTCCTAAGAGAGGAAGTTCTTAGAAGAATTTATCCAGCTTATACATGAAGAAGAAACTGGGGCAAAAAGTTTATTTTACTCTCAATCCAACTTATGGGCAATACTGAAATGGATCCTTTAAGGCAGTTGTGGTTCATATGTAAAAGAACTGATCTAATATTAAGAAAAAAAAATTGGCTTGGGGAATGCAGAGCTGTGGAGCCATGGAAAATAATTGTTCACAGAACTCCTGACAGTTTCAATCACAGGATTCCCTGCAATGACTGGAAGAAATTGCAGAGTAACTTGTTCAGGGACGATTCAGAAATTGATGCAAACCCAAAGGATGACTTCTTTGTTTCTGATTTAAGATGTGGACCACAACAAATATATCATCATTAAGTTATTTTTTCCTAACCCTTATGGCCTTAGGGCCGTGTGTGTATGTGTGTGTGTGTGTGTGTGTGTGTGTGTGTGTGTGTGTGTTTTCCATGTGTTTGTACATAAACATGAAATTGCATGTTTTGAGATGAATCAGGTTTCTTTTCGTTTTCCCCAAACATTGTACTAGTTATCTATTAAGAATAAAATTTCCCCAGTAAAATAAACCTGATGTTGCTTTCCATCCAAGAGTTTGTGAAATTGAAGTTGAATTTAGACCATACTGTAACACAAAGAGATCAATCCTTTTATACAAATCCGTGTGTAATTCCAAACCAAATAGCTGCAAAATAAATTGGCAACTGGTATATTCTTTATAATACGCTGCCAGTTATGGAGCTGGGATAAACTAAACCTGGAATTTAATTACAAAAGAAAACCAAAAGAATCTGAAAGAAGTAGGAAACTGGGTAAGAATTCATTTTGATAATATGCTGAAAACCTCTTTCTTTTTCTATGTCTTATTTCTTAAATGCCCATCTGTACGTACTAGTTTCTTACAATTGAACTCAAAATCCCAAACTGAGAGTATATGCTCAGTTCATTTAAAGCATAGAAAAGCAAACAAATAAATAATTTTCATACTCTGATTGCATCTACTGTCTGCCCACTTACTTATTATCAGCATAGTTGTCTCTCTTACTTCTGAAATGCCTGCCTTTGCTAGCCCAAACCATACCAACGTGCACCCCCCATAAAGCAGCTTTCTCCAGAGATACTTAATAAACATTTAAATCTATGATTACAACCCGTACAAATGACACTCTCATAGAATTCTATGTACCCAACCTAAACAACCATACATGTATCATGCTGTTTTAAATTGTTTAATTTTTTTCTGTCTTCATGTTTTCCATGAATATCTTGTACATCTCTCCCTACCATCCCTACCATGAGTGAAGAAACATACTCATTTAGAAATGTGTCCTGAAAATAAAATCCTCTAAAAAGCAATGGCTCATCAGGAAATTCACCACTTTACCCACTGGTTACAGAGACTTTTGAACCAAATTCTGTTCCACTTTCACTGGAAAGTATCACACTAATTTGGTAATCAAAGTGTCCTTTAAAAGCAGACACCGCTCTCTGGGTAGTGACCAGTATACTACAACTCATTTTAAGATAATAATCTAACAATATATTCAGAAATTTTTCATACATGTGCCACATTCTCAGATTCCTAGGGAGAAGCAATTCCTGTCAATTCTTAATATAGACATTAATGCCAAGTAACATATAAGAAACAGACTCACAATATTTTCCTGGCAAAATAACTATAAAACTAAGAACTTTGTGTTCTAGGACGTTTAGAATAATTCCACAGTGAGATCTGCTATTACAATGAATTTGTGAATCCTAAAACAACCTACACACATTTTGCTATATTGAAATATGAAATATCCAGAGAGGGATATTATGCATTTCATACATATAGAAGCATAGATTGCTCTTTGCGTTAATCATGGCCATTTGTGTGCATTTTTTATTTTTATTACCTAGGCTTGGAGCAATCTTTGCAAAACAGACCCATAACAAACACGTAAAAATGGAATAAAAAGCACATTCCCCATAAAGTGCTTGCACAGCACAGAAATGTAAAATTTTGGCACCCAGTCAGTTTTGTGTGGTATAAAAAAATTTCTTATATTTAAATTCTCTGTATTTTACAAGTCTTTTTATGTAAAACCTTAAGTGGAGTTGACTGTTTATCCCGGTTGATTTGGCCACGTGACGCCTTCCAGGTTGGGGAGCTCTCGCTTCGCTGTTTCTTATCAGCCCTCCTTACTACCGCCATGTGGGGCCAATTTGTTCCTTCTGCAGAGAAAGAAGGGGTTTGGATTTAATTTGAAGCCTTGACATAAGGTTTAATTTGCTAAAAAGGGGAGCTATGCCATTGTAAATCTTGGAGGAGACACTCAGGTTGTGAGAGCTGTCAGCCCAATCTGTTTTAAGCACTGTTTGAGGTGTTTGTTAAAGAAACTATATTTCCTTCAAGACCCTACTCACCTAATTGAATTGGTGCTTAATTGCAAATATAATTCTATTCTGTATTCTGATCAACTGTTTATTTTTTGAGAGAAGGATGATGGGTTATGGAAAGTTTCCATATGAAATATGTATTTACAGTAGATGCACAGATTAGATAGTGGGGTATGAGTATGAAACTTATGAAAGGGAAATATTCATCTTATTTTTTACATCTCAATAAAAATAGAGGAGAAGGAAATATGATGAGCTACATTGGATGAGCTCAATAGAGAAATATGGGAGATTCTTAACTGTGAGGATTATTTTAGAATGAGTAGTAGTTATGAGGAAGCTGGGAAATTTTTGCTTTTCAAAGTTTTTAAAAATTAAGACAGATTCACATTGGTAAATTTTGTTTGGGTACTTTTGGGCTGAGAAATGAAGAAATGGGCTAATTTTCATCCTTGGGTCTTTACTGTATTCCTGTCCCTGGAGCATTTGTGACTGTGAGGGGGCTTTCAGCTCCGATGATGACTGAAGGGTACACTGGCAGGCAGTGCATGGTGATGATGGATAGAAAATATCCTGCAGTGCATGAGCCATTTCTGTACCACTTCTGCCCTTCCTAAAATGACATTAACTCTGCAGTTAGAAAAATATACATAAATATCTCTTATTTACTCCTAGAAATGATATGTTTGTATGTTCATGTTTGTGTGGAGTGTGTTTGTGAATGTGTTTAATATTAGGGAAACAACATAGTCTGATATATAAGATCACCTTCTCTGGAGTCTATGGTCTAGATTTGTATTCCAACCTAGCCATTTGCTATTTTCTGAATAAGGTATATATACACTCAGTGCTTTAGTCCCCTCATCTCTAAATTTGGGATAGTAATAGTACTTGCTTCTGTGTTTTTGTAAGCATTAAATGAGTTAAGACGTAGGTACTTAGGACATTGCAGCAAAACAAAACAATACAAAAATATGGAGTACAAACATTTGTGTTTATGGCTTACATGTTGGTAGTTATTATTAATTACTATTTCTTCTGTGATCTTGGACCAACTTTCTACAGTCTGACAAACTCCACTCCTTCCTTCATGTTTATTGCCTATATGAATAATTACGAAGTGTGGACTTGCAGAAATAAATTATATTTGCCCAAGGGTATTCAGAAGTCGAACACAGGAAACTTTTGAGTTCCTTAAAAAAAGTCAAAGTATCCATGAATACTCAATTCTACTTCCAAACTTACCTATTTTGTGACAGATACATAGTGATAAATACTTTTGGGGATTATAATCTCCTATAGTGTTTGAGATCTAAAAATTCAAGTCATGGAAAGTTTTAGAAATGGGAAGGAGTCATATTTTTCATATATTTAAAAATTACTCAGTATTTGTAGCTTATAAAAGATTTAAGTTGCAGCAATTCAAACAAATGGACACAATATCACATTGTTTTAGTAGAAAGTGTGGATTTTTGATTTTTGAAAAGAAATTCACCTTTATTGCTTTGTATACTTATGTAGTCTTGGGATTAATTTGAGAAATGTTATCATCAGACAGCATCCTTTGTGTTCTGGATAATAATTTTGCTTGGAAATGAGCACTGATGCAGTACTAAAAAGTTTTAAGCCTATTAATAGTGTCCTGTGGGCCCTACTAATTTGCTGAGAAACCTTTTGTTTAATTGCAATCAGTCATCAAGTGTTTTATAGAACTGCCGTATCCTTAAGTGTGTGCTAGATATTGTGAAGGTACTGGTGAAGCATGTGGCATAGGACCAGTACTTGTGGAGCTTGATGTCTAATTAGGAGGAAAGCAAGACTGATACATGGCCATTACTTTTCAGGCAGATAGATACCTTGATACCTTTGTGCATCTGCACTGCTCTGCACAATGGGTGTTTGGCAGTAAATAAGACAGACTAAACAAAAGATGGTGCTTGCTTTCTAGAGAGTTTGGATTGGAGGACAGACAGTAAAATAAAATATTTAATACCAGATGGGGATAAGGGTTATACAGAAAACTAATCTCTGAAGGGTGCTAGAGAGAGCAGGGATGAAGGTCTTCCAATTTTAAATAGGCTGAGCAGTAATTTACATTTGAACAAAGACCTGAAGAAGCTGAGGAAGCCAGCAACAATTAAAAGATTCCAGGTTGAATTGAAAGTAGCAAATACAAAATCCCCTTATAGAACTTGGCTGGTAAATTCCAGGAAAAGCAAGGAGGGCAATAAATTCAGTTAGAAGTAAATGAGTGAAGGGAATCTTCAGTGGGATATGAGTCAGAGGGGGCCAGATTGTATAGTCTATGTGGGCATTTTAGGACTTGGTCTTAACTGACTGAAGTAGAGTCATTGGAGGGTGTTGGAAAGAAGATTTATCTGGTGAATTAATCTGACTTAACAGTTTTATAAGGATTACATGGCCCACTGGGCTGAGTATAACCTTGCCTTCCCGCTAACCCCTGTTACAGGAAACCCAGAGACCAATGAGGAGATAAAGATGATGTTATCTTAAGACAGAGTGGTGGCTATAGACATAGACACGGTGAAATTTCTGGATATATTTTTATGATCAAGCCAACAAGATTTGCTGCTAAATTCATTAGTGGGAAGGAAAGAAGGTGGAGTCAAAAAGGATGCAAGGTTGTTAGGTCTGGGATCATGGGAAGAGAATTTGTAATCAATTGAGATGGGAGAAGCTAGTAGAGCAGGTTTGTGGAAGAATATTATGAGGAGTTTGAAGTGAGGTATGTTACATCTTAGCTGCAGGTTTGGTATCAAAGTGGGATGTCAAGGAGACTGCATACATTCCAGTAGGTTGCAATTTAGGGAGTAGGTCAAGGTTGCAGATGTAAATTAAGCTGTCTCAACTGGCTTTTAAAACCATGAAATTTTGGGGCGCCTGGGTGGCGCAGTCGGTTAAGCGTCCGACTTCAGCCAGGTCACGATCTCGCGGTCCGGGAGTTCGAGCCCCGCGTCAGGCTCTGGGCTGATGGCTCAGAGCCTGGAGCCTGTTTCCGATTCTGTGTCTCCCTCTCTCTCTGCCCCTCCCCCGTTCATGCTCTGTCTCTCTCTGTCCGAAAAATAAATAAACGTTGAAAAAAAAAATAAATAAATAAAACCATGAAATTGAATGCGAACACAAGGGAGTGTGTGTAGCGAAGAGTATAGAGAAAAAAAGAGGTTCTTCAGTTTATCCTTGAGGTACCTAAAAGATACAAGTTTGGGGAAAAGGGGTGGAGAAAGAAAGCAGACAGAGGAGGAGTAAGGAGTGGAATAGGAAGAAAATAATTTTGTTTTGGAAGCAGGTAGCTGTTGGAAGGGAAGGCAGGAGCTTGTGGAAATTATATCCTGATTGCTTTTCCTTTATCTGAAACTAGGAAAAGTTATCAGCTGAGGAAAATAATAGAGACAGGTGTTTTAATTTTAAGGAAAGAGAGAGCTATATCTACTAGGAGCTTGAGAAAATGAGCAGATAGGACAATATCATATGACTACTGGAAAACCTTAAGTGCTGTTTGAGTTTTGTGAGCAAGAATTTATTATTTTTTAATTTTTTATTAAAACAATTTTTAGGGGCGCCTGGGTGGCGCAGTCGGTTAAGCGTCCGACTTCAGCCAGGTCACGATCTCGCGGTCCGTGAGCTCGAGCCCCGCGTCAGGCTCTGGGCTGATGGCTCGGAGCCTGGAGCCTGTTTCCGATTCTGTGTCTCCCTCTCTCTCTGCCCCTCCCCTGTTCATGCTCTGTCTCTCTCTGTCCCAAAAATAAATAAAAAAAAAAAAAAAACGTTGAAAAAAACAATTTTTAATGTTTATTTCTGAGAGAGAGAGAGAGAGAGGCAGAGAATAAGTGGGGGACAGGCAGAGAGAGAGGGAGACACCGAATCTGAAGCAGGCTCCAGGCTCCTATGTGTCAGCACAGAGCCTGGATGCAGAGCTGGAACTTACAACCTGTGAGATCATGATCTGAGGCAAAGTTGGATACTCAACTAACTGAGCCACCCAGGTGTCCCTGTGAGCAAGGATTTAAATCCAAGCCAGTTAGGATGATTGTGTGGCTTTTTTCCTAGTGACGTTAATCCGTATGCATGCCTGCAAAGTGTTCTCATTAACAATGTAGGTATCTAGGTATTTAATAAACTACTTCGATACTTAGCAGCTTAAAACCACAACAGCCTAAAACCACAGCAATCATTTGTTCTCTTCACAGACCTGAAATTTTGAGCAGGCCTTAGAAAGTGTTGCTCATTTCTGTTCACACTTTCAAAAGTATTGAGCCGTGGTGGTTTGACTGGAGCTGAAGGTGGCTTACTCAAGACTGGCAAGTTGATGTTGCCAGCCTGCCAAGAGCTCAGTGGGCTGATGGCTGGGTCCTTGTTTCCTCTCCACGTGGGCCTCTCCACAGAATCATTGGCCTTTCTCACAGCATGGCAGCTGGCTTCTAAGACTGAGCCTTGAAGTGACACTTCTTTTGGTCAAGTAAACCACAAAGATCACCTGAGACTCTCTCAAGGGAAGGAAAATTAGACTCCACCTTTACTGGGAGGAATATATGGACCTCTTTAGTCTAGTACACAACTTGGCAAGGGTTTGGATTTAGTCAAGCTTGGGTGTTTTTCCAGATGAGTATTATGAGGAAAATTAAGACCAGAGTATATTCTCAGGTAAATTTATAATGACAAATTATGAAATTAATAGAGTAAGGTTGGGAATTAACACAGAAACAAAGTGATGACCTATGAAAAACTGGTAGGCCTAATGGACTTTAGCTTCCAGTGGAGTTGAACCATGGTTGGAGAAGAATGGGGGATCCCTAAAATCTAGATGTGATCATTTCAGGGATAGGTGCGTGGACTGAGATTGCAGATGTTTTTTGTTTGTTTGTTTGTTTGTTTGTTTGTTTGTTTTAGAGAGAGAAAGAGAGCATAAGCAGGAGGAGCAGAGAGAGAAGGAGACAAGAATCCCAAGCAGGTTCCTCACTGTCAGTGCAGAACCCCATGCGGGGCTTACTCACTAACTGAGAGATCATGACCTGAGCTGAAATCAAGAGTTGTACCTTTAACCGACTAAGCCACCCAGGTGCCCCCGTAGATGGGTCTTAAGGGAAACGATGTCAGTCTATATTATGATCATGGAAATAAATGGCTATAAAAGACGTGCATTTTTAAAATTTATTTATTTATTTTTAGAGAGAGAGTGGAGGAGGGGCAAGAGAGAGAGGGAGAGAGAGAGAATCCCCTATAGGCTCTGCACTGTAAGCACAGAGCCCGACTTGGGGCTCAAACTCACAAACTGTGAAATCATGACCTGAGCCTAAATCAAGAGTCTGACACTCAACCAACTGAGCCACCCAGGAGCCTCAAAAGATAGACATTTTTTTTTTTTTTTACAAAAAAGATAAATGAATGTGGTAGGAAGCAAAGAACATCTAGGAGGAAAACATAAATCTATGCCTTTAAGAATTTGTAAAAGAAGAAGATAGCATGTGTTTTAACAAGGAGTGAAGGCATAGACACAGGAATAAGAATTACATGTTGGTAAAAACGCTGTTTTGATTAGTGGAAGGTGTCTACTAAGAGAAAAGACCACTTGGAGGATATTGAAAATCAAGAGGTGTTTAGATTTCACGAAATTAGATATAAGACATCATGAATTTTTCCCTAGCAGAATAGCACGTTGAAATTGACTTCTAAGAAGGGAAAACTGGTGATGAAGAGAGGCAGATAAGAGAAAGAAATTTTAATAAACAGCATGTTTGAGCATAATTATTGACTGAACATGAGGTTAGCTAAAGGGAAAAAGTAAAAAGCATTTAATGTTTAGAATTTTAATTGACCAGGAATTTGGTGATATAATTTGGCAGTTATATGGAAATTGATAAAAACAAAAAATCTGGAATATGTTTAGTTTGGCAGTGGTTTGTTGTGGCAAAAAATACACTTCAAATTTGCAATGCCTTTATTGAAATTTACTACGCATTAATTATTGATTTGCTTATTTACCCCCATATTATTTGAGAAATAATTCAAAGCAACCAATAAAGATATGATACATGAAATATACTATTTAGCTGGTGTGGTATAAATAAACATAACTAAATTTCATATACATTCTCTTCAAGGAATTTATAAATAAAATGAAGATATTTAGAAAGTATTTGCAAGTGTTTATATTTCAGGCAAAATGACAAAGGTAATTAATATGCTATCTAACATATACTATCTACAACTATCTGACTACAGCTATCTAACATATACTATCTGACAACATGTTGTATATCAGATACTCAATATAATTTTTTTAACTACCAGTACATGGCAGATATCATGTATATCATGTCAGGCAATGAATATAAAATGTCATTACAAAGTGAAGCAGTTCCTGCCCTCATGGACCTTCCAGTCCTACAGGGGAGACCAATATCAAATACCATATTTCACTATTTTTAAGATGCATTTTTCTTCCATTTTGGCATCTCTGAAATTGGGATGTATCTTATAATTCATAGTCTTGAAATTATAACTGGTGGTGTTTTCTCTTTCTTGGTGAGTGCTTGCAATAACAGTGTGTCTTAAAATGATGGTATTTTTTTTAATAAAGTGAACTACAGTAAACATAAAATAAATATAAAATGTTTATTTTTTTAAGTTTATTTAATTATTTATTGAGAGAGAGAGAGAGAGAGAGAGAGAGAGAGAGAGAGAGAGAGAGAGGTAGAGAGAGAATACCAACCAGGCTTCGTGCTGTCAGTAGAGAGCCCGATGCAGGGCTCAGTCTCATGAACTGTGAGATCATGACCTGAGCCTAAATCAAGAGTCAGACACCTAAGTGACTGAGTCACCCAGGTGCCCCAAATGTAACATATTAAAAGAGAAGTGCAGTGTTCCCACTCCTTATTTTATGGGATCAAACCTTGTAGTAACAGGAAGAAAGGGACTGTGAGAGAAATCGGAAAGAAGGAAGAGCCCTTTTGTGGCCTGAAGGAACCCAGAATATTGAAGTAGTTAAGGGGGAGTCAGTGAGGCTGAGAGCAGAAAACAATGAGGACCCTGTTTCTAGAAGAATCCGGAAAAACTGGGAAAGTACAGACATTCCAGGGTCTTGTAGGGTAAATTAAGCATTTTTTTTTTCTTTAGAGAAATGGGAAGTTCCTGAAGTGTCTTGATTTATGGGCTAATATGATAATCTTTGTGTTCAGTCAATGTGTGTGGAGAAATTAATGGAATTAATGAAGAAAAAAGAGGGAATAGCAATGGAAAATGACAATAGATGAGAAGAGTTTAGCAACAAACAAGCAAAACACCTCCATAAGGATTAGTTACACCCTGCTTTGAGTTATAGATGGACATTTACCAACAAAGTGTATAAAATTGAAATTTGCTATTCCTCCAGAATTTTGTAACTATATATTTGACACTGGGTCATCAAGGTGTCAAGTGGCAATAAAAATAGATATAGCACCAGTTCTAAAAGAGATTACTGAAAGAGAATGCCCATGCAAACTAATGTGTAAACAAAAATGTAGGTAAGGCATGCTTTTGGATTTTCCAAGTGTGTTTCCATATAATTGGACAAAGATGACAGGACCAAAGTAAATTCGTTACCTACTGTCACTTAAAAAAAAATGATGGAGTACACAATATAGTCATAATGGCATAAGAATTTTTGGCATTGGGAATGAGTAAAAATAGTATTTCACATTTTTTTGACATTTAACCTTACTATGTGCCTGGTATGGATTTAGAACTTTGCTTGGATTTTGTTATGTAATTCTCCCAGTATCCTAGGCAGTAGGAACTGCTATAGTGTCTTTTTTGCATATCAATAAACCCCATCACATAGTTAATCATAATAAATCCTGAGTTCTGGAATTGACCCCAGGTAGTCTGACTTTCCAGTTTCTAAAACTCTGCTTACCAGATGAGGCATATGGCTACAGCAGCTGAGACTCATCCTTTACATAGTACATATTTACTACATATCTACTTTGTTCTGGTCCTAGCAGTAGGAATAGAATCACCACTTTTGAGGAGACAAAGTACCTGGTAAGAATCCCCCCATGTAATTCTTCATCCCGACTCTTGTAGATTTCAGTCATTTACCTTTAGTTTTGCTGTAAGGCTTTGGATTGTGGTGCCATGTAACAACGTGATTCTAATTTAAGTAGCATGTATTACCCTCTTAATGTTACTATATATATTCTGTTTTATAATGCAATTGACTGAGGAAGGTTGTGTTTTGTCTCATTTTTTAGCCAGCAAAAATATACACCCCTTACTTTTCCAGACTCTAGAGCAACATCAAATTAATTTAAAGTGTGTTTCATTTTGTTTAGTTTCTTTGAAACTCTCTTCTTGCTGTTAATAATAATAATTACTCTTTCTTAGCTCTCTGATCAGCTAGTAAATTTCACCAGTTGATCAAATTGGGCAAATGGGATGAAATAGAAATCTTAGTTACATTTATACTACTTAAAGTCCTACCATAAAGTAGTGTTCCTTTCAGCTCTGTTAGCGTATACTGTGTGAAAAATTATGCCCTCCTTGCACCATTGCTGTATAATACATGTATGAAAAAACAAAAAGCCTGAAGTCCTAGTAGCATTATCTGGCTTAGTATAGTTAGCCAGTATAGGCTTTCTATGTATAGTTAGCATAGGCTTTCTATGTATTTCCAATATTTTAAACGTTGAAAACTTACCAGTGCAAAGAAAAATTGCAGAGCATTGCTTTGAATTATAGAAGAATGTTCTACGAAATCTCCAATGCTAAGTATAAAATATAACAAATTATAAGAAAAGAGTGGCAAACAGGAAGGAAAATGACATATTTAATATTAGGCTGGTGCTGAGATACATCCTTGTCCTCATGAAGAATTAAAATACATTTTTACATACGTGTGATAATGCAAAAATCATGTTGCTGGTTATTGCGGCCACAATGCATCGAGATATATATGGATTTAGAATGCCTTTATTGTAAAAACGGTGCAGCTCATGCTTCCTTTGTATGGCTTCGTTGGGTATAGCCTTTGAGTATTTCATTCCAAGAGTTCTGATACATTGTGGTGATCTTTCCACTTTCTCTCAACCATGTCCACTTGGTATCAACATCTGGTTTGGAGTAAAGCTGTTGTCCATGGCTCTTCAACTGCAGAAATAACTATTTTCTTTTTTCTTTTTTAAAATTTATTTATTTTGAGAGAGACAGAGAGTGCAAGCATGGGAGGGGCAGAGAGAAGGAGAGTGAGAATCCCAAGCAGCCTCCACATTGTCAGCACAGAGCCCAATGTGGGGCTTGAACTCACAAACTGAGATCATTACCTGAGCCGAAACCAAGAGTTGGATACTTAACTGACTGAGCCACCCAGATGCCCCAGAAATAACTGTTTTCTGTTCACATGGTAACATAAGACTTAAAAATCTTATTGGTTCAAAATGTATTTATTGAGGGACTCGTGGTGGCTCTGTCAGTTAAGCATCTGATTTAGGTCAGGTCGTGATCTCATGGTTCATGACTTCAAGCCCCACACTGGGCTTCCTGCTGACAGTGCGGAGCTTGCTTTGGATCCTCTGTCCCCTTCTCTTTCTGCCCCTCCCCTCTCATTCTCTCTCACAAAATAAATAAACTTTTTTTTAAAAAAAGATATATTTATTGATCACCAACTGACTGTCAATCACTGTCTGTCCCATGTACTCACAATATATCAGTGAACAAAATGGACAACCCCTGTTCTCCAGGAGTTTATACTCTAGTGGGACTACACAGTAAAGGAAGAAACAACAAATTAATGTGTAGGATATCAAATGGCATTACAATCTATAAAGTGCTATAAAGAAAAATACATTAAGAGGCTGGAGAGCTAGAGGCAGAAGAGTAATATTTTATATACTGATTTACATAAAGACCACTCAGATATGGTGACATTTAGATAAAAACTTGCATGTGGTATGATATGTATATAGAAAGAGGAAGATCTTTGAGGCAAAATAAATCAATACAGTCAAGATTCTATAGATTTTTTCTAACAATAACATTTACCTGGTTTTTTATGTCAAGTGTATGAGAAATACTTTTTTTATCCTATGAAATCTTATGCTGTGAAGTGAAAAAAAAAAAGATTTTTTTAATGAGAAAATTCTGTTTCTGGTACGTATGGCTAGAGATAGCCTAAGAAGAGATGGTGTACTCTGTAGCCAGAGGCCTCAGTTCAAATCCTGTTTCAGATACTCACTAGCTGTGTAAATATATAATAGGTAAATATATAATAGGACCATGTTATATATTTATAATAGGACTAATAGCCAACACAAACATGAACCTTATTCTTCTAGCCATTGGTGAAATCAGGAGGAAGGGAGATGAATTCATAACACTCATTGAATCATATACCAGACCAATAAACTTGACCAAATATCATAATTAAGATGATTCTTGGAATCATTTACATGGGTCCAACTCAGATTGACCCTTGGTTTGAAGGAGCTAGTAGTATACCAAGAACATGGGTCAATGACCAGTCTTTGCTAACTTTTTAAAAAGAAATATGGCACAAAGTTTATATATTGTGCTTATTTGAAAATGTGCTCCATTCATTTGACACTATGCTACTGATCCAGAGACTATGTAACAGGGGTGTGCTCAATGTAGACAATGCTTATATTTCCTCCATTCCTTGTTTAGCAGCTTTTAAAAGAGTATATTTTTGACCAGTTATGGCAAGTTGGCTCATCTATCTCACATATCATCTTTAATTCACAAATTAAAGATCCTGGAAATAATCACAAGTCCTTGGGAATCATCAGAGCCTTCTCTGTCAATTAGCAAAGTTTGTACAGTGAAAGGATTTCAAATGATGCAATACTTAGTTTCGTCTAAAAAGTTACACATATGCAACTGGACATTGAAAAAAAAATGAACTACTCAATCATGCATCCAAACATGCAAACACATAACACTAGGTTGAACTCAAAGCCAAATTTGAGGTTCCTAAGTTAAAATTCTTTTTTACATTCTGAAACAAGTTTCTAGTTGAAATAGTATATATTTTGTGGTTGGAGATGATGGTTGGTGTCACCAAAAAAAGAAAAAAAAAGACCTTTTTAATTGATACACTAATTTTCACAATAAAAAGTATTCCCCCTCCCACTTGGGTCATTGAAAGCTGGTTGAAAGTGCTCTAAAAGAAGTTAACTATTTTTATTTTGAAAATTTATCATTGTTATGTGTGCATTATAACAAATCACATGGTAGAGAAGGATTTTAATGAAAAGCAATCTTCCAATTATTTTTTTCTTATTCCCATCCTCAATCTCCAGGGTCAATTTTTCTATTTCCATTATCATTCTTCTGTAGGTTATCTTCCTAACACTAGGTATGTTTATATGACCATTTCTTAATTTCCAACTTAAGACAATGTCTGTTGACTTCCTAAGAAAGGCAAGATTTATCTCATTCTATTTCATCTTCCCTCCCCCAACTTCCTCCCAAAGTTGGACAGTTTTATCATTACTTTGAGAACTTCCATCCATTACCTTGTAACTCGGAATGATTTACATATACCTCTACTTATTGAACCATCAATTCCAGTCAGTATTTTAACTACTCTTCTCTCCACCTTTCCTCTTCCTCATTTTTTCTGATCTACTTTAACTTATCAAGCTGGTTAATGCATTCTCTTCTTCACACACAAGTAATTATTGCATGTTTTGTCCATGGGCTGATTTTTAAAGTTGTAAACCAATTTACAATGTCTACATTATTATGACCATGTGAATATTATTCACTGCCAGAAGAAATAGGATGAAATTTCCTTCCTTTAAGGCCTAATGCCATGATTCTGGGAACACTTAAGAAAAAAAAAGCATTTCTAGGATCAAAGTCACCTAGATTCTTATTTTCTGCATACCATTCAAGTGCTCAGAATCATGGTACATTTTATTTGGGCTTACATTTGGACCATAGTATTTTGTCATTTGTTCATTTTCTTGGAAACTTTGTCTTTCTCTGTGTGTATTTACCAAAATCTCAAAATTTCCATCTTTTTGTGAATATTAGCTTTCTTGAATTCCTCCCCCCACCATTTTTGTTTGTTTGTTTGTTTGTTTTGTTTTTTTTTTCATGGAGACCTCTTTCCTGAGGCTCCAACTTGGACTAACTCATTTTTAGACCTGACAAATAAGCTATCAGCCCAGACTTGCATTGAAGGATTGCCTGAGTTATAGTCTCCATTGCTGAGATCAAATGTTTTCCCTTTTAGTATTATAAGATATTTTTTTCTGGAACACATATGAAAATAACTGTCAAAGAAAGGATACATGGAAGGTGAATTTTTGGAAGCCCTCTCTGTTTGAAATGTCTTTATTTAGCTCTCACATTTGAGTAACATTTTGTTGTGACCTAGAGTTCTAAATCAAAAATATGTTTTCTCCTACAATTCTTTATTCTTTTATAATATGGTATTGCTGAGGTGAATTCCAGTTCCAATCTCAATTTTATTTATTTTAAAAAGGCATTTTATTTATTTGGAAAATTGTACTAGCTCTATCCTTAGAATTCCTAAATGTTCACAAGGATATTTGAAAAACAAGATATTTCCTTGCATACTGGGCACTTGAATTATCAAAATCTGTTAAATCTAAAGACTTCTGACTTAAATTCTCTGCTATTATCCTTCTAGTAATTGGATAATTTCTTTGCAGCTTTTTTCTCAACTTTGTTTTTCTAGAGCTCTTTTTTAGTAGGACATTTATGCTCCGTGACTACCTTTTTCTCTCACATTTTTTAATGTTTATTTATTTTGAGAGAGAGAGAGAGCACGAGTGAAGGAGGAGCAGAGAGAGAGGCAGACACAATCCAAAGCGGGCTCCAGGCTCTGAGCTGCCAGCACAGAGACTGATGTGGGGCTGGAACTTATGATCCACGAGATCATGAGGGATGCTTAACTGACTGAGCCACTCAAAGCATCCCTCTCACATCTTTTGTTAATCTGTCTGTCATACACAGAACATCTAGCTGAGTTCTGTAGGGTCAGAACACCCCTTCCCCTCCTTTTCCTCCTCCTTGTTTGTTTGTTTGTTTTGAAAGCAAGCTAGTGAGCATGTGCCCAGGGGAGGGGCAGAGGGAGAAAGGGAGAAGAATCTCAAGGCTCCACACCCAACAGAGCCCAACGTGGGGCTCCATCCCAGGACCTTGAGATCATGAGAAAATCAAGTCAGAGGGTTAACCAACTGAGCCACTTTGGCACATCTCTCCTCCTTTTGTCAATTGAATCTTTAATCTCTAATCACCTAAGCACACTAATTGTATTCTTTAATATTTTTGCTTTCCTTTTACATAGCATCATGTTTTTGTTACATTGACCTAATGTCACCTCTGATTTCTCTGTTTTACAAGAAAGGATTTTGTTTTCTCTTCTTTCGTTTACTGAATTACTCATTACCTTTTTTAGCTCCATAATCATCTTTTCTGTTTATCTTGGTATTTCTCTTTGATGCTGTTGATTTTGCATCACCTGATGATCTTATTTGCCTGTTCATATTTAAGAAGAAAGAATGGTTAGGGGATATAGGTTTCTTGGGCAAATTTGCAGACCTGCAAATAGTTCTTTTCATGTACATCACTTGAATAGGCAGTAAGATTTGTTCATATGAGTACGGTGGATCATTAGGCTTATCATAGATTTATGAAGCCAAGTTCTAGGTATGCTATTACACATCACGTGTCAGAACAATCAGAGCTGTACTCAGGGCTTCAATATACACATCAGCCTTACTGTTTCTCTCTCCAGATATCTCATTTAATTTCTTTCATAAACAATGTCCTGAGATTGTTGTTTTTGTTTGTTTGTTTGTTTTGTTTTTCCCCCCATAAACACAAATGCTGGGCTACCTTGTAGCAGTACGGCTTGGCATATTATCTAAAATAATCACTCTTATATGATCATTCTCCTTCCGTGTCATTTGGGCCTCTAAGCCCAAAGCCATTTCAGTGGTCTGATGGAAACACGATTCTCATCTCCCAGGGAGGAGAGACTTTTGATAGCAAATTCTGCTCTGCTCATTGATTTACACACTTCTACTTTCAGTCTCCTAAACCTTGCTGAAATAGCTATGATGATATTGATAACCACCTGTCCTATTTGGTTCTCTGGGTTTATTAATTTTATGTGATCCATGTCGTTTTTATTCAGAAAGCCCTCAAGAGGAAAAGGGGATTAATTCATTTTCTCACTATTTCATCTTGAATTGGAAGTCAAGAAGAGATATGCAAATTCTCAGGTTTCTAAAAGGTCATCATCTTGAAATAAATAAATATTAATGACATGCACATTTAAAATTAATAACAATGAAACATTTGTTTCTTTTCCCTAAGAGAATTGTAAGAAGTTATCTTAAAGCTCTTGTGAACAAATCATAAATTTTAAGAGAAGGCAAACAAGCAGAAATTCCCCTTTAAGGTTTTTCAAGACTGAGATATGACCATAACCAATGAGTGGACATGATATTTGAAGCTCAAAGGCTGAGTCATGTTTCAGAGTTAGAATATGAGGATCCTAAAGATGAACTAAATGAGAAAGAGAAAGAGAGAGCGTGTGTGTGTGTATGTGTGTGTGTGTGTGTGTGTGTATTCCCCTTTCTTTTGGAAACTAAAGATACTTTCCTTGTTTCATGGCAAAGATTTAGCCAGGATTATGGGATTTATGAGAGAAAGAGTTTTATTATTTTACAGGAAGCTTTTTATCTGAATCATCAGTATATGGCTTGTTACTTATCAGTTCTGTCATCCTGGGATCTTTTTCCACCAGAATTTATAATACGATAGCTCTTATTCCTAAAGGGATATGAAAAGTGCCACTTAGTGAGCTGCTTCTGTGCCACCAAATACTATTTGGATTTCCATTTTTACATTGTAGTGAAAAGGGCCATTAACTCTTCATTGAGAACTCATTTGGTACACAGGTATTAATTTAATTATTCTTTTATTGGAAGCATGGTTGAAGGCAGTTACAAAGTTACTGATTTGACTTATTTCTGGTAGTTGCATATATCTGATATTTTATTAATATAAAAAATGAATTATGAATGGTATCATAACACACTATATTGTATTATTTTATAATTAAGCTATAAATTCGTTCTTATTTTAGTAGTGATAATATGAGAAATTATTGCTAAAGGTCATGGTCCATAATAAAAGATACACATTTTTCTTTCAAACAACTTACACATATGCCAAGATTTTATGATAATTTTCTCATTTTGACTACTTAAATGTATAATGGAAGTTATTGGTATCTGTTCCTCAAGAAGATCCAGAATTGCGATATTATGAAGTGCATGTACAAAGTGATTTCTAAATACGGGTTATTAAAGTGTCAGATGAAACAAATCCTCCGTATTTATAAGTGTGTATTTTCTCTGGAAATCATGCTTGTAAACAATGTGCACTTTCCAGGGAGTCAGCAATTTGGGGCTTCCTTTTGCACAAGTACAGTGAAGATGAAGCATCCCACACTGTACATTCCTCGGCTAAGCTGTGATATAAGCTAAACAGGAAATCTGTGACCCCAAATTAGGGTGTATATGTTCAGTTATTGTAGGTATATGGTGATTAGTTTGCGCCATGGCAACAATTTAAGGTTTTGCCAGTTTTTCCAATTGCATTTCACTTCTTAGAATTTATGGCAAAAGTCGAAGGTCATGATTTTCAGCTATTAATCTTTCCTGTCTGGAAGAAAACAATCCAAGTGTGTTTAGCTGGAAGAGCTGCCTCAAGCTGTTGACTGTGCAGGACTAAACTTTCAAATGTTGCAGTTTACGTAACCAATCCCCCATACTTAAATCTCAGTGACAGATCTTTTTATTTTGTTTATCACCAAATGACAACGGGAACATGTCATGATACGGCTTTAGACATGCTGTGTGGTCATTTGAAGCAGTATTTCTAAATTGATTTTTTGGCCCAGGTCTCTCAAAACTCTTTAAAAGCATTTCATTGTTATAAAGTCTCTCAAAACTTACTTCAAGCATCTTATTGTTCGATGCAACTAGGGAGAGAAAAAATAAGCTTTTTATTTACATAAGGATGAGAGTAAATCACTTTGTCTTCTTGATTATCAGTTGTTTGGTTAATCAGAAAAGCTATGTTATTACAGTATTTTTTGTAGGCAGCAGTTTAGGAGAAAAACTGCAAATGGTGTCATGGTGAAATGTGTTACTGGAAATTGAAATTCCAATTTTAAAATTAGACAGACATTTTATGTGTTTATCATATTAGAATAATTAAGTTTCTGCTGCAGATTAGAATGTAAACTTTTAGCAAAAGTATACTCTTGCTATATTTTGGTAACACAAATGTTATTATGAAAGCACTGTAGGGTTTTGGGCTTTTCTGGATAATTATGAGTAAATGATCATTTTGTAATGAAATCATCCTCGGCTTGTGACTCTCAACTGATTTTTCCATCTGGTGTTTGTCATGTAAAGAGGTCCATTCAGCAGTATTAAGCAGTTTGAAAAAATACCAACCAAACTTCTGTATTTACAGAAGGTCCTCATTCAACGTGGTGTTTCCAGATTTCTCTCTCTCATATTTATGTTCTCTCTGTCTCTCTCTCTGGAGGGCATTTTCTTCATAGGAGAGCATAAAGAACGCTGGCATTTCATTCCTACTTCACCTAAAAAGTTGAGTTAGTCCAATCATTTTCTATCTATTTCTCATTTATCTTACATAGAAAATATAGGGGTGCCTGGGTGGCTCATTCGATTAAGTGTCCAACTTGTGCTCCAGTCATGATCTCATGGTCTGTGGGTTCGAGCCCCAAGTTGGGCTCTGTGCTGACAGGCTCAGAGCCTGGTCCCTGCTTCAAATTCTGTGTCCCCCTCTCTCTCCACCTCTTCCCCACTCTCTCTCTCTCTCTCTCTCTCTCTCTCAAAAATAAATAAACATTAAAAAATTAAAATAAATATAAATACTGCTTTAAACAGATTTGTTACTTGGGTAATGTTGAGGTCTGCAAAAAAAATAAAGGAGATCCAACCATAGGACATTTATTTCTTAATCTCAATTTCTAAATTATTATCTGATAATAATCATTTGATTACAATAAACTTGTTCCTTCTACCTCTACCACCAACATACCCTTTTGAATCAAGCCCCCTCTTTATCCACACGATTAAGTGCGAATTATCTAGTTCAGCCATATATCAGAGAATTCTCTGTAAAGCTTTCCCATGTATGAGTCACCCATTTCATAGTTGAAATATGCACAGGTCCAGTATTCCAGAAAGGTTCCAGGATTTTTTTTTTAAGAAAAGAAAAGAAAACAAACAAACAAAAACTTCATTGAGTTACGTGTTCAAAACTGTGTTCTGTCACATTTTTCCTTGCTAGGTGTTTCCACTTGCCAGACCTGTTCACCTTCAGATGCATCTGCCCTGCCCTGCTTGCCCTGTTTTATCTTGCAGCAGAACCTACTCCTGCAAGATGGGTTTCTTAGCTGACCTTTGGCTGGGTTTTGCCATCTGAAGCACACTGCGAGTGTGGAGGGCAGGAGTGGAGAATGTGAAGTGATTTCACTTCTTGGGGTCTTAACAATGTCTTACCCAGTTGACACCATTCTCTTCTGGAAGATCCCAAAATGGTTTCAGTGTCCTCCACATGAACATGTCTTTGAGTTCCAGTAAAATGACTGGCCCGTTGTCCCTCAAGTGTAGACGCCTGTCGTTACTAATGCACAGTTCACTTTCCCATTCTGGTGAGGGGCGGTGCCCCTCTTCCCTGCTCTCGGACCAGAGCCTACACCCCACCATCTGGCTTTTGAGGTGAGGCACCCTGGCACTGTGACTCTAAGGAGGGGAGGGAAGGGAGGCATCCATGAGCATTGAGGTTTGTGTGAGACTGGTGCAAGCCAGACTCCTTATGAACAACTCTGGAAAAAGGGGCCACCAGTACCAAGGGGCTCCCAGGTGCACCACCCTTGTAGAGCTCCCAAAATCTTATGAGATCCAGCTTCCTCTGGGGAGCATGGCAGGGGCTACAGCACCTTAGAGTCTGATTCTACCATTTTCTGATCCATCCCTGACATGCAGCACATTCTAGCCCATTCCCCACTGCCCCTCTTCCAGGACCTGCACTTACTCCTCCCACACATACCCAAAGTCACAGAGTAAACCCTGCAGGCTCCAACCATGCCTTGTTTGCTTTCATGGAAAACTCCACATTCCTCCCGCATGGATCAAGGCCCCCTCACCAACCCTCCAGCATCACCCATAAAAGAAAAACAATTTTTTAATGTTTATTTATTTTTGAGAGCGAGAGAGAGAGACAGAGCATGAGCAGGGGTGGGGCAGGGAGGGAGGGAGGCACAGAATCTGTAGCAGGCTTCAGGCTCTGAACTGTCAGCACAGAGCCCAATGGGGGGGCTCCAACTGGGGGCTTAAACTCACGGACCACAAGATCATGACCTGAGCTTAAGTCGGACATTTGACTGAGCCAGCCACCCAGGTGCCCCAAGAAAAACATTTTTATAATGAATTAAAAAGTTTTTTGTTATACAAAACAATTAGTCCTCAACATCTGTTCTTGTTAAGTTCCCTGTAAAATAGTAAGCTTACATTCCATACGGTTTCTCGTGAACAGGAAATCACTACGCTTTTGGTCCAAGATAATCTTTGGGTTGCTTCATTCAGTTTACTCTGGTTGTCTCTGTAACCGTCTTCTAAATGATGTCACCAAATACCTGCTTGGAATTTCCTTTGTTTTAGCTACCCAAAATAGTTCTTCTTTTGCTCACTGGATCTTAACAGACACAGGCATCCACTTATATTCCCAGATGATGTGCAGGAGAAAAAGATTTTACCGTGTATTTAACTCTGCCTATATGCTGTAACATCATATGCTTTTCATTCCAGTGGAAGAGCCACCAGTAAATAGGATAACTAAATAACGTGTGTGATATATTGGAGAGTAGTATGTGCAAGAGATAGAAAGAGAGCACAGGAAGTGAATAGAAAGTGGGATTAATTTTAAAAATGTTCATGGCAAAATTAAATTACACAAAACTCTGTCTCATGAGGATTTTCCTTAGCTGAGTCTTTTCCAGCACTGGGGTGGTACCTGGCACAAACCAATTCTCAAAAAATATTAACTTGAAGACATGAATATAAAGAAGGGAGTTATGTGTATGGACTAGAGTCATTGGCACTAGTTTTATGGAAGAAACATGATTTCATTTAGTTCTTGAAGCACAGAAAGGATTTGGAAAACATTACTTTTGTGTAACTGCTCTTAATTAAATCAATACTCCTCTATTCCGTATCTCATAGAACCTTGGCGGAGATGATATTAAGGCTGAACTGCATGTCTCTTCCTATTCCAACATCACTTAGAAAGTAGTGATTTATTTGCAAGTTGAATATATTTGTGTCCATGTATATGTATGTAAAAGTAAAGGGGAAGTGAAATTCTCCTATTACACATTAATCCCCCTAAATTCAATACTGCTATTTCAGTTACGTTTACCTCATTTTTAATTTTGCCTTATAGAAAAGTATATTTTAGATATCAGTCTGTTTCAATAAACTCAAAGTTACTTTCTAATTTGTTTGGTCTATTGAAATTTTATTTTCATTTCTTCACTCAGCAAATATCTATTGAGAGCCTACGGTGCTCTGAGGACTATTGTAATTTCTGAAGATACCACAATGAGACATGAATGTCTCCCTTTATGGGCTTACATTTTAACCGAAGAGGTAGGGGGAGCAAGCAGGATAAAAATGTAAAATGTCTGACATGTTTAATAGTGATAAATTATAGAGAAGAGAAATGGAGAAGAGAAGCGAAGCTAGATAGGAGGTGCATGTGTGAGTGCTCCCATTTTAGACTGGTGGGTCAAAGGCCTCAAGAAGAGGAGAAGGTTTCAATAAAAAATGTGATGCAAGCAAAAGTGACCAGCCATGCATGTATATGAGGGAAGAGTGTGTCAGGTGGTAGGAACAGCAACTGTAAAGGCTGGCGGCAGGTGACACCCCAACATGACTTAGTGCCTGGGATCACTACCTTGCTGCCAGGAGGATCTGAAGTTTGGCTTTGTTTCATTTGTATTGTTTCCTGTGGCATTATAAATCTGACTCCTATCACAGATAGCTAACATACCAGTGAAATTTCCAAAATCAACCTGTTCTCAAATGCATTCATTCAACTTTCATGACCTTGATATTTTTTTCCATAGATTATTTTATAGGTTTTGAAAAGTGATAGGCCAAGTGGGCAAGAATTTTGCATGGGGCATTATGATCCAGAAGTTGGCATTTAAAGTCACATGCTGTAGAGAGGATGAGAAAGAGAATGTATTCAGTATTCTAATGTTAATAGAAAAGGAATGTCTCAGATATATCAAAAGCCACACTGGGAGTTTGTAAATTGCACAAGAATGAAAATATTATTTTAGGTGAATATTGGGAATCCGGAGTAAGATGGAGCTGACAGGGTGACAGGCTTTTTTTACGCAAGACATCAGCTCCAGGGAGCAATGAAGCAAGACTCCTCCCTCCTCTTCTGACTTTTCAGCTGGTGCATATCTCTGCTGATCAATGAGTTCAGAAAAGAAGAATTAAAATAAAACCAAATTCCAAAAAAAGTGATTATTCAGTGAGAGTGAAAATGCCTATGTGGAAAATATTTCAAATCAAACCCTCAGAAAACAAAAACTCTGAATTTCCAAGAAATGCTATGCATGTTGGCAGAGCAAACACAGACACACCCCAGATCTCTGAACTAACATATATGAGGTGTTAATGACCCACGGATTAACATCCACACCCGCCTTCAGCATACAGAGTGATTCAAAGGCCAGTCAGTTCCAAATACCATGGCCAATCAGGAAGCTGAAGGATTATCACTGGATGACACAAATTTAAAAGCAGCAATATGATACACTTTTGAAAGAAAATGCCTCCAAAAAACTTCTTACGTATTCAAGTTTCATTTGGTTTTCTTTCTGAAATTTAGCAAGTACTTATAAACTAAACTGCTTTTGATTCTGTGCCTGTATCAAAGCATATTTGGTGAGGTTGCAAGAGGTATTTCAATATAAACTCCCACTTTCCTCTTCTAAAATTTTTCCTTTTGGGGCCTAGAAATTTCCGTGTCTGGTTTTATTTTTAATGGAAACTCCTTGGAAAAATGTGAAAAATCCATAGATCCAATAAATGCTTGGGAACTTTGGCATGGGGACATGGAGGTCAGCTTCCGCTGTCTTTATCAAAAATAAATGCAATTTCTATTCTTGTTATTGTTCAAAAATAGCATAATAAACCACTTCAAGGTTCCCACCAGATTAAACCTCCAGGGAGAAAAGTATGTAACAGCAACATAATCCAACAGTACGAGAAGAGTACTGAGTCAGTTGGCATATGAAAAAGTTTCATATGAAGGAGCAGGAGGAGATGGGATCTCAACATGACAGAACTGAATCTGAACAGGAAAATCTGTCTTCCATTTTTGTCACCCCAGAACACAAAGCCAAATTGGAGTGACTTCATAGAAGAACAACAAAATGATTAGGGCACCAAGGGCTTGATTTATGTGGAGAGATTAAAAGAGCACAGAGTAATGTATATTTTGGCTAAGTGATTGCTAAGAGGAACATGATAACAGTCTGCAAGTATGTGAAAGATGTAAACGCCTCAGGAGAGGAAGAATCCTCTGGCAGGAAGCAAACGGACAGCACAAAGGACGAAGAAAATGTTTGAGTTAAAAATGAGAAGAGGGGAATATGCTCACCGTGAGAACCAACCCCATTCTTAGAAAATCAGTGAGCATCCTCACTCTTGGGACTTTTGAAATACTCCAAATAAAACCCCAGGAGGCTTACTGAAGGAGCAGGTCTTTGCTGGTGTAATACTATGGAATCAGTGATGCCTTGAGTCAAAGGAAGAAAGGAAGCACAGGTGTGCCTCTGTGTGTGTGTGTGTGCGTGTGTGTGTGTGTGTGTGTGTGTGTACCACTCACATGGTACGTGGAGTTGGAGAAGGATAGAAGAGAGGGGTCAGTTGTACTTTGAAAAATAGACAAAGAAAAAAATAAGAAAAAGAAAAATATTTCCCAGTTGCATTGCAATGGAGCAAATTTTAAAAGTTATGAGTAACTTTTTTTTTTTAAGGGGAAAAAATCTATTGGATTTTGGAGATTGACCAAATATGACAATCAACTCCTGAGGTCTCGTTGCCCTTGTATGACATCACTCACAGGATGTAGGTAATTATATCTCATCCCTACTGCCCACACTTCCTAACCTCAAGGTTAGGGGGGTGGTCATAACTACTTTTTGAGCATGTTGGAATTTTGTATTTAAACGCCTCTTATCCAACCATAATATAAAATCATCTTTGAGGCAGTTTGTCCTGGAGTGGTGTTGCATCAACCTTTGTAAATGCAGAGTAAACAATATTGATTTGAAGAAATGGAGAAAAGAGGTGTTTTCATTCTCATGCCACCCTTCCCTGGACCTCTGGCTCCCTTCAACACACCACATGCAGATACCAACACATATGTTAGTATCTGAAAAGGCAACATTTACAGCCATTTTCCCTGGGGAAAAAATGGGGAGAATCTTCCACAGAATTAATAATAGGTTGGGAGACAGACGGTGAAAAGGAGAATTTTCTCCCTCTCTGCCACACCCCCTAAAGTTTTGCAGCTAACCAACAGGAAGCCTGTTTACCTCTAGCAGTAGGTCAAGTGCACAGCCCTCTGCACAGCCAGCACTCTGTGGAGTGACCACATGCTCCAGCTGCCATCCTCGTGAGACTGAGCACATCTGCTTGGAGATGTTTTCAGCATTCCCTGACCTGGGGCATGGGAACCTCAGAACATTTCCTAACCCAGGTCTCATTAGCTTGATACAATTAGATTACTGAAGAATGCAGTTGACGAAAGGCACATATTATTTATAATTTCCATTAGCAGTAAAAATTGTTCCAGACAAAATTTCATAAGGCCATCTCATGTCATTTGTCACACGATTAATCTCACCAAGGGGTTGGGGTGGGGGGAGGGAGATGGCATAAAAGAATTATAGGAAATCTTTCTATGCCAAGTATTTGATGTAAGAGGTTTTTTTTTTTTTTAATTTTCTTTCTTTTAGACAGGAACTATTACTACTCTTGGTTTAGTAAGATGTGTGTGTGTGTGTGTGTGTGTGTGTGTGTGTGTGTATGTTTTGGTTAATGTGTACAGTTTTTGGAAAATATATATGATAAAAATTATAAAATATTATTTTTCAACTTGTGAACTTTTCTGAGAATGCATTCAGGGATAAGTGATTACTGGGTTGACGTTTACAGTTTAGGGTCTAAACTGTCATTAACAGCACCTAAAAGTAACACATTGGTTGAAGTGGGAGGTACGTTGGGGGCTAGGTGGGAAGAGGTAGTTTCCAGTATCATTTATCTCTGTCAGGTCCTCATGTTCAGTCCTTGCAGAAGACCCCAAAAAATCTTCCCTGTAATTCAGTTTTCCCACTTGTATATTTAGGTGATTGCATCAAATGAACATTAAGAATCCAGGTAGATCTACAGTCATTTAGTTAGTTGGCTAATGATTAGAGGAGATGAGTACAATTTGTTGTTTGAAAACTTTATAGAGTTTTATAAAAAACTTATATAAAGTATACATGAGGTTATATATATTTATATATATTATATATATACATGTATATATTTAAGATAGACTAATATATTGCAAAATGGATTTTTAGATTCTTTTTAGGGGAAAACAGAAAAAATAAACATTCTTTTTCAATATGTATAGCAAATAAACAGCGTATTAAATGGATAAAATGAACTTCCTCTCTTATAGCTTTTTTCTCCTCTTCTTTGCCTTTACTGCACACTTACGAGAGGATTAGTCATTAAAGGATTCTAAGCAGGGTAAAAAGAAAGAACATGTTCTTTTTTGCTGGAATGATCCAAGAAGACTCTTCAGTCATGCCACTGCAGTGTTCTGAGGAAGTATCCAAGCTAGTTAGGACTTTAATAAAATATGTTTATATGGAATTCAGAGGTCACAAAATCATTCATTCTCAATTCTATGATTCTCTCTAATAGAGGGCCCAGATTTATGTATTTTCCATTTATAGACTTCCATATCATAGTTTTTGAGATGATGCTTACACTAAGCATATGGATTATTCTTTGATACAGAAAAAGAACATCCAATTAGGTTTCCTTTTGCTTTATGTTTTAACAATCCTTCAATGAAATAAGGACATTCTACTGTGAAACAAATTGTTATGATGGCTGGTAAATTTTAATGTTGTAAAATACAAACAATTATTCTACATCATGGGTTCAAACACATTAATTAATTAATTAATTAATTTGTTTATTTATTTATTTATTTATTATTCATTAGTTCACTCATTTACTCACTAATTTAATAGACACTTATTAAGCAAATACAATTCGCAGATACTCTTGGGAATAAGGATACAGCAGTTGTGTAGGTAGGTGCTGTGATGAGATACACTGGGGGCTCTGGGAATCCAAAATTAAGTCACTTAACCTTATTTTTAATATTAGGAGGAATCTTCCATGGGGTGCTGCTTTTAAGCTGAGATTTAACAAATAATAGGGTTTAGCCAAGTGAAAAAACATGGTGAAATAGGAAACAAGGTGGTTTTATGGCGAAAATGATGCACAGAAAAAGACCCCAAGGAAAGTGTCCCAAGTTGAGATGGCTAGGTTGAAAGGCTTAGACATTTATGTATATGACGATAACCCTCCAGAAAGGTTGTGTCAATTTATATTCTCACTGAATATAGACAAGAGAGAGCATATTCCCACAAGTTTTACTAGGGATAAAAAATCTTAAGATTTATTAGCTAAATACTAGTTGAGTATCTTTTACTTAATGCTATGGAGAGTGTGGTCTGTACAGGATTAACATGGATAAGACGCAGACTCTGTTCCCCCACACTTGTCATCCACTTGAAACAAGAACTAAAGCAAGAACAATATTGAATTATATGTATTAAGAGCACAATTGTGAAATTCACTTAGAAACTGGTGAGGTGTAAGTAGTAAGGGGAATTAGTAGAAGTGGAACAAATATCTACTCACTTGATGAAAGAGTACGGAGAGAAAAAAAAAAAAACTAAAAGAATAGGGAGAATATGAACAGACTGTATTTATGCATTTACTGGATTACTTTTCAACTTAATATGCTTGTTATAATCAAATTATGAGGGCAGTTGCTTTTGCTATCTATGATCATTTTCAAGCTAAAATGTATAATAAAAGTTCTATGCCTCACCATTGTAAATTGTAATGATCTCTTTCAATCTCTTTATCTTATTTGCTCACCTAAATTATTTATTTTTTTTTAATGTGTATTTATTTTTAAGAGAGAGAGAGAGAGAGAGAACAAGTGGGGGAGGGGCAGAGAGAGAGAGAGAGAAACACAGAATCTGAAGCAGGCCCCACGCTATTAGCACAGAGCCCAAGCTGGGGCTTAAACCTACGAACCGTGAGATCATGACCTGAGCCAAACTCAGACACTTAACTGACTGAGCCACCCAGATGTCCCTAAATTCTTTCTTTGTAATAAACATGATTTATTTACTCACTAATCAGCACTAAGTGCTGATTCATTTCTAAACAATATTCTACAAAACTATGAATCTCTTCTCAGTTATCTGTTTTCATAAACTTATAAAAGCATAAAGTCCAAACACCTATATTTGAAATTATTTCAAATGATAGAAAATCCATTCTACATCCAGTGTTATTCATTTATAGCTTCATACAATTTTATAGTAGTCGCTGCTTTTCTAAGCAGTCATGATCTACATTGAATTTTTTAAAAAAATATGTTAGAATTAGAATAAAGAATAAACTTAGACCTAACTTTCCAGAGCCACAAATTGTCCAATTTCATGAGATTTGATGGAAAGTACACAAACTATAGAATAAGTTAGATCCAGATTTGAGTTGTTAGATTCTGCATCTTTTGAATGAAAAAATATTACCCATTTTTATTTATTTTTTGTTTTATTGTTATTTTTAAAAATAATTTATTGTTGTTAGCCAACATACATTGTATACAATGTAGTCTTGGTTCAGAAGTAGATTCCCGTGATTCATCACTTACATACAGTATCCCAACAAGTGCCCTCCTCAATGCCCATCTCCCATTTCCCTGCAGCCCTACCCCCACCCCATCCCCATCAACCCTCAGTTTGTTCTGTGTATTTAAGAGTCTCCTATGGCTTGCCTCCTTCTCTGTTTGTAACTTATTTTTCCTTCCTTTCCCCTGTGGTCTTCTGTTAGGTTTCTCTAATTCCACATATGTGTGAAAACATATGATATCTGCCTTTTTCTGACTGACTTATTTCACTTAGCTTAATACCCTGTGGTTCCATCCACGTTGTTGCCAATGGCAAGATTTTATTCATTTCCATCACCAATAGTATTCCATTGTATATGTGTATATATACATACATATATACAATGTATATATATGTATATATACATACATCTTCTTTATCCATTCATCAGTTGATGGACATTTGGGCTCTTCCCGTAATTTGGCTCTTGTTGATGTGCCACTATAAACGTTGGGGTACATGTGTCCCTATGAATCAGCACTCCGTATCCTTTGGATAAATTCCTAGTAGTGCTATTGCTGGGTCATAGAGTAACTCTATTTTTTTTAATTTTCTGAGTAAGCTCCACACTGTTTTACATAGTGGCTGCACCAGTTTGCATTCCTCCCAACAGTGAAAGAAGGTTCCCCTTTCTCCACATCCTCACAACATCTGTTGTTTCCTGAGTTGTTGAATTTAGCCACTCTGACTGGTGTGAGGTAGTATCTTAATGTGGTTTTGATTTGTATTTCCCTGATGATGAGCAATGTTGAGCATCTTTTCACGTGTCTGTTGCCTATCTGGGTGTCTTCTTTGGAAAAGTGTCTATTCATGTCTTCTGCCCATTTCTTCACTGGGTTATTTGTTTTTGGGGTGTTGAGTTTGGTAAGTTCTTTATATATTTTTGATACTAACCTTTTATTCAATATGTCATTTGCAAATATCTTCTCCCATTATGTTGGTTGCTTCTTAGTTTTGTTGACTGTTTCCTTTGCTGTGCTCAATTTTTTTCTTGATCAGGTCCCAGGAGTTCATTTTTGCTTTTATTTCCCTTGCCTTCGGAGACATGCCAAGAAGTTGCTGTGGCCAATGTCAAAGAAGTTGTTGCCTGTTTTCTCCTCTAGGATTTTGATGGTTTCCTGTCACATGTTTAGGTCTTTCATCCATTTTGAAGTTATTTTTGTGTTTGGTGTAAGAAAGTGGTCCAGTTTCATTATTCTGCATGATTCTGCATTTTAAAATATTAGCTACCTAGGGTAAGCTATTTTACTTCTTTAGAACTCTTTGACTTGCAAGTTTGGAGATCATAATAACTCATATGTATTGAACTAGTTTGTTGACAGTATCTTCCACAGTTATGGGTACATTGTAAGCATTCAAAGAATAAAGTTATGTTGTAGAAATGACTTAAGAGTTGGGGTAGTGATTTTGGAAGTCAGTATTTATTAAGATAAAAGTTAAAGTTTAATCCATAAAGGGATATAGTACCAATGCTATTTTTTTCATGGCATAACTTTTGCTGTTTAATTTGGACAAGCTGAAATTAACACAATTTCAACTGCAACCCTTATATTTTAGGGATATGTAGAGGAAGGGAGTTCAACATTAACTTTAACTGGAAATTAACTGTTAAATCTGAACAAGCCAAGTGAAATTAAATATGAAATCTCGAAGTATTTCTGCCTCTTGAAACTGAAATTGCATGCATTTTATATTTTAAAAAGTTAAGTATTTCACTGGTAATGTCTTTATTTTGTATTTGTTACAGACAATTTCATCATCCAGAAGACTACTGGTAAGTTCAACCAATTTCCTACTGATTTAGTCAAATATGGATTCAGGTATTGGTCTATTATTATCTTTTTATCTATTCATTCTATTAGTAGGCATAAAATTATTAGTATTTTTCTTGATGAATACAAATGCTTGAATTTGGAATTGTTAACATTATGGGACAGTGAAATAAGAAATATTAAATACATATCAGTGGGTTCCAATAAACTTGTCTTAAAAATGCAATAAAAATTCAGCATTAAAAAGGAATATTAAATCTCTTTCACATGAATATTACTGTCATTCTCAAAAATTTCCTCTCACAAGACTATTTTTCCATCAATATGACCAATATTTCCATGTTTATGTTTTGTTTTCCTCACTGATCCTTGTTTTCTATATGAGAAACAATTTTGATATATATTTTCATTACCAGCTATCAAATTAAGTCCATATCATCCCAATGTGACATAATGTGATAGGTTAAGAACAAGTTTGTCAATTCTGTGTGCAGTCAGTAAAAATGGCTCTCCTGGAGGTCAGATGTGGCCTTAAATGGTAGCAGAGGAGGCCGACTCAGAAGTGTAGGAAAAGGATGTCTAGTTTTTGACAGGTAAGTGTATGGGAGATTCTTCTAAAACTTTGTGATAACTGACCAATTGAAGGTTCATCTACAAATGATTTGAGACAATTATTAGTATTTTTTTAAGGTGATATCCTTGGTTAGGAGTTTTTATGCCATTCACAGTTTATTTTGAATGAATGCAGAACAATTTTCCTTTTTTAGTCTTAATTAACTTTTTCTATACAATTGGGAATTGATAAAATGTGAGGAATCAATTTGGAGTTGGGTGTTCTGGATCATGAGTAGCACCTGAGTACCTGGAATCTAGGACAAGAAGTTTGGTAGTACAGATACAGCATCAGCATGCTAGCACATTCCCAGAAGGGAGGGAAGCCAGGAGGCAGGTGGGAGCAGGCCAGAAGAGGTGCAAGGGCAAAAGATCAACATATAGCACAAGGTTTGGCACATGGTAGGTACCTAATAAATGTTTACTAAATGAATAACCATGAAAGCTTGCTGACAGGTTTGATAGACACAGGTTAAAAAGGAAAAATGAGGATAGAAATTCTATGTTTATCTGAAGGTAGATATGGGGATAGGAAAAAAAAAAAGGAAAGATGTTAAGCAGTGGGGAAAACATGGCAAAACCAGATTGGACTCACCTTCTATCAGAGGTCCTTTCAAGGATCCACTTCTCTACTGAAGTAAATACTTAGTTGCCTCTCTTCACTCTTTTGTCGTTACTACTTGTCATCTAGTAAGAAAGCTCTTCTCATTGAGTTTAAAGTTATTGATCTATTCTCACTGAGGCATTACTCATTAAGGACCTCATCCTAAGATGAATGGGGCCAAACAACATTGTTTATGATCTCACTTTATTTCATTATAAGGCATGTAGATAACAAAGATGGAGTAGGAAAAGCTAGATTAGGACATAGAACACCTACTCATATGGGCTTAGCTAAAAATCTCTAAGAAATGCATTTATCTTTTTTATATGTGTTTGCCTTCTACCATTTAGCATTCAAAACAGTGTTTATGAATAACCTCCTGAACTGAATCAATTAGAAAATGTAAGCAGGAAAACTTAGGATATTATACTGTTTCTTATATAATGTCTCAATTTAGGAGCAGATAAGAGATCAGATTTGTCCATATGGTTGATCTACGTTGCTGAAATTCACAGGCTGTCTGCTTTCTCCATGTAAACACATTTGTAAACCTCTTCAGTAGCAGGAACTTTTCTTGAATTAACCAAATTATGACCTCTGAAATTCTCTTAGTAGGATTTTAGGAACTTCCCAATCTTTGATTTTTCCTTTCAGGGTATTACTTTCAAAATCTCCTTTTAGACATTATTTAAGTTAATTCTATAGAATCATAAAAGTAAATAGGGAGTGCCTGGATGGCTCAGTCAGTTAAGCATCCAATTCTTGATCTCAGCTCAGGTCTTGATCTCAGAGTGCTGAGTTCAAGTCCCAAGTTGGGTTCTATGCTGAGTGTGAAGCTTACTACAAAAAGAAAGAAGAAAAGGAAAGGAAAGGAAAGGAAAGGAAAGGAAAGGAAAGGAAAGGAAAGGAAAGGAAAGGAAAGGAAAGGAAAAGGAAAAGAAAAGAAAAGAAAAAAAGGAAGGAAGGGAGGAAAAGGTAAATAGATTATACTAATTAGGCAAAAAGAATAAGAATCCTTAGATAAACTTTCAGATTTTATTTGAAAAGACAAATATGATCCACATGAGCTCACCACCCTTCCTACATTGAGATAAGGTGATATAGTTTGTTTCTGTGCTGTTGTGATGTGAAGGGAGGTTGCAAAGGTTCCAGAAGTCTGATGGAATATCCCCTTAGTCCTCCTAACATGGAAGCAAAGATACTTCAAAGCATGGATCTGTGTCTTCCATTGCTGTGTGCACATTTATATTTCCTATCTGGATGAGAGCTCACTATGTTGTAGGAAGTGCTTTAACTTGGACAGTGAGAACCATGCTCTGATCCCGACACAAAATAGCCAAGTTCCTTTAATCAAGTTTTTTGGCTTTCTAAGCATTTACTGTCAGATAAAGATGTTCAATGAAAGGCCTGTCTCCTCCCCTAAATATCTAATATTCTAATATATGCTATCATGTGAATAAATTTTTCCTTACATACTGAAACATAGCTAGAGTTCCATGATCAATACTTCTTGAGCTAAAGCATTCAAAAATATATGCTGATATAACTGTCCTCACAGGTAATATAATTTGTCTTTAAAAACACGATATAGGTCTCCAGACCATGAAGATATTACATCATGGACATCATCCCAAAATGTATGCTTTAAAAGGATCATTGTTAATGTTCTCAAAAACTTACTCACAGTGTTATATTCCTAAGGAGGTTTGATGATCCTGACACACCTAGTGGTTTAAATCTTCAAATATGTTAACGATATGTATATGTATATATAACATTCATTTGTGATTCCTGGCTGAATAAATCAAGTAATTGTAATCTTTTAGCATTGGGAACATTTTGATCATCTCACACTGTAACAGAGACTGAGGAGTTGAAATTAAGAATCATAAAATGCAGAATAAAATTATAAAGACCTTCTTGTAATACAAAATTCATGGAAACAAAACTCTAATTTCCTGATGGATATATTATATTAATGTAATGGATACCTCAGTGTAGTTAAATTGCATTAAATGGTTATTAATGCTTGAATAAACTTCAAGGAAGTGGGTACTGGTTGAAATGGGATAATATTTTGTTCTGCTAAATTATACGTTAATTGGTATTTCCTCTCTTGTAAAAGGACCTAAAGGGTTTAATAAAATATGTGGTAGAAACATGATTTTTTTTCTTGAGATATTAAGTCAAGAGTTTAACTGGAAGTGTTTCAAACCTTTCCCAGAAAATTCTTCAGTATTTTTGATGACATGGGTTTTAGGGACTCCCAAAAGTAAATAATTAAAGCTTTTAGTCATCCAAATAATGATAGACTGCGTCATGGGAAAAAATGTTACAAATTGTACAGTTGAGATTTGTTTTCTTACTGCATGTTCCACAGAGGGGAGGGAGGGAGGAGGAGACTGAGAGAGAGAAAAAGAGAGAGAGAGAGACCGATTCCAGAGGCAAGGGCAAGCCATCTTTGTTATTCTCAAGTTACTTCACAAGCTGTATTCGATAATACAAGGAGCAAGACCTTGCAGTTCATTTTCTTTTTATCAGATTATGAAAAGTACTGGAAACCTCAAGTTTTACCTGAGGGATGTGGTGCTTCTGTTATGCATGAGGAAAACAGCTGCAACCAAGTACTTGAATCTGGCCAGGCTGGAGTTGTGTTTTGAGTTTCAATTTTTTGAGTAAACTAGGTGATAAAATTAGGTCCATGCCTCCAGATGCTTATAGACAGAGTACCTAAAGATTGTATAGTTCAGGACTCAGCACAAGTGGAACTGGCACAGGGGGCATGTCAGGAAAATTAAGTTGAGGAACTTAGAAAGCATGCATAGATTTACAGTCCAGAGTTAGTGCACTGACTTCTATTTAAACATTATTTAGAAGTTTCGGTGCTCAGTTCTTGTCTTGTGGGAGGCACATCTCATTTTCTTTAGGGTCAGCAGTCATACAATGTTACTCAAGTGTCATACAAAAAAGGAAACACAGGCCACTCAATCTAAAATAATAGACAATGTGGCCCAGTCACAGGGACTACAT
The DNA here is from genome assembly GCF_007474595.2 of Lynx canadensis. Lineage (NCBI taxonomy): Eukaryota > Metazoa > Chordata > Mammalia > Carnivora > Felidae > Lynx > Lynx canadensis. Next base: position 136,786,415 of record NC_044310.1, on the reverse strand, counting down.
CACCAAGATGAAATATTTGTAGCACTGTAAAGGCTAAACCCATGGGGCTGGCAATTCCAAGTAAGTAAGACCAACAGGAAGTGACCCCCAACTCCATGGTGACACACTGCTTTCGAATTGAAACACACTTATCAACAGAAAAGTTAAGAAAGGAGAAACCAGGGAAAAGAAGTGAAGAGTCATTAATCAAGGCACCAAAGGGGGAAAATGGTCTGTGCACTTCAGGATAAACAGGAACGTTGTAAGGTCAATGTAAATTCATGGCCATTTAAATCTATCACTGAAAGCTGTGTGTACCCCCAGGCCCTTTAGGGCAACCTATATATATATATATTTTTTTTTTCTCTATTCTTTTGTTCATCTTGAGGGAATACTGGGACAAAAATAAAAGGATTAAACTTCAACTAAACCAATACAATTGAGATGCATATATATAGTCACATAGGGTAAGTGAGTAAAATAAGGTGTCTTCAACTTTTAGTATATTTGTTAGCTGACACAAGATACATTCATGGTTCAGGATTTTAGGCTTTGTATTGGATTCTATCTTGTTCAGTTTCCTCTTTCTGACATAATTATCTTTGGAGGCTACTGCATTTGTTATTTTTAAAGACATGCTTTATCAAGACATGACAAAATCTTACTTTTCCAGTGATTTAAACCTGGGAGGTACCTAGCTTCTAGTAATTCTGGCTGTTTGTCATCTAGTTTACACAGATGGAAACTATTGTTGTTTCTGTTGTGTGTGGATGGTTCAAACTCAAAATCCTGTATCATTATGTCTTCTCTGGAGAAAACATAAAGAAATTATATTGGTCTCCAAAGACAGTGCACCTAATAACACAGTACATGGGAAAATATCTTCCTTTCTCTTAACACTTTCTAGACCGCGCAGACAAAATAAAAGAGCTGATTCCATGCCAATAGCAAAGTAAACACACTGTTCGTCTGTAAGATTTAATCCAAAAAATTACGTAAAATATTTTTATCCCCTAAAGTAAAAAACAAAACAAACAACAACAACACCCCTCAGTCTTTGCACTGCTTTAAATCACTATGAGATGTGGGGTGCCTGGGTGGCTCAGTTGGTTAAGTTGTCCGACTCTTGGTTTTGGCTCAGGTCATGATCTCATGGTTTGTGGGTTCGAGCCCAGCATCCGGCTCCGCACTGGCAGCAGGGAGGCTGCTTGTGATTCTCTCTCTCCCTCTCTCTGCCTCTCCCCTGCTCATGTGTGCACTCTCTCTCAAAATAAAAATAAATAAATAAATAAATAAATAAATAAATAAATCACTATGAGATGTGATTGCATTATCTCAGTGGAAAGTATTGGTGACAGGGTAGACCTAGTGCTCTATCTCCTTCCTAACTCCGTGAACTTAAATAAATTACCTAACATCTCCATATTTAATTGTTTTTAAAATGCCTCTTTAAAATGGGGCAACACCCATCTCCTAAAGTGGTGGTGAGGCTTTCATACCATATGTGCATTTGTTTGTTTGTTTTATAACAGTCCTTAGTTTCTATCATAAAGGAGTATATAAAAAAGAGTAATCATTATTTATGGCTAGTGCAATCAAACCAATTTATCATGGCTCTCTAGAGATATCAGGTGATGTCTTGTTTCATAAACTGTACTAACAACAGTGCTTTTAAATAATAATAAACTTATTTTTTTCTTTTTATTATTTTGATTTAATTCATTTATTATTATTTTATTATTATTCTTTTATTATTAACAAAAATTTTTCTCTAAAACACCTATAAAATTTAGCAAATTCTTCTCTTATTGGACACTTTACTCCCGCCCCCAAAGTCCTATGATTAGAGAAACTTACTGTGTTATTTCAGTGAGAAAGGCATATTATCTCCTTTAGATGACAATCCACCCCCACCATCCCCACCTTGTTTAATTCAGGAAAATGTTCCATATCTTGTGGGACACCTTCCTGCCACAAAGTAGAAGATGTTTCTTTGCTGAGTAATTCTCTTAAAAGAGTGTAATTCTTGGTGTGGAGGGAGTGTAGTTACAGTTGCCAAAGACTTTCAGTCTCTGTTTAGGAGGTTTATAACATTTCTATGTCTCATCCTATTCCTAACCTCGTCCCAAACTGTGGTAGGTCTTAGGGATACATAGTCTAGACAACGGCATTAAACCATGAAAATCTGTTCATCACACATTTTTGTCTGGAGGCTTCACCCCGCCTCCTCCCGACCTCTTGCTTTCCATTATCTGGGGCACTTCAGGGACTGATTGCTACATCTGACTCTTGTAAAGGATAAAGCAGCCTGGGAAATATGTAGAAAGGAGATTGTTAGGTGTAAAAAGACATAAACTTAGTCTACAGCTACGATACAGTATGAATAACTGAGAAGTGATGGAAGAACTGAGAAATAGTGAATTGCTTTTGGTATATAGGAAGTGGCAACAGGTTAAAAGAAGAAATAAAAGGGAACAGGAAGATGTCAGTTATCAACTGCATTTCTGGACAAACATAAGAGAGTGGCCATATGATTTAGAAAATGATAAAAATGATAATTCCACTGACGAATTTTATTCAGATACCTAAAATAAAATAAATTTTATTATTTTAATAGTATTCAGATACCTAAAATAAAAGGAAATCCCATGGGTCACTTATAAAAATGGAGATTTTATATTCCCCTTTTGCTGACAAAAGCAAGAGTTAAAGATTGAAAGGTCAATGAAAGCTTCACGGTGGAATCAATCCCAAGATAAGAACATTTAGAAACCTCTGGGGATAGGGGGAAACCTGAAAGAAACATTTAGGGATGTTCATTTTACTGGTCAGTATAACTGAGGGCCTTGTGTAGGGGAAGACCAGCCTATTGCCAGTGCTTTCTATGACCGAAAGGGAAGGTGTGTGCTCCAAGTGAAACTGTGCAGACAAAGAATGTGAGAGCATATGGACTTCCAGTGACGGACACTGTCATAACAGCCAGGCTGGTCATTTGTTATTTCCAACTGTTAAGCTCAGGGGCCAGCAATTCATAGCCTTTCCATAGCATTCAAGTTTATTGCTTCTGCTAGAGTCAGAAGGGGCAAAGTAATCTTTCTAATGTATTCCATGGCTTTTGAGTGAAAATCTAGCTGTGCAGCATAAAATCTAACACAGGATTCAACTTGCTGATGGGCATAGGTTCTCAGGACATGGATTGCTGCCTGACATGGTGGTGGGCCCTGTAACTATCAGATTGGAGTTCAGAGGACCTCCTTATGTTGTATCTGGAAGCACAAGACAGATATTGGGTCAACAAGGAGGTTAATATAAATATGCAGAAGCAATGGAGTGCAGTGGTAACAGATGTCTGACATGCTGTTCTGTCAAGGGAAATTTGTGACTATGAAATGTCAATTATTAGTGGCCTAATAGTGGTAACATTGATGATTTAGATCATATTGTAGATGATGATAATTATGGAAGGCTGTGTGCTCTCCATTGTGTGGTTGGCTTTTAACATGATGCTTCTCATTTAAAAAAATATTATTGAAGCTATTATATTATTACTACATCCTAGGACAAAATGAATGAACTGTTTTCCCAGAATGACAGATGATCACTCAGATGATCATCATCCACTCAGATAAAATCATAGCAGACACCAACTCAGTTAGTACTCCCCAACAGAATATTTTTTTCAACTTTCATTCCCTCAATTCTCTTTGGCCATCTATCTGCTAGCACTGATCAGATTATTAAAAACATCTAAGCTATTATAGATGAGGAATTAGATTTGATCTCTTCTACTTAGAATTGGCAACTAAAATGTGAATTAACAAGAATGTACTGAGCAACTGTCACATTCAAGACACTGTCTTAGTCATCTGGGGATAGAATGGGGAAAGGACGTGTGGGATACAGAAATGTATATTGTACACACCACACTCTAGTCTATTATAGGCATGAAATAAACATACATGGAAAGCTTAGTAAAATGCCAACATTGGATTTTAATTCAAGAACACGAGAGAGGCCACAGAGCAATCTAAGATAGTTTTCATTTAAAGAAGGAGGGTGTGAAATGCTATGAATGTAGAGGAAACTGTAGGGTCTTGGAGTAGACTAAAATGAGGTCTTTGAACACTGAGGCTACACGGGTCATTGATACATAGAGCTGAGAGAAAAAGCAGAGCATGGATGGCATGAGCACAAAATCAGGCATGGAGGACAGGACATGCTTCCTAATTCAGTCATGTTAACAAATGACCAGGCTTAGATGTGGGTGTGTAACATTTTAACTATTTTTCAAGTTAAATCCAAGGCTAGCCTGGCTGGTAGTGGAGGGCGACTCAGCCCACTTTGAAAACTCAAATGTCCAGAACCAAACATTGTAAGAAAATATTAAAGGAGAAGTTAAAGTAAAGAAACCAATCAAATCTACAGTGAATATGTGTTAGACGAGAGTGAGCAAAATTAAGGTCTACTCCATTCCTTCCTGACACAAATGCAATCACTATGAGATTATAGGCAAGGCATAAGTCATATACATTTTTCCATTAATAGTGTATTTAATTTATGAAAACAACTCCAATAAATTCCTCAGGAGCAGTGTGAAAACGTTCCTTTTTAAGATGTAGTTAGGATGGGTGTGCACATCAAGACTGGAGAGATGTCAAGATGGAAGGCATTAGAATACATTCGTCCATATTCCAGTTCCTGTCACTGCTAGGGAGACACATGCAGGAGCACATCAGCACTGGTTGTAAGAAGGGGAAGCTGCCTTTCTAAGCACAACCTTGCACTTGGAAACATAGGGCTGCCAGGGCCAGAGAAACAAAAGCCCAACTGGACTTATTAATGGCGTGACACTCTGCTCTGGTATGGCATTTATAAAATAGCTACACATCCAGGAAGACTCCTCAGTTGCTTGGTCACTGAACTTGTTAATGCTTGTTTTCTCTGATTACTGCTTTTGAAATTGATAAGGCCTTTCTCCTCAAGTGTTTCAAAAAACTCTCCGGGCAATGCTTTTTAAATAGTATCTTGTTGTACAGTGTCTACATTGTAACTACATCGCACTGTTCTCCACTAAAATATTAGAATCAAATCCTTTACATTTTGAGATTTAACCAGAAATTTTGCTATTGCATGTTGCTTCCACTTAGATTCTTCAGAATTAACAACTTTCGTCCCCCATTTTCCTATAATTCTCCATACAGACTCAATTTTAAGGATAAATTAGCCAATGTCTTCACTCCCTATAATGGCTTCTTAGCTGTTTAGCCATTAAGGAAACAGAAGTTCTGTTTCCCAACTTTATGAAACTTCCATAGTACTTCAGGAAGGGCACCTGCTTAATTCAGTAACCAGAATAAGGTACTCTAGCTTCACTGCACTACTTTAGATCTTCTGTAGTTTTCTCAAAGCACTGCTCCTCCTGCACCCCTTACACCAATTGAGAGAGGATTTGACAAATTCCTGCTTGGAAACTCCTTAACTTTCCAAATATAGGCCTCTACACATTGATTTTAATTAATTACCAAAGATAACATAAGTCATCCTGGAGGTCCAATTGCTAATCCTCCCAGTCTGTTCTCATCTAGGACATGGACAATTTATCCATGGTAAAATTTAATTTTAGCTATAATTACAAAAGTTTGAAATTAAATCTCACTAGTGCTATGCTCCCATTAATATGGACAAAATAACTGATCTACATAGGATTAATGTGGGGGACAAAAGTAAGATTTAATTTTTAACTTTTATAATTAATTTGGGAAAATGTGATAAAGGATTTTGTTTCAGAGAGGGAGGAAAAGAGAAAGTTTCAGAGTTCTGAGGAAGATGTTCCAGCCATCCCTCAAATCTCTTACATCCTTAAAGAATCTTGTATAAGGTAATATGAACTGACTCAAACTAAAAATAATGTGTAACGGTTCCTAAACTTGAGGAGTTGAAACTTGAGCTTATAGTACACTTCTCTCCAACAGTTAAAGAAGAGGGAATTGTGGAACAGAATTCTGGCTTTTTATATACTACAGGACAACCACATGGGCCGCTTACACACACACACACACACACACACACACACACATAATCATAAGGAACACAATATTCTTACCACATTCAACATTTCTTCATACTGCAATACTGTCTCTGGCATATGAAATTCAAGTTACTAGGGTCCAGAAAATTAAAAGAAATGGGCAAGCATATTAAGAACCACACTCTTAGACCTATTCAAGAAAATCTCAACACTTATTTTTCTAGTTCCTATTTGTTCTACTTAATGACAATTCTGGTTTAAGGAATAAAACATTCTCAAGTTTCAAAAATTTCCAACTTAAATTGTAAAGGGAGTAATGAATAGATTCACGATGTACTCTGGCCACAGAGCTCTGGGAGAATATGGACAAGAGGGTCTTTCAGTAACCCTAATGTGAACTAGTCTAGTGGGCAATCCTAATGAGTAATAGAATGTAAATGATGTCCATCAGCAAGCTGAGGCAGCAGGGACACTGAATGGGAACTATAGCTTCTTTTTTGCCTCCGACATACAGGTTGATTGGAGATTTCATTTCCCTCTTCCTTGTGTATGCCTATTGTCTTCACTGTACTGGTAGCTTATGAAGTAAACACAAGATAAAATGAGGTGAGGGGCGCCTGGTTGCCTCAGTTGGTTCAGCTTCAGACTCTTGATTTTGGCTCAGATCATGATCTCATGGTTTGAGTTCAAGCTCCTGCGTCAGGCTCTGTAGTAACAGCGCGGAGCCTGCTTGGGATTCTGTTTCCCTCTCTCTGCCCCTCGCCTGCTTGCTCTGTATCTCTCTCTCAAAAATAAAAATAAAAACAAAAATAAATGAGGTGATACAAGGTTTAGATATATAAAGGAAGGAGAACAAAAGAATGCACTAAGTCCTGTGAGTGGTGTACCACATACTTTTAGTAAACATAGAAGAGACAATTACATTATGTTGACCTAAATACATCCTGAAGTTTGATAGTCCAAATCTCTCTTATTTTAATGAACCAGGTTTACATTTTAAGAAAATTAAAGATTGATTTCCCATAGGATCAATGATATATTTGGTTATTATATTGCTTGAGAATTTCCAAATAGTCACAAATAAATGTAGAAAAGCTAAAAACAATGCATGATTTTGGAGCAACAACATAATTATGATCAATGAAATTTAGTGATAAGATCTATAAATGAAGCACAGTCTTCTCTCATTGGATAGTACAAATAATAGAATGTATAGATTGGTTCAATGGTTAAGTTACTGGAACATTGGAAACTGAGGGTTAATTTTAAAAGACCTGTAGGATGCCAAAAGATTGCAGAGGGAGCATTGACTGCTCATCTAATTAGCATTAAAGAAGTACAAATTATTCAAGAATATGTTTTAGAGCATTTTTGTTGGTGGTAAATCATTTGAATATAATCCTATAATATTGTGTGCCATAAAGTGATGGGAAATACAAAATTATTTACTGATAATGTTTTAATTTATCCCCTTAAAAAGCATCATCTCTCATATTGAAAAAAGGCCAGTAGTTACTGAACTTCACTTCTACATGTCAATGTCCTACTATTGATTGGCAAATAAAGAAGCTTGTTGAAATCAATTAAAGATGGAATATAAACCCAAAGATGAAAAAGAGGCTACTGACAAAATCTGAATGACTTTATTTGGTGGAAGATAACAAACATCAGAATTTCCCATGAACATTTGTTTGATTTTGGTATAGTTCATCCCTAAAACTGTGAAATTGATACTGTTTTTTTTATCAGTTTTAGATTAGACTAAAAATGTGAGATGGTGAATAACACAGATAAGAAACTTCTCTTGTGAAAATCAATTCTGAAATTTTCTTTTTGATTGTTCTCTCCCCACTTTTGGTCCTGAAATATTTTGAACTCTTCTGTAAGAGATTAAAATGTAACAAATATCTAATCAGCTTAAAGGCGAAATTATTTTGGAATCAAGAGGTTCAGATGACTAAACAATGAAAATAAATCATATTCAAATTGGCCCCACAGGAAGAAGGAATCAGATATGTTTTATTATAAATGATCGAAGATGTTTAGTTTTCAGAAACTTTAGTCTCACTACTAGTGAGCCAGCATGAGGATATAGTTTGATATAGTGATTTGTATTATTTAATAGTTAAATAAAACTGTGTAATTAATACAATTGTAGTGAGATGTCCTTGTCAAAACATCTGGAATAAGAGGCTAATATATGTGCCAGTTTAATTATTTTGGAGAACTTTTGACTGGCTATGTAGATTATGAGATGAAATATTTCTGAATTAGGATAAAAATTCTGGAGGGTTTAGGAAGATATCCTTAAATATATTCACAAACAATTGTAGAGTGTATCCCAACACACGAACTGGAATCTGTACACTTTCAGAAAATTCATATCATAAGATAAGATCAGAAAGAGGTAGAACTTACCTATGACCATAGCACCACATCAACAAATGTTTATTTTTCACTGAATATTTGTGACATCTTGTTGGATAGAGATGTGCTCAGACACAGCTCATGTGATTCTTTTTAAGGTTCTTTAAATGACTTACCAAAAGTATACATTTTATGTAAAAAATCTACAGATTTGATGGTTCAGCAGTACCACTCCCACTAACAAATGAACATAAACGCATTCATATGTTCATCCAAGGCAAGGGCACAAATTCTTATAGCAAGACTGTTCATGACAGCCCCGAACTTGGAAACCACCCAACTGCCCATCAACAAAATGGTGAATAAATAAAGTGTGTTATAATCACATAATGGAATAACATAACAATAAGAATGACTGATACACACAACAACATTATGCCGAGCAAAAGAAGCCAGACACAAAATGAGCACACGCTGTGTAGTCCTGTGTATATGAAGTTCAGGAACAGGCAAAGCTAACCTATCGTCTTAGAAGCCAGGATTTATGGGAGGGTAGTAGTCAGAAGGGGCATGAGGGACTTCTAGGGGTGGGGGAAGTAAGGACCCTTGGAATGTTCTATTTCTTGATCTGGATGCTGGTTACACAGGTGTTTTGTGGGTGTGAAAATCTATTGAGCTATATACCTGGTTCATTTTTCTGAATCATGTTGAATTTCAATAAAAAGTTAAAAATGTTTTAAAAACTACAAATTTGGGGGAGGACTACAAATTTTGTTGTTGATTTTATAGTTCTTAAGCATGGAGTAGTGATTATTCTAACTCACTTGATGACAGGCATTTTTTTTTTCTGAACATATGAGAAAACAGTGTATGGAAAGGCATAGTGCATAAAAATTAAGAATGTGGTTTCTACACTGTGATCTGTATGTCTGTGTCCCTCCAAAATATATATGTTGAAATCCTAACCTAAAATGTGATGGTATTTGGAGGTGGAGACTTTGGAGTTGACTAGGCTATGAAGATGGAGTCTTCATGAATGGAATTAAGCCCTTATCAAATGGCCCAAGAATGCTCCCTTGCTCCTTCTGCCATGTGAGATTAGAGCAAATAGATAGGCATCATTGAGGAAGCTGGTCTCATCAGACACTGAATCCAAGGGTACCTTGATCTTGGACTTCCCAGTCCCAACAACTGTGAGAAAGAGATATTAGTTGCTTATAAGCCACTTGGTCTCTGGCATTTGGTTATAGAAATCCAAATGAACTAAGACCTAGTATCACATTGGTTTGGTTCAAATCTCCAGCTCCAAGGTATTAGTTTTGTGACTTTGATTAAATCTCTCAAACTCTTCAAACCCTTAATTTCTCATTTGATATATGAATGTGAGAATAATAGTGTCTAATTCCATAATGCCACTGCTAGGCCTGGCAACATTAAAGACTCTAACATAATGCTTGTATGACACAAATAAAACACAGAGAAAAGTTACCATGTTTGTTTGTTTGTTTAAATTGAATTATAATTAAATTTATTTAAAATGAACTCTTTTGGGAATCTACCATATTTGACTCATGTATAGAGTCATGTAATTATGAGCAAAATTAAGACACAAAGGAATTCCATTAGCCCCCACAACTCCTTGTGCTACTCTTTTGTAGTCAAAAGATGATTTATAACCCATGATTTATAACCCTTGTAGCCACTAAACTATGCTGTATCATAATAGCTTTATCTTTCCAGAATGTCGTATAAATGGAACCATACAATATATTGAATTTTGAGATGCTTTCTGTCATGTGGCATAATGCATTTGAGATTCATCCATATGGTTGCATGTATCAATAATTTATTTTTCTTTTGTTTTTGTTTGTTCATTTGTTTGTGCATTTCCTAGTTCAGGGATATTTGGGTTGTTTCAGTGTTTACTGATTACAAGTGAAGCTGCTATAGACATTATGTATAGGCTTTTGTTTTGTTTATATATAAGACAATTACTGAAATATACTTCACATAGATTCAAATCATGTGTTTAAGGAGTACAATTCACTGGTATTCAGTGTATTTATAGAGTTTTGCAGCCATAAACTCAATAAACTTTAAAATATTGTTATCACCCAATGGTGAACTCCATTTTTAATAATTTAAGGAACTGTCAAACTGTCTTCCAAAGCAGCTGCCCTGCATTACAGTCACATCAGTGATGTATGATGGTGCCACTTTCTCCACATCTTTATCAGCAACCGGTTTTTCTCTTAGGTTTTTATTATAACCATCCTAGTGGCTGTGAAATGGTATCTCATTGTGGTTTTTATTTATATTTCCCTATGGCAAATCTTTTAAAGCACCTTTCATGTATTTTTAAGTGATTTGTGTATCTTTTTTAGATATAGATTCACATTTTTGTCCATTCTTTTAATAAATGGGGTGTCTTTTTATTTATTTATAAGAGTTATTTATATTTTCCAGGCACATCAGAGACCTAATTTATTATTTATTTATAAGAGTTATTTATATATTCTAGTCTCATCAGATACATAATTTGCAAAAATTTTCTCCCATTATGTGGGTTGTCTTTTCTATTTTATTTTATTTTATTTTATTTTATTTTATTTTATTTTATATTATTTTATTAATTTTATTTTTATCCCCATTGCTATTTCACGCATTCTGCCACCCACCTCCCCTCTGGCAACCACCAGTTTGTTCTCTATATTTAAGAGTCTGGTTTTTTGTTTGTCTCTTTTCCTTATTGGCTTTGTTTCTTCCACATATGAGTGAAATCCTTGTGGTGTTTGTCTTTATCCGACTGACATATTTCACTTAGCAGTATAGTCTTTATGTCCATCAATGTTGTTGCAAATGGCAAGGTTTTGTTTTTTTATTGCTGTGTAATATTCCATCATGCATATATATATATATATTTATATGTATATATATGATTCATATACACATATGTAAATATACCATTTCTTCTTTATCCATTCATCTATGGTTATATACTTGGGTTGCTTGTGTATCTTGGCTATTGTAAATAATGCTGCAGTAAACAGGGCTGCATATGTCTTTTCAAATTAGTGTTCTTGTTTTCTTTGGGTAAATAGTAGAATTATTGGATCATAGTTTAATTCTACTTTTAATTTTTGAGGAACCTCCATTCTGTTTTCCACAGTGGCTACACCAGCTTGCATTCCTATCAAGAGTGCATAAGAATTCCTTTTTTTCCACATCTTTGTCAACACTTGTTACTTTTTGTGTTTTTTTTTATTTTAGCCATTCTTATGGGTGATATTCATGGTGGTTTTGATTTGCATTTCCTTGATGATTAGTGATATTGAGCATCTTTTCATGTGTTTGTTGGCCATCTGTATGTCTTCCTTGGAAAAATGTCTATTCAAGTCCTTTTTTCATGTTTAAATTGGGTTGTTTATTTTTTGATATTAAGTTGAGTAAGTTCTTCATATATTTTGGATATTAACCCCTTATCAGATATATCATTTGCAAATATCTTCTCCCACTAAGTAGATTGCCTTTTTGTTTTGTTGATGTTTTCCTTAACTGGAAAAGCTTTTTATTTTGGCATAATTCTACTAGCTTAATTTTGTTTTTGTTTCCTTTCCTGCTTATAGTTTTAGGTCTTAAATTTTAATCTGTGTTCCATTTTGAGTTAATTGTTGTGTGTGTTGTAAGCATTTCAACTTTATTAATTTTTTTTTTTGCATGTGGAATTCTAGTTTTCCCAACACAGTTTTTGAAAAGTCTTTTCTTTCCCAATTAAATTGTCTTCCCACCTGTCAAAATCAATTTACCATAAATGTATTACCATAAATCAATTCCATTGATCAATATGTCGACCCTTATGTCAGTATTATGTTCCTTTGATAACTGTAGCTTCATACCAAAATTTAAAAACAAGAAATGAGTGATGTCCAACTTTTTATTCTTTTCCAAGATTTTGGCTATTTTGGGTTCCATGATTTTCTGTAAGACTTAGTATCATCTTGTCAATTTCTATGGAGAAGAAATCAGGGACTTTAATAGCACTTATATTGAGCCTGTAGATCAATTTGGGTAGTATTGTCACCTTAAAAATATTAAGTTATCTGGTTCATGAACATATAATATTTGAAAAATTTGCAAAATAAGCATTTTGCAAATATTTAGATCTTTAATTTTTTCCAACGATGATCTGTAGATTTGTCTTATTCCTGTATTCACTATTTATAGCTTTAGCATCTGTAGTGATAGCCTCTTTTATGATGTTATTATTAATTTCAGTTTTCTCTCTCCTTTTTTTTGTTAGTCTAAGTAGTAGTTTATACATTTTCTTTATATTTTCGAAGAACTGTCTTTTGTTTATATTGATTCTCTCTTTTCTATCTTAAAACAATATTCTATCCTTATTTTTTCATTCATTTTGCTTGCTTTTATTTAATTTGCTATTCTTTTTTCCATATCTCAAGTCAGAGGCTCTAATTATTTAAGACCTTTATTATTTTTAACACAAATATTTACTGCTATAAATTTCCCTCTCAGCACTGCTTTAGCTGCATTCCACAAATTTTTATGTACAGTAATTCAATTAAAATATGTTTTATTTTTCTTTGTGACATATTCTTATAACCATTAGTTATATAAATGTGTGCTGTTTAATTTCAGCTTCATTGGGGATTTTCCAGATATCTTTCTCTTACAGATTTATATGTTAATCCCAAAATTATGAGAGAACATACTTTGTATGCTTTCCATTCATTTAGATTTTTTATCGTTTGGCTTATGGCCTACACATGGTCTTAGTGAATATTTCATGAACATTTGGAAGAATATCTGGTTTGTGGTTTTTGAGTGCTCTATAAATGTCACTTTCTAATTCAGAGATTGGCAAAAAGATTAAAGTGAAAAGTGGTAAATATTTTAGACTTTGCAAACCAACAAGCAAAATTGAAAAGACTATGTAGATACTTATATAACCACTTAAGATGCAACCATTTTAAAGTGTAAAAACCATTCTTAGGACCTGGGCCATATCAAAAATAGTGGAAGTCCAGATCTGATTGGTAAGCCATAATTTACCAAACCCTGGTTTTAGTTAGTTGATAATATTGTTAAGATACTTTTTTGTATCCTTCTTAATATTCTGTCTTACTGCTTTGACAATTATTGAGAAAGTGTGTTGAAATCTTCCAGTGTAATTGTGGACTTTTTTATTTCTCCTTTTTAAAATCCATTTTTAGTATTTCTTGCATTTTGTAGCTCACTATGTACAAATACTTTTTTTTTAATTTTTTTAACGTTTATTTATTTTTGAGACAGAGAGAGACAGAGCATGAACGGGGGAGGGGCAGAGAGAGAGGGAGACACAGAATCCGAAGCAGGCTCCAGGCTCTGAGCCATCAGCCCAGAGCCCGACGCGGGGCTCGAACTCACGGACCGTGAGATCGTGACCTGAGCCGAAGTCGGATGCTTAACCGACTGAGCCACCCAGGCGCCCCAATACTTTTAAGATTGTTGTGGATTTGGAGTTTACTGAACTCCTTGAGTCTGTGAATGTATGCTTTTTACCAAATTTAGAATGCTTGTAACTACTGTTTCTTCAAATATGTTTTGTGCAACACTTACTTTCTCCTCTTTCAAGAACTCCAACAAAAAAATATTAAACATTAAAATATTATTCCACAAGTCACTAAGGCTCTGTTCATTTTGTTTTCCCTATTTTTTTGTTTTGTTTTGCTTTTGTTGTTGTTGTTGTTCAGATTGGTCAATTTCTATTGTTCTATCTCGATTTTACCCTCTCTTTCCTCTTTCATCTACATTCTACTAGTTTGAGCCCATCTAGGGTTTTTTATTTTTTTTCCAGATATTGGCTTACTTTCTGTACTAAAATTTCTATTTGCCTTTGTTTTATAGTTTCTATTTCTCTGCTTAGAATATGTAACTCCCCATTAATTTCAAGAGTGCTCATGTTTACCTCATAAAGCTTGAAATAACTTCTTTAGTTTGTTGTGTGATACTTCCAATATCTGTGTCATCTCCGGATTGTCATCTGTTGATTTTCTTTTCCCTTGATAATTGGTCAGATTTTCCTGGTTTTTGGTGAGACTGTCCTGGGTCCTGATGTTTTGGGTAACTTTGGAGTGTGTCTGAACACCTGGAAACTGTGTTATGAGATGTTGGGTCTTCTTAAAATCCAGTTGATAATGCTGGTTTTTGTTTGTTTCTTTTAGCAGGCAGTAAATTCATGCACAGAATGGAAGTCAGACTGCCTTCTGCAGGTGGTCATTCTAATGTAAATTTAATATGCAAAGAGTTTACTATGTTCTTTGAGTCTGCCTCTCACCTGAGAAGTAGCAGTGGTTTATCTAGTAGCAGTAGTTTATATAGCACATTTTTCAAACCCTTGGCTATGCTTCTTGAGTACATCCTGCACATAGACACTTGAGGGTGAGCTCAGGACTTGCATTGGTTCATACTCAAATATAGGTTCTCCAGCTTATTCAGCCACAGGTTGTATGGACTGTATGGACTTTTGTTTTTGTTGTTGTTGTTGTTGTTGTTGTTCTATTGCCACTGGACAGAAAGATGAGGTTCTCTCAATCTTTTAGCCTCCCAAGTTGTACAAATCCATGCATCTGGGCCTGCCCTTGGGGCAAAGTAAAGACAGAAGAGACAGACAAAATTTTGGGGAATTCTTTTACATTACTTTTTTGTAATGATACCCCTCTAATCTGTTCATGAATCCAGAATTATGGGTGATTTTCTTAATCTTTAGGTATTTGTGCCACTTCAGCAATGCGATATTGTAGCTCCACATTGGGGCTGGCTCTGAAACAGGAGAATTCTAAAAGGGGGGGAATGAAGAATTATCCCTACTATCGTGAGCTCACAGGTGGCTTTTTTCCTGGCCTTCTGGCCAGAAGGAGGCATTACAAGAGATTTTGATGATGATATCCATCGTACAGTTTAATTTGTCTCACAGTGGGGACATTAAGGGAAAACAAAAACATGAAACACAACATGACCATATTAGTTTTTATTTAAATTTTACTATCCTTCCCTATTCTCCTGTTCTTATTTGCTTTACATATTCCTCAAACAGTTGCTTTTTGTATTTTGTTATGTTTTAAGTAATCAACTGCAGTTTGCTTACTATAATTGGAAGTCTTACTCCTCCCTTTTAATTCTGAGGCAACACACACACACACTCTCTCTTTCTCTCTCTCTTTCTAAAAATAGCAGTCCTACAAAAAAGACTTATTACTTTGTATGTCTCCATAGTAAATGTTCTAATTTACTTGGTCACTAAAGGTACAGTTTTGTTTTGTTTTGTTTTGTTTTGTTTTGTTAGCATTAGATAGGGTTGGACTTTGGGGAACAGAGCTCACATTTATGAACAGTTATCTTCTCAGGAATGATAAATTGAAATTGCTGTTTCTAAAGAAAGTGTGTTATTTTTTTCCAGAATCTTCATTTCCTTAAAACCCTTCAGACAACTTCAGAGACAAATTATCATAATCGATTAGTTATGCTGTGATACCTGAATAATTAAACAATATCTTAATGCTAACATTTGATTCGATTTGTAATTAGTTTTTATCCCTAAAAGATAAACTGAGCAAATGTCTCTCAAGTGGTCATGCAATATTGCCAAAGCACATTACAAGGAAATATCTTTTCATGAATTTTAAAATTATCTGATCCCCTGTAAATTAAACACACACACACACACACACACACACACACATGTCACAATTGAAATTTATTACTAAATGATCTTGAAAAGACAGGAAACCTATTTAAGCATATTTTTAAATACTTTTTATCAACATCTGTTTCTCTAGGTGTCTCACAATGTGTGTTTTAACTTTTAAGCTTGGTGTTAAAATTCGTGAGATTCCAAACACCCAAGACATTAAAAATCAACCCCTTTGCCATGGAGTAATTGGAGCTAAGATAAAAGTTATAGTCCACAAAAGGCTAAATATTGATCTGTTCAGTTTGCATCCATTATTGCTGATCTTTCAGGATTTAAATATCGATTGTGCACTGCAGTTACGATAAGCGAGAGCAAAGGCTCATCCATATTGCAATGTTGGGCAAAAGAAGAAGAGTTTTAACCTCGATAAGCCTGTGGCCTGGTTAGAAAATGCGATTCTCCTTCTAAATCTTTAGCCTGGCTATGAAAAATTAATAATTTATTAAACCATATTTTATTACAGGGCTTTTCCCTTCTGTCTCCCTGGCACAATGCCAATGTACACTATGAAGTAACAGTTGGAAATGACCTCCACTTCTTCAAATGAGTTGTTTCTTTAGTTTGGCTTAGCGTTAATCATTTATTTTTTTAAAAATACAAGAAATGGTTCTCAGGATAGCTAAACTTTCATGCTCATTGTGGCTCATTGCCAGAACCTAAGATGACATCAGAGTGATGTTACTATGACTATGCCAGCCATCCTACAATTATAATGCATTGCTCTGATGATATATTAAACATTGACTCGGAAATTGAATATATAATTGGCAATGACAGGAGGAAGCATGATTTAATACCTTCCATGCCACCTTCTTTTTCCCCCCCCCCCCCCCCCCGAATTACTTAGGGTCATGTCTTCTCAATGCACTTCCATTATTTCAAATAAGATATCCTGATGTATGGCACACAATTATAAGTTCCTACCCAAACCCCTTTGTTGGAAATATTTTGTATACATTACAGCACTCGAAGGACTATCCCATTCCTTCTTTTTCCCATAAAGTAGAATTAAAGACTCGACTTTTTCCTTCTTCCCAATAAATAGTACATGGCTAGTTAAACATTAAATACCTGCTTGTTCATAGATCAAGAAAGCATAAAACAGCTTTGGAGCATCTTACATCGAAGCTCATTTGTTTTCAGTCTGTCCAGAAACCATATTTATAAACTCTCAGCCAACCTTTCAGAGACAAAATATCCTTCACATTTTTACCAACCTAGCAGAATCAACTTCTGCCACATTGTCTCATTGACATTTATTTCTTATAATAATCAGCAAAAAAAGTATTATTGTGACGAAAATCAGAAGGCAATAAGTTTATGTTGCCCTTGAGTCACTACTTTATATTTGTCTTTCTCTGCTTCCTTGGGATATCTTCCATTTATTTTGTCTTTCAATTATCATCGGAGCTGTCAGGTATTTTCCTAAAAACCCTATGATGTGATTTTCGGAAATGTTGTCTTAAATTTATCATCTTGAGAAGAATCCACAGATACTAATTTTCCTTTTACCTTTATTTTCGGGTTTCTAACATCTGACATTATTTGGCCTTGTGAGTTGCAAGAAAGGTATAGCTCACAGTTTGATGACAACTTCCTATACTCTGCCTTTTTCAAGTTTCAAATAACTACATATTTTTAAAACAATTGCTGTGAGACAAAAGTTTTCAGCTTCATCTCTCTTCACATTTTTTTTTGTTAAAAAGAATGGATAACAAAAAATAAAATTAAAATAATGGACAATGGGTACAGTAACATTTTTATTAAAAATAATGGCATATAGTAAAATTATTCTCAATTATCCTCACAGATTTCAAAAACAAAATACTACTCAATTTCCTCATAAACTATTCACAGGAAGGATGATTTGGACAATTGTGTTGTCCTGCAATTGGCAAAATACACTGCAGGATCACACCCACTCAGCCCTTAGACCAGCATCTGTCTTTACTTACGTTGCACATTTTTTAATAAATGAGAGTTTCTCCCCCAACTTTATATTTATTATGTTTACATTTTGGTTTTTTTGGGGGGGCAAGAGTGCTTTCTGGGGACTGCCTTCATTTTCATACTCATCCCTCAAAACAATCAGAAATGATAAGCTTGCTTTGCGTGAAATCTGTAGCATGTAGATTTCAGTTTAAAGACAATTGTCAAGACAGTTCTTCCCAGCAGATTGTCTTTGACTGAGATCGCATACCAACAGAGGTTAAGAATAGCAAGAAATGGCAAGAAAATATCTACAATACGTAATATTTGGATGGCAAAATTGCATTTTAATGACAGAATACGGTTGACTGAAAGAAATTTTCCATGTTTTGTTCTTGCATGTTCTGCAATTCTCTGGGAACTTTTCTACTTAAAATTGTTTCACCTGTCATCATGAGCCAGAATGGTCCGTGGACTATGATAGCACAAGAAAATTATGGTGGTTACATTCTTACTGTATAGCCACTGAAGACAAATTTAAGGGGACCTGGGGTTACACTTCATGTATTTACAATACATGTTATATATATATATATATAACACACACACAATAAAATCATCCTCAGTCCTCAGGGTCAGGATGTCTATAGTCCCCTTAACTTTATTACTTAAAAAATTACAAAAAATGTCTTAAAATTCTCACTATTTGGTGGAGTTCATTTACTTTAATTAGTGTTCCTCAAAGTGGGTTTGGGCGTATCATATTATTTTCACAGGGGTCTTATAAAAATTTTGGATTCATGGGTATTGGGAAGATCTGCTAAATCAAATTATGTATAGTAATTTTTTAAAGCTTATTTACTTATTTTGAGAAAGAGAAAAAGAGCATGCACGCAAGTGGGGGAGGGGCAGAGGGAGAAGGAGAGAGAGAATCCCAAGCAGGCTCTGTGCTGTCAATGCAGAGCCCTAGAGGGGGCATGACTTGAGCCACAATCAAGAGTTGGACATTTAACTGATTGAGTCACCCAGGTGCCCCTAGAGTCATCTTATCCTATCCTGGGTCTATGCTGAAAATTTAAGAGCAGATTCCCTAGGATACTAAGTTGTTTCAAGTCCTGCTCTTGACTAAAGTAATAAATTTATTTCATAATATAGAGTCACTGAAATCTTTGCATGTTGTGAATCCAAGCCTAAAAAATACAAACAAAAACAAAAACAAAAACAAAAAACAAAACTTTCTCTCTGTCTCATACCATATACAAAAATTATTCAATGTGGACCAGGCCTAAATGTAAGACCTAAACCTATAAATGTATTCTAAAAAGTCAGGAATAAATTTTCGCGATCTTGCATTAGGTAGTGATTTCTTAGATGTGGCACCAAAAGCATAAGTGATAAAAGAGAAAATTGACCAGTTGGACTTTATCAATTAAAAAAACATTTTGAGAAAGAATATTTTGTACATAAGGCTACCATCAAGGAAGTAAAAGGATAATCCATAGGGAGAAAATATTTATAAATCATAAATCTGATGAGACTTGTATCCAGAACATATGAAGAACACTTATGACTTAATTATAAAAAAAGAAGTACCTCAATTCAAAAATGGGCAATGTATTTGAATATAAATTTCTTCTAAGATATAAAAATATTCAATAGCATTAATCATTAGGAAAATAAAAATTAAAACTACAATGAGATATCACTTAAAACCCTTCAGAATACCTAGGATCAAAAAGACAGATATTTAGAGAAAAGACTGATATTAACAAGTGTTGAGTAAGATGTGGAAAAATCAGAATTCTGGTAATTTGCTGGTGAGAATATAAAATAGTGCAACGAATGAAAAATGTTTTACATTTCTTCAAAATGATGAAAATGGAATTATCATATAACCCAGCATTTCTACCGTAGGTATCAGGAGAAATGAAAAAAATACATACTTACACAAAAAGTTGTACATGAATTTTCCTAACAATATTATTCACTGTGGTCAAAATGGGTAAAAAAAAAAAAAAGTCCATTGACTGATGAGTGGATACATTTAATGTGGTGTACCCATAGGATAGAATATTATTCAGTAATATAACTGAATGAAGTATTCATACATTTTACAACATGAATAAACCACAAAACAGTATGCTGCCAGTCAAAAAAGACAATATTTTGTATTATGCCATTTATATGAAGTGTGCAAATGTATATAAATAGAAAATAGCAAGTCTATGGGATAGAAAGCAGTGGTAGATTGGGACTGGAATAGGTATAGGCTTTTTGGGAGGTGATGAAAATACCCTAAAATGAGATAATAGTGATGTTTTACCTACTCTAAGAATGGTAAAAAAAATTACATTACACACTTTAAATGGATGAAATGTAGGGGCGCCTGGGTGGCGCAGTCGGTTAAGCGTCTGACTTCAGCCAGGTCACGATCTCGTGGTCCGTGAGTTCGAGCCCCGCGTCAGGCTCTGGGCTGATGGCTCAGAGCCTGGAGCCTGCTTCCGATTCTGTGTCTCCCTCTCTCTCTGCCCCTCCACCGTTCATGCTCTGTCTCTCTCTGTCCCAAAAAATAAATAAACGTTGAAAAAAAAAATTTTAAATGGATGAAATGTATGATATGCAAATTGTATCTTGATAAAGCTGTTTTAAAAAGCAAAAATTTCCAAAGACCTATCATATCCCAAGCAACATAGGTGTCCTGAGATCCAGGTAAAGAATAAGTCTTTAAACTTCAGCACAAATAGATATTATAATCTCAGGATCAAAAAGTTGATACTATTCTTTAGAAATGTTTTCTCCAGGGTCACCTGGAGTGGCTCAGTTGGTTAAGCACCCGATTCTTAATTTTAGCTCGGGTCATGATCTCACTGTTTGTGGATTCGAGCCCCACATCAGGCTCTGCACTGAGAGTGTGGAGCTTGCTTGCATCCTCTCTCTCTCTCTCTCTCTCTCTCTCTCTCTTTCTCTCAAAAAAAAATAAATAAACAAGAAATATTTTAAAAAAGTAATGTTTTCTCCAAACCATTATGTGTGAACCCATGAAAAGGTTGAGGGTTATATTGTTTCCAAGAGGAAGGCTTGCATGCTATTTTTGTCTTTTTGCTGAGTTTGGACAATTTGCCTACTCAGGTAGCACTAAAATTTCATTTAAGCAGTGCAGGAATGTATAACTATAGACGTGGTATCTTGGATTTATTTTTTGAGAGATAAGATGGACAGGGAAGGGGCAAAGAGAGAGGGAGAGAGAATATTAAGCAGGCTCCACACTCAGCATGGAGCCCAACATAGGGAACAATCACACAACCAACTTGTCCTGAATTGAAATCAAGAGTTGGACACTTAACTTACTCAGCAATCTAGGACCCCCAGTAACTTGGATTTTTTTTTTAAGTAGGAATAACATGATGTTTTTGAAAAACTGACAAAGAACAGAAGAAAGAACTAATTGGCTCTGAATTTTTTATCAGTATTGGGGTCGTGGGCAAGATACTAATTTCCCCTCTTTTAATTTTATAACCAATAAAATGGGACAATAATATCTATCTCAAAGGATTATTAAGAGAGCAAAATTATATACAGTAAATCTTTGGTTTGTGAGCATAATTCGTTCTGGAAACATGCTTGTAATCCAAAGCACTTGTATATCAAAGTGAATTTCCCCATAAGAAATAATGGAAACTCAGATGATTCATTCCACAACCTAAAAATGATTACAGTGATGGATTATAATATGAAATAATAAAATATAAAATATAAAGAAAAAGAAACAAATTAACCTGCACTTATAAGACAAGGGAGATAAGAGAGAGGAGGGTAATTGTGTAGAAGGACTTTCACTATCACTTATGGAATCACTGCTATCTATTGGCTCAATGGAATCTTTTTTCTGCATAGGGGCCATTGTATATGCTCACACAGATGTTGATTACAGTACAGTATTAATAAAGTCTTGTCATATATTGTATTTAATGTAACTGGCAATAAGGCTGCAGAGGAAAGGGTCTATATCTGCAGGCAGCCTGACCTAGAATGAAACAAAGCATTCCTAAGCTTACTCCTATATGGAAAAGCAAAGGCCTGTCCATAGATGCCTTGAAGTGACAAAAAATGCACTAGTGCCAGTTGTGGGCACCTTCTTACGTTCTGAAAAATCACTGATTTCTACCAAACACTATAGCCTGATTTCAAGCATCTGAGCTCGAGGTGATCACCTGCAATCCCACAACAAGAGGGAGAGAGAGAGAGAGACAGAGACAGAGACAGAGACAGAGAGAGAGAGAGAGAAAGAGGAACCATTGGCTCAGTTGTGATCATGTGACATTCAGCATCACATACTATCCGCATTGCAAGACATCACTTGTTTATCAAGTTAAACTTTATTAGAAATATTTGCTCGCCTTGCAGAACACTCACAGAACAGGTTACTTGCAATCCAAGGTTTTACTGTAGTCAGAACTATTAGCAGAATACCTGTCATATTTAATGAAATTTATGATTAGCACTATTTCAACTATTTTCAAAATCTTCCATTTGTACATTTGCACCATGCTCTTTACTATTAGGGACAGGATGGCCCTTTACCCCACCCCCCCGCCCCATCCCCTGCTACCCCTTACTCCATTCTTCAGCTCTGACTCTATATGTAACCTGCCCAGAGAGGCACCTTCCTAAACCCCAGTTACCTGGTCATAGTTTAATGTGTTTATAAAGCTTCCTCCAAGTTTCTGTCTAAATTACAAGGAAAAGCCTAAATATCTCTCCAGAGTTTTAAAGGTCTCAGTCTGGTCTTTTGTTTTTTGTTTTTTGTTTTTAATGAACCAGGCTTATTGTCTACTGATCCTCAAAAATCTAATTATGTGTCATTCCTGTACTTCTCTGTGTCTCCATGTCCATTCTTTCTTCCTCCCCATCTGCCTAACTGAAATGGAGCTGCCCTCTTTCATCAACTGATGACCTACAGCCCATTCTTGCCCCAAGCCTCAGGATAATTTCCCTGTCTACAGCAGCATCTCTGATTTCAATCATCGGGATCCTCACTACTCAGAGTTGCCTCCACCCATCAATTATTAGACATTCAATGGGAATTTTTTTGGAAATACAGATTCTCTCAAACTCCACCCAGCTGTAAAGAATCAGAATCTAAGGCATCTGGGTGACTCAGTCTGTTGGGCATCAGACTCTTATTTTCAGCTTAGGTTTTGATCTCAGGGTTGTGAGATTGAGCCCTGCATCAGGCTGCACACTGGGCATGGAGCCTACTTGAGATTCTCTCCCTTACTCTCCTTCTGCCCCTCTCCTGCTACAGTCTCTCTCTCTCTCTCTCTCTCTCTCTCTCTCTCTCTCTCTCTCTTTTCTCTCTCTCTCAAAAAAATCAGAATCTGCATTTCAACAAATTCCCCAGGTGATTTTTACTCACATTAAATTTTTAGAAATGCTGAGTTGGAACACTTAGAGAAGTAGTGATCAATTTAAGCTGGGTGCTAGAATCACCTGGGGTCTAAAAATAATGAGTCCCGTAGTACATTTGCGGATATTTTGAATCAGTTGATTTGCCTTTTATCCTAGGAATGTTATTTTTAACAGTATCTGGAAATCAAGTATTTAGCCATAGCTAAGAGCTACCAGCTTTAAGCCCAATGGCACCATTACATAATGACTTGTGCTGTTCTCCAGTGTTATATAAGTTACAATACTTTAATATATATATTTAATATGTATATGTTCTATTTGGTGAAAGTTCAAATATCACACACATACACATAGTATATATATGATCAGATGAAAAAGTCACTAAAAACATGATAAAGTCAAAATATTCACACTAAGTTTAAAAACAGTTATCATTTTAAACTGTCCAGGTTAGGATGCTAATAGCCAAAAAAATCTCATATCTAAAAGCTACCATTTATACATTCTTTGCATGTTTTAAATTCTATGAATTAAGGCTTCATTATTGTCTTCATATTTTTGATAATGCAATCAAAACTTAAGAAAGATTAAATAACTTGTCCAAAGTTATATATCTAATAAGCACTACCATCAGTATATTGACCTCAGTTAAAATCCTCTGCATTCCCACAGCAGCAGACAAGTGACAACATACAGCAATAATGGAAGAATCACTTCCAGTTTCTCTTTGGAACTAATTTTTGAATAGAACTCTTTTCCATGTTCACTCCATCTGTCAGACTCTATCATCTTTTACATGAACTCTTGCAATAATTGCTCAGTTGTTCTCTCTGAGTCAAGTTCCTCAGTGTTCCATTTTATATTGTTTCCAGAGACAGCTCTGTAAAACGTAAGTTGCAACATGTCCCTTCCTGTTCCATCCACATGATGACTCCTTCAGATATCACGGTTCTCCGTAATTTGGCATCTACTTCCATAATGTTACCTATTCTTTTTCCTTGGTTCACATTGCCTTTCCCTATCTTCAATATCTGGTGTACTCTTGAGGGTCCAGTCAAAAGTCCCATTTAAAGTCTGCTAAAATATGGACTGTACTTCTAAACTCATTGTAAATATTTAGAATATGGTAACTGACTTGAAACATCCAGTTTTGGAGGAACAGTCAGTTCTTTAGAACTTGGAATAAAACACCAGGTGAAGGGTAGTCTCTTCTTGTAGAGCATTTTATATCCACGACCCATCATGGAACCTAAAATATTGAATGTTTTCTGCCCAGATTTAAAGTACATTTTTACAGTGTTTAAAAAATATTTTTAAAGGGATATTATGAGGGAAGTAATCAGTAAAGTTTTTATTCTGACATCTTTTTTCTCCTCTAATGAATTTTTAACATCTGTGACACCGTTCTTAAGCACTAAAGGATCTGGACTATATTGTACATCTTGGTCAGACATATGATATGGTACCTCGCCATACTGTCTAGCATCAAAATCATAGGAAAAATAAAGGTGGAAGTACAGTAAGGCAAAATTAAAAGATATCATGCAGTGATCTTGTGTAGATCTTCAGTGGTCTGTCACATGCTTAATCTCAAGGAGATTTGGATAAAATATTGAGTAGAAAAGACATCGTTTTTGATCATCACTGCTTTCACAGAGAGAATGAATCCTTCAAAGTCTATTAAAGGTGACCTTTATAATCTGCCCCCCATTTCCATCGTCAGAACTGATACCTGATTATGCTTCATAACTCCACACCTAGCTCATTTCTGTGTCCATGTATGATGTTCAACAAATATTAGTCTCATGAAGGAATTAATGTTCAATATGTTAGAAAATACCCAGAGTATTTTGAAGAAACACTAATGTTTGAAAGTTACCGCATGAAAAGAATGTTTTCATTACCTAAAAATTCATTCTTAAATATAAACACCATATATTAAATACGACTTTAAATGAAACAAATTAATACTACCATGTATATCTATACTAGATATATATTTAGAGATAAAGCTAATTACCACTTGACCAAACACAGCTGCTTAAGCCATGTTAATTTCAACAACTAGTGAATTCTGCAATTACATGTATATAAAAATTGCATAATCATAAACACACAAATTTCACCACACCATAGTTATCTGGTTGAATTGATTGATTACCTTGAACATTAGCAGTTCTGTCATTTGACTGAACCAGACACTATAGTATTGGATTCTAATCCATTGGTCAAATTACATTCATTCATCTCAATGTTAAATGTACTATCTAGTTAGCATTTAACACAATTTGGCAACATTTATTCGAGTGATTAAGTGCTAAATAAGTTCTAAGACAAGCCTTAGAATTGTATAATATAGGTGTCATAATACATTTTCAAATGCCAATGATATTTTTGGCACTATCTTAAAAAACAATTTTAAGACCTGATACAAATTTGCTTGCAAACCTCCCACTTTATCTTTTAATATTTTACCAAGGAAGTCCTGTGAAAAATTAGCAAGGTCTCTAACACAGAATTTAAATTCTTACTGGCCAATGGAATTCTGCAATTCCATTAACACAAGAGCCTGACATAGCTGAGATTTATATTGCCAGAAACTCTCATTTGATTTATAATCTGGTAATCCTTTTATCCTCCATTTATATGCAGTATAACTTGACGTAAGTGCAAGAATGCCTCCGCTAATAGAATTCACGAATATTGGACCAAGACATTTTTTTAGGCCATAAAGCCTCCCTGAAAAGAGGAAGAAAGGGAAAGGCTGGACCTGGCCATGATGGGATCTGGCTTTAACACAGCCTAATAAAATGAAACTCAGGTTAAAACTGCTGATTTTAGGACATTAGACTGGCATAGAGTTCTCTTTTAGATGGGTCTGTTCCCTCAGCACAGCCCCCGTAACTGTTTTACCAGTCCTTAGGCTACAAAGGAGTTAGATATTTATAGTTTTTGGTACATTCATATAAAAAAGTTATGTAGAGTTATGAAGTGGATGTGTATAGGGAGAAGCAAAGAAAGTGAAATCTGGGAGAAGAGAAAGTTCTAAGTATCATACTAAGCTTGGGAACATTCTAGGATATAAAGCAAAGTACAACACAGAACCCTTGCCCACAGTCACTTCATTCACAGAATGGTGTCTTTAAATCTGTCACCATTAAAAAGGGGAAAAAAATGTAAACTAAGAATCCAAGGTTTATATCTGTTTCCATTTTCTCGCTCTTCTCTCCAATCTTCACTCCCTTCCCCAGTCCCATTGTATCCTAATTGCTGAGGATTCTTTGAACTTGGTATGGGAATTAATTTCTCTCAGTGCTTGCCACTTAACAGTAAAATGCTGTTTCTATTTCTGATCATCCATTCAAATGCTGATATTGAACAAGCATTATTTTATTCTCATGATTTTTCTCTATGTTCTGCAGAATTTTAGTTTAAAACCCTCTTAAATATGTAAGAAACACATAGATATATATGTAGATGTAGATATATTGAATTAGATAGTAGATAGATATAGATAGATATAGATATAGATACAGATAGATATAGATATAGATAGATACAGACACAGATGTAGATGTGGATGTAGATGTAGATATATCCATTTCCATACATCATATGTGCACGGAGAAACACCATTAGAAGACTATATATTACATTTGGGAAGTTAGTGGGATATGAAGTGTCTTGGAGATGCTTGCCTTTGTGCTTTATGTTTTCCAAGTTTTCTGCCTGAATATGTATTATTTGGAGTTTCATAACATTCAAAAATATTCTTGTGAATAAATAAACTTTGAAAGCATCTAAATTATTTAAACAGAAAAGTGTGATGCAGTATAATGATAAGATCGTAGAAAGGCAATGCTTTCCAATAATGGGACATCCAAAATGAGGTAGTACTCAGGTAGTTTCTACCATTTTAGCAGCCTTGAATTTCCTGTGATTTGCATTCCATTCTCTCACTGATGATATGTGTTTGTTATTTGCTATTCCAAAGCTTCCAAAATATAGCATGCACAATACTAAATACACTGTTGGGAAACATATTTTAAGGTTAATTTAACCACCTAGTTGCAACATTAACATTGCAACATTCTATTTTTACAAGGAAAGCAAGAGAAAAAATTATTTATTTACCTCTACACTTAATAGCTTCAGAAATAGACCAGTGAATTTGGATACCTAATTCTACTGAATTAAAGGTTGAACTTTATTTTAATAATATTTACATCAGAGAAAGGAGAGAGAGAGAGATCAGTGAGGCAGACATGGAGGGAAAAAGAGGGAGAGAAAAAAGGGAGAAGTTACATTAGCAGTACTAAGCAAGATTCTATGCCTAGAACAAAAGTTTGACACACTGTCTCTTTGCTTGATGAGAATATGAGTCCAGTTCAGAATGCCTCTGTGTCTTCTAAGGAAAGAATATTGTTGATAGGATACTACAGCACAAACACCCTACCTTGCAGTTTGAGCTAAATACAAAGCCTGGCATCATAAAAGTCATGCAACTAACTCTTCCTCTATTAAAATGCATATATTTATTATTAATTATTATTAAATTTCTTAATTTTAGAGTATTAGAGGGCAATGTAGAAATTTTGTTGACTCATTAGAAAGACCTAATGTGATATTCTGGATAATGTAACATTGTATTAAAAGGCTGTATTTATAGCATTAATTTTAAGTCCCCATTTGAACTGTTATATTAGAGAAGAATACAAAAAAGGTAAATCTAAAAGTTAAACTGAGAATTTTGCTATTTAGTTTTCCAATTTGCTGAACACACACATTGTCTCTCCTCTTCTTGCCTCATGTCTGTCCCCCACTAAATACCTTTAACTCCTTACTTCTTTGTTTCCCTCTTTTGCCCTTTCTTTTCTTCTTTCTGCCTCCTTTCTCCTTATATTTTATTTTTTTTTCTTCCATCTCACTATCATATAAATAGAACTTTCCACATTACTGTCAGTTCTGAATTCCATTCATTTACTCACAGTGATCACCAAAGACAAATTATTAAATTTCCTTCTGAAGCAATCAGCGTTTTCAGAAATTTCATGCTTTATAGTAGTTCATGATTCAGTCAAAATGAATCAAATAAAATATTGGTTAAGTTTTATATTCTGCTTCCCTATGACTTGCAATCTGGTTGTACTGAAATAAAATTAGGAAGTTGCTTGGAATTAATTTAAACATTATACTGCATTATACTACAAGTAATCATATGTGTAATGCATTACTATAATGCATTATTCCTTATTTTCTGGATAATGATTACCTCCATGATACAATAATGTAATACCATAACTACACTCAATTTTTCAGCAAAATACATTTAATTCTGGTAATAATAAAGATATCAGTGCATTACAGTATCTATAAAACTGTATCATACTGGGCAAGAAGAATGCATCATTTATACCTTTTTCTAATCACTTAACATGGAAAATTTTCACTTACTAATTGCAAGTATGTATTATCTTGAATGGCAATAGGCAAAGTAAGAGGTGTAGGGGGGGAAGTTTGGCATTCCAAAATTAACTTGAATCCTTGATGATACGTTTTTCAAGAAGTGAGTGTGTGTGTGTGTGTGTGTGCATGTCTGTGTGCGTTTGTGCACATGTGTGTTTAAACAAAAATGCAACACAAAATGGAAAAGGAGATGTTCCAGATGTAACAAAAAATAATATTGAAATACTTTATAAAATGTCCTCTTAGAGAGAATTCATCTTCCTTAGGAACAATAGATTCTTTCCAGAGATAAGGAAATAAGATCATGTATCTTTAAATATCATTTCAGGTTGTTTGATTTGTGAAGATTTCCTGAAAATAATTTGGTAGAAATTGGAGAGTTAGAAATACATGAATTCAATTTACCTTTTTTTCAATCTCGCAAATTGCTGGGAATGTTACTTAACTCTATGATTCTCAGTTTTTAACCGTAGAATGGAAATTGCATTCCTAATGTTATTGTGTGGATTGAAAGACATAATAAAAGTTAAAGCAACTAGCATAAAGTAGATATACAATATGCCGCTCTCTCTTCCATTCTTGCCCCCTTCCATTCAGAAATGCTTTTTACCCTTAGTTTTGAGATTTCATATGTGTCATGGTAATTATTTTCTTATATTCTTATATTATTTTCATATATTCTTATAACTCTTAAAATAAGAACATCAGGACTGTTTGGTTCTCATTTAATTAAATATATTAATTATTTCCAAAATAGGTGTTTATTTTCTATTTTTCTTTTAACTTCATAATTTGAACCACTTGATCAAAAGAATTTTTGTCTTTTTTATAATTGATCTATCTAACCCTTAGGGGCTGAAAAAAATACCTCACACATATAACTCACTTAACAAACATTTGTTGAACTGAAAATAAAATCAAGTTTGCATTTTCACCCAGCTTTCCACTATCCGTTTTAATTGGATATAGTTCTGGCTTCACTTGGTTTTATTAAAAATGGGCAATTCAGTATTTTAAATAGCAATGGAAATTATCTTCATGTTGGTTAAAGTACAAAATTGAAAAAATGATGTATGTGATAGAAACTCTGAATGTATCAGCCTACTCATTTCTGAAAATAAACCAAGCATCCAAAGTTTACTCAAACTATTTGGAAAAAAGAATAACAATTTACTGTCATGGCCAGGATGAGAAAAATGCTAACATAAAGTTCAGAAACATACTCATTGTCCTAGAGAAGTATTTTTAATGGCCATTTGCAAAACTGATTGGTCAACATAACTTCTGTTTTTCCAAATGGTGGAATACAGCTGTCGACTCTGTCTCTTGTAAACATTTCATCTATCAAAATTTTTAAGGAAGACTTGAAATTTTTGATACATGCTACTGCACTCTTATTTTGTAGTTTATTTTCAACACACACACACACAAGTGTATGAGTGTACACACTATTTCTTTTTACTGTTTCACTCTGGTAAAAGCTTTGTAGAACAGGAAGAAGACAAGAGCTACCATCTGGAGAGTAGGAAATTTGGGGTAAGTAATCAAAAGCAATGAACTTAAGAATCCAAGAAGATCTCGAACTATTACTCCTTTGCTTTAATTTTTAATCATGAAAATACTTGCTAGGAAAAGTGACTGTCTAAAATGGCAACCGTTTTTATATTCAGATATTTGCTATGTAAAATAATTGGATGTCAGATGAAGAACTGCCTGTCATACTTCGCTATTAAAATAATATATTTTTGTGCATAACCAGGCCTGCCTTGGTGAGTTACTGTAGCCTATGGTCTCCCTGAGATTTTCCAATGGGACTTTAATAATACTCTTATGTTTGCCATCTTAAGCAGTTCAGGCTGTTAAACTCAATTTGTAAGAAAAATATTCAGGTATAAAACCAGATAATCTGTATCCCCTTGGAATCAAAAGTCACTTTGCCAAAATATTTTAACACGCGAAATTGCTTCTTGAGAGATGTTTGCCATGATAAAATGACAGAAAACTACATTTCCATTATAATTATAAGTGACTCGTGGTGCTAAGTTTTTATAATTTAAAGGTATTCTCGACTCTGACAGCCCTTCCATGTTGAATTATGCATCTCAGCCTCTTAAATAGTTCTGCTGGCACAAGACAGCTGAGATGAAGTTGTCTTTCTAAAATAATTGCTCCATGGAGCATCCATTATACCTTCAGAAAAAATGTATTACTTGACTTCTACAAATTATAGACTAGCCTATAATGGGTATTTTTGACAGCTATTAGCTTAAAAAAAATCTGAACAGTAAAATGAGTATTGATATCACAATGGTGTGCTGTGCATGTTAATACCAACCTTCTCTGTACTTCCCTTCTAAAGCATGATGTAATCATTAATTATAATACTATTGATGTAACTGAATTCATGTTAAAAATATAGTATTGGCAAAGTGTGTCATTTTCTCACCTGTGAGATAAAAGCATTAACTGAATATTTACAGTAGATACTGAAGACACCATCTGGATTTAAAAGATAAAAAGATGAATCACTTTTGGTTGTGTTTTATTGGATCATGAAGTTATTGGGTATATTTTAATAATTGTGAATGAGACAATAACAAAAGAAAGATAAAGATCATATTTTTTCATCTTCCAAAAGCCTATTCAAAATATTGAACACTGGTGAAAGCAAAAATTATCAAAAATTAATTAAAATACATATTCTTCTTTCCTATCAAGAATTTTATACCTTCAAGTTTTAAAGCAGTTAAGATTTTCCTAATAAAAATACTTGCAAATGTCCTTGCAAGAGCATTGTCTCTCATGGAACAATAATAATCCCATTATTAAAATCAAGAATGCAGATAATAGTGACAGTCAAGAATCAGGGTCAGGAACTATTTTCTTTACTGTTTCTGTGTACACCAATTAAATGCAGTTATGTGAAATAAAATATTTGTTAATTTTAGGAGAATTCTATGTGGATGTGGGCAAAGTTTTCTGTGATGTGTCAATATGTGGTAAATATTTTCCAAGTTTATTGCATTGCTAAGGCTACTTTATTTAATTAATTAATTTATTTATTTATTTATGACTACACTAGGAAGAAATGGCTTAGGTTCCCTTCCCTCTCCTATACAAACAGTTCACAGACCCAGACAGATATACACACGTACCTCCTACCTAGAATCAAAAAGCTAAAATGTATAATTAAACCTAAAGTTAATTAACATATCAATCAAACATGTATCAGCTGTCTAGTCTGTTCTATCCTGCCAAGAACTGATGAGAGTTATTCATGCCTATTCCTGATTAACCATATCCTACAAGCTCATCCCTCCACACATGGGCAGACAAAAATGGCCCAGATACATGTTTTCTCCAAATTCCCTTGGCTTTGGGTTAATCCTCGCTGCTTAGGTTAATAGTAGAAAGACAATTCTTGTGCTAAGCTCCTGCACTACATTTATTACTTATTGAGGCTTGGGGTGGATGATGAGGATAGGTATGATGATAGATGAAAATAGGACAGAATCTTAGTGCAACTTTCCAATTCTGTTTTCAGACTTTAACATCTCTAATTCAAATGAAATATTTAGAAATCTAAAGGACTACTCTAAGATATAGAGAAAGATTTAGGAATAAATATTTAACTGATAGCTTTAAAAGAACAAGGATAGGAGGGAAGAAAGAGAACTGACTAAATTGATTCTGTAATACCTTGCTATGCTTCAATTATAACACCGTCTATCCCTTTATACTGGTCCCAAGGGTAGAGACCCAGGCTTAGAAAAATTACCCCACTGTTGAGACTAACAATTTACATTAAGATGACCACAGCTGTTCATGACAACCTAGGTTAAATTTCTTCCATATATCCCTTGCAGCTGATATTATAAAATTAAACTTTAAAGTTTATTTATTTATTTATTTTGAGAGAGAAAGAGAGTGTGAGTTAGTTAGGGGCAGAGAAAGAAGGAGAGAGAGAGAATCCCAAGCAGGCTTCACACTGTCAGCACAGAGCCTGATGTGGGGTTCCAACTCACCAACCATGAGATCACCACCTGAGTCAGACACTTAACTGACTAAGCACACAGGCGCCCCTAAAACACTTTTTTAAAAAATGAGTGGCATGCATTCTGATAGCATGAGATTTTACTTTTTAAAATATTTATTGTAATCACAAATATTGTTATTAACTAAAATTATTTACCTATTTACACATGGATGAATTACACATGGAATTACCAAACCAATGAGTATTTACCCCTCCCTTCAAAAAAATTGCTTAGAGCAACATAATGACTATTTTTTTCTGGAGACTTGAATAATACATATCTATATATTTGAAAATAATTGAAAATAGAGGTTGTTTTTGAAATAAGGAAAGATTACCAAGAGGTGGATATTATGTGCCATCAAGAACCTTTGCATATCATGTTCTTCCAAGAGACTATGCCATTCCTGTATTTATAATGTTAAAACCCAACATGTACATTATATGTGTGTAAATACAACATGTACATTATATGTGTGTGTGTGTACATGTGTATAACATTAAAATTATACACAAAACTATCATAATGCAGTGGATTTTTGTGTAATTTTAATTACCTTTATAGATTTTTCTATATATAGCCTTCAAAATGTCTACTGTATGAATCATTGTTTATTTTTATTTGTTTTATACAAGCATTATAAAAATTAATCCTTGTTGCAAAGTTTTCACAGGACAAAAATGCAGAGTTAAAAGTTAAAGTACTTTTTCTTGGTGTCTTGACATTTCCCATTGTCCTCCTGACCTCTAATCTCAATAACCCAGTATTTTCCCAGATGCAGCTGATGTTGTTTGTGAGAACTTCCCAGACCTTTATTTTTTACTTATTTTCTTATATACAATGTGTGGAGAGACTGCAAGTTATCTATCCATTTTTCAAGTTCTCAAGACAGAGCAAAAAACAATTCTTTCCCCCAGCTTCCTTGCAGGAAGAAGTGTTATTCCTCTGGTCAACAAAATAGAGCAGAAATCATTATGTTGGGCATTGGGAAACTTCTTTTTTTTTAACCTATTTATTTTACTTTGAGAGAGAGAGAGAAAGCTGGGGAGGGGCAAAGGGAAGGAGAGAGAATCCCAAGCAGGCTCCTCACTGTAGGCATAGAGCCGGACAAGGGGCTTGAACTCACAAACCGTGAGATCATGACCTGAGCAGAAATCTAGAGTTGGAAGCTTAACCGACTGAGCCTCCCAAGCACGCCAGGAAACTTCGTTAAGTAAAACACATCCAGGGGCATGCTCCCCTTTACCCATTGTCTTTCCCTTATTTCCTGTCTAGAGTTCTAGCAGGTGCATGGTGGGGACAAGGACAGCAGCAGCCCGTCTTATAAACACAATGAATGACAAGGGCCACACCCTGAAAAAAGTCAAAAAGAAAAGAAAAAAAAAAACTAAAGTAAAAAGAGCTGGATTCTTGCTGATATTGTTCTAAGGCTGAATGATTTCTCTCTGCATTTCTTACTATTAGAACAAAAAGCCCCTATCTTGCTTACACAAATGTTGTTGATGTTTCCTGTTGCAAGAAGTTGATCTAAATTCCGAGCAGATAGTATCTAAGCACATTTAAAACCATAGCTATGTTTTTTGTTTAACGTTACATAAAGTAGATATTTGGTTCCAGATTGCTTTTATTCACTTCATGGCGTTTTAAAGATATTTTTATTTTAGTACATACAGATCTAACTAATTTATGTGAATCATTCTATTGTAATAATGAAACATCATTAATTTAACTTATTAAGTGCTTAAGTTTAGCTTGTTAGATGCTTAGGTGGCACCCAATGCTTGGTTATTGAAATCAATGCAGAACTCAATATCCTTATATGTACATCTCAAGGTGAATATATACAACTATAGTTCCTGCATTGAAGACCATGTGTATTTTGAATATTGGTGTGTATTTTTTGAGAATCCTAACTAATTTTTCTCCTACCATATTGTCTTTTCATCCACACTGGATATTATCACATGCATGATTTTTTCCCTATTTTCATGTAATAATATGAAATGACATTCTTTTTGTTTGCATATCCCAGTTACTATTTAGTTTTAATATATGTTCATTAATTTATAGCCATGTGTATTTCTTATCAAGTAAATTGCTACATTAACTGTTTAAAAATACATCTATTGCATTGTCTTTTTTGTTATTTAAAAAAAAAAACTCTTTATATGGTAAGGTTATTAAGCTTTTATTTGTGACAGATATATTGAGCTAATTTGTGGCAGAGACCATTGTTAATTATATCTTTTGTTGTAAATGCTGAAAAAATTTAGTACTTTATTATACCTCTGTGTTTTGCTTCTTGAACTTCACACATTTCTCTTTTTTTATATATTATTTCACTTTGCTGCACTGCATCTCAAATAATTATTTCAAAGATATATATTTGGAAGATTAGTCTTACTGCATTCTTATTGTAAATGCTTTTATTTTGCTCTTCTGTTTTAATTCAACTTTAAATAGGCCTGGGATTTTTAGTTTTAAATCACCGTTCTATAGGATCTTGTCTTATTTCAGGATACTATCATCTCTCATGTACTTAATAAGAAATCTGATCCTTATTCCTATTTCATCCTTTCTTAGAAAGCTTTTAGTAATTTAGAAATTTAAGATGTCTAAGCATGTATTTTTAAATTCAGCCTGCTCAGCACCCAAGGAACTGTCTTAATACCAAGATTTATGTTGTCACATAAGTTCATTCTATTATTGAGATTATGTTATAATTGTTATTTTCTAGTAACTTGCTTTCTGAATATTTCCTTTTCATTGATTCTTGCTTTTGACAGTGAAAAAACAGTCTCTCAAAATATTCTGAAGATGTAAATTATTATTTTGTCTTTAATTATTCCATATCTTCTGCTATACATGCCTGCAATTCTGTATGCTCATCTGGTCCTTCTCTTTCAAGATACTGGTCTCCATTCATATCCTTAGTTACAAATGATAAGCTCAGTTGGTTATCATGGGTTGTTGATGTTGGCTACCTATGTCGTTTTATTGAAGTGCTTCCCAAATAAGCTATTCCATAAATGGGATGGAAGCCTGCAGTCTCCTTGTTAAGAGGAGGCAGCATCATGGCCTATAGGATTTGCTTTACGGTGGGTGCTTAGACATACAGGTAGCCAGCAGTTTCGAATTCCCCAGATTCTAAAGTGACTGTGGCTTGCCTTGATACTGGAGGACTTCAAGCATTTCCTCTCTCCTTCACAGAGCTTCCTTCTGTTTTTCTTTAGACCTCTGATGGAATTTCTGTTACCTAAGCTGCTTTCTCACTCACCCGGGGAACCACCTGAGAAGCAATTCACTTTCCTTCCTATAGGGCTCAGGATCAAATGCCTCTGTGGCCTGCTGTTCTGGTTGTTGATAATGGCTTTAGCACTGGAGAGGAAGGACAGCTCTTTGGAGTACAAAATTTACAGCACTTCTTCTACATCAGGACCCATCTTTTACTGTGCATTTGTGGGGTTTTTTTGTTTTGGTTTGGTTTTGGGGTTTTTGGGTTTTGGGGTTTTTTTTCCTTCCAAGTTTTTATTTAAAAACTTATTTATTTTACTGGGCTTGCCTCACTATCTGTTTTTATCTTTCCTTCCCTTCGTATTCATTTAATTCCACATGTTTAGTCTCTCTGGTTATATTTCCTCCTTCTCGATAGTTTTCCTGTATATGCTATGTAGAGGGCTGTGGTTTTTCTCTTTCTATGTAACCCTTTTTATGTCTATCTTTAACAGCTCATCACAATAGCATTTGGAACATTACTTGTTTCTCTAACCTGTTTTTTAAAAAGCATTTTTCCAGATTAAGAGTTTTGGGGATAGGAAGGCATGTGAGGAGAAGAAGTAGATGCTGGTATTCAGTCCATAATCTTTGAACCAACCCTTCTTAGAGTGGCATTTGATGGGGTTTTGGAGTGGTTGGGGTCCAGAGCTGATGGCCAAGAAAGAATTATTGTGCTGTCTTTAGTGCAAAAAGGTGAATTTATTACGGCAAGAGAACTGGACCCATGGGCAGAAAGACCTGCACTAGGATTGTAAAGAGTGACTGATTATATATATGCTATGGAGTTGGGGAGTTAAAGGCAAAAGGGGGGCCTTCAGAAGGACTTTCCTATGCTAAAGAGGACTCATAAGATATCTGAGGCTCACTATTGTCATGCTATGGTTATTTTCCCTCTAGTAAGGCATTAACATTAAGACAGTAGGGAGTTCTTGGAAAAATGTTATCTTCTGTATTTGCCTGGGCTGCAAGTTATAAGGAAATTTAATTTTACCTACCATTTCCTTCTTGCCTTTGTTCCCCACATAACTATGGAGATAAGGTGATATTGGGGCTCCAGGAAACTGAGTCTATAGGTTTTTGGAGATTAGGCTATTGGTAAGATTGCCTTTTTTTCTTGTAATTTACTAAGACAGTAATGATGGAGACTCATTTTCTGCAGACTGTGGTCTCTATCAGTTAACCATTTGTTTTCCCCTTTCCTTTGTTCTTGGGCAGCCAGGAGTAGCTGAGGAATATCACACATATCCCACCTAGGGGGGAGGGGGAAGGTGTTGTTAGCATATGCTTTGCCCGAAGCTGCCTTATACTCCCTCATCGCATTGATTTATAATCAGGAAAAAAATTTCATTTTTAGGTTTGTGGATGATACATGTAATATGCACATATAAAAAATGAGATATTAGATGTCTATGATATAGGAAAATTTGTTTTTTATGTTTGTATGTATTTATTGATGTTTTCAGTAATGCATATCTATGATTTTATAATAAAATATATAATTAACAATAAGTATTCTATAGAACTACATTAAGCTAGAGCATGGCTGGTTCAATCTTTATAAATGACAATGGCTAAGCATAATATGGCTCTCTTATGTGCCAGGTACTTTTCCAAGTACTTTATCTACATTAAGTTACTAATTCCTCACAAGCACCCTTAAAATGGATACTAATATGATTCCCCAGTATAGTTTTGGGAATTGGCTATAGCCAGTATGAGAGGAGATTTCAAACCAGGTTGTTTTACTCTACAGTCCATTAATGAAACATATGTGTTTTGCTGAGATTGGGGATGGAGAAATGATAAATAAAGGTGCAAGAGAGAAAGAATGATCAGACATAGTCTAAGTCTTACAACTTCATATTAATGTATATGCATCTGAATAAAACTTAGCAATAACTTTTCCTCTATATTGGAAGACTTTTTTGTGTGTAACAGATATGTTGTAACTCTGCTAGGAATTAAAAATAAATCAGTGAGATTTCTTTGAGAATGTGATCAGGATTTGTTTGTGTGGCAGGTACTATGGAGTGCTGGGAAGAACAGTTTATACCGAAATATTACCTAGTCACAAAAATGCTATCATTAAAAAATCATTTATCTTTCCATCTTCAAATGTTCTGCATATTGTTTCAAAACTGCATATGTAAGAAAGAAAAGCATTTATTTTTTTTCTTCCAAATTTTTATTTAAATTCTAGTTAGTTAACATACAATGTAATATTGGTTTCAGGAGTAGAATTCAGTGATTCATCATTTACTTTCAACATCCAGTGCTCATCATAACAAATGCCCTCCTTAGTACCCATCACCCATCTAGCCCATCCGCTGCCCACCTCCTTCCATCACCCCTCAGTTTGTTCTCTATCTTTACAAGTAGAGAAAAACATTTATAAATGGATGTTTTAATGCTTAACCAATCTAATGTCTAACTCAAAACTGATGGCTAAGAAAATGTAGCACTAAATAAACACTGAGGAAGAGGGCTTGTGGATGGTTCAGCCAGTTAGGTGTCTGCCTGACTCTTGATTTCAGCTCAAGAATTGTGATCTCACAATTCGTGAGATGGAGCTCCGTGTCAGCTTCTGTGCTGACAGCCCAGAGTCTGCTTAAGATTCTTTTTCTCCCTCTCGTTCTGCTCCTTCCTGGCTCTCTCTCCCACTCAAAATAAATAAAGACACTTTTAAAAAAAGTTAAATAAATAAAGGGAGACTTACTAAGAGTATAGCTCAAGGTGGTAGAATCTTCTCAGAATTTTTATAATTTAGAAAGCTTCACATCTGCCAGATAAGCTTATAGTGTGGGAGTGAAAAGGAGGAGGTGGGTAACCTAAGTGACTCCCAGTGCAGATACTGTGGAGTATGAAGCACCAAAGTTACATACGAAGCGCCGTAATATCAAATTTTACCAAACTCCTTGATTCACAGGAGGAGACTTCCTGATCTTAAGAAAGTTCTTTAATGTCTCTATGCCTAAGTTTCCTCATCTATAAAAGATAGGGATTCTAATGATTACTGCTCCTAAGACTGTCATAACATGAGATAATTCAATATTTTAATGTATTTAAACACATTAAGGTACATAGTTATTGCGATGTATTTGTGTATGATATAATTATGTACACATTTATTTTCTAACATCATCTTTATTCACTTCACCATCATCTTCAATACATTGGCCTTTTCACTCCTCCATTTCCCATTAAAAATGAGAATCGCTTCTTTGTAAGACTGCTAAGAGTATAATTTTCAGTTGAGCATACACCAACAATCCAAATTCATGTATGCTAACCTTCATTATCGGATTTTTATACTGAGATTTGCTTTATGTATACAGTTTTATGCATATTGAAAATAAATTGTAAGAAGCATTTGATGGAAAGATATTTAAAAACTATGATGACTTCTTCAGATTTACCCTACAATTTCTATGTGATTATTACAATAAATTAGAATCAAAATCTTGCTAGAACACACATAATAGTAGCTAGATTATTTATAAATTGGTGTGCTATTGTGTGCTCTCCCAATAATAAAAGCAACAGAGGTCTGTTGTAGAAATTTTATAAAATACAGGAAAGTATAAAATTCACAAATTCCCTTCAGCAATAATTATCGTTAAATTTTTATTATAACTTGCTAATGTGTTTTTTCTAAATAAGTCCATTTTCACTAAATTGGAAGCACATGGTGTCCATTTCCTTGCATTCTGATTTATAAACTTTCTTATTGTAAGGGTAATATCTCATATTTGAAAACATTAGCATAATACATAAATGTAAATAAATATAACCAATTAATATTTTCCTCAAGGACAATTTCTGTTTCAGTTTTCTGTATATGTATACAGAATATTTCCTTTACATATACACCCATATAGATAGATTCAGTAGGGTTATATAACTGGTAATGTGGTGTTTTTACTTTGTATTTTGGCCATCTTTCCAAATCTGTACATTGAGATCTATTCAGTTTCTTTTATAAGCTGCATCTTATTTTATTATGAGAATATGTCACATTCATTAAGCCATTGCTTTATTTCTGGACATTTGGGTTGTTGCCAGGTTTGGTATGACCAACAATGTCTTAGTGAATCTCCCTATATTTTTATCTTTGTGCACTGGTACCAGAATTACTGTAGGATGAATTCCTAGAAATGGAATTGCTGAGCCAAGGGAGAGACATATTTATAATTGCATTAAATTTTGATAACTCTCCCTCTGAAATGGTTGTAGCAATTTACATGCACTGAAGCAGAGTAGGGGAGGACCTATTTGCCACTTATTGTGTATTTTTAGTGTTTTTCTTAAATACTTTTGGTCACCTAAGAGGCCAAAAATAAAATACTTTTCTTAATAGTACAAATTGCCCCTTTATTTAGACTGCTGGATCTTTGCTAATTTTCTATGAGTGCCCAATATTTGTTTGCCACTTTAGTAGGAAGTTGATCCTTGAACACTACGGATTTTGATGAATCTCTGAACAATGCTCATATATCTTTCTCTAGATTAGAGTAGCAGTAGGGAAGGTTCTGGGAAAATTGCTTACATGCCACATAGCAAGATATAAATGTAAGTAAGACATACTTCCTGAACTCAAGCACACAAAGGCTAGAAAAAAATGAGAAGTTGGAAGATATTCTATCAATTTCGAGAATAAATAAAGGCTTATAAAAGAGGTAACATTTTTTAATGCTCGCATAAAATAAATGGAATTATAATCACAATATAGCAGTTTAAAATTATGAGTTTTATTTTAACTAATAGCTTAATATCTAGTTATTAAACGATGAATTAATAAAAATGATTAAACTTTGGGTTTGTGTATAAACCTAACCATTATATGTATCCCCTCAGAATTTATTAATTATGATCAAGAAAACTCCTTTGGTTGCTGCTTTAAAGGACTTCTTGAAGACTCAACAAGTAAGGCATAGATTCATTAGCAGCACTGAATAAGTGAGGAGAGGCCCTGGGAGGAATTCTTTCCATCATGGGGAGCCTGATATAGTGGGAAAATGTGAACAATCATTAAAAGGAATTCTGCAAAACTGGACACCAGCTGTGTTTTGAAAAAATCTAGTAGCAACTTTGAATAATTTCATCCCAACCCTCAGATTAATCGTCAACAGAATTACTACTGTGCATGGTAGGCTCTCTTCAGTTCCCTCCAGCTCCAAGACTCTACCAACTGGGATTCTGTTATCTCTTAGCAACCTCTTATCTCTGTTACCTTCCACAGGTTCCTACCTATATCTTATAGTTGCATGCTGTAAATTATGTTAAGCTTACTATCACTTTAAATTATTCATATTTTAATAGCTTCTACTAAATAGTCCTTTTTGTTCACATTCACCCCCCCCCTTTTAGGGATTGTGACTGTCCCCACTCCTTACTGCATTAGGTTGGAGGCAATGGAGGCAATGCTCTTCCCACTGTAGAACTGGAAACTGTAGTGCCATTGGTGTTAGCCAGTGTTTGAGAGTCAGCCAGCCGAATGCCTCTAGTTGGCTTTTGCATGGGAACAAATGACTTAAAGAGAAAGAGAGATAATCAATTAATGGAAGTCCCTTTGTTCAGATCTGGCTATTCCAACTAAATGTCGATAGCTGAGCTTCCCATATCACAGCCTCTGTAGCTGTCTTTTTCTGACCATCTTCCAACACTATTTCTCCACTCTCAACAATCTTGAGAACCCTTAATAGCTTACCTGTAAATAGTTAAACTTACTGTCTGTTTCTTGTAATCTAAAGGATTCCTAAGTGTTATATCTAGCCTCTCCGTAGGGCCATTGTTTTTCTGGAAGTCTATTCTTGTTAACACGGGAATAATTATCGGAAAGAAGGAAAACTTCCCCTGAAAAAGAGTGAAAATGAAGAGTGAAAAATACTAGGACAATAAAACCCTACGTTACAAGACTACATCATTGTCAGCTTTTGTTAATTGTAAGGAAGGACATATGATTAGAAATAATTAATGGAAATCCACTTACTTAAGTGGCTAATATATGAGGGGCAACATTCATGAAGTAATATTTGTAAAAGATCCTGTGTTCACACCACTGTAATAGGTACTGGCAATGTTCTCTAGCTGCTCTAGGTGACATATCCATTCTGGAAAAATTATGACATTTAGTAAAATCAACTCTATTTTTCTTTCACAGTAGGTGTTGTATATTAGTATTAGACAATTTTTAGAAGGAATAATATAACTAGCCTGCCTCTGCTTTTTCTCTTATTCCCAAACCACCTAGAAGATGAGATGAGATACAGAAATAAAAATCAATGGGGATAAAATTTAGGCAATAAATATTTTTCATGCTACATTTTCTTATTCCTTTACATAAAAGTGTTTGGGATTGTGGAGCCAGAAGAGTGCTGGGATTCTGAAGGTATAGGTTTCAGAAAACCAAGAAACATTGCCCAGAGCTGCCCAGCATTAAAAAGAACAGTGTTTATCACAGTGTTGTGCTCATAGAAGAAACTCAGTAAGCATGTGTAGATGGAAGGAGAGAAAACAAGAGAGAATGACAGAATAAAGGACAGGAGAAAAAGGAAGGAAAAAAGAATGTATTC
Source organism: Lynx canadensis (assembly GCF_007474595.2). NCBI lineage: Eukaryota > Metazoa > Chordata > Mammalia > Carnivora > Felidae > Lynx > Lynx canadensis. Next base: position 136,743,602 of record NC_044310.1, on the reverse strand, counting down.
AAGGTGGATTTTTGAACATCACAGATTAAGGAAATATGCTTCTTCTTCATTCTTTGATGAGTCTCAGGGCCTCCATAGATGCTAGCAAATTGTGCTAGAAGTTGAACAGAGTTTAAATAAGATATATACATGAAATTATTTCTCAATTGAAAAACAGTGTATAAATATAAGGCAAACTTCCATGTCAAATTTTCAGATCTCTATTAGAGCCCACTGCTAGGTTTATGGGTCTGATATCCAAATCTGATACTGTCATTGTTTTACCACCAATTTCATTGCCTTTCACCTGTTCTGTTTGCAAAATAGGAAGTCATGTCACTGTAGTTATCATAAGGAATGACATAGCATATGCATCCTATGACTCAAAAGCCATTATAAAGGCACTCTGATACACTGTGCTACTGGTTGAGAGAGCAAATAAATAACTTCTGGAAGGCCAGGAAATTCTGTGAACTTCCATTAAAGTGGTATTTTCATATCAATTTTTTCTTTCTTCCTTTTCTTTCTTTCTCTTTTTCTTTTCTTTTCCTTTCTCTTCTTTTCTTTCTTTTCTTCTTTCTCTTCTCTACTCTTTTCTCTTCTCTTCTCTTCTCTCTCCCTTTCTTTTCCTTTTCTCTCTCTTCCTCCCCTCCTTCCTTATTTCCTTCCTCCCTCCCTCCTTCTGTTTCTTTTCTTTTTTCTTTCTTTTCTTTTCTTTCTTTACTTTGCTTTGCTTTGCTTTTACAATGAGCAGAAACTGGTATTTATAGCAGTCTTTTAAAACTAGGTCATAACTGAAATTACCAGTGATTACCTCATACATACTTTACCTTAGGATAAAAAGTCATATATGTGGGTCCAGCACCATGCAGCATGAAATTCAGGAACACGAGGCAAATACCGTCATAAATCAAGTTGAATGAAATAAGAAATATGAGAAGAGATACAGAAAAACTACTTCTCCTTTCTATTCATTTATCTAACAAATAGTTCTTGCATTACCGTATTGTCCAAAGAATGTGAGCTGGCTATGGATATATGAAGGCCCCAAGATACAATTATGTTAAAACTAGATATTTTAATGATTCTTTTTTTTTAAATGTATTAAAGTATGACTGACATACAATATTATATTAGTTTCAGGTGTACAACAAAAGATTCAATATCTTTATACATTGCAAAAAGATTACCACAATAAATATAGTTACCATCTGTCACCATCCAAATTATTAATATGTTATCAACTATATTCCCTGTGCTGTACATTACATTCCCATGACTTACTTATTTTATAACTGGAAGTTTGTCCTTAATCTTCATAAATCCCCCCTACCCCCGGCTGACTCTCACCTCTTTGGTGAGACCAAATCTAATCTAATCTGTTCTCTATATTTATGAATTTTGATTTGGTTTTGATTTGTTTATTTTTTAGATTCCACATGTAACAGATCTTACAATATTTGTTTTCTCTGTCTAACTTATTTCACTTAGCATAACACCCTCAAGATCCATCCATGTTATTACAAATGCAAGATTTCAGTTTTTCCCTTTTTATGGCTAAGTAGTATTCTACTGTATATATTCTACTGTACACACACACACACACACACACACCACATCTTCTTTATCTGTTTATCCATCAATGGACACTTAGGTTGTTACTATATCTTGACTATTGTAAATGTGCTGCAGTGAACATAGTGGTGTATATCATTTTGAATCTGTGTTTTTGTGTTTTTCAGACAGATACTGAGTAGTGGAATTGCTGGATCATAAAAATAGCTCTATTTTAAATTTTTTGAGAAAACTCCATATGGTTTTCATAGTGAACACAGAATGTACTAATTTCCATTCCCAAAAAGAGTGCACAAGGTTTCCCTTTTCTCCACATTCTTGCCAAGCCTTATTTCTTTTCTTTTTGATAATAGTCATTGTGACAGGTGTAAGTTGATATCTTGTGGTGTGCATTTCCCTGATGATAAGTGGTATTGAGCATCTTTTCATGTGCCTGTCAGCCATCTGTATATATTCATTGGAAAAAAAATGTCTATTTAGACCCTCTGCCCATTTTTAAGCAGATTGTTTGTTTTTTTGCTGTTGTTATTGTTATTGAGTTGTTGGAGTTATTTATATACTTCAGATATTACCCCATATTGGATATATGATTTACAAATATCTTCTCCGACTTGGTAAATTGCTCTTTGATTTCATTGATAGTTTCCTTCACAGTACAGAAGCTTTTTAGTTCTATGTGGTCCCATTTGTTTCTGTTTTTCTTTCATCTGCCTTTGAAGTCAGATCTCAAATAATATCTCTAAGATTGATGTCAAGGAGCTTACCACCTATGTTTCTTCTAGGAGTTTCATGGTTGCAGGTTTTACATTCTAATCTCTCATCCATTTTGAGTTAATTTTTGTATCAGTGTAAGATATTGGTCTAGTTTCATTTTTTTTTGCATGTACCTGTCCAGTTTTTCCAATACCACTGATTGAAAAGACTATCCTTTTACCATTGTGTATTCTTGCCTCCTTTGTCATAAATTGATTGACAATATATGCATTTGTTTATGTTTCATTGAATTATGTCTGTTTTTATGCCGATACCACTCCGTTTTGTTACTATAGCTTTGTATTATACCTTGAAATCAAGGATCATGATACCTCTAGCTTTGTTCTTCCCTCTCAAGATTTCTTTAGCTATTTGGGGTCATTTGTGCTTTCATACAGATTTGAGAGCTATTTGTCCTAGTTCTGTGGAAAATGCCATTGGAATTTTGATGGGGATTGCATTGAATCTGTAGATTGCTTTGGGTAGTTTAAACATTTTAACAATATTAATTCTTCTAATTCATTTCCATTTATTTGTTTATTTTTATATATTCTATTTATTCTATTCTATTTATTTGTTCTTCTAACTCATTGCCATTTATTTGTGTCTTCATTAGTTTTTCATCAATGTTTTATGGTTTTTAGTGTGCAGGTCTTTCCCTTCCTTGGTTAAATTTATTCCAAAGTATTTTATTCTTTGTGATGCAATTTTTAATATGATTGTTTTCTTGATTTCTCTTTCTTATAGTTCATCCAGGTATACAAGTGCAACAGATTTTGTATATTGATTTTGTATCCTGAAACTTTATTGAATTCATTTATTAGTTTTAGCAGATTTTGGTGAAGTCTTTAGTGTTTCTATATATAGTATTACATCGTCTGTAAATAGTGACAGTTTTACTTCTTCCTCTCCAGTTTGGAATGCTTTTATTTCTTCTCCTTGTACAATTGCTGTGTCTAGGACTTCTAATACCTTGTTGAATATAAGTGGGAAGAGTGGGCATCTTTGTCTTATTCCTGATCTTAAAAGAATAGCTTTCAGCTTTTCATCTTTGGGTATAATGTTAGCTGTGGGTTAGCCATATATGACCTTTATTGTAGGTACATTCCCTCTCTACCCACTTTTTTTGAGAGTTTTTTTTCCTTTTTTGTATCATAAATGGATGTTGTATTTTTCAACTGTTTTTTCTGCATCTATTTAGAAAATCATATGATTTTTATATTTCATTTTGTTAATGTGTTGTATCAGTGTGATTAATTTGCAGATGTTGAACTGTCCTTGGATCCCTGGAATAAATTCCACTTAGTCATGGTGTATAATCCTTTTAATGCTTGTTGAATTCAGTTACTAATATTTTGGTGAGGATTTTTCATCTATGTGTGTCAGGAATATTGGAGGTAATTTTATTCCTTTGCAGTATTCTTCCATGCTTTTGGTATGAAGGTAATGCTGGACTCATGAAGTCAGTTTGGAAGCTTTTCTTCCTCTTTAATTTTTAAGAAAAGTTTGAGAAGGATAGATATTAAATCTTTGAATGTTTGGTAGTACTAACCAGGGAAGTTGTCTCTTCCTGGACTTTTTTGGGGGAGGTTTTTGATAACTGATTTAATCTCTATACTAGTAATCAGTTTATTTAGATTGTAGATTTCTTCATGATTCAGTTTTCATGATTGTTGGCATCTGATTGTTCATAGTAGTCTCTTATGATCCTTTATATTTCTGTGGTATCATTTGTAACTTCTCTTTTATTTCAGATTTTATTCATTTGAGCCCTCTCTTGTTGGCTTGATGAATCTAGCTAAAGGTCTGTCAATTTTGTTTATACAGTATTTTCAAATAACCAGCTCTTCATTTCTTTGATCTTTTCTATTGTCTTTTTAGTCTCTGTTTCATGTATTTTCACTCTGAACTTAATTTTCTTCCTTCCACTAACTTTGGGCTTGGTTCTTCCTTTTCTAGTTTCTTTGGGAATAAAGTAAAAAATGCTTATGTTAGATGTTTCTTGCTTCTTACGTAGGCCTAGATTGCTATGAACTTTACTCTTTTCTTTTTTTTTTTTTTTTGCTATGAACTTTACTCTTAGAATCACTTTTGCTGTATCCCATAGATTTTAGTATATCATATTTCTGTTTTCATTTGTCTCTAGGTTTTTTTTATTTCTTTGATTTCTTCTAGTAGTTGTTCAGCAACATGTTTTTTAATCTCAACACATTTATCATTTTTCCAGCTTTCCTCTTATAGTCGCCTTCTAGTTTAATACCACTGTGTTTGGAAAAGATGGTTGGTATGATTTTCATTTTCCTAAATTTATTGAGATATGTTTTGTAGGCTAACATGTGATTTATCCTGGAGAGTGTTCCACATGCACTTCAGAAAAAAATGTGCATTGTGCAGTTTTGGGATGGAATATTCTCTATATATGTATTAAGTCTTGAAGAATGTATTCCATTTACATTTAATTCGGTTATTGAAATGTATGTACTTAGTGCCACTTTGTTTTCTGAGCTGTTTTTTTTGTAGTTCTTCTCTGTTTATTTCTTCTTTTCTTTCTCCTTTCCCTTGTGGTTTGATGACTTACTTTACAGTTATGTTTAGATTCATTTCTCATTTTTTTGTGTCTATCTACCATAAGGATTTCCTTCAGTTACATTTTTTTTATTGTATGGATATAACACTATTTTAATTTGATAGCAACATAAGTTTGAACACATTTCAAAACTCTACACTTTTACTATCTCCATGTTCTATGTTTTTATATCATTTTATATACTTTTTATGTATCGTCTAATTACTGTCATCATAATTAATGCTATTACTTTTGTCTTTTAATCTCCTTAGTAGATTTAAGAGGGATTGATTATCTACCTTTACTATATATTTATCTTTTCCAGTGAGATTTTTACTTTTGTATGTTTTCTTGTTATTGATTAGTGCCATTTCTTGTTAGCTTAAGGAAGTCTCTTTAATATTTTTTTAAGGCCAGTTTAATAGTGATAAACTCCTTTAAATTTTGCTTGTCTGGAAAAATCTTTATCTGTTGTTCAAATCTGAATGATAATTTTGCTGCGTAGTGTATCCTTGGTTGGAAATTTTTCTTTCAGCACTTTGAAAATAGCATGCAACTTCCTTCTGGTTTGCAAAATTTCTGCAGAGAACTCTTGTGATTTTTGTTCAGGTTTCCATTGTATGTAGCAAGTTGATTTTCTCTTGCTGCTTTTAAGATTCTCTCTTTAGAGCCAAAGCATAAGAGACTGTTAAAAACTGAGAACAAACTGAGGGTTGATGGGGGGTGGGAGGGAGGGGAGGGTGGGTGATGGGTATTGAGGAGGGCACCTTTTGGGATGAGCACTGGGTGTTGTATGGAAACCAATTTGTCAATAAATTTCATATATATATATATATATATATATATATATAAAATAAGATTCTCTCTTTAACATTTGATGCTTTAATTACAATATGTCTAAATGCGGCTTTCTTTAGGTTTATCTTATTTCAAAATCTCTGGGCTTTCTGGACCTGGATGTCTGTTTCCTTCTTTAGGGTAAGGAAGTGTGTAGCCATTATTTCTTCAAATATTTTTTTTTTTTTTGCTCCTTTCTCTGTCTCTTCTTCTGGGAACCATATAATGTAAACATAATTCCACTTGATGTTCTAGAGGTCCCTTAAGTTCTCTTAATTTTTAAAAATTCTTTTTCGTTTTCTGCTGTTCCTGCTTGAGTTCCTTTGCTTTATCTTTCAGTTTGCTGATCTGTTACTCTACTTCATTCAGTCTGCTGTCGAACCCCTCCTAGTGCATTTTTAGTTCAGTTATTGTTTTCTTTGCTTGCATGACTTCTTTTTGGCACTTTCTTTTGTTGTTCTGTCTCTGTGTTGATGTTCTCACTATGTTCATTCATTCTTCTCCAGAGTTTGGTAAGCATCTTTATGATCATTACATTGAATTCCTTATTGGGTAGATTACTTATCTCTTTATATTAAGGTCTTTTTCTGAGTTTTTTTCCTTCTGTCTTCTTTTGGAACATATTTCTCTGTCTCCTCATTTTGTTGATGCTCTGAGTTGGTTTCTATGTATTAGGTGAAACAGCTACCTCTCTCAGTCTTGAAGGAGTGGCTTTGCTTAGGTCATGTTACTTCTTGTTCAACCTTGCCCTAGCTTTTGTTTGTGCCTCAAACTTTCATGATTGTCTAAACTACCAAATGTATTCTTTATATGTCCCCATTGTTTAGAGTGCACCAAGATCTGTCAGTAATCCAAGGGAAAGAATATCATTTAGCACTTAGTTTCAGGCAGATTGGAAGCCAGACCCTGAGGAAGCAACTTCTAAAATGTGTACAGTCCTGTGGGGCTTCAATTATAATCCTTGTTGGCTCCTAGACCAGAAGATCCAGAGATGTCCCAGGGAAACAGTTTAAAAAATTGGGACTCTAGGGGAGCCTGGCTGGCTCAGTTGGTGGAGTCTATGACTCTTGGTCTCAGGGTTGTAAGTTTGAGACCTATGTTGGGTGTAGAGATTCCCTAAAAATAAAATATTTATAAATCGGGGCTCCAGAGAAGTGTATAAGCTCTTTTCTGGGGAGTCTTGTTGAACCATAGTGGGGCCAGGGATGCACAAGGATGTCTCCCTGCTTACATTTCCTGGGAGCACCTCTTTAGCTTCTCAATGTATGGGAAACCTGAAGCCTATCCCTCAGGTTGAAGCTTCAAGCTAAGTAAGTAGGCCTTTTCACTGGAAGATTGGGCTAGTGATTCAGTCTGCTCTCTTAGCAGCGCCCTCATGATATTGGCCTATCAAGAACTATCTTTCCAATTATTGCAGTCTTGTGGAGCTCTGAACCCCAACCTCCTTAGCCACCATGGCCAGGTGAATAAGGAGTATCCTCTATGTGGATTTTGTGTACCACTGGCTTGGCAAGTTATCAAGAAAGTGATGGTGGTTAGGCATGCTCTCCATCTTCAGAAAGGAAGCAGAAAAATGTCTTGATTGCACTTGTTTATGGGCTATAGCAATGCAGCATGATATTGCCTTCTCTGTGCCTGGGCAGGAGCTTTAGACTAAGAGCAGGAACATGCCCCAGCTGCTTGAGCTCTCCAGCTAGGGGACAGGGGAGTGTTGCAACTGCTTATGCTCATAAACTTTAGCTAGGGATCAAGAGAACTCTATGACTGTTCCTATCCACCTACCCTGGCCAGGTAGCAGGAGTATGCTCCAATGCTGCATTATCCATCGTCAGCAAGTGCCATGAATGCTGTTCATGAGTTGATGGGAGTTGGTGGGAAGTTGCCATGTGAGACCTTGTTTCCTTGTACTAGCAGGCTATACGGAGAGTGCACCAGTGACATTTGCCAGCATCTTCATCTCTGAGGAACATCTCAACTGTCCCCTGCCCCTCCAACCCCAAAACAGCAAATGAATCTCCTTCACATACAGTCTAGTTGCTTTTCAAAGTGCTGTTTTTTTACTGGGTCTCAGGGCAAATAACACTCTAATGAGCCCTCCAAGAAGGAAATCTCAGCTTTCTACAACACTTTGGGATGCTTGATGTCCACTCCATTGGTTTTCCAAGCCACACATACTGGGGTCTCATATCTCCAATGCAGATCCCAGGAATGAGAATGCCTGATGTGAGCACCAACCCTTTGCTTCTCTGGGAGAAGTGCCTGTCTGTTGAGATTCCTCCCTATTGTATACTGCACCCACTGGGGTGGGGTTTTTTGCCAGACTGTGTCTCTACCTCTTTCCCATCTCGATGTAGTCCTTTTATCTTTTGTTGTAGAGAGCAGTTTGTCTAGTTTTACCATATTTTTTTAGTGGGAAATGATCCATATGTAGCCATAGATTTGGTGTGTCCAAGGGAGGAAGTGATTTCCAGTCTTCCTTTGACACCATTTTGGACCCCTTATTTTACTGATTCTGTTCCTACCATTCTCTAATGTATGCTTTCTAATTTATAATAAACTTCCAACGGGAATTTGCATTTCTAGATAAATCTCTCTAGGCCTCAATGACTTCAGTAATAAAATGGAAACAAACCTAAAGTGCTTGGAAGCCATAGCTCGGGCCATATAAATGCTCCCAATAAACCCAGCACTACGTTGATTCTACTTCAACTGTGTCACTGAAGACAATGTTAGAACAGTCGTTCGTATCCATCCTGATATCTAAATCCTCCCTTCCTTACCCCTCATTCACCCTGGTCAGCCCATTGTCTTCTCCAAATTATAGCATGCTGAGTAATAGTGCAGTACTACAATAAGAAATTAGTTTTTATTTCTACAGTGAACCAACTTTTCCATTTGGTTTGGATTGAATATGGGAAGGAAAAGCAGCTGTTAAAATAACTTGCCTGTGTAAGAGTTCATTATGAACATTGCATCCCAACAAAATAAATATGCCATATTTTCTGAATAATACATGTATATAACATGTTAATTTTTTATAACATACCCTTATCAAGAAATAAATCTTATTAAGGCACAAAAAAGTTATTGCATTTATTAAAATGGGTGACTCAATTTAAGCTTTCTTATGGTTTGTCAAATTTGTAAAATATTATATTTCTCTTCAGATAGAGTTACATACTGTGTAGCTCAAAGATAATCCCTATGGTCTTGGCATATGTTACTTAATTGTCTCAGAAGGAAATGCCATAAATAGCATGCTGTCATCCCCCACAGGCATTGGCTCATCTGTCACAGTGGGGGCTCCAGACAGGGTGAGGTGCTCTAAGACATTTCTTAGTCTATGTAAATCACAGCCATTACTTCTTACCACTTCCCAATTGGTCAATTATGTATAAACATGTGTTAATAAAAATTTGCCTCTGTGCCTCTAAGGTACACACCCATAAAGCTATGTGAGTATGATAAAGTATAAATGGCATACATTATTATCTGATTCAACCTACCTCATAAATTATGATCCAAAGTGCTTTCATAGAAAGAAAACTCCAGAAAAGCCTCTAAAGCTAAATGCTTGAAAAAAAAATAAAAAGAAAGACAAAACAGAAAACAATATTTTCTTCAAGCCTTTGTAACTCAGTGAAGAAACAGTTTTTTCTTAGAAAAATGAAGAAAACTAAAGAATATATTACATTTTATAAATGCTTTTTATAAACATTTGAAGACTTAATTGTTACATGTAGTAGGACCATAAAAATAAAATCCCCTATTGTAGTAATAAATATAGTAGGTGTAATTGGTAAAAATCTATCTCTAAATGCATGAGTTTTAGAAATTGTTAAGTAATCATGGGGTGCCTGGGTGTCTCAATCGGTTAAGCCTCCGACTTTGGGTCAGGTCATGATCTCACGTTTTGTGAGTTCGAGCCCCCACATAAGGCTCTGTGCTGACCGCCTGGAGCCTGGAACCTGCTTCCAGTTCTGTGTCTCCCTCTCTCTGCCCCTCCACTGCTCATGCTCGCTCGCTCTATTTCTCTCTCTCACTCGCTCAAAAATAAATAAACATTAAAAAAAATAAATTGTTAGGAAATCTATTTTTGAAAAATATTTAAATATTGACTATCCTAAAGATGGGCTATATGCATATTTTGGTTGGGGTGCTTCCAATCAAACATAATGAACAGTCTTATGTAAAGTTGATGAGAGAAAAATAAGAAGCATATTGTAGTGGAAGGTATAAAAGGTTTAGAATAATAAGGCCTGAATTAAAGTCCTCACTTTGGCTCTGTGAGGGCTGTGTGACTTTGGACACATTATTGAACATGTCTAAATATCAGTCACCTTTGCAAAAAAATGGTTGACGATGTCAGTCCAACTCACAGAGTTACTATGAGAGACAAATGAAATTAAGAAATGAAATTAGTTTACAAATATTGGTCATTATTATTACTGTTTTAATAGGATTTCCTATTTTTAAAAAATATTGAGAGATATATTTAAGAGTAATGATCACAAATTTATAGTTAACTTTTGGGAAAAAATAAATATAAAATGTCTGTTAAAGGTAAATTTACTAGAGTTCCTTAATTTATTCAACAGAATAGAAGATAGTAAATTATTCTTCAACTGAATTGATTGCTTATTGCATTAGGAATTAGTATCTGTCCTCAATAAGCATGTAATTTAGAATAAGAGCTTATAAACAGGTTACTATACACACCAAAGAAATGCTAGAATTTACCTATCTTTCTACCTATCTATCATTTAATTAGTGCTTCTTTTCTCTAGGCTTTTAAAAATCAGGAATTCCTAAATTCACTGACAACATTAATTTAGCTTTGCAGTAGGGTGGGTACCAGCCATGTGTACAGATCTGTCAACCCATAACAACATAGGTCAACACTAATGGTATATCAGGACACACTCCAACATAATTGCAGAATTAGGCAGGACTTGATACCTGGCAGAATAATTTTGGGAGCATTGGAATAATGTTACATCACCACCCAAAGAGTATTATGTTGACTTTTGGCAGTGATGGAATTTTAGAATTCTGTTTTAGTTTAACAGACAATGGCTAAGTGTGTTATTGATATTGTTTAATAGTTTTGAGGATTTATATCATCCTATCCACTTATATATGATTTATAGGTATCAATTCCTGAAAGATGCCTTGGGCAATCTAGTAAAACACAGATGTAAGAAACAATTATTTAAGGATCTCCAGATTATCTTTGGAATTTTAAGATCAAATATTAGATTGAGATTTTATTTTTTATTAAACTAAATCAAAATGACTCTAAATGAGCTACATCTTAACCAGTAGATCTCTTTTTTTTTTAATCAGCCAAATAGCCAACTATTATTTATATACAGTGAACAGTTGAGGAGAATAAAGAGATTATAATAATGAATAATGGATAGTAGATTCACAAAAAAAGAGGCCTGGCTATTTACTACTTTTCCTATCACTACAGCATCATTCCATGTGGATTTAATATAAAACCAGAGGACAGAGCAGTTTTTAATGAGAATATTTTGAACACTTACTCATACTTGAATTTATATAACATTTAACCTACTTGCAACCAACATAATCCATAAGCAGATCCAAGGGGGGGATTTGCATCATTATGGAATAAATTAATAAACGCAAAATAGAGAGGTTATTATGCTCTCTGGTCTCTTTAGCTGCTGTATCTAACCAGCTAACTAAAAAAGTCAATATTGGGGCGCCTGGGTGGCGCAGTCAGTTAAGCGTCCGACTTCAGCCAGGTCACGATCTCACGGTCCGTGAGTTCGAGCCCCGCGTCAGGCTCTGGGCTGATGGCTCGGAGCCTGGAGCCTGTTTCTGATTCTGTGTCTCCCTCTCTCTCTGCCCCTCCCCCGTTCATGCTCTGTCTCTCTCTGTCCCAAAAATAAATAAAAACGTTGAAAAAAAAATTTTTTTAAAAAGTCAATATTAAAATTTGTATTTTAATTTGTATCTATATTTGTGTAAAATAAGGACTACTTTTTTATTTAAGGATTATGCCACTACCTTCCTCACTACCTACCCTTCTTTCTTCCTTCCTTCCCTCCTACCTTTCTTTTCCCCTCATTTCTTTCCACTTGTACACATTTATATTAATTCAATACACATTTATTAGATGACCCACATACAAGAAACACAGCATTCGATTCAAGGAATACAAAAATGAAAAGAAAAATAATCTACGGAGTTCTTATATGACACATACATTACCGTTTATACTTTGTAACACATTAGTTGATTTAAATTGAAATGCTTTACCAGAGGAGATGACTACTTTTCTACAGCTGACTGTAATAATAAAGTTAATATACACATAATTATATGGTAAACTAACATAAGAAGATGCTGCAGTGAAAACAGAAACAGAATGGGTCTCCATCACCATTACAAAGTATTAGGGCAGCATACTATATATACATGATTAAGCAAATATGCAAATCTGAAAAAGGAAAGTTATATAGATATATGTAAGAGCAGACTTCTGTTTCTTACATTATAGCAAACAAGAAACTCTAGGAGTACCCCCCTTTTTCGTAATTACTAGATCTAAATAAACTTTACTTTTTGAATGTGTTGCTGGATTTGTAATAAAAAGGGAACATCCCAAGGATATCCCATAAAAATGGATTCAACTGTGTGCCTGCAATATCCAACTCAGATAGAAAGAAACATGGTTGTCCTGAGGGAAAATGCCGATACAACGCAGAGATCTGTCATCAGATACTATGTTCTGGGCCAGATGAAAGAAGACCTTGCTGAGCCAGACTGAAATGGCTGGTGATAAGAGCCAAGCAAATATAAACCTACAATCAGAAATCACCAGACACACAAGTCAGAGTTAGCAAAAGCAGAAAAAACAAACAAACAAAAACCCACAACAGATGTAGATTCCTCCACATTAATTTGATATTAAAATGATTACATTCAGAATACATAACTGAAGATATAAGATGTTTAAAAACTATATTGGCAGTAAAAGTAATAGGGAATATTCAGGAATGATTAGGCAAACTAAACTTAAAAAATATATACACATGGGTGCCTGGGTGGCTCAGTCACCGAAGCGTCCAACTTCAGCTCAGGTCATGATCTTGCTGTTGGAGTATTTGAGACCTGTGTCACACTCTGTGCTGACAGCTCAGAGCCTGGAACCTGCTTCAGATTCTATGTCTCTCTTTCTCTCTCTCTCTCTCTATCCCCCACCTCCTCACGCTCTGTCTCTCAGTCTCTCAAAAATGAATAAACGTTAAAAAAAATTGAAAAAATATATATATACATATAACATATATATATAAGTAATCTCCAGAATGCATTGATGATAATAAAGAGCAAATTAGACAAAACTCAAAAGAAAATTAGAGAAATGAAAAATATATTTGAAGAACTTACTGACAACAGAATATAGAGAGAAAAGAAGATGGAAAACATGATTTAAAAAATTGAAATTTATGAAAAAGGGTAAATTTTAGTATTTGTACAATTGAATTTGGGTTCCAGAAGGACAAAATAGAATTCAGGAGATATAATGTCTGAAGAAGAAATATCTGAGGAGTTTCAAGATATAATTTATTTTTTAAAAGTACATATGAATCTACAGATTTCAGAAACACAATTCATTTTAAGCTGGATAAAAACAGAAATTCAGGCAAAGGATTTTGTAATCATGTTGCAGGTTACCAAAAGCAGAAAATAATTGGGAAGCAATCAGATTGGAATAGAAAAGAAGATCACATATAGGAATAAATATTTATATTGAAGTAGACAACATCAATAATGGAGAAGTAAAAGTGTCTTTGAGTACTCCTACTACTACAACTACACCAATAATAGTTGTGTACCTAGCAAATGCATCTTTTACTATCTGAATTTATATGAAGAAATATATAGCTAAAAGAGAAATACAGAGGTTACTATTAACAACTGTGCACTAAAGGAACTTTTAAAGAATTTATTCAAGGGGCACCTGGGTGGCTGAGTTGGTTAAGCAGCCAACTCTTGATTTTGGGTCAGGTCATAATCTCACAGTTGTAAGATTGAGCCCTGTGTCAGGCTCTGCACTGAGCATGGAGTCTGCTTGGAATTCTCTCTCTACCACTCAGGCTCTCTCTCTCTCAAAAACAAAAACAAAAAAAAAATATTCAAGAAAAATGAAAATAATCATAGAAGAATGATATTAGATACAAGAAAAGGGAGGAAGTTGGTAAGCAAATATGTAATTAGAAATAAAAAATGTCTTCATTAATGATGATAAAAATAATGTCTAATGTGGTGTTAACATATTTTAAAAGAGAGAAATTAACATATTGGATAACACAGTATGGGAGTTGAAATGGAGGGTGTCCTGCATTTTAACAGCATTGTGTTATTAAGGAATTGTTTATCATGGGGCACCTGGGTGGCTCAGTCAGTTGAGCATCCCACTCTTGATTTTGCATCAGGTCATAATCTCACACTTCCTGGAATCGAGTTCCATGTGGGGCAGCACAGAGCCAGCTTGGGATTCTCTCTCTCCCTCTCTTTCTGCCCCTCCCCCCACTTGCCCACGTGCTCTCTCAAAATAAATAAATAAATAAACTTAAAAAAATTGCTTATTTAGACTGGGGTTGATTGAAAGCACATGGCCAAATTTCACGGGAAAACACGGTAAGACTAAAATAATAGAGTTTGCTATTCCTAAATCAGTAGGAAGAAGAAAATAAGGAAAAAAGATACACAAGGAAATATCAGTAAATAAAATTTAAGGACAAATAATAGATTACAAAAGAATATAGAACTGTTGGATTAAAAGAATAGTATTAGAAATGAATTCAAACATAACAAAATTTCAATAAACGTATGTACTGAACTTGCTATTTATACGACAGTGGTTTCCACATTATATTTACTAAAAATCCAGATGTGTGTTATTTGGAATATACACCTAGAAGAGTTGAGAGTAAACTTATTTAAAACATAGAACGCAAAAATAATTAAAAAAAAAAAACCAAACCCCTGAGGTAGTCATACTAATATCAAAATGGTCTTTAAGAAAACATTACGGGTGCTTGAGTGTCTTAGTCGGTTAAGCGTCTGACTTCCACTCAGGTAATAATCTCACGGTTTATTGGGTTCAAGTCCCACATCAGGGTCTGTGCTGACAGCTCAGAGCCTGGAGCCTGCTTCAGATTCTGTGTCTCCCTCTCTCTGCCCTCTCCTACTCATGCTCTGTCATTCTCCATCTCTCAAAAATAAATAATAATAATAAAAAAAAGAAAACATTATTATGGATAGAGAGAGTCACTAGATAATGATAAAAAATTTTCACCAGGAATACAAATGAATTTTAAACTCGAATATTATTGGGACGCCTGAGTGTTTAAGTCAGTTAAGTGATAATTTCGGCTCAGGTCATAATCTCACAGTTTTGTGAGTTCGAGCCCTGTATTGGGCTCTGTGCACTGACCTTGTGGAGCCTACGTAGGATTCTTTGTCTCCCTCTCTCTCTGCCCCTCCCCCACTCACATTCTCTTTGTCTCTCTCAGAATAATAAGTAAATAAATTAAAAATTAAACTTGAATATTATTATTTTATGGAATAAAATATACAAATTGGTTTAATCATAAGGATAAATTCTCAATTTTTCAATCATAGTTTGAGTGTTCAAGGGACCTCTTTCAATCATTGATAGGTTAGAAAAAATGAATAAAGCTACAGAATAATATTTGAACAACATATTTAATAAACTGGATTGAAAGAACATAAGCATACTGTATACATATGTATGAATATATAAATATGCACATATATGTAGATAATCTGTGTATTTATTCAATTTAATTTATTAAATATGTTGTTCAAGCATATTTCATGTTTAAGTTTTAGAATATGTCTGTCCTATCTAACTATATACCTATAATTAACAATGAAAAAATGTGAAGTGAAATGAAAAAATAATACTGTTGTATTATTAGATATTATAAATAATTTGTCTTATTTAACTGTTGTGCAACAGTTAAAGATCACACATTCTTCTCAAATGTCTAGACTATTTATATGAACTGGTCATTTAGTACTCCTTAAAAATGACCAAAAAATAAATAAAAATAAAAACAGAAAGAATACAAATTGTAGTTAAGTTGGTAGTAACAAAATATAAATTAAAATATCTCCATGTGTTTGTTAATGTAAATAAATACTTACAAGTTACTTGTTCAAAAATAAGATCACAGAAAAATCTAAAATATTTTGATACAAGAGTAAAAAGTCAGTAAACAAAAATAACTTTTTATATGCTAACAATGAACAATTGGAAAATGAAATGGTAAACAAAAACATTTATAATAGCATCACAACAAATATTTCCTAAGAAATACTTTGAACTATATTAACATAAATATTTACTTACAGGTTATTATGTAATTGCTATATATTACAACTTGGGAAATTGAGCTAAAGGGATATTAAATGGACATTTATAGCACTAAATATGTGGATTAGAAGATAAGTAAAGCTGAAAATTAAATGAGCTAACATCCTATTTGAGCAGTGAGGAAAATAAAAATACAGGAAAATAAATTCAGTACTCTATGGAAAAATACGTTATGCTTATTTGATAAATAATAATGCTAAAATAAAGATAGCATTGAAAGTAAAAGACGTGGGGCACCTAGGTGCTCAGTAGGTTAATTCTTGATTTTGACTCAGGTCATGATCTGTTGGTTTGTGAGGTGGGGCTCTGCTCAGTGAGGAGCTTGCATGGGATCCTCTCTCCCCATCTCTCTTTCTCTGCCCCTCCCCTGCTCAAGCACACTGTACTCTCTCTCTCTATCTCTCTCTCTCTCAAAATAAATAAACTTAAAAAAAAAGGAAAAGAGTAAAAAAGAACAGAATAGATATTTTTAAAAAACAAGTTTTTGCCAGTATAACAGGCAAACCATTTAAGGTTCATGAAGAAAAAAGAGAAGGCAGAGATTATTTTTGGATCACTAAGTGGAATATAAATGATATAATTTAGCGGTGACAATTATTATGAAAGTTATTCCAAACACTTAGATAACATGGGCAATAGATAGGAAACTAAAATTTACTAAAACTAAATTAGTAAAAGACACATACACATCAATATTCTTACAACTAAGAAATTAGTTGTAATTACAATTAAGAAATAGAAGTAGCAATGTGAAAGACCTTGTGGGAAAACCCTGGGTCCAGATGATTTTACAGGCAATTTCTACACAATTTCAATGAACAGATCATTTCAAGTATATGAAACAAATAAGTTAGAGTACTTCACAATCATTTCCATTAAACCAGTATAATCTTGATTTCAAATCTAAACAATGATAGCATAAGAAAACCAATTCTCAGGCCAATCTTGCATAGAATATAGAGCAAAACTCTTTATATTCAGAAGCTAAATCCTTCAGTGTAAAAAATGATTATCAATCATAAGCAAGTTGAATTTATTCCAGGATTTTAAGGTTGGATTAACATTAGAAAATGTGTAATGTTAATTTACCACATAAAAAGATTAAAAGAGGAGAAATGTATGATAATCACTATATGATAAATTTAAAAGAAGCAGAAAAATGTATTTGACAATTTTCAACAGCTATTTGTCTTTAAATCTCTGAGCAAGTAATCCATTAAAAGTATCCACCAAAAAACCCAGCAAATACTATTATTGACTGAAAATATTTCAAGCATTTCCTCTAAAATAAGACATAAGAAATAAATATGCCATTCTCACTACTTTTATTCGGTTGTGTACTAAATATCCTAGCCAGAACAGAAAATTTATTTTGAAAAAAATGAAATAAATGCGGCAAATGATTAGAAAAGAAGAAACACAGTGAATGCTATCATTGTTTACAGATACAACCCACAGGTATTTACCATCAAATCATTACTCATAAGAGAGTCTGGATATCCTTAAGATGAACATACAAGTATATATGAGGTTCTGTTCAACAGCTACAAACAACAAATACAATTTGAAAATAAGTAAAATTTATAATTGTAAGAAATATCAGTCAATTCCTAGGAATAGGCAAAGCTATACTAAAACTTTTGTGGATAATTTTATCAAATATATTGCAAAGCATAGTAAGAAAAATAAATGGAGACATAAATCAAGTTAATGAACAGATTTCAACACAGTAAAGAATCCAATTTTCACCAAACTGATATTTACTTACATATAGATTGAGAACTAATTATAAATAAGTGTTTAAGATACATTTTACACGTAAGTAGAAAATATAGGTCAATTTTTCTATTTGTGGATAGAGAAGAATTTCTCAAATATACACCTGTATAACCATAAAAGGAAGGATTAGTAAGTTTGACTTCAAGTTTAAAAATTTCTGTTCAACCAGAGTCATCAAGAATAAAATGAAAACACAAGCATAATAAGGGTAATCAAATCTGTAACAAGACAACTAAAATTAATTAATATCTAAAATATAAAAGAACTACAAGTCAAAGAAATGAAAAAGAAAAACACTGGATTTTAAAATGATAAAAGATATAAACAGGTATTTCATCGAAGAGGAAACACAAATGTCCAGTAAACTTAGCAGAGCAGACACAAACTCAGTAGTGTTATGGCAGTTGTCAGTTACAATTATAAACAAAATTGATTGGAAAATTAAGAAATCTCAGAATATTACACGTGACTTAATAGGAAATGTCTGCAGTATTTGGCAAGTAAGGAATATCCTATATGTGAATGTCATATAATGAATGAAATGCAAATTTCATCCAGACAAAAGAAGATTGCCAATGCTGGACTAGATTTATTTTCCCTCTAGAAACAAAGTGTTTAGGAAAATGATGTTAACAATGACAAAAATAAGAAAGGAGAGAAGTCAAATTTTGGATAATTGTCATGTTAGACATTTTAAGTTTGGGTTGATGTCATATAGGGAAACATAGAACAAAAGTCTTTGGAGACTCAAGTCTGGCATTTGATAGAGTTATCATTCTGATTCATTTAATTGTACTCAAAGAGGTATTTTAATTGCGCTGCCCCAGGTCCCATTTTCCTGCAGGATAGTCACAGTTGCCTGACATCCTGTCTGGATACCATCCCCTTTGCTTCCAAAAGTGTCCTTTTTGGGTGAAAAGTTGTATCGCCACCCTGGATAAATTAACTCTTTCAGTCTCACCATGCCATGTTTTGATAAGGGCCGATAGATCCCGAAAGCTGAGATATGAGTTCCCCAAATGATTAGATGGAATACCTAGAATTCATAAAAAAAAAAAAAACAAAGCCAGACAGTTTTGCAATTTTGAAATGGAATGCTCCAAGGATAGTCACAATAGATACTCATCATGTTACTAATGATGCAGTGTGTGACTTTTTCAGTTGCATAATGATTTTCAATAACTTTTACAATTAGTTGTTTGCAAATAGAGAGTGGAAAATTCTACCCTGTTCATCAAGAGCAAGCCTTGGTTTAGTTCTGCTGGAATAGATGAATATTTCAGAATCAAGATCATGTGCTACAAGTTTCATTTGTAAGAAACATAGCTATAATATGGCATTCCAGCATGTCATGGAATTTTGCTAAATTCTCCACATCCATTAACTATAGATTATTGTGTTGTAATGTATGATCCCATATTTGCTGGTATGCACTATAAAGACTTTTATATTAAGCGGTCCCATTGATTAACATGGACAGGAGGAGAAGGAGGTATTCTGACTGGACAGATTCCATCTTTTGAAGCCTTGAGTATTTGGCCCAATTTTCAATGTCAAGTGTAGACTATAATTTATCCAGACTTGGCTTTTGTTCTTTCCCACCCCCAACCTTAAAAACTACAGGGTAATATAGGCATTTGAATTTATTAGCATTCATCAAAGAGTATTTTTGGCAGCATTGTATCACAAAGGCTGACATTGGCATATATAAAACAATACATGTGCAAGCCTGCAAAGAAAGGAAATTTGAAGAGAATGTCCATTATATAACTTAAGCTTTTTTTTCTGGATCAAATAAAATTATAGAGGCGCCATGCATAGCACTGTTGCTGAAGGCCATCATAAACCCTGGTTTTCATGGGGTTATATGGTCTTTTCAGCATGAAAAAGAATTCCTTCTGTATTTAAGTTGCCAAAGTACTGAGGCAGCCTGGGAAAGGGGCGACTTTATATTTTCTTCCAATTAAAAAAGAGTACCTACAAAATAAGTTCTTTAAAGATAGACAAAACTGAAATTTAGATGTCTTGATGACTATTCTTACACCATGATTTTTTTTTTTTTGTAATAAAGGCATATTATGTCATTATAGTTGTCTCTAGTTAATGTGTTTTACAAGCAAGGAGATATATCTGTCTGTTACACTAATTTATTTTTCAAATATCTTTATAAAAGTGAATATGCAAATTATCTGGGCATGATAACAAGTTGGTAAGCAGTCTGTCCCTCATCCATTGCTTATGATTCAAAACCTGTTTCTTTACTTCTATGTGAGGCAGAAAACTAATCTCAAAAATCTTATAACTTGCTAACTTCATTATATATTTGAGGCTTGAAAAAATAACAATCCAAGGAAATTGAAAGTTTCATCACACCTGGATTGATATTCATAGGAAATATCTGCATTTTCAGAAATATCTAAATGTTTTAGTAAATCTTTCAGTCAAAGAGGCAGATTTTTAACTAGAGAGGAGTTTTATTTTTCCTGTGGTTGTGAATCAGACAACATATACATGCCATCAAAGCAAAATTCTCAGACTCTGGTATGCTACTGGCAATTGCAAAACTAGTTTGCAGTTCGTTCTTGAACCTGTTATTAAATTGACGTTCTGTCCTTTCACATCAGAGGACATATGATGTCAATTTGTCCAAATATTGGTGATGCTAATAAGTTTAATCATTTGGCTCAGATAATCCACAAGATTTCTCTATTCACTGTTATTTTTTTTTCTTTTTGTATTAGTATGTAATCTATGGGGCAATATGGAGAGACTCTCTGAGTAGCCTGTTCTCCAACAGTCTTTTACCAATAATTTTAGCATCTATTGGCAGTATTCTTCCACTGGCAATTTTTACTTAAAGTAATCCTCCCTATATTTCTGGTACTGTGATGATTTTCTATTATTTATTTATTCTACATATATTAGTAGAAAGTGATCTCCTAGGAAAAGCCCCCCACATCACATCACATCACATCACATCACATCACATCACACATTTTGATTATTTGTTTTTTAGTATCAGTAAAGATTCATGGATCCTTTGCTTAATCAATGTTTTATAATTCATTTCTGTCAATATTTATTTTATGGGAAATTGTCTAATTTGGCCGATGAAAGAGTGCCACTTTTGGATGGTTTCTATGTTCTTTAGCATTACTAATGGCTTTTTGAGGACTTCTTCAGTTTCTAACATGAAAGAAATAACTAAGTTTAAAAAATGACACCAGATTAGATCCTTGAATGAAGAAGAAAGAAGAAAAACCCAGCTGTAGAAGGCATTATTGAGACAATTAAGAAAATTTGAATATTGACTAAATATGTATGTGTGTGTGTATGTATATATAATACTAGTAAGTATTAATGTTAACTTTTCTTACCGTGAAAATGTTTCTGTGTTCATATAGAATAATACTATTGTTCTTATGAGATATATGCTTAAATATTGAGGGGTAAAATAACCGTGTTTTTAAGTAACTCTCAAATGTTTCAACAAATGGTATAAAATGTTAACAGTTGGTGAGCCTAGGTAAAGACTACTTTCTGGAAGTATTTCTAAATTAAAGTTGGGGTAAAAAACATAAAAATTATATTTAGATAATCCTGAATAGGGATAAAAGCATAAATTTACCAAGCAAATGGAAAAGAGTGGATGGCTTTAAAATTTTTTCACTAATGAGGACAAATAAGGACTTCAAGTTAGGAAACCCAGCTGCTTACTTTAGTTGATAAAGATTCAATTCTAACACAGCTAAAATTGAAACCTCTTAAAAGCATCAAGTTGAACAAAAATCAAAATGGCTGCACTAACACTTTGGCGAGGCTGGATTTTAAAGTAACCTTTTTCCTGTCTTCTGCAAACCTCCCTTCCTTCCTTCTTAGCCTTTTGTTTCAGGAACTCAGTACCATCCTGAAAACATGACAAATGAGGCTGGCAGCATACCCAATTCCTGTTCCTCTAGATCATGTATTTCCCTATAGTATCCTCCATCCCCTTCCTCCAGGATGGCTTGAAGGCCATCGCCTGCTGCAGCCTCCTTGCCCAACAAAGCGATAAAGCTACTGTTCCTCTTTATCCCAAACTCTGTCTTAGCATTATATTTTGGCTTTAAAGCACAAAGGTTGGTTTTCGAAGACAAAATTCCATGCCTAAGACCAAAAACTAAGCTACTAACCAGATGGAAAAAAGAAAAAGTATGATTGTGACGCCTAGTTGGTTCAGTCGGTTGAGCATCTAGCTTCGGTTCAGGTCATGATCTCCTGGTTCATGTGTTCGAGGTTTGAGCCCCGTGTCAGGTTCTGTGCTGACAGCTCAGAGCCTGGAGCCTGCTTCAGATTCTGTGTCTCCCTCTCTCTCTGCCCCTCCCCTGCTCATGCTCTCTCTCTCTCTGTGTCTGTCTCAAAAAATAAATAAAAACATAAAAAAAATATTTTTAAAGAAAAGGCTTTAAAGGAAAAGTATGATTAATTGAATTTTTAGATAGAAAATCTGTTTATTTAAAAATCTTATTATATGTATAAAAATGTTAATAATAGCTGTCGTTGTATTATGCATATATTTTCCTAACATATTAACTATATATGTGTTAAATATAATTGAACTTCTATAATGAAGATGTAGATGATTCAGCTAAATATGTACATTATAAAAGAGGATAGGATATTTCCTATATTATCAGATGTCTTTCTCATAATAACATTAGAAATGAAGGGCATGAATGTTCCTTTGATAAAGATTTTGTGTAGCTGGGTTCCAGTCAATTAACGTCTCACTCAGTAACTTTGCTGTGTGATCAAGGACTATTTAGCAAATTTAAAGATTTGAGTATAGGAAAATTAACCCATTTATGCTGTTTTTAAAAGGTAAATTTATGCATTTTTGAGTCCTCTGTGGTGTTCTGGAAGGAAAGAATCGATTTCTTTATAATGTACAGGAATACCGTTTATCTAGATGACTAAGCTACTTCCCTCTGATCAAGGATGGATAACGTAGCATATTCATTTAACAGGAAGATCAAGTGCTATAAGATGCATTAAATTGTTTGGAAATATGTGAAGTGGGAAAAAGGAGTTTATGGCCACTTATTATTATAATGCTCACCACTATTGAAAGCAGTCTGAAAAAGTTGTTTTTGGAATTCTAAGTCTTCCATTTCAGAAGCATAGATTAAATTAAATTTATTTAAATTAATCATTGTAAAGGTTGGCTTTTTTAATTACAAGATTTATAATTAAGGAGGTAAAGACAACAGGTTAGCAGTGCATATTGGATGTGCTGGAAATCAGAATGCACATGGAAATGAAAAAATCCGACTAAACTGTGCATGCCAATAAGTGGCATACCATTAGCACTTCTAAAGCTCCCCCTTTGTAAATCCAATGAAACTATATTTAGACTTCTAAACAAGGAATTCTCTTCCTAGGGCATTGCTGTTTTTGTTGCTTAGTTCTGCTTCTTATTTCTCCATTTTACTGGATGATTCTTGTTCAAAAAGCAAAATCATATTGTTAACTAATTTTTAAATTACATTTCTTTAATATTTCACAAAATATTTGAATCTTTTACCTTTGCATGTTTTCACATGATGGTTGGACATCATTTCTAAATATATGATGTAGTAAATAATGAGTGGCAGGAAAGAACATGTTGAAAGGAGTAAGTAATATAAAATTAACATTTTGACTTCTAATGCAAAATAGTTTACAAACTGCAATATAAAAATGGAAGCAACACCTAAGCATTTGGTTTTTAGATCATCCCATTACTTGGGGTGTACATACAGCCTGGGTACCATGGGGGGTGTGAGTTATGCAAAATGTATGAACACTTAGTGTTGAATATTTTATACACACACACCTATGTTTTGGATTGGCACAATTCTTGAAGAATGTTCCTGTTATTACTCAACTGTACGTTTCTTAAAATATAGAAAAATATAACCTAAGAAAAATGATAATATAATAATAATGCACTTTGTAACACAGTAAGAGACTATAACAATTTATTATTTTTTTTCAAATAGAGAAGAAAAACACCAAAATAACTATGTAATTTAAGTCAGAAATTTTCTCTCTTCAAAATGAGTTCAGTGAAATTGGGTGATGATTTAAATAATTATTTTTTATCTCCTCCTCCTTTGTGGTATTTTTCTAGTGACACACATATATATGTATGCATATATATGATATTTATAAAATATTGCATGCATTTATTATATATAATAAATCACATACATTAGAATGTCTTAGAAATAATAATTTTAGAATTTGATACAACTTAATGATCACACTGAATTTAATAGTGTACATATTTCATAACAAGAAAATATGTAATATGAAAATACCCTAGCTAATACTATCATAAATATATGAAAAGAAATTTAGACACAGGTCAAATGACTT
Source organism: Lynx canadensis (assembly GCF_007474595.2). Lineage (NCBI taxonomy): Eukaryota > Metazoa > Chordata > Mammalia > Carnivora > Felidae > Lynx > Lynx canadensis. The sequence goes on along the minus strand of NC_044310.1, from coordinate 136,719,273 downwards.
ACTCTATATCCAGAACCAAAGTCAAAGTCATAACTCAGCAGAAGCTTAAAGATCTTATTGGAAAGCCCTGCTGTTTTTACAGATGAGAAGGGCATTATGCATTGTCTTATCCTGTTTGGCATAAGAAAATATCTGACTTTGTGAAACACTGCTAAATATTATTTGGTAATATTTCCTAGATATTCTCATTGTCTTTCCACTGTGTTCTCAGTTCCTGATTTCTAATTGGCAAAAGTGAGTAGAAAATGAAATGTTGCTTCTTTGCCATCATACTAATTGTCCAGTTTTTACAAATCTGTAGGAAGTGTCATGGTAATGAATTAGAATGTATAGGTTTTGTGAAAAGTGACTAAGGAATTGGAACAATGATCCATAATACATGGATATTCCTTCATGTGAGAAGTTGAAAGATGGGGTGGTGGCTTTTGGTGTTAGGACCTCTGTATTTCAGTGTATTCGCTAATGATGAAGAGGGCAACATAAACAGGGAGATGGTGAAGCATTCTGACAACACTAAAATATTTTGGTTAGTTAAAAACTAATGAGGTTTGGGAGATGCTCCAGATGGCTCTAATCATACTGGAGAATTGGGCAGCCCAGTGGCAGATGAAATTCGTTTTTGATAAATGTACAGGAAGGAATATTGAAAAATTATAATCTAAACTCTCCACGTATACCATGAGATTCTGAACTTGGAAATTCTCTGAGGAGCAAGACATTTACCGCTACCATTGCTGGTTCAATGAAGGTGTCCCCTAGTGCACATCTTTCTGGAAACAGCTGAGTAGATGCACGGATGTGTTTAGAAAAAGGTTTGAAAATGCAAATAATTGGGAAAGCTGTTTGGAGACAGATAAAGAATGTTTTACCCATTGCAGCAGGATGGATTTCTTCTGGGTAACAAGTGAGAAGTGACAGAAACAAGAAAGTCACAGAAGCTGTGGAAAGAGTGACTTATTCCTGAAGTAAGATTGAAAGACAGGCTGACAACTGGAGAACACATTTACATATGCCCAAGCCCGTTAGTTCTATAAAGCTTTTCAATTTTGAGCAAGATTTGAACCATGGAGAATTTGATCTCATTAACAGGGCAGCAACTGTGGGGCCCTGACAATTAATACATGAGTTTGAAGATTTGGCACTTGAAAGTTAGAAACTCAAGGCTTAGCTCTGTTTGGTACTTGTTTGTAGGTGATAAATCCTGAATGTGTGTAGTCACAGACTCTTTGTAATGTTTATACTCTAAGAAAAAAAAAAGTAATTATATTAGCATATCAAAAGACCATGCTGCTAATTCATCACTGCTTGAGTAATAGGTAAAGATAGCAAGGAAAATATTAGATGGGTACACAGAGATTGCCTTAAACTACAGATAGTCAATAACAAATCACTCACACTGTATTTTTTGAGTTTGTTCTAAATGAGTAATCAGAAAACTGTCTCAGATGGTTTGTTTTTGATTCACACTTGTTAAAGAAAAAAAAAGACAGGCCCCAAATAGAGTCACTTGTGCTCAGCTCCATGTCAGTAAACCAAGACTTAACATCTAACCTAATTGCAGTTTCAGCCCCCCCCCCCCCCCATGTGACCTTTAACTAGTCAATCTGGAATTACCTGGCCCGCACTGGTAAAGTAATGCATCTGATAGATCCCTCCTGTCCCCCAAAGAAAAATAAGGTAATTCTCTCTTTTCTTGTCCCTGCCCGCTTTAACCTATAAATGCCTCCCATTTTGTTCAGCTCTTTGGGACTCCTTTCTACTCGCTAGATGGGACACTGCCTGATTTATGAATCACTGAATACAGTTAATTTGATCTTTAAATTTACTCAGTTGAATTTTGTTTTTAACACACCCAACCACAATAGAGAGAAACATTTTATAAATTAAAGGTTCATTGGTAACATTGACAGTTTTTTTTTTAACTTAATGAAACCATTAACTTTGCTTAGTAAAGGAAATGTGAAAATATGTATTATTTTCTCAAGGGATTACAACAGATCTTTTGATTTGTTAAAGATAAATGAAAAAACAAATATCAGGATAAATATCTGTAAATACAATTTAAGAATTCATAAGAACCTAGCCAAAAAGCCATGCTTTGCATGAGATAGAAATAAAGTTAGACCAGGGGTGTGTGGGTGGTTCAGTCAGGTAAGTGCCCGATTCTTGGTTTTGGCTCAGATCATGATCCTGCGGTTTGTGGGTTGAGCCCCCACATCGAGCTCTATGCTGACGGTGTGGAACCTGCTTGGAATTCTCTCTCTCTTCCTCTCTGCCCCTCCCCTGCTCACTCTCAAAATAAATAAACTTAAAATTAAAAAAAATTTTTTTGAAAAAAAAAGAAAGTTAGTCCTAAGAAATATAAATCACCAGGTATTTAAAGTTATACTACATGTTTCACGACCATTGAATATGATCAAATAAGCTGAACTTAAATATGACATATAAGCCTAATAGCAATTAAATACTACATAATTACATATGTGTACATACAATATATATTAGTATGTATATTTGTTTATTATACTTGTATAACTATATACTGTACAGCACTGTATATACATATATTTGTATGTATGTCACTAGTTTTTATTCATAATTAGAATTTTCTCTAAGTCTTCAATTGTTTTGATACATGATTCCTAAATGAAATATCCATCGAAGTTGTCTTTTTGCTGTCCACTGGAAATTGGGGGATATTAACTTGGTAGTGAAATAGTTTTCTTTTGGGAAGGAACTGTATTTGGAAAGCAGATTTCAAGAGCCATGCTTCCTCACATCTTTACATACCAGATGTGCACAAATCTATGCAAGGTTTTTCACATTTTTAAATAATTTTTTCAATGAAACACAACCTGAACATTTCATTGACATGCTAAACATGTCTTTGGGTTATTTTAGCTATTTGCCTAAGACTTTAGGGAGACCACTTAAGAATTCATGTGGATCCACATTAGAACAAAACTACCTCTATGTGGGTTTAGAGATCTGTGAATGTTTCCAAAATGCTGGCATGTTGAAAATTGGCTGGGGAGGCCACGTGAACCTGCTAGTTGCTGAAACAGTAGCATTGAGAAATGAATGAAGCGGTAAGGAGGAAAGGGGCTGTTCAGTAACACTTCTTATCCTATACGTGTCCCTCTGAATGCCACATGTTCTCTCAAGATGTTGAACAGACGGCTTCTATGGGGATGCCCCAGTCATCAGGAGCGTAGTGAAGGACGGCACCTGAAACTGTGATTGAATCCTTCTGCATGCATCTGCACTGCCCTCTGGCTCTCAGCATTCTTAGAACTCAACTCTTCCTGGCAATAAATCTCTTCCAGCGCGCGACGCTGAAAATTTACTACTCAAACATGCCGTTTCCCTTTTACTGAATAATTTGTATAAGTGAAAATGAATAATATTGGTCACAGGAGGTACAAACAAAAGTGGTTCCATGTGTGCTACAAGAGGCAATTCACTTGTGCACAGGGGCAGCAGCATCCTGTAACTGCTTGCATTCTAAGAAAGCTATGCTGATCCTAATTCTCCAGATGAAGGGCCTGATTACAGATGGTGTTAGTTGGAAGTTGTAATTTGTTGATAAAGCCTCTAACAAAGTAATTGTTTCTAAGGGAGAGGACAAAAACCAATGAGTATAATAGCCACAATAGTAATAGTTTGGGAAGCGTTACTCATACCTTTTTTTATATGATAGCATGTGGAGATTCATGGACACACTTTGAGAAACAAGCCAGGCGTTTTACTCTTTTTCCTCTTTTTTTTTTTTTTAACTGTTAGGGCTTCCAGGAGCCCTGAGTTCAGGGAAATGGATAAGAAAATGGCAGCTTGATCTGCTCAGTGGACTCTATTACCAAAGGAATAACCTCACTCTCTTATCTTGTTTTCCATTAAAGTGAGCAGAATCCTACTTTAAGGGCACATAGTTTGAGGACAAATTGTAGCATGTTATATGTGAATGAATAGATAAAGTTTCCATTGTCTAATACAATGAAACCACAGCTAAAGAAACAGGCTTGGCAGAATCAGAAAAAAATAAGACCCTACGGAGCTTGAGTGTAGTCTCACAGTGAAAAGGAATGAGAAATATAGCAATGTCTTCAAAATCATTGCTTCTTTGGTTTGAGTCTCCTGCAGCATATGTATGTCATTAGATTGTAAATTCCCATGGATTTGCCATCCTGCTTTCCCATTGCATACATTTATGTGAAAGAGTTAATCTGTCCTCCATGAGAACAGGGGTTTTCTCTTTCATTTTTATGATTCCACACAGTATCTAGCATATACTTTACCAGAAAGTACATGATTAATAAACAAATGTACGAGCAAATGAATGAATAAATGAATTATTTTAATAAAGGAGATATAGACAGAGTATTTCGATATGTGTGATACGAGGGGAAATATGGTGGAAGTCTGAGGGTATGGAATTGTTGGCACGTCCAATTGCTCCCTTCAGATGAAGGGCGCCTGGCCGGCTCAGCCGGTAGAGCGTGCTACTCTTGATCTTGGGCCCCGTGTTGGGTGTAGAGATTACTTAAAAATAAAATCTTTTATAAAAATGCAACATTTCAAGAAAACTGTTAAAACATTCCACCAACTTATATATTTTCTTATAGCCATCAACCTGTATGTTTTTTATGAGAGAAAGTATAGAAGATCCTGGTTCCTGGAGATAAGAATACAGCATGGCATAAATTGAGCGCTCTGTCATTGTTTGTTTGAAATGAAACTGTGTCATCTCTTGATATTCTTGATGTTGTCTTTCTTGATTCTTCACCCAATTTCATGACAACTCACATACTTCCTTTTCCTCCCATAAAAAGATATCTTCCTTAAAGCTATGTCTGTGTTTATCTTCCCCATTTCTTATCAAACTTGAGCTCTTACATTTATACAAATGGCTCATCAATCATTATATCAAGCTCTGACCTCTCTCTCATTAACCAAATCCTACATTGCCAATAAGGAATCAAATTCCTTATGCTCAAAATTGCTGTCTTCTATATAGTGCTCTTATTCCTACTTTATCTTCTCAGTGCAATATTTCCTCTCAATGACTTTTTACCAAGGGTTGAAATGTTGAAAGTCATTAAATGGGTATTGGTAGTGTCCAATCAATTCTACCTCCCTAACAACCACCCCCCAACCTCAGCTTTTACTTTTCCACTGCACAATTTCTCTGGCCATCAGAAGTTTTTACTTCATTATCCCATGTCAGTACTCCCCACTTTTAAATCAACTTTTATGGTGCTTCCAGGTATATGTCTATAATTACTCTGATACTTTATAGGGAGATATCAATGAATATTATTCTCCCACCTAAAAACCTTGGATCATTTGCTCAAGCCTAGATAACTCAATATAAGCTTCACCTCCCTAACTCAAAACGGTAGGATGCTCATATTTACCCCCCACTTAATGCCATTCCTGTACACTGAGTCCAGAAGGAACAGGACTTCGAGAACGAGGCTCAAATTTGAAATTTAAGCCTCCCATATGCTAGAAACTTTAGATGACATAAATGACCTCTTTTAGACTGATTCATTATTATAAAACAAAGATTACAATGTTAACCTCTAAAACATTAAGATAACAAAATAAGAGGAAGTACGCAAGCACACAGATTTTAGTATCACAAATGTTAGTGGACTTTCTCACAAACAACTCCCCATTTTGACTGTTAAGTTACTTGAGTCGAGGAACAATTAATTAATCATAGTGGTGTAGATTTTGCTGTCAGAGAATAAGAAGTTTGAAACTGTCACTCACTAGTGTTGAATAATTCAGTTTATTTATCAGAATAGCAGTTGCCACATCTGTAGAACAATTCCTACTTCTCAAAAGTGTCCCCAGGACCTCCTGTACGCAGTAGCACCTAATATGAAGCTTCTCCTGCAAAAAACAAAATAAGGTGTTTTCCTACTTTCTCAGTGTTTGATATAGCAAACAGTGAGTTCTCAGAAAAGTATGAATTAGTGAGCATTGGTTTAATTAATTGTTTACTTCATTATTAAATGTAACTTTTAGATCTATTCCTTGGTCTGCTTTAGAAATGAAAAAAAAAAAAAAACCTAACTACCCAACTGGAATTATTTATTATTTATGGTTTTCTTTTCCTGGGTTATGATTTCAGAGATTTCTAAAACACCTTACCCTTTGTGACTCAGAAATGCTCAATAAAGTTTAATCCTTTCTCTGATTTCCATTTCTTGGGCTTGATTGTGTTGCTGGATATGTTTTTATGAGTGAAATTACTAAAAAAAAAAAAAAATCAGTTAACATAAAAAAAAGATCTTTTAGATCCAATTTCCAAACTCATAATAACACATATCTGCCATTACTTGAAATATGCAAATGTTACATTTCATTTCAGCCACTGACATTATGTATAGTCAGAGTGGATGGGTTTAGTGAATTCTGACATGCAGTACAGTGGGAAACAAAAGGCAAGTTAATCATTATTCAACATTTATTTCTCCACATATTTAATTTGCCGTAGATTAGGGAAATGTCTTCATTATAGGTATTTAGACTAGATCAGTAAATTCATTTGTGCTGATTGAGTCCACACCGATTTGTGATATTTGGCGCCCTACAACTACATCTGCTTTGAGACCGAGGTGTTAGAGGCTTACTTTGCTGGAGCTGTCTTTGTGTTATAATTGCATGGGCTTACTCCATTGGGCTATGTGTACATTACTGCAATTGTACTAAAATGGGTCTGTTTTTCACCAAGCACAGTTTAGTCATGCATCAATACATTTTTAATTAAAAGTGTGTGACAGGTACAATTGTAGAACACACCAAATAATTTTCTCAAACATTCCATTTCCTCAAAGATAGGTAATCAGAATCTTGTCTCTGGTAGCCAGTGAGAGTATATTTTTTATCTAGCTGTTTGATTAAATATCTAAAAACTTTATGCTAAGCCACTGCATGTTGATTGTAAGCACTTTACCACAGATACTTTATGCTGTTCTATCAGAATAAAGCATTTGTTCCTGACAGAACTAAAATAAGTGACAAGCAGTCTGATGGCATGTTTATTTTTATTTTTAATGTTCATAATGAAGAGATGAGGAGTCAGCAGTGATATGGATAGTGGAATCAATTAGAACATGGTTGTTTAAGAAGGAGAGAAATCACAATAGAAAGCTTAGACACAGAGAGAACAACTTCAGGATGCCTGTACTAAGATCCATGATTAACATGACAATATTGCTATGTTGATACGGAGATTTTGCATGAAGATTAATCTTTCTAAATGAATCATAAACATGAAAGGTGGATGACTGGAAGAGGCTGAAACTTCTTGAATTCTTTACATTTATCACAATGCAAATTCCCCCAAAACTGATAACCTAAATATAAGGTGGCAAACTCAGTTTTGCTGAAAACACTAGATCTAGTGGTTCAATCACTGAGACCACAAATTTAGGGCTTTATAAAAAGGATTAAGTTTTCTTTAATGATCATGTATTTCCAGACTTGAATTTTTTTACATCATTATTTTGTATTTAAATAAGTCATTAACTACAACTTACAAACACAAGTTAAATTACACTTAAAACTGGTAGTGACACTTTACTTTGATGTTAACTCTACATGAATTGAGGCCATGTAGAAACTGGTGTTCTCAATGATATTGCATGATTCTGTAGAAGACAACTCTCACAACATATGGAAGTGAAAAATTAGGACTCTTTGGCCATCCTATTGAAACCCAATTAACTTATTTGTACTGGTTATATGTTTGGAAGTTTTCTGACTCCTAAAACTATGAAGGACATTTCTAAGATTTTCAAGAAAACATTTTTTATGTATCTTATATTACTTTATCGTTACAAACTTTATCACATTATGTTGGACTGTTATGGTCAGTTTTTTTAATAAAACAAAAATATTAAGGAAATGTTCAGGAAAAAATAGGGACATTAAGGAAAAAGTTAAGGAAAAATAAAAAGTATGAAAGATTTTTTGTTCTGAATTTTAGTCCAATCCATTATATAATGATATTACTAAGATTGAAGCATTAAATAGAATTAATGGCATTAAATAAAGAGATGCACAATGCATATGCTGAAAAAAAAACATGTAATTTTGTTTGGGAAACAATTATTTCGCAAAGAATGCCACTGTAGAATAATGTTACATACAAAGCTGAGCAAAAGGCATCTCAATTTAGTGGAAAAAAACTAAGAGTTTTAAATTGGAACATTTAGTGATTATATGTGTACCTTTACCTACTATCAGTGATATGGAACATTTAACTCCAATTTATCGTATACACATTATAATACAATTAAAATTATAGGCAATCACATAGGATTGCTGAGAAGAGCTATTTAAATTGTGCCTATTACAACAGGGTTTTTAATGTTTATTTTTGAGAGGGAGAGCCCCAGTGGGGGAGGGGCAGAGAGAGTGGGGTACAGAGGATCTTAAGCAGGCTCAGCACTGACAGCATAAAGCCCCACGCGGGGTTTGAACTCACAAAACATTAGATCATGACCTAAGCCAAAGTCAGACACAACCTGACTGAACCACCCAGGTGCCCCACTTGTAATAGTTATAATAACTGGAAAACTATACATCCATGATTGTTGGTTCATTCTTTCAAACTTCTTATTAAGCATTAGAGTTGCATCACACTTATTAAACTGTGAATTAAAGAGGGAGTGGAGATAAATAAAGGGAGAAGGATGCTTGGAAATATCAAGCACAGAATATAATGTATGATAGGTCATGACCTTCACATACACAACCCCAGGATGAGGAGGCAGGTATTGGCCAAAGAAGTTCTATTTCCATGTTACTCTTACCAGAATTATGCAGTATACTAACCTACATGATTATATATACAGTGGTTCTGGTGAAACCAGAAAGAGCTTGGCAATTTCTTAAAGTGAAATAAGCCCAGTGTAGGTTGACTTTAATAAGTTGGAGTGACAAAGAGCTGGAAATAAGGAGAAAGGTTAAGTGAAATAATTTAGGATTCTTCTGAGATCATTTTGAAAGTATTGAGAATGTTGTACTTTTATCCTATGAGCAAGGGAACATTATGGTTTGGAAGAAAAATCCAGAGTTGTGTTATTAAAAGAATAACTTTGACTATTGTCTGGTGAATGAATCTGGTGAATGAAGTTTCTAGTTATGACAAGTTGTAGTATTTTAGTTTAAAATAATAATGCCCTTGGTTAGAGATGTGGAGACTGAGCAAAATACAAACTGCGAAGATAAATTGGGGACATTATAAACAGGATTTGATAGAAACAATAGGTAGCACTATTTAGACTTTTTATGTTGTATGAATTTTGCCTCAATAAATTACTAAAAAATAAACCAAAAAATGTGAATTGATGTTCAGGGATGTGCATCGTTGCTATTCCTTCAGTTATGCATGCAACACAATATTTTCCAATCTATGCAACAGCTCAGAATGTAACTGTACAGTAAATCATTATTTCTCTGTAGCATGGTTATCTGTGATATACAGCACAAAAAGTAACTGAGGCCTTATTCTCATACATGTAGACATCGATATCATGCCGTGTCCAATATAATAATCTGATATTTAAAATGATGGTTTGGTTTGCTTTCTCTATTAGAGTGAGTTTTCACATCTTATTGATAAGTGGTATATAATGTTAGATGACATATTTCTAGTTGTGTGATTTTTCCTGTATTGGGAAGTAAAATTAATCAATTCTATGAAAGTTTTCACTTGTTGCTTCTTTTCTAAAATGAATTTAACTTATTAGGTACCTATACTTTATTTACAACACTACAAAATCTTCTATGACTTTCTGTCACTATTGTGTAAATTTGCAATTGGTGATATATTGGCCTTAAAGGCAATGAAAAACAAATTGATCAGCCTTCTAATAAAATTCAATTTTCAGATATTTATCAATTTAATTACTATTTGCCTTAATGACCCACTTTTGAATTGTCAATCTATTTTAATGAGTTGCAGATACAATGAAGCATGATTAGAATAACAAAAAATGCAAATTTAAGACTACAACATGAAAATGAAATGTTAAGTAAAATACTTTCCTATTTCTTGAATGTTAGTTGAGACACACTGACTAATTCAGGAGAAATATTACTAATAATATACTGGTTTGAAAATATAGAAGTTTCTATTAAAAATGAATAACAATCTTGCTTTTCAAATATGTGCAATGAATATAAACAAAAATAATTATTGATTTTTTTTCTTCTGACATGATAAGTCCTTGGAATCTCACAATATGACTTCTAAGGCTATCAGTACTCATGCACCATTTTTGAAAATTATGTTCCTAAGTGACCAGTTTCATAGAAAGTGTAGGCAGGTTTTACCATTGCTATCATATTTTGGCTTCCTCTAGTTCTTTATATGCTACAGACACCTTGGATTTCTTACTACATGTAAATGGTTACCTTCTGATTCCAAGTAATTATGTTTATTGTTGTTGCTTTTGTTGTTGTTTTTAATAAGACTGTTGTTAAAAGAGACAACAGAGTTCAGAAATACTTACTCTGGAACATCTGTCTCTATGCATACGTTGCAAGATTCCCAGTGGCCCCTGTACCTCGACTGTAATACTGGGAAAGATGATTAAAGAGAATCCTCATTTGACTTGTTCTACAGCCTAAAACACTAGGTCATATTTACTGAACAAAGGTCAATTGTTGCAGCAAAACCATCCTATTTAATGACTGAACAATTTAACTTTTAGCTAAATTGACCTCCACCAAATCAGTGGCATTGCATATGCATTCTATAAATATTTTTGTATGTTTACTGTGTGATGTGCCCTCTTATAAACATTCAGGATAGCAAGTCTGAGACTTAGCAAACACTAATAATGATTCTTCCAAAATCCCTAGAATAAATTGAATTACCATGTTGTCATTTACAAAATCTCTTCCACTTCTTCTGACTTAAATCATCTAGGTTTATGGTAATTACTTACTTATGTCTACAACTATAAATGAAGTCTGGGAGTCAGGCATGACACTGCCTTGTCCACAGTTAAATCCCCAATATCCAACAAAGTGCTGACTTACATAGGATAGTTGCTCAAGAACTCATTGTTGAATACAAAACATATCCAAAGCGTAAAATTGAGTCAAATGTGGCTTTGGTTCCACTTTGGTATTTAAAGAGAGAGATAAGTCTAGATAGTAAAATTAATTAATTAAGTTAGAATATAAGTAAAAATCAAGATTTTTCATTTTAATCCTTTATATCTATCTAATCAACTCCTTGCCTTCATTTCCCTGTGATTTATTGCTAATTTTCTATATTAAGGTCCATAGGTGCTTTGTATCTCTAGCTAAGTATATATATAATGTTCACATTAAGTCAAGTGATGTCCTCATAGTTATGTTCTGTCTTAAAATATGTCAAATCCCTTATTAAATTAGCTGTATGTAGGATATTTATACTATATGTGCTTGAATTTAGTTAGAGCAAGTGAGTGAATCATAATAGTGTTAAAGCAATTGAAAACCCTGAGGCACACAAAAAGTCAAATGGAACTATGTGTATAGCAATTTTAATTTTATATTGAAACATGCACTCATGTTTCTAAAATGTAGTAAATTATTTAGCTACTAATCTTGTACTAAACTTTTAGGACTATTTCTGATGTTCTTCCTAATAAGAAAATTAAGAGTTCTAAAATTATTTTTTTAACGTTTTATTTATTTTTGAGACAGAGAGAGACAGAGCATGAACGGGGGAGGGGCAGAGAGAGAGGGAGACACAGAATCGGAAGCAGGCTCCAGGCTCTGAGCCATCAGCCCAGAGCCCGACGCAGGGCTCGAACTCCGGGACCGCGAGATCGTGACCCGAGCCGGAGTCAGACGCTTAACCGACTGAGCCACCCAGGCGCCCCAAAAATTATTTAAATTATTTTCAACTCAGTTGTTTCCCTGTTCTAAGTTAAGATACAGACCTCTCATTTCACTGCTCTATATTTCATTCATAATCTAATAATGCAATATTGTATACCTTCTATCAGGGAAATAATTACAATTAGGCAAAGAGTGCAAACAAAAATATAATTTCTAGATTATCTCTATCTCAAGTTTATTATTAGATTAGTTTTGAAAGAACGAGGCTCAGAAGAGGGGAGAAAATAACTCCACGTATTGTATGAATCAGAATGACAAAAGCAGAAAATTATGTTTCTGCCTACCCTTCATTACCTGCTAACCCCAAGGATATGTTTGAGTCTGAAGTATAAATCAACTATGATTTGGATTATTTTCTGTTGAAACGGAAAAAAGGAGGGGGTTGTATTTCTAAGTAGGGTATAGAAAGGTAGAAAGCTGAAAGAAAATATAACTCTTCATTGCCAAAGAGAAAGACCAAACAACCCACAAAATTATTCTATTTTTTGAGGTTGTAAGGTAACCAGAAGAACTGAACTCCCAAAGGAGACAAGCCCCTCTGAAGAGAGATGGGGAAAATGGACTCCTTAATCTTTGCCAGAGAATGGGAGAAGGTGACTGTCTTATAAATGGATTGGAACAAAACATCTAAAGTCATTAATGAATTCTTAAATAACAAATGCAGTCTAGTATGACAGAACAGGAGCCCTGGAAGTTTCCAACACAGCTTGAATTGGCACTCAGTTCCAAGTTCTTTTCACACTGGTCTGTACTAGTAGTTCATGAGAAAGATTAGGGCAGAGTAGGAGACTGGGGAGAGCCACACCCAGGGTGAGTCATAGACATGAAGTTGCATGAATCTTCTAGATCTTTCTGTCATGCATAGGAAGCATTAAACTCCTATAGGAGAGTGAGGAAATATGCCAATTCTCATGGCCCAGATAAAGATCCTTGACTTCTTGCTGGTAGGAGTAAAAGCAAAGGTCTCTGCCCTGGGGGAGGTACACAAAACCAGCTTGGACCGAGAATCTGCACCAACCCAAGTCAGGGACTGCTTCAAAGTCCTTAGAAAAGTACTGGTAAAACAAATCCCATAACATAATAAAAAGATAGTGCATTATATCTAAATTGTATTTGTCCCAGGAATAGTTAGGCCACTAGATACATAAAAAATAATATGTATAATTTTGAATATCAAGAGGCTAAAATAACAAATACATGTATTCATCTCAATAGCTTTAAAAAGTTAGTTGACAATATTTAAAATCTATTCATTATTTAAAAGAAAAAAAGAATGAATACAGAAAAGAATAAAAAAGAACTTCCTCAACTTTACAAAGGACATGGATGAAAAACCACAGCGAATGTCATACTTAATGGTAAAAGATTGAGTGGTTTCTCTTCAAGATTGGTATTAAAGCAAGCATGGTTTCAACATTTCTATTCAATGTTTCATTGGGGGTTCCAACCAATGAAGTTAGACAAGAAAAAGAAATGAGGCATTATTATTAGAAAGAAATAAAACTATCTTTGATGTCAACACGATTGCCTTTAAAAATGTCCTATAATACCAAATAAATATGTCATTACACCTTAAACTTAACGCAGCATTATGTGTCAATCTTACCTCAATTACAAAAATGTAGCATGGAATCTTCAACATGTATTGTAACTCTTATGTGTGTGTATTTTAATGTTTATTTATTCTTGAGAGAGAGAGAGTGTGAACAGGAAAGGTGCAGAGAGAGGGGGGCTGAGTAGAGGATCTGGAATGGACTCTACCCTGACAGCAGACAGCTCAATGCGGGGCTTGAACACAGGAGTCATGAGATCACAACCTGAGCTGAAATCAGTTGCTCAACTGACTGAGCAGCCCAGGTGCCCCTTTTGTGTGGTTCTTAGCAAGGTTTCAGGTTACAGGATCATATACAAAAGTTAATTGTATTAAAATGCATTAACAGCACACATTTGGAGATTGAAATAAAAATAAGACAAAATTGATATAAAAATGAAAATTTAAATAGTATTATAAAACATCAAATTTGTATAAATCTAACAAAATACGTGCTAATTATTGCCTACTGAGAACCATAGAACTTTGCTGATGGGATTAAAGAAGATATATATATAAAGGAAGAAATATACCATATTCAGAGACCAAAAGGTTTAATATTGTTAGGAAATTAATTACCTAATTGACCAATATATTAAATGCAAAATGAATTAAAAAATCCTGCAGACTTTTAGTAGAAATTGACAAGCTGCTTATAAAATACAGGCAGATAACCTAGAATATGCAAATGATTTTGAAAACAAAAAACAAATTTAAAGGAATTCTACTACCTGATATCAAGATTTACTATAGAGCTATAGTAATCAAGACAGTGTGAATAGACATATAAATAAATGATGTACAGTAGAAAGTGAAAAAGTAGGCCTATAAATATGTAGTCAGTTGATTTGTGAAAAAGGGGCCAGTATAGGGAAAGGATTTCCTGTATCTCAAATGATGCAAAAGTTAAGATATTCATTATATAAGAAAATACGGTCCTCTACTTTTATCTCCTATCACATGCAAAAATCAACTTAAACAGGCTCATAAACCTAAATGTAAGAGTAAAACTAACTTCAAGAAAAAATTCTAGGAAAATATGTTTGTGACATCTGGCTAGACAAAGTTTTCTCATCTAGGCTACAAAAATCACACATCATAAAAGAAAAAAATTGAACTTTATCAAAAAAAAAATTTCTGCTCTTTAGGGGTTCCCCAGGTGGTTCAGTCACTTAAGCGTCTACTTGATTGATTTTGGCTCAGGTCATGATCTCATGGTCAAGCTCCACAATGGGTATGGAGCCTGCTTGAAATCTTCCTCTTCGTCTCCTTCTGCCCCTACCTCACTCGTGAGCACATGCTCTGTCTCTCTCAAAAAATTTCTTCTGCCCTCTAAAATGACTTGTTTAGTGTGAATAAATTGGAAAGCATCAGATGAAATGGGCAAATTCCTAGGAAAAACATAACCTACCAAGACTGAATCATGCAGACACTGAAATTCTGAAGAGACCTATAACTAGTAAGGAGATTGGATCAATAATCAGAAATCTCCAAAGGAAAGCTCAGGACCAGATGGCTTCACTGGTGAATTCTGCAAAACATTTAAAGAAGAAAAAATTTAAAGATTCTTCTTGAAATCATTCCAAAAAATTAAAGAAGAGGAAACACAAACTCATTCTATGTGGACGTTATCTGATACCAAAGTCAAACAAAGACACTACAAGGAAAGAAAACTATACACAAATATTTTTAATAGATACTGATGCAGAAGTAAACACACACACACACACACACACACACAAAACAAAAACAACAAAATACTAGCAAACAGGTGTTCAACAGCATATTAAGAGAACTACATGCCATGACCAAGTGGGATTTATTTCTGGAACACAAAGATGGTTCAACATATGAAAATCAATCTATATAATATACCACATTTCCAGTATGAAGAGAAAAAACAACCAACACATGATCATCTCAGCTGATACAGAAAAGTATTGACAAAATTCAACAACTTTTCATCATAAAACACTTAATAAACTAGGAATAGAAGAAACTACCTCAACATAATAAAGGGCATATATGCAAATTTTACAGCTAACAGTATACTCAATTGTGAAAGACTGAAAGCTTTCTCTCTATGATTAAGAACAAGACAAGGATGTTCCCTTTCACCACTTCTATTTAACATAGTAGTAGAGGTTTTCACTAGGGAAATTAGGCAAGAAAAAAAATAAAAAGCATCCAAAACGGAAAAGAAGAAGTAAAATTATCTCTCTTCACAAGTGATAATATATGTATATTATAACATATATAATATAATATATATATTGTATCCCTAAAGACTACTCACACACATACACACACACACACACACTGTTAGAACTAATAAAAAATTAGCAAAGTTGCAGGATACAAAGCAACACATAGAAATCAGTTAATCAACACACAGAAATCAGTTGCACTTCTATACACTAACAATGAATAATACAAGAAGGAAATCAAGAAAACATTTCCATTTACAATAAGCAAAAAAACACTTAAGAACAAACTTAACCAAAGAAGCAAAAGACTTGTACACTTAAAAATAGTTCTGAGAGAAATTAAAGAAGACACCAATGAAAAGAAATACATTTTGTTTTTGGATTAGAAGATACAGATGTTAATGCTACCCATCCAGTGCAATCTACCCATTCAGTACAATCCCTATCAAAATCTACATGATGTTTTTTTGCAGAGACAAAAAAGTCCATTCTAATATTCATATGGAATCTCAAGAAAACCCAAATAATTAAAATAATCTTGAAAAGGAATAAAGGTGAGTCTCATACTTCCTGATGTCAAGCTTACTGCAAAACTACAGTAAGCAACACAAAGTTGATAACGACCCCAGAAATAATCCTCCCTGTATGATTTTAAGTCATTTTTGACAAGGGTGCCAAGAGCATTTAATGGGGAAAAGAAACTCTTTTAATCAAGTGGTTTGGAGAATACTGAATATTCACATGCAAAAGAATGGAGCTGGACCCTTACTTTATACCATATACAAGAATTAATTCAAAATTGGTCAAATATCTAAATGGAAAAGCTAGAACTATAAAACTTTTAGGAAAAAAAACATAGGAGAAAAGCTTCATGACTTTGGACTTCTTTTATATGATACCAAAAGCACAGGGAACAAAAGAGAAAGTAGATAAATTGGACTATATGAAATTAAATCTGCTGGGCATCAAAGTACACAATCAATAGAGTGAAAGGCGACCAGTGGAATAGGAGAAATATTTGCAAATCATATTTCTTTTTTTAATTTTTTTTAATGTTTATTTATTTTTGAGACAGAGAGAGACAGAGCATGAACGGGGGAGGGTCAGAGAGAGGGAGACCCAGAATCTGAAACAGACTCCAGGTTCTGAGCTGTCAGCACAGAGCCCGACGCGGGGCTCGAACTCACCGGCCGCGAGATCATGACCTGAGCCGAAGTCGGCCTCTTAACCGACTGAGCCACCCAGGCGCCCCTGCAAATCATATTTCTAATAAGGAGTTAATATACAGAATATATATAGAACTCCTACAACTCAACAATAAAAACAAAAAACCCAATCCAAAAAATGGTGACAGTTTGAATAGACATTTCTCCAAAGAAGATATATAAATAACCAATAAGCACATTAAGAGGTGTTTAAAATCGGGGTGCCTGGGTTGCTCAATTGGTTAAGTGTCTGACTTCAGCTCAGGTCATGATCTTTTATGGTTGGTGAGTTCAAGCCCCACGTGCGCTCTTTGCTGACAGCTCAGAGCCTGGAGTCTGCTTCCAATGCTGTGTCTCCCTCTCTCTCTGTCCCTCCCCAACTCTCTCTCTCTCTCTCTTTCTCTCTCTCTCCCTCAAAAATAAATAAACATTAATTTTTTTAATTAAAAAAAATTTTTAAAAAGATGTTCAAAATCACTAATAATTAAGAAAATAAACTCAAACCACAATGAAATACCTTCTCACACCTCTTAGGATGGCTACTATCAAAACAACAGAAAATAACTGGTATTGCAAGATTGTGGAGAAACTACAACCCTTGTGCACTATTGATTGGGTTGTAAAATGGTGTCACTGCCATGAATAAGTAGTATGGCTGTCCCTCAAAATATTAAAAATAAGATTAGGGCACCTGGGTGGCTCAGTCAGTTGGGTGTCCAACTTTGGCTCAGGTCATGATCTCAGGGTTAATGGATTCAAGCCCGTGTTGGACTCTGTGCTGACAACTCAAAGCCTGGAGCCTGCTTTAGACTCTGTATTTACCTATCTCTCTGCCCCTCCCCACTCATGTTCTGTCTCTCTCAAAAATAAGTAATTATTAAAAAAAATAAAAATAATATTTGATAAGATCTAACAATTCTACTATGAGTACATATCCAAAAGACTTGAAAACAGAGACTTGCACAGATATTTGTATACCTATATTCATGGCAGCATTATTCACAATAGCCAGAAGGTGGAAGCAACCCAGATTCTTATCTAGGGATGATTGAGTAACAAAATGTAGCATATACATACAATGCATGTTTTTCAGCCTTCAAAAGAAAGGAAATGATACATGATATAACATAGATGAACTTGGTGGACCTTATGCTAAGTGAATAAAGCTAATCACAAGATACCTCTCTTATATGAGGTATCTAGAGTAGTCAAATTCCTATAGACAGAAAATAGAATGATAATTGCCAGGGTTGGGGGGAGGAATAGGAAATGGCGAGCTGTGTTTGAAGGTTATAAAGTTTTCATTTTTCAAGATGTAAAGAGTTCTAGAGATATACAGTGATGATGATCATGCAACGTGAATGCACTTAATGTCAATGAAATGTATTCTTAAAAATGACCAAGACAGAAAATTTTATAAGTATTTTATCCCAAATAAAAAGAATAGTGATTGAAAAGTTATCTCTAAGAAAATGAAAAAGCGCAATAGAAGAAAACATTCACAAAACGTATCTGATAAAGGATATGCAACCATATTACATAAGAACTCCTGCAATCCAATTTTATGAAAACAATCCAATTTTTAAAATAGTGAAAAAGTTTGAACAGATACTTTACCAAAGAAGATATACAGATGGTAATTAAAAGAAACGATGTTTAAAGCATTAGTCAATTGGAAATTGCAAGCTAAAGTCAAAACGGAATATTATTATATACATACAAAAATGTCTATAAAATAAATAAAACCTAACCTGACAATATCAAGTATTGACAAGTATGCAAAACAATTGGAACTCTTATATATCCTTAGTGATAATTTAAATAGTACAGCCCCTTTGGAAAGCAGTTCGACAGTTTCTTAAAGTTAAAAATACACTTGCCATATGACCTCACTATCCTGTGCCTAGAGATATAAAAATTTGCAAATGTCTACAGAAACTTTATTGATAATTGTCCCATGCTGGAAATAATACAGTGACCTCCAACTGATGAGCAGCTAAACAGATCGTGGGACATCCATAATATGGAATACTAATCAGCAATAAAAAGGAACAAACTACTGATACATACAACAACATGGATAAATCTCAAACGCATTATATTTTATGAGGATCCAGACACAAAAGGCTAGTATTACATGATTCTGTTAATACAATATTCTGATAAAGGTAACATATATGGACACATAACAGATCAGTGGTTTCTAAGGACTGAGGATGGTGTTGGGGTTGAATGAAAAGGAGCTTGAGGGAATTTGGGGGGATGATGGAAATCTTCCATATCCTGACTATGGCAGTGGTTACATAATTGTGTACATCTTTGTACATTTGTCAAAATTCATTTAAATAAACACTGAGAGGCAGGGTGTATTTTACTAACTGTAAATGATACCTCAATGAAACATATTTTTTAAATGTTGTAAAAACGTTAGGGAAAGAGCTACTGTGGAGAAAGAATTCTCAAACAATCTTAAGAGGAAACTTGGAGCTGTCTGAGTTATAAGTGAGATAGCATACCCCATGAAACAGAGAGATAATAGTGTGATGGGTTAAGAATACAGCTCTGAAGTCTAGATTCAGGCATTTAGAAAATGGTACCTCCACTCTAAGCAGTGTTACCCTGGACAAGTTCCTGACTTGCTCTTCTACAAGATACAGAGACAATAATAGTGCCTTCTTCATAGGATTATTATTAAGATCAAACTAATACAACACTTACAGCTGTGCCTGACATATGGGAAGCACTACATAAGTTGTTTAACAAAAATACATGTACTATAATGAATCATCAAGTCACAAATATGTCCATTACTTTATTGAATAAAATAAGTAATACAGATCAAAGACAGCCCAAAATATTGGGACTTTTAAAAGTAATGGTTTGTTTTGAGAGTAGAAGGAAACCTGTTTAATTATTTTTTCTTCTGACAACCAAATGTTTATAAGGACTATGATGCATATTTGAGTTACCCGGTGCATTTTGATAACCATTATTACTTACAGATGATGTGGTTTTGATTAAAACAATAAATGGAAATGTGTTCAGCCAGTCATTAAGCCAATATTTACTATTCTGTCCTAGGAGCTTGGCATAAAGCTGTGTTCTGGGGATACAAAGATGTGTCAAGTCCCAGTACTGATTTTAATGCATTCACAGGCTAGTGGGGAAGGAAGATAGGTACACAAAAGTCCTGGAGGATAAAATGTGCACAATGAAATGGAAGCTCTGGCAGGTCCTGAGATTAAAACAGAAAAGGAAAAGAAGCAGTGAGCTTAAAGTTAAAGGGGTTTAGGCTTGCCGGTCACCCTGGGTGTTGGGTCAACCCTGACTTCTGCCTGAATGATCTTGAGGGAGTAATTTAATTCTTTAAGCCGTGGGTTTCTTATCTTGAAACATGTAAAATAACAGTGAGTATATCACAGGGTTGCTGTGAGGATTAAGCAAAATAATACGTGTGAAGTGCTTAGGCAGTAGATGAAACTAGTATTAGTATTAGTCCTTGGTTCTACCTACTTAACACATCATGCCATCACTGTGCCAAAGGTCCCTACTATTTACAAAGTGTTTTTATATGTGATTAAATTCCCTGTATCCTCAGCAGTTATCTAAGTTAGAATGGCAGATTTTATTGTCCTCAATTTATAGATAAGAAAATCAGGATGTCTCTGTCTATACTAAGATACAAATTTTTTTTTCACGAAAGCCTATGTTCATTTCACTTTATCAGACTGAAAGGATTTTCTTAATTTTTACTACAATGTTGTACTCATAAGCTGCCTAAAACATTCATGTATTCCGTTTCTCCCTCTCTCTCTTACACACACACACACACACACACACACACACAACACACACACACAGTCACACTCATACGACTCCGTTTATTTTCAATCTATTGCATAGCCTGTGGTTCTTTAATATAGTTTTTGATTAATTGGAACTCCTTTTATTCTGGCAAAGTCCATTTTTCCAGTTCTTTATACTTTTAATTGGGTATGTTTCATTACATTAAAAATATTTCTGTCAGAAATAACAAGAACCAAAGTAGCAAAATAACTTTGAGCTGTAAACTTGAGGCTTTATACCCAAGTCTATTTCTAAGGGTATAAAGATAAAAGAAATAACTTCATAACAAAAAATGTTCTGTTAGTGATTTATCATGCCTTATTTGCTTTTTAAAAATACTCTTTATTTTTTTAAATAAAATATTCACACTCCTTGACTAATGAGAAAGGGGAGACAAGTATTATTCAGTATTACTTCTTAGACACCTGGCAGACAAGAATATTGCACACATGAAAAAGCAGCAGAAAGGAGGGTAGGTGAAATATGACATGAGATTAAGCTCTTTCATTCTATTAAAATTTATAAGACACAGACTTGAAGATACTGTTTATAACAATTCACTGATTCAGTCAATTTAGCTAAATTAATCAACTTTTTAAAAATATATAGACTTTATGAATATGGCTACCAGCTGTTGAAGTTGGACTTAAGATTTTGATTGCATGCAAATGATTTTGGAACCAAAAAGAAAGTCAAAGTAGCATCGAGTAAAAAGTAAGCATAAAAATAAAATAATGGGTCATTTTGATAATAAATTTCTGTCATCAAAACAGTGTAGGTAAGGTATACAGTTAAGTAATTATCACATCTGAAATCCAGATATTCTACCACCAGGAAAAATATTTGTTGGGAGTAAAAAAAATGACTCCATGTGTTGTTGATCAATCATCAAGTTAGCTTCCTGCTGGTACTTGTGTAGGTCTATTACTGTTGTGAATATTTTACCTGTGAAATCAGGGAGAAAAGGTAATTAAACACACATTAACCAGACCTAAGGGTTTGAATGTAGCAATCTATTAATCAATATTGATTGAATATTATAATAAGCATCATGAAGGAGATGAGTTTTAGCTATGTCTTGAAATATGAATAAGATCAGGATGGCAAGAAAGCAATGGGGTGAGAAAAGGATATAAGAGAAGAAATTTCAGCTAGAGGAAAAAATGACGTTTCCATAGTTTCCTTATCCATAGTGGAAAACTGTATGTCTGTTCATTTTTTTCAAAATCAAAGAACTGAATATACACATGCCTTCTTTTCTCATTCTATCAAAAGTTATAAATATGAGATATGTTAATATGTAATTTTGAAGTGTTGTTTCTTAAACATGACTCAATCCTAAAATAACACCCAACAATATTCACTTAGTCATACATTCTCTTATTTCAAAATTCTTATCTACTTCTCACTTCCCACTTCTTTCACTTAATCCAAGCTTTGCTTGATTCAGCCAGTATTTCTACATATCAGTTATGTACCTGGCACTGTGCTGGGAATATAAGGATGAGTAAAATGTGATACGAATCCCTGATTTCAGGAACCTTCCAGTCTAATTAACGGGGACAGAAATCAATCAAATGATTCTATAAGTGAATGTAAATTCATCCTTGAGTCCAGTGCTAGAATAAGAGATGCATGATGCATCCATGCATATGAGAGAAGTTACTGACCAGGTCAGGGATGTCAGGGCTTCTCTGAGGAACTGACAGTTGAACTGCAACCTGAAGAATGAGTACAGATTAACTAGAAAGAGAGACGCATTACATATGGAAGGCAAATCTTATTCAAAAGAGTGTAGTGAGAAGACGTTTGGCAAGAAGGAAGATCTTAAGGATGCTAACGTTGTTGGATCAGGCAGAACAAGGAGGAGTTTGGTGCCAGGTGAGGTTGGTTGTTTCTCGGCTGGATTATTGTTGGATACCCTTTGGTTTGGCACAGTACTAGTTTCTGTTCAATCCAGTCCTACCATCTGTGCTTCACTAAGTAAATATGATCATATCACTCCCATAGTAAGCACCTTCCATCATCCCTCATGGAGACACTGCACTTAGATGGAGTGTGGATCTCATCATTGCCAAAATATGCCCTGCCTTTAAATGGCCTTTGAATTTGACACCCTTTCTTGATCCTGGAATTCCACTTGTCTGGATTGTCCTGCTACCAGCTCGGTGATCTAGTTCTCTATTCAGTAGATGTCAGATGTCACTCTTGTGAATTGAGACCTGTGAATCCTACAAGTGGTAATCTTCCCTCTCTGTGTTTACATCACTTCATGTACCTCCCTGTCCACACCTCTGTTTTCAGGCCATTCTAGGAGAACGTGAGCTGCTTAGGGTCGGGGATCTATTCTCAGGCTTTTGGGTACAATAGTAAGTGTCCAAAACATCCCGGTACTCAGTAAATGGTTTATTTTTTTTGTCAAATTTAAGAATCGTGTCAGTCTTTCAGGACTCATTATGGTCACTTAGAAAAAATGATTCTGGGGCACCTGGGTGGCTCAGTTGGTTGAGCCACTCTTGATTTCTGCTCAGGTCATGATCTCACTGGTTTGTGAGTTTAAGCCCCGCATCGGGCTCTGAGCTGACAACGTGGAGCCTGCTTGGGATTCTATTTCTCTCTCTGCCCCTCCCCAGCTCACACACACATTTTCTCTCTAAATAAGTAAACTTAAAAGAATGATTTTGCCTGATTTGTTGATTCAAAACAATAAATCTTAAACTGGTTAATTTTAAAGGTAGTCTGTTTTTTTCATAATTAATTATTACAATGACTGGTTAACACTTTCTGTGTAAGCCCAGATGGGGCATTACCTTCTCATAGCTAATTTCTTTAATTAAATATGAGATGAAGAAATATTAATACCATTAAAACATAACCTTGAACAACTTACTTAATCTCTCCTTGCCTCAGTTTCCTCATTTTTAAAATGGAGATAATAACAGTTTCTATTTCCTAATATTATTATGAAAATAAACTGGTTAACATTTTCAGAGTGCTTTGAACAGTATCAGGGACAAAGTAATTCCCTCTGCCAAAGTTTGTGAAATGAGTAAACAAACACACATGCAAATAAGTCATTCACTGACAGTGTTTCTGAGCAATTTCTGTGAGCTGTATGGAGTATAGAGGTGAATTCTAAATGTGTTGATCATCCTTTGCTATATCACTTTCATACTTACCCTTATTAATCCACTATTACTGTAGAAACACTACGCCTTTCCCAACCCTTTATGATTCCAGGAACAGAGAGAAACTCCATTCCTTCATATTCCTCTCCCAAATCCATCATACTATTGGACCTGGTGATGAGTCCATTGTTTCTTGCCTTTGCTGATAAAAAGAGTGTTTTAAAGCTCATGCCATTAAAGAATACCATACTCCCTTTCATTTATCACTATTATTTGTAGGACACTGACCATTCTCTCTCAGCTATTTCATATTTTAACCTCTGGTTAATTGTCACTATCTTCAATGCTATGGCTGTTGTAATTCTTTAGATTTAGCCATATAGATGATTCTGTCAGTTCCCTGGCTTCAAAATTTCTTGACTCTCATGCCTCCACAAATGTGTCATTCATCCTACTTCAGCCCTCACTCTCCTGGTTTTAACTGAGACATCAGCACTGACTGCAACTGTAAACTCTCCAAATGTCAGTCTCCAGTATAGCACTCCTGTCCTTTCCAGGCTCCTTCTAGTCACCCAGCTCCAAGAATTTCTCTACCCATGTCTGACTTATACCTTATTGATTCTGCTACCTTTTCACTCTCTCCCTCTCTAATTTCATTCTTTACTTCACTCTTTTGCCAGCTGGGGTTCAGTCTATCATTTATTAAAATGACTTAACAGCCTTTCCTTCTCTCCATGCATTGTACTCACCTGGCAAAATCCAGGTGAGTTTAACCTTGGTTAAATCAGAGTCAACACCGATCTCATGCTCATTCTTTTGCAACTAAAAAAATATTGGAGGAAAGCATTACAACTGGTTTTGCTTCAAATTTATGACTACTATATTCAAGAAGAGAGCCAGAAACCATACTATATTTCTTAATTATTTTATTCTACCACTCTCCTAAATAACCAAACCATGTCCTCATTTCTCAAACTTTTGACATCTTCTTCCTTTCATGAAGAGAGAGCAAGATTATTTGATGTGCTTCTAATTTCATTGAGAAAATATGAATACTGAGGAAACATTACATACTCCTCCATCAGAGCTAGCTTCCTAACAGCAGGTGCATCTTATTCTGTTTCTTTTTAATTTATCTGTGTCACCATAAGACTAGTCCTTCTGTTTGTAATTTAAATTTCATCCCCTTTCACGTATTCAGAAACACCACTTGTTATGGGCTGAGATATGCTTCCGCCCCCCAGAGTCATACATTGTAGTCCTAATCCCCAGTACTCCATATTTGGAGGTAAGATTTTTAAAGAGGTGATTAAATTAAAATGAGTTCTTTAGGGTGGGTCCTAATCCAATATGACTGTGTTCTCAGAGAGGAGTTAGGACACAGAATCACAGTCCCTGTACTCAGGGACTAAGGTGCAACCATGTGAGGATACACAGCAAGAAGGCACCTATCTGCAAGCCAACAAGAAGGGGCCTGGAATAAACAAAAATCTGTCAACACCTTGATCTAGCCTCCAGAACTATAAAAAAGTCACTGGTTTAAATCACCCAGTCTGTGGTATTTGTTATGGCAGTTCTCACAGCTAATATACCACTCACTTAATACAGTCTCACCATCTTTTCTTCAAGATCTATTGTTTCCCTCTTAATAGAAATATCCCATCAGGATCTGAATATATGTTTATTTCTTCCATCGCAAAGAGAAAAATCTCATTTGGACCACACATTCTCCTCTGGTTGTTGCCACATATGTTTCCCTTTTACAGTATAATTCTACCTCTAATTTTTACTCTTTCTTTCTTGAACAATTCAACCAGGCTCCATGTTGCTAAATATAGCACTCAATATTTATTTGTTATCCCACTTGACCTCTAACAGCATTTAATATGAAATCACTCCTCCCACTTTTTGTGACATTTTCTGCATTTTGTTTAGGACTTTACCTCCTCTTGTTTTTTCCCCTGTCTCGCAGACTCTTCTTCATACTTTCAACTTCTAAACACTAGCATGTACAAGGACCCCATTCTTGGGACTTTTGTCTTCTCTACTTGGCTCATTTGATCTAGTATCATGCTTTATATAACATTTGAAGATACTCATATTTTTATCTACAGACTGGTTATCCCTGCCTAACACCAGACTCCTGTATGTCAGAATACCTACACTCTGCTAGCTAATATGTTTCCCAAATTCAACATGTCCAAAACAGAAGTCTCTTGTAACTTGTTCTTTTCAGTCTCTCTCACATGTGGCACTTCCATTCTTCCAGCAAAAACAAAACAAACAACCAGAAATCCTTGTTGTTATCCATGAATCTTAGAATTCTCACTCCCTTTATCAAATCCATCATCAAATCTTATCACCTATACCTCCCCAAACTCCAGTATCCATTAATTCTATCTCTCTCTCTCTCTTGGTTGGATTGCCCCAATATCATCTTGCACCCTCCTCCGCTTCACTCTCAACACCACAGACAAGGACGTCTTTCTTTTTATTTTTTTGTTACTGTCAAATAGTTTATTTAACTCATTGATCAATGAGGAAATCAATAAGGTGTTAAAACTGGTTCAAAGGAGAATTTAAAGCACAGACCTATATAGGCAATCAAGACTGATAATAGATGAAAACTGGCTAATAACTTAAAGTATATTTTTTAAGTTTATTTATTTATTTTGAGAGAGAGCGAGAGCACACACATGTGTGAGTGGAATAGAGGCAGAGAGAATTCCAAGCATGCTCCACACCATCTGCATAGAGCCCAACACGGGGCTCAAACCCACAAACCATGAGATCATGACCTGAGAGGAAACCAAGTATCAGGATGCTTAACAGACTGAGCCACTCAGACACCCCTAAAATATGATGTTTGAGATTATCTTTTCTATAGAATAGAAATGAATTATATTTCTACAGTACATAACTCACTTGCATTGCTATGGATGAGAATCATTTAAGAAATAGCAGTTTTCTACAAATTAATTTCTATGCCTACAAAGTTATAAAATTGTCACAGAAAGATAGTCAAAGGTGTATAGCCCTATAATGTCACATAATTCCTGAAGGGAATCTCTAACACTTTTTTAAAAGGACAGTCATCTCTTTTGCATATTTCTAAATTCTTTGAATTTTTTCTTGACAAATATAACATTCATTATGTGACTATTCTACCTTCTTGTATAATGTCTCTACAGGAAATGAATTTATTTTTATTTCAGTATAGTTGATACACAATGTTAGATTAGTTGCTGGTGTTCAACTGAACAATTTGACAAATTTATACCTTATGCTATGCTCACCACAAATGTAGCTAACTTCTGTCCCATTACTTTACTCTTACAATATCATTGACTGTATTCCTTATGCTTTGCTTTTTATTCCTGTGACTTACTCATTCCATAACTGGAAGCCTGTATCTCTTTCTCCCCTTCACCCATTTTTCCCAACCCACCATGCCCTCCCTTCTGGCAACTGTCGCTTTGTTCTCTTTATTTATAGGTCTGATTCTGCTTTTTGTTTGTTTGCTTATTTAGATTCCATTTATGTGGAACCATATGATATTTGTCTTTCATTCTGCCTTATTTCACTTGGCATAATATCTTCTAAGTCTGTCCATGTTGTCTCAAATGGCACAAGGTCATTCTTTTATGGCTGCATAGTATTCCTGTGTGTGTGAGTGTGTGTGTGTGTGTGTGTGTGTGTGTGTGTATCCCATTTTCTATATCCATTCATCTGTTGATGGACCCTTAGGTTGCTTCTATATCTTGGCAATTATAAACAATGTTTTAATATACATAGGGGTACATATATATTTTTCAATTAGCATTTTTGTTTTCTTTGGGAAAATACCCAATAGTGGAATTATTGCATCGTACATCTTTCTGTAACATAAGGCAGATCATCTACGATATTGCTCTAAACTCTTCAGTGGCTCCTCATCTAATCAAAGGTTTTGCAAGGTATCCTAACATATTTCTCTCTCCTTTGTTCTCTGTCCCATGAACACTCCAAACCTTTCACATCAGAACTTTTGAGCTTATTCATTCTGTCAAGAGTACTGTTTTCTCCAAATATCTGGATGTCTCCCTTGTCCACCCTGCTTTTACCATCTGATAAACCACAATTTCCTCTTTTTCCCTCTTCTCTTCTACTATATTTAGCTCTATGAAAGTAGGGGTTGTAAATTGTTTTGTTTACTGCTGTATCTTCATGCCTAAAGCAGTGCCTGGCACATAATAAGTACTTGGTTAACATCTTGAATAAATAAGAAAGCAAATCTATTAATATGAATATGATAAACGCTCTCTTTTTGTAATATGTTTATATGGCTAATAAATAGCTTCTTAGTCCGCCTTTTACTGAAAACACTTCCTCAACAGCACTGGTTGAATCTTGCTTCCTGTCCTGGGCTTCATGACAGAGATGTGGAAACCCACCTGGGTATTCTGATCCCCTGGCAAACCTAGGATTCTGAGAGAGTTAACACGTGAGAGGGCAATAGTTGACCAATAGAGGATGGTTGCTGGTGGGTAAATACTCCTGCTTCCATTCCATAAATCCTAAATTGGATTCCTCGCTGCACTTTAGAGTGTCCACAGCATGATCAAACCACAGTTGCCCATTATGGTAACTTAGTGGTAATGCAATCTTGTATTCACTTTAGGATCTTTTTCTAAAATAAACTGCCTGCACTGAAGCCCTTGTTTCAGGTTCTGCTTTCTGGACAGAACCCAGGCTAATTCAATTTTCCTGTAAAACGAAGTTCCAAAATATTCCCTAGTATATAAAGGCACTTTATAAACATTTGCAGAATAAATGAATTGGAGAATCCATTATAAGGGCAAAAACCCTTATTCTACATTTATAGATAAGTTTTATGAGTTCAAATTAGTCTTATTTATATCATCTCCTACTGCTTCATTTATAACTATATATCAAATACCAGAAACACAATGTCCCAGGAGTCAATAATATTTTTAATTCTTTTTTTTAATTGACTGAAAGGATCATGGAATGTTTATAATCAAAGCTTTAGAATACCTTCTATTTTAATGGGGAAAAAAAGACAAATTACAGTATGAAAAATTTCATTAGTGCTTTTTACTAAAACCTACTCCATTGGAAGATTAATGACTTCTATAGTTTAACTCTAAAATTCAAGTAACTATTTTAATTTGCACTTTAACTAAGTTCTCTTCCTTCAGAACAATGTGTATGGTCATTGAATTTCTACAAGCTTCTCCATGGGTAAAATTCAAACCAAATAGTAGGAATGAGAAGTAAATGACTTCATATGTCTTGACAAAAGTAAGGTAAGGGACAACATTGGGGTGGTTTATAGTGATCCTTATTCCACATTTATTTATTTTTCTCAGCAGTAAAAAATTAACATCTGTATTCCCCAGAGTACTTCTGGCTAGTGGAATCTGACACAAGTATCATCACTTCCTGGTTCTAGTTAGGTTAAACTAGGCTTACACTGTAGAATAGAAGTATAGGCACAGGGATTCAGTGCACAGAGGAGACAGTGAATGGCCTTTCATACAATCCAGTTTCTTCCCTCACTATGTCTTGCTAGGCTTGCAACTTATTAGTTTTTCATACACACCCTACTCTATTTTTGTAAGATCTATGCATAGTAAAAGATGGTAGATGCACTTGGATTTGCCTTTCTGCCATTCAAACAAAATGAAATTTTGCAACAGCTGTTGTCTTCTCTTGGTGTATTGAGAGTGTTTGGGAATGGAAGAGAGAAAAAAGTTACTCTTTTGTATACACAATGATAATGACTAAAACCTCAGTTCAAATTCCACCATGAAAATGTTTCTGAAATTTTTCTCATTGTTTTACATTTTATTTTTTATTTTGATGACAGTTCTATGATAAACTCTTCCAGTATCTATGAAAATTTTAGCTCCTAGAATCTCCTTGACTGAGTCTAAACAGGCAAAATGAGTAAGTACAAATACTGGGCTAGCACATATTTTCAGTAATTTATTATTCCAAGCCTATGCATTGTACATTAAAGTATCTTATCAGTCCTAAAGATAAAACTAGGTGTTATAAGGGAACCCATCAACTTATATAGTCAGGTGATTTTATTTCATGAATGATTAAATAACTCTGTTGTAATGAAAAATGAAAATGTATCTTTGCAAGTGTTGAGAAATATTTTATAACATATTGATAAAACAATAAGCTGCATTGCAGAGCTCTTTCACTTTCAATACACCTTCTCATACATTAAAGTTTTGAACTGTCCAGTAATCCCTTTGGAAAGCTGAGACAAATGGATTTATCCCCCTCACACACACTACGGAAGCAAGGTAGTTCAGACCTGTTAATCAAGTTGCTCAAGGCACACAGTTTGTAAGTAATTGAGTATAAGCTTAGACTCAGGTTATTTTTAAATTTTTAAATAAACCAAATACCAAAAGAATGAAAGGAGAGCTGTTTTCTTCATGGAATCCAGGCTTTGTTTTCCACAAAACTTTTAAAATGAAAACATAACATAGCAGTAGTCATTATTACAGCTTATGACTTTGTAATCATAAATAATGACAAAACATAATCAGACCTTATGAGAGTAATGTAAGATGGATTATCCAAGTCAGTAAAAACTATCTTTTATTACCAAGTATCTATTGCTGTCATTCTGAAAGACCATCCGAGACCCTTTGAACCCCTAACTGTACACTAAAGTACATGCAGCTTTTTTAAATTGTGTGATAGCAACAGTACACACACTTGAATATAAAAAGTACAACTTTTTTAAATGTAACCAAAATTTTCTTTTGATTTTCCTGTTTGAATTAGCAGCTGAAATTTTCCCATTTTTAAAAATCATAAAATCGGGGTGCCTGGGTGGCGCAGTCGGTTAAGCGTCCGACTTCACCAGGTCACGATCCCGCGGTCCGTGAGTTCGAGCCCCGCGTCAGGCTCTGGGCGGATGGCTCGGAGCCTGGAGCCTGTTTCCGATTCTGTGTCTCCCTCTCTCTCTGCCCCTCCCCCGTTCATGCTCAGTCTCTCTCTGTCCCAAAAATAAAATAAAAACGTTGGAAAAAAAAATCATAAAATCACTTCTAGCATTAAGTGTAGTATAATCATATTTTAAACTCAACCAATCCAATATTTTTATTCCCTCCTATCTGCTTCCTCCCTTCTCCCTGTGAACAGTTTGAATTTCTAACAGCTAACCTATCACATGTAGTGAGCAAAGGGACATGGCTTCACATGACTCTCTCTGGCCACGGGCTTTGGTTTCATGGTATCTGGTCTCTCCTGAATGTGGCTATCATCATGTGGCTAACAATTACCAGTGGCATCCTCAGTTCTTCCATAGCCTCTGCTCTATCAGTGAACATTTGCAATATCATCCAAATCCCAGCTTTTGACTTCTAGTTTGCCAGAACTTTCTAGTTCCACTTGAGAATTGACTAAAGTTACTTTAGCTTGCAATACACCTCTAAACGTAGTTGTTGTTATTTTTCATTTCGCCTCTATTGATGGGATGCCTCCTCAGATACTCACAGTGCCTAAATTAGAGTCATATTTCCTGCAATCCTTTCTTTCCTTAAGGTTAGTCAAAATCTTCTTTGTCTTTGGGAAGGAAAATAATTTTTTAGTTGTCATATTTGCCCCATTATGTAGCTTATGTTTTATAATCCTTGATCTCAGTCGTATGCCTTTGGTTTTGATCATCCATCAGAAAGTTTAAGGAAAGATTTTTGTCTACTATGTACAATCAAAAGTCATGGATTTTTGGATAATTCTTCATTCAAGAGTATGTCTTCCCACCTGTGAGGAAAGTGAATAGGAAAATTAGCTATTCCTAAGGTAGAAGGAAGAGCAGTGGACCAAGATGTTTAAGTCAGTGAATGGGGGGAGGGAAGGGACCACAGTTTAACCCAAATATATTACCTCCCTTCATATATTCTTTTTCCTCTTATTGTTTATAAATTTAATTTTTCCATTGATCCGTAGTATAATAACTCTTGCATTCCTCTTTAAACTTAGTTGTTGTTATTTTTGCAACAGCTTTTGCAAGTAATGCTTGCAAAGTCCAGGTGTGTTAGATTGTTGTTGTGGTGGTTGTTCCAACATGAAGATGACATAGTCTCTGTTTTCAAGGTCCTCACAATTTTATTAGAGGTGGCCACATAAACAGATAATTAGAATGTAATGCATAGAATGTTGTAAAAATAGAACACTATGAGTAGAGTATTCAACTTAGTCTAGAGAATTTCATAAAAGCTTCATAGTGTTGGTCGTTTGAACTTGTGTAAGAGAGATGAATAGGAATTTCAAAGTGTATCAGTGTAAAGTGAGAAAAATAGTTACAGTGATTATTGGACAAAATCACTGTTGTCTGGTTAGATTTCTGTGTAACCATAGGCATTTTTGCATTTTATGAGGGCAACACCTGTACTCTAGCATTAGAAATCCAGGAATCAGGTGTGCCTAGGTGGCTCAAACGGTTCCGCGTATGACTTCGGCTCATGTCATAATCTTGTAGTTCTTTGGTTCAAGCCCTGTGTCAGGATCTCTGCTGTCAGCATGGAGCCTGCTTCAGATCCTCTGCCACCCTCTCTCTCTGCCCCTCTCCCACTCGTGCTCTCTCTCTTTCTATCTCTCAGAAATCAATAAATATTAAAAAAAAAAACAGGAATCAAAGAATCAGAAATAAACCAAAGAGTAAATTACTGTAGATAATCCTAACACACATTTTGACACTTTGCATTTCTCTGCTGGCAAGAACTGATCAACTGGCTGTTACAGAAGTAATTGGTTAATTCAGTCAAACTGGCCATTAGATTAGTTGAATGGGCAAATCAATTGTTCTTACTAGGTTGAATGATGAATAAAAAAATCTCAAATTGTATGTTTTATTATAAAGGCAGGAATCTGTTCTCAAGTATTACATTTCTTGTTTAAGATGTGCCTGTAGATTTCTGAAAATCATGAAATGTGTACATTTTTACATTGCTTTCAATGGAGTTTTTTACAACACTGTAATGTTAGTGAGGGACATGTCTTTGACGCCACTTTACCGATGGAAAGATTAACATATATCAGGGTTAAGTGACTGTCAATTGTAGTACTGCTAATAAATGTCATGTTTAGGACTTGATCCCAAGGGCTTCTGTCTCCAAATCAAGTATCCTTTTTCTCTAATTAATGCAGAGCAATGGAATTCTGTGTGGGAAAAAATTTCGAGCTGTCAATAATTAAAAGATATTCCAAGTTATGAGGAATTTTTATATCACCACAGAAACATTTCTTTGCCTTAGTGATTAGAATGGTGGTAGTATTTATAGCTTTATAGTTGAGAGACAGTTAAGGCAGATGGATGACCTTGCACGACATTATTGGCAGTAAGGTATTATCAAGAAAAGTATGTGTCATCCATCATTATCATGGAGTTTCTCTAAAATTACATAAATTTTTATAGGATCTCACGTGAGCTTCACTCTAATATTAGCTGGATGATATGGAATCCTGAGGTCCATATTATTTCCCAGTTGAACAAGAGTATTTATTAAGGTACATACAAAATCACTGGTACAATTGAAAACAGGAAAAAAAAAAGATGCATTTTTTTCTATTTGAAATATTTTCTTTCTCTCCCTCCCTATCCCTTCCTCCTTCCTTCCTTCCTTCCTTCCTTCCTTCCTTCCTTCCTTCCTCCCTCCCTTCCTTCCCTCTCTCCTTCTTCCTTTTCTTTTCTTTTCTTTCTCTTCTTTCTTTGCCACAAGCATTGACTGAATGCTACTTCATGGTCACTAGTGCATGAACATGAATAACAAACAATGTCTAAAATATTGTCTATCTCCTGGCAAAGCTAGCAGTCTAGTGATAGGGGCAGAATTTCCACTTATTCAAGAATTTGAAAATTATATTCTCACTTCTGAGTTTCTAACTAGAATTGCACAGTCATGTAGAATATGGATAATAGCTGATTGGTTTAATCCATTAATTGAGTTTAGCAGAACTCAAATCTCTATGGATAAGTGAGAGAAATAAACCTTATGGAACTGTGATACCTGTAGATCACAGGCCTGTCTAGCCCTGTTCCTCACTCAGTGCATTGTAGAAGACTACTGCTTGCAGAAACTCGAGCTAAGCACTGCTAAATTACTGCCACCCCCTGTTTTTCTAGGAATGTAGAAATTAAAGTTATTGTGTGAAATTTTCCAATCTTTACAAGTGGAAAATAAATAACACTCTTAGAAAAGATTGTATAGACAAACTAAAATAATGGTGGCCATCAGTTTGCAAACTGTATTTTTTAAAAAATTTATGTAACATAGGAATTATAACAGATGATAACACTTTTTATCAAGACCTCAAGTTTGATCAAAATTGAATTTGTTTCTGGCCCTAGGAAAATTGTGAAACTATAAATTGAGAAGTAAAGCACTCAAAAGAATAGACAATAGGAGGGAAGGAAAAGGAGGAGTTGAGGAGGGAAAGAGAGACAAAGATCAGGTAGGGGAGGGGAGGAAAATTATCTCTTTTTTCACACTCTTTGGGGTGGCTACATTTGCACTCTCAAATTTATTGAAAGAGGAAAAAAGTTTGTGTTAATTTTTTTAAGGAATCAATTAAAGAAATACTCTCAACCTGAAATTTTCTTATGAGTGGTCAACAGATGTTTCTCCAAGTTAGTGAGTTTACTTAAATGTCAGAGGCTGGACATTTGTATATAAAATCTCTCTTTAGTCAAAAAGAAGCAAATTAGAGGAATCTCTTACCAGTGTAAATATTTCAGACTATAATAAACTCCATAATGCTGTGGCACAAAATGCTTGGCCAGAACACATTAACTTGTTCTCTCTAATTTCAATAAGAGTAGTATTTTCCCTTTTGAGTTTGAAATAACAAATCACACTTAGCACAAAAATTCTCTAAATGCAGGAATCTTTTTAACTCTGACTCTTTACCATGTGAGCTTCATTCCTAAGTAGTAAAATGACAGACTATTAACTTTGTTTTCCACTTCCTTTGAGTCATGACTTGACTTTCAAAACATTTTGGTCAAGCAGACTCAAAGTCTCCTTGCAGAAGAAACATCCAGGAATCCTGTACTTCTCTCGTTTTACAATTCCCCTTCAGGGCAGGGCACACACAAGTGACCCTGGCTTTTGACAAACCTTAGCTGAACAAAATGTAACAAGCCCTGTCTGTTTTGAGCAGAATTTTCTATTCTGACAGATACAGCTCAGGAGCATTTGATGTCTGCTTGCTGGTCATAGATAATGGTGCATCTTGGGACCATTGTCATTCCTGTCAATAAGAAGGCCTGGGGGGACATGCAACAAAGCTACCTTTTGATTCACCGTTTTTCTTTCCTTCCCAAGACATTTGTAAGCCTGTGGTCAGCTAGGTCATTTTATTTTATCCTGATGTGCCTTGATAATAGCATGATGTCTACAAAAAATTTGACAGGCCATCGATGTCTGTTTCTCTGACTCCTATGTTGTTTTTCAGTCCTTCTCAATGTCAAACATACTTTGAAAGCTACTGATTATGTTGGTTGGGACTGTATTTGACAAGACATCTATTCTTTGATAAAATTAAACTCATGGGGGTTGATCTTGGAATTTAAGGTAATTTTTTGAGCAATGCAAGAGACTTTTGCTTTAATGCTGGCACTCAAGAAATGTTTGAAAAACTGTGAATTCTTTTTGGTTCAGATAAACTAAGTTTTTTAGTATGAATTTTGAAGACTGGAACAAGAGGAAACTTGTAAGTGAAGAAAAGACAAATTATTACTCTGTCCCATTAAAGTGAGATCTAATCTCCCATTTATTGAATTAGGAAACTCTGCTACAATTATGGATAATAAAATGTGTAGGAATGTATATATATAAAAAGAGGAGTTTGCATAGAGGTCAGTCTTAGAGGGGAGACTCTTCTAGCTGGAAGTATATGTGTATAGGTATATGCATTTTTGTGTGTGTATATATTCTCACACCCAGATCTATGTTTCCATGTATGTAAACACATGCATATGCAATGTTTATATGTCATGAAATAAAAAAAATCATTGCATATAATGTGAATGTCAAAAGGAATATGCAAATATCATGATGGCAAGTCTTCAAAGATAATACTGTATCAGGGGTTTAGAAAGGTTTTCACATCTTGCTTCTTGTCAGATTCTCTGGGTGTCATTTTCCCTACTTTATAGATAAGTAAACAAAGTCTTGGAAAACTTGTGTGGTTTTCCCATTGACACATAGAGATTGACAGAGCTGAAAAATAAAACCAAGTACTTTGCATCAACTCCAAGATTCTTTCCATCACAACACAATAATGTGTGTAAAGTTCTTGGCACATAGTAAGAGCTCAATAAATGTCAGTTTGCATTATCAGAATTATGTAACATATGTTGAGAACTTCCCATAGTTCACTGTATTATTTCATATCTCCTACTAGGAAAGAAACATGTTTTTTCTTAAATATGAATAAACTATTTATTCATATACACAAAAGCAGCTTTTGGTACAGTTCCATCAAGATATTTGAACGTAATAGTTAACTAACTTAAAACCAAATCTACATAATTATTGGGTCAGAAATAAATATTTGTTTAGGTTATGAATAAAGAAACAGTACCTTACTGATAATGACTTGAAATGCTAGCTGATTATCAGTCTTTGTATAGTATCATGGCCTTTGGATAAGAACGAGGAAATTATATCTGGAGGTTAAATATATTTTTTAATTACATCAAAGGGAATTTTTGTCTGATTCCTTACACTATTTTGTTTTCATCAAAGATACTAAACTTCTCAAATCATCACGTTCTACAGAACATGTGTCTTTGGCTGAGTATACCTGTGTGAGAGGAATCTACAGAAAAAGAACCACTAGAATGGAGTAGACAGACTCTTATTGAAAATTAGGTCATGATCCCACAAATCAGCACGGCAGAACTTTTCTAATCAATGAGACAAGTAGAATCCTCAGATTATGACCTTAGTAGTGCGGCAAAATTAGCCATTGAGCAAAGGTTTCTCTGCCTTGCCCCAAAAGCTTAAAATGAAACCTCAGGAGGATCCAACATACTCCAAGAACTTATCTGAACTTACCTGTTATCTCCAAGAATTTACATGGGAACTTTTGTTCACAAAAGTGAATACTATTTTTAAAAATACAATGAAACTCAGTGACCAACAATGTAAAAATTTTAAATGTGTGGGTTAATTTCAGGAATGCAAGGTAGATTTAAAATTCAGTCAAATGAATTACTTTACCTTATTAATAGATTAAAATTTTAAAAAGTGTGATTATCTCAATAGGTGCAGAGTTCAAGTTCAATTTAAAAATTTATTATATTTTATATACCAATTAACAATAGATTTGAAATTGAAATTTAAAGTTCTGTCTTCAATTGTGTGAAAAATATTCAGTTCAGTACTTAAGAATAAACGTAACAAAATATAGGTAAGACTTATACTTTGAAAATTACATAAAGTTTCTAGGAGAAATTAAATGAAACCTAAATAGAGAAGGATACCATGCTTATGTATCAGAAGAATCATCATTTTTTTCAGTTCACTCATTTTTGAGAGAGAGACAGAGAGCATGAGCAGGAGAGGGGCAGAAAGAGAAGGAGACACAGAATATGAAGCATGCTCCAGACTCTCATGAATTGTCAGCACAGAGCCCGACGCTGGGCTTGAACTCATGAACTGTGAGATCATGACCTGAGCTGAAGTCAGACACTTAACTGACTGAGCCACCCAGAAGAATCATCATTATTGAGATGTAAATGATCTACAGATTTAATGAATCTGTATATGTAATTTGTCCATACATTCAACATTATCCCTATCATTTCTCATCAGGTTTTGGTTTGGTTTGGGTTTTGGTTCAAATTGGTAAGATGATTCTAAAAAGCAAAGAATCTAGCAAAGGCAACATAATTTTGAAGGGAAAAGAAGGACAAAATTGGAGATATTAGAATACTAGATTTCAGGACATATTTTAAGGCTACAATAACCAAGAGAATGTGGTATTGACATGGATAGATATACAGGTCAATGAAACAACATAGATTCTATATATAGACGCTCAGTTTATTTTTCATATTCGTGCTAAGATAATTCAGTGGGAGAAATTTAGCCTAATTTTGCTTATCCTAAATTTAATCTATTTCAGTTTTCAGATTCAGGTTAATCCCCCCATCAGTTCCAAAGACATTGTAGGGATCTGCAAACTGAGAAAACTTTCCCATGCAGATCCCCCTTGCAATCTTAGATTTGACTTTCTCCTACTCTGCTAAGTCATTTATTATTTTCCACTCTCTCCATCATGAGATATTGTGGGTTAAATGGTTAAACATATCTCTTAGCTTATACAAATTCAACTTTTCATTCCTCTTTCTTGTTCTCCTTATAGTTTTGAGATGAGTTTTGAAAGAAGGATAGGGAAGAAAAAGGCATTTCTAACATATTGAGATTTATTTTTATTCCTGGTCCTACTTTGCCTCTGAATTCCACACAGTAATTCAATTTAGAAGTTAAATATTTTTACCTGTATATTGGAAGATGATATCAGGGTATTTTTACACTCTTTGGAGCTAAACTGCTTTGGATTTCTCCAAATGATCACATACTCTATTTATAGTTTCTTTCTTTGAAATAATCGCTATAATAGTCAAGGCTTATTGAACACTTATAGTATTCCAGGCAATGGCTGATAGATTTAGAGACATTAACTCTTCTGTTATGTGGAGGTGGGTAATATTATCCCAGCTTAACTGATAAAATTAAAGAAAAATGAGAGAAAGAGAGCCTAAGTAGCTTGCCTAAGGTAATACAATCTGTAAACAATTTGAACCCAGGTAGTTTGACTTTAGACTCTACATCTTTTAACTACTATTCTATATAATACGGTGGAAATAGGAAGTAAGATATAATTACCTACCTACAAGCACACACACACACACATAGAATTCAATTTTAAATGTGTTTTCTCTTTTTTTTCTCTGACATCCTACTTAGAAATCTAAATTATAATTTATAGGAGGAAATTGGGGTGAAAAATAAGACTTAAAATATTTGACTGAATTATATTCATATATCATAATGCTAATCTTGTCTCTTTAGTTTTTTTTTTTTTTTAATTTTTTTTTTCAACGTTTATTTATTTTTGGGACAGAGAGAGACAGAGCATGAACGGGGGAGGGACAGAGAGAGAGGGAGACACAGAATCGGAAACAGGCTCCAGGCTCTGAGCCATCAGCCCAGAGCCCGACGCGGGGCTCGAACTCACGGACCGCGAGATCGTGACCTGGCTGAAGTCGGACGCTTAACCGACTGCGCCACCCAGGCGCCCCTGTCTCTTTAGTTTTTTTAAGTGTATTTATTTTTGAGAGAGACTGAGACAGCATGGATGAGGTAGGAGCAGAGAGAGAGAGGGAGGGAGAGAGAGAATCCCAAGCAAGCTCCACACTATCAGCACAGAGCCCAATGCACATTGGGCTTG
Organism: Lynx canadensis; assembly: GCF_007474595.2. Lineage (NCBI taxonomy): Eukaryota > Metazoa > Chordata > Mammalia > Carnivora > Felidae > Lynx > Lynx canadensis. Next base: position 136,679,885 of record NC_044310.1, on the reverse strand, counting down.
AACTCATGAAACCATGAGACCGTGACCTGAGCCAAAACCAAAAGTCGGACACTTAACCGACTGAGCCAACCAGGTGCCACAGTTTTATCTCTTTAGAATGGAAGAGTATTGTGAGGACCTTGAGTTCTGATGGAACAAGGAGGAGAGAAGCTACAGTGTAGCAGTTACATTTGCTGATGCCAAGAGGACAACCTTCAATTCCCCAGATATTCTTGGTTGGTTAGACTAGAATATAATTCTGATGTTTCCAGGCAAGGCCTCTTTCCCTCTTTCCCTCCCGTCCCTCCTCTCCTTCCTTCTCTTCCTTCCTTCCTTCCTTCCTTCCTTCCTTCCTTCCTTCCTTCCTTCCAGCTTGATTGGCTTACAGCAAATGCTGGGAATAAACTAATAAAATAAGCAAAGTCTTTGAGCTCAGGAAGCTGTGAAATGGCAGATAACTATGCAGTGCACACTTGACTTTATAATTACTAAAGTGGTGTGCTTATCCAACAAAGGAAAAGTACAGGTACTGTGAGAGTGTAAAACACATCAGCTAAGCCAGCCTTAATGACCAGGGAAGGTCTGCCTGAGAAAGTGGCACATAAACCAAAAATGAAAGACAAGAAGGAAACTCTTGTTTTGTGGATTTATGAAAACTTCTTGGATTCATACAACGTAAGTCAAGTAAAACTTTTAAAAAAGACTTTATGTCCCTTAACGGAGTTACAAGGAAAAAAATAAAATGAATTGGCATTGTAGCGTAATTTATGAAAGCTTTCATATACTTTAGGAAAATGACCTAATCTTTCTGAGACTCAGTTGCCTCATCTGTAATTGCTTTTAACAAAATTCCCCACACATGTTTGCTGAGAGGATGAAATGAGATAGCCTTTCAAAGAGAGGAATTGTTTATTTCTTTTTCCTATTTTTAAAAATCAATCATTTTGTAATCTAACATAAGGACTTGTCATTTCAGTCAACAGCCATGCAAATAAACTGTTATCTACACCCAAACTACCAGAACAGCAGCCCAGTTATACAGAAAATCCCACATACGCTGACAACACTGTTCCTATTTCTTTAAAATCAGTATACTCACTTTGTGCTGGCAGGGTTATTATTTTCACTCCTCTTTAAAGAACAGAAAGAAGAGAGTGGTGAACTAAGGAAAGAATAATAAATTGAGATTGAGAAAATTTGGAAGTCAGGAAATGTAAACCAACCCTGTTTCCTTTCATCTCCTAGTACCATGAGTTTCAGGACAGGCAGAGCTGGCTTCACAGCCTTCCTCACCAATTTAGGCTTTCACTTGGGAGCCTTAAGCCCCAGGATGTCTTTCAGGTAAGCCTGGTTTTTTTGGAACAGACGTTCAGGTTGCCCTATATTTTTCTAAGCCTCTCACATCTTTTATTTATCAGGGCACATTCTATGGTTATCTCATTTATTTCCTAGTTCTTTCTTCCACGTACTTGTGACCCCACACCATGTTTACTTCCACTCTCATGATGTACCCTGTGTGCTGGCACATTCCAATATTTATCTTTTGCAAGGTAATAGTTGTCTAATGAATGAATCCATGTTGAGAGGTTAATAGGAGTAGGCTGAGAATAAAGTCATCTGTATCTTTTAGCAGTGGACTTCTGCTTGTTTCCATAAAATATTGCCAGGCTCTGAGTTCAGCAAAAATGACATTTTATCTATATCTGCATCTCTAATGTAATGGTATCTTTCTTTATTGCTAATATTTTCCATTTTATCTCTCACAGTTAATTCATATTAACTTTGGATAACCCTGGAATATAAATAGGATTAAAGAAAAAGAAGTCCAAAAGATCACATGTTTATTCAAAATTTTATAGGATGACATCTCAACGTCCAAGGTAGACTAGGTGTTTGGGAAATGTCTGTAACTCTTTTCTCTTCAGTCATTTCCTTGGTGTTCCCTCTGATACTGGTTCTGATTAATTCGTCCTGTTTGAAAACACTTCTGTCCACAATTTGATCTAAACTTTTGCTCTCAAACATCATCTCTCAGAAGTTTTTCTTATATACAATATGCTAAAATTTCTCAACAATTTAGCATATGTAAACCATTTAGTGGATGTTTCACTCACACACACACACGCACGCATGCGCGCGCGCACACACACACACACACACACAGCCCCATCAATTTTATCCAAATTAAAAAAGAATTTATCATGATGTAAACTTACCGAAATGAAGCATGATGTGTCATTCAGTTTGTTTCTTCAACAAGGCAACTTTATTTTTTTTAATGTTTATTTATTTTTGAGAGAGACAGAGACAGAATGAGAGTGGATTGGGGCAGAGAGAGAGGGAGACACAGAATCTGAAGCAGGCTCCAGGCTCTGAGCTGTCAGCACAGAGCCCGAGGCGGGGCTCGAACCCACGAGCTGCGAGATCATGACCTGAGCTGAAGCCTGACGCTCAACCGACTGAGCCACCCAGGCTCCCCTCAACAAGGCAACTTTAACTCATAACTCTTTGGTAACTAATGAGTTAAGTCAATAAAAATATTTATTGAATGTCTGTTATTTGCTTAGAAGCATTCTAGATACTTGAATACATCAGGTCTGTAGAATAGCAGACAAAATTTCCAATCTGTGAGGAACCTATATGTTAAAGGGGGAAGACAGGCAATAAGTGATATATGTAACCAACAAATAGATTATCTAGTACATTAGAAAGTGGTAAGTGCTATACATCAGAACAGGGTAAGAGTAATGAGCTGAGGGTTTCATCACAGTCCTAGTTGAGAAGGTGAGATAAGGAAACTTTGAAGGAGGTAAGAGATTTAGGCAAGTGGATATCTGAAGAAAGTGATCCAGGTGAAGTGAATAGCTAGAGTAAAGGCTTGGGATTGGCAGGTCCAAAAAACATTAATGACACCAGTGAGTCTGGATCAAAGTGAGAATGGGGTAAATAATAAGAGAATAGATATTCAAATGAAACATAGAATTCTCACCAGAGACTACTTTAAATGTATAATAAATACTAACTTAAGCAGCTTATCATTCACATTTTCAAGATTTGGTGATGGAAGACAACACTGATAAAAATCACAATTGACATGTAACTGACATGAAAATGCCTATATTGAGAGACCATGTTTTTTTCAGCTAAATTATTGTAAAGTGGAACTATTAGTATAATACTTTCATTAGCACAACCTTTGAGAGCAGTAAAGCCTAGAACGTAGTAAAGAATAAACACCATATTGTTCCATTTAGTACTGGATGACATCTCTTCGTATTCTGTGGTCACATTTTCAAAAATACGTAACTAATTAATTTTTCCCAGTGGGTGAAAAATATCACTAAGTGAAGGTAAAGTTTAAAAAAGGAACAATAAGAAAAAAGAATGAATTCACTTCCTGGGCCCTGAATCAAATATAACTATTTACTCTTAAAAAAAGAAGGAACGATAATTGTCACTTGTACCATAGGTAATAATGATAGTTCATCCTCAAGTTAAAAACACTCATAGTATATCCAGAAAACAATAGCTTCATTCTTTTTGAGATGTTCATTATTTCTATTTGAGCTTTCTTCTTGAAATCACAGTAGGCATTTTTTCCTGCTGTTTTCAATGTCTTCAAAGGACTTATTTTTGTTTCATCCCTGATGCAGAACTTTCCCTTCAAAATAGCATGCTTCAGGGTGAAAAATAAAGATACTCCCTGCCCGGAGTGTATGTAATTGTACATAATTATGACATTGTGCATCATAATAAGTTTGTATGTAGTCTCAGTTTTCAAAATTCTATTCAACATGGAATCAAACTTCTAGGTATATTATTGAATGACAACTGAGTGTTGCAAAGAACATAATGGAGGAATAATTATTTCCAGTGTAAACTTTTTTATTGACTTACCTGACCCTTTCTTGCCATACTCTTCAATGATCCAGGAGTCCTAATCCCAAAGCACTTTTCGAAATCCATGTGACAGGTGAGAAAATCGTCTTACTGTGAATGACATATCCCTTTCCTGTAGCATATTTAGTGATAAAGAAGAGACCTTCTTCCACTAGTTTACATATCACTTGCACATTTTCATTCACCGAACCTCGGTGTTCTTTTCTGCTGTAAAGCAAGGTATTTGATGATACACCTACATGACATTAATTGCTCTTCAGGCCATATTCCACAGAATTGAAATATTACTTATCAAAAGGAGCATGTGGCACAGAAAATTTTGCGAATGTCTCATTCCCTTTTTCTCTCCTATAATAGATTTGTCTTTAACTTTTTTGCTAGTTTGTGAGAGCTTCCTGTGCTCTGTTAAAGAAAAAAAAGGGGGGGGGAATGTTGAAGGGTTTCTGTCCATGGCAGACAAGGCAGTGGGTCTTAGAGATTGGGGGGCTGATGGTCCAATAAAATCTAATTTTCCAAAACACATTATCATGATTCCTATCTTTAGTTTTTCCATTTCAGGTTCTTGAAAAACTCATCATACCTGCAGAGTAGTTGTTTTAGTACCTAACAGATTTCTTTTGTTTGCTGACATCAGCTCCTAGTCACAATATGCTTTCTTATATTTACTATTATCTTCCCCGCTTTTAGATCTCAGTTCACCATTTGGAATCAATGATCCATTTTGTTTAATTAGTGATGAACAATAGCACAATGATAACCCCCAAAAAATTAAGACTCTAACATACAGAGGACATAAAACCTCAAGTAAAAGAAATTGAACCCTATTCACTAAATGCTGGTTGATAATATAACTTTTGCAGAACACAACAGCCCTTTAAAATATAAATATTATTAGGAACTACCAGGTCACCTGAATGGCTTAGTCGGTTAAGCATCTGACTCTTGATTTCGGCTGAAGTCATGATCTCATGGTTGCGAGATTGAGTCCCCAGTTGGGCTGTGCTTTGGGTCCCATGCTGAGCATAGAGTCTGCTTAAGATTCTCTCTCTCCTTCTCTCTACCCACTTTCATGCACGTGCATGCTCTCTCTCTTAAAAAAAAAAAACCTACCACAATTTCTGCAGAAAATATACTTAGGTTCATATCTATTATATATGTATTTCACTCATTTTTAAATTGCCAAGAATATTTAGCATCACTCGTGGGAATCACCACAGTAAATATAGTAAATACTACAGATTTTGAGAATATCCTATGTTTTTGTTGAAATAGACTCTTCTGATAATTTTTTTAAGTTTATTTATTTTTGAGACAGAGAAAGACAGAGCATGAACGAGGGAGGGTCAGAGAGAGAGGGAGACACAGAATCGGAAGCAGGCTCCAGGCTCTGAGCCATCAGCCCAGAGCCTGACGCGGGGCTCGAACTCACGGACCACGAGATCGTGACCTGAGCTGAAGTTGGATGCTTAACCGACTGAGCCACCCAGGTGCCCCTAGACTCTTCTGATAATTAAATAATAGCTTAGACTTTCCTTTGCTGATATTGTGGATTCAATTTGAAAAGCCTCTATTTCTGTCCTTTTCTTTCACTTTTCTGATCACTGAAGGTCATCGTAACCTTCAAGGCCCAGTTGAAATGCCATCTTCTCCACTAATTCTTCCCTATTCCAGAAGCCAGGATCAAACATTACCTCATACGTATTCTCATAGCAAATAGTTGGTGTTTCTCTTGTAGCACTTATCACAGTTTGTATTGCTTTCTTTCATTCACCTTTTGGGTAAGAAAAATCAATTTTTCAGTGCTATAGCAAATAAGTTGTAGAGGAAGGAGTAGACCTTAGATTTGTTAGCTCTCAGTCCAGTGCTCTTTCTACTATACTGTACAAAGCTACCTCCTAAATCTCCATCAAATTCAGCAGACATTCCATTTCCATTATTTTTATTCCTTATTATTTTGTTTAAATTTTTATGGTTTTTTTTCTATTACAGAGTCCCCTCAGATTGTAGTTTACAATATACACAATGGACAGAAGAGATAGTGCTTATTTTTTTGTGAAGACCTTAAAAATTCTCAACTCCATAGGCAACAAAGGATGTTTAAATGATGATAAAGAAAAAGGAGGATGGATAGAGAAGCAGAAGAAGAAAGAGAAGGAAACAGTGACAGGGAATGAATAAAATAACAACCATTACAGTGACTCTTCATGTCATTTCAAAGGAAGAAAACACATTTCAAGGATAAACAGAGGTTCCATACTCCTACCTTCATTCTGGAGGTAGGGAGGGGAGGATTATTAGCAAATCCATAGAGCAAGTAGCATTTGTCACCAACAGGGAATCATCATTAGATGGAATTAGCTTCCTAATTACATTGGTGGGAATGAGGGACAAATACTTGGCAGGGAGGGTGAAGTTACAATATAGTTCTCAAGTGACTGAGAAAAATGGTTGCTTCCATCAATCCTTCTCAACATCACTCAAAACAGTATCTTGCAAAACAGTAGCTTACATTCCCCCTCTTTGTGCTCTCTCAAATTCAGGTTGTTTTCATTTTCCTGTTTGTTCCAAATATGAAACTTGGAATTTGTTCCCTTTACAACTGTGATTGCATTTGTTCTGTTTAGGTTTATTTTCTTCACTTGTAAGTCTTCATTAGATTTTAAGCTCTTTAATGGAAGTTTCTAATTAGTTTCAAAGTGGCCAGAGGGCAAGGCAGTTGCTTGATTCTTCACACGTGGCACCATTAACCCCAAAGAGCTTGCTGAAAACCTAGCACTATGCCATGTGTTCGGAACAATGCAAAACTTTAAAGGACTACCATCTTTGAAAATTATATATATGCTGGAGTTTACTTTGAACTGACACTGTTTACCCACCACAGTTGCAGAAATAAACAGAAAAACCTTTAAATACTAACAGTTGCATTTGATTCTTGATATTCCTTGGCAACTAATCACAACTCCTCTGAAAGACCTTACCCATGACATGTAAATATTTGACAAGAAGGTAAAATATAGCTATCTGAGCCTCTTACACATTTAATGATCCCACATCCAGAGCCAAAAAGTAGACTGAGAGTAAAATGTCAATGCAGAAAAAGGGCAATGTAATGTAGTTTACTACCAACATGATGGCACACTTTTAATGGCCTACTGTATGTGCTGATAATGGGGAGATTCCATATTGATGGTTTCCGTTCATGATATTGTTTACTAAAAGGTTTGATCTGCTTTTGGTTTTATAGTATTAAATTAGTTTGAATATCACTGTAGAAGACTTTTGTAGAATCAGAGGAGCTTGCACTGGAAGGGCTTAAAAAGCACAAGTCACAAACTAAGATCTCCAATTTAAACCCAAATTAAAATGTGTTATTAAGCTAGTAGATTTAATTAAGGAAAAAAAAAGAATCTGCACACCCTTCAGCTGGACTGGAGCCCAACACTTACCCAAATCCCCATGCCCTTTTGTCTTGCATCTCACTTGAATCACATAAATGCATTATCTGCCTGTCTCCAATCTGCATGTACTCATCATTTTATGAGTAAGGAAACTGAGACTTAGTGTGTGTCATTAGCATGCTCCAAACCATACAGCTAGTTAGAGTACAGTTGTAACTTTATAACCTAAATTTCTTGGTTCCAAGCTCAGAGCTTTTACTGTATTCTACAAGTTTGAATGTGATTGAGTATCATGTAGGATGGCATGATTGTTGCATGTAATTGTATGTATTTCTCAAAATATTAAAAAACTCAGAATAAGTGTCTGGGTATATTGGCAGAGAGATCCTGTCTTAGACAATGGTGAAGTGTTGTCCCTGAGTGCACACAGGGACTTGGCTTGTTCCTCAATTAAACAGGATTAAGAAGACATGACTGCACTTTCCAGCTGTATCTTCCTTCCTACCAGAAATACCAGTAAAGCACAGAGAGAATGGACATTTCCAGCCACATCCACCCATCCCTCATCTGGAGAAATATGCAAGAGGCCATGCTAGACACCGGTCACGTATAAATACGTTTACTTTTTTGATGAGAGGAGCTGAGAAGTGAATTTACCAGCATTCAGAGAAAACCCAGGGATGCAAAAGAATACACAGACCATCATTTCATCAATATGAGAGACAGTATAAGCTATAAAGTGTGAGACTCATTTTGGAGAAACAGAATTGGTGAAAACCAAAAGTTTCTTTGCCACATTGATTTGGTTTTGGTACATTAAACTAACAAAATCAAATTTAAGAAGGGTGCTTCCTTTAGCACAACATGTAGGTTAACCAGAGAAATCCCTTACCCGTCACACTTTCTGATAGTGTGGGAGCAGCTTTTGGAAACAGAAGCGCACTATTAAAATGGTCTGTTCATCTAAATTTATTTTCTCTTGTTAAAAATTCCTCCTCTGGATTGCAGTCTCACTTGACTCCTTTGGCATCAAAGAAGTGTTTAATAGCATAAAATTGAAAATGAAAGACAAGATGCTTAGTAATCTGCTCTGTGTGCCAGGCTAACAGTGGACTGTCAAGGCCAAGTGTTTTCCTGCAGATGATTCATTGACAAGAGGAGCCAGCATAGACATAGAAGAACCAGAACTTTGAAATCCTTAGACCTCAAATATTTTACCAGTGAAAATGAGAATTTATATCTCTAGGTGTCTTTTCCATTCCCCTTTCATCAGCAATTAATGTTTATTTTCCTTCTTCTTAGATGTTTCTGCCACTGTTTGTTTAATGGTGTGTATATGCTTTTATAATTTGCGTGTTATCACTTTGTATAATTATTATGTGTGATTAATCCTGCATGTTCTGGAAAACTGTTAGGTTTTCTTATTTAACCAGAGGGAATGTCTTTAAGTCTTTGTATTATTCACATATAATGCAAGTTGACAAGAACTCCTGTGAATGGAGCAGAGTATGAAAAGTCTGTATTTAAAAGTCTGTGCTGAAGTAGCTGAGAAGATGGCATTATTTTCTCCCCTTATGCCCATCCCTGTGGTACTTGGTAAGTACAGATGAATTTTACATGTGGTACAAATATATTTTGGATATCAGAGTAATAGGCATATTGTATTTTACAATAGAATAAATTGCAAAACATGATAATGCTCCTGATAGCGAAATAAGGATGCTACTGTTATCAAAGTATTTATGACATAACTCTTGGTGCATGGATACCAGTCCAAAGACCGTGATATTAGATAGATGGATGGATTTTAGATGGATGGATGGATGGATGGATGGATGATAGATGATAGAGAGACAAAGGGAGAGAGAGGACTATAATATATCCATACAAGACAAATAATAAATTACTATTTTGACAAAAGAGGTATTTCTCCTCAGATTTTCAGCTTATGATTTGCAAAATCATCTCTCTTAGTAGGCATTAGGACTTGACAATGACAAATGCTTCTTGCCAGATTTCTGTTCAAATTACATTGGACAAAAAAGCCAAGCACATCGACAGCAAAATATCAACTTTTGTTCTAACCGAGATGGAAGTATGTACCTTATGAATGACACAGTCATAGGCTCTGCTCTAAAACTGACACTTCACTCCACAAGGACAGGGGCTTTGTCTCCAGTTTATGGGATGGCTAGGAGCAAGCAGGGCTACACATCTCAGATACAAAGTGAGAAAGGGACGGGAGAACTTAAGCTCCATGTGCCCAGTTCTCCACCTTAGACGCACCAGACAGATGTCTCACTGTTTCTTGGTAGAAAATCATCACTTAAATTCTCCTTCAGAATATCTTTTCAATCTCTGACTTCAAGGCCATTCTTCCTTGATCATCTTTCTTGCACTTGAAGTCATTATTACACAGTGTCTTTATTCTTGTCTAAACTTTATTTCATCACATTGATCGTTTATGCTGATACCTTTTACTTTTTTAGTTTGTTTTGATTCAAATATTTCACTTTCATAAATTTCCAAATTCTACTGATTACACTAGCTGTTGAGACTAGCATTTTTAAAAACACCTTTTAAAAATTCTTCTCTAAAAGTTTCTTGGCTTAATGGCACTAAAATGAATTTTAATGAATATGATCAGAGCAGAGATAGCATGGAGAAAAAACAAATTACAAAACCGTGCACGTGGTTCATTCAATGTACACATAGGTAATGATATTGGGAATTACAATTCCACAACAGCCAGTCTCCCTTCCTAATGAAAAGAACCTCTTAGGAATAAAACAGTGATTCCCCCATATTAGATGCTAATAGGTAACACTGGGTGAACAGTGTTCCACCAGTAATGAAAGTTTTAACGTGACAAATAAGTGTACTTTTCACTTATTAATTTCTCTAAAATAGGTTGGATTGATGGCACTGCTACTCACAGGGGATGATGCATAGCTAAATGGTTTCTATGTTTTGTTTTAATACCACTCAGAGTTTAGAAATGAGTCTTACTGGGCTTCCCCTCCTGGAAGCTCTTTTATGGGTAAAATAGATTTTAAAACAACTTCAGCACGCTAAGGATATTCATTTTTCATGATTATTAAAAATAAAGCAAGTTATGTTGTGTGCATCAATCCTTCATTAGTAGCAGTTCTAATAATTTATGTTGTAGAATTATGGTTTCATTTATATTATTGTTTAATGAAATAAATGGCTTCTGGATCCATGAATTTCCTATGAGCAGATATTCCTTGGGTGGAAAAAATTGGAGATATTCTACAAAATTTATATGATGCTCCATGCTAAATTTGGCAGATGCATAGCAGAATCATTATCTACCTCTTGAAAACCAGTTAAATGTTGGAAAGTGTCATTACAATCTGTTGGAAGCCTCCAATGTCTCACTTTTAATTTTTCTTTGACTTTTTCTTCCACTGGAAAAATGTTGCATTTCATTCTTGCATAAGCCATAGGATTATTAAAAATGACCAATATGTCAGACAAATAAACAAATATGCCTGCTTTGTTCACATCTGGTTCACAGTTGGAATCAAACTGGTTTCTTACCTGACAAAAACACGAGACCTTTTCTTAGTGCATATGTTCTTGATAGATGCTCTAACTTCAATAAACTTATTAGTTCAGCCTGCACTTATAATTATTTAAAATCACTTTGTGTTTTATCACTTAATGATATTTAAATGAAAAATATCAAATATAACCCATTAGCCTTTACATAATTTATAATTTTATTACATCACTAAACATGCTGTTTAATTAAAGTGACTATTTTTTTTTACCATAACGTTTTAAATGAAGGAAGCATTGTGCTCTTTTACATTCTGGTACAAGCTCCTTAATTAGAATAACTACTTGAAAATGTTTCTCTGCCATTGCAGCTTCACCATTAGAATACCCTTGTACCCAACATTTCCTTTTTGAACTACATTTGTCGGCAATAAAATAAGTCAGTTTTATGGAGTGCAGAGGTAGTTGTGTTTGTTTAAAGAAAAAAAAATAAGCAAAAGTGTGAAAGAAAAAAAAGAGAGAGATCTTCCATCATAAAATCATCAAGTTTAAATCTACATATTCAATGCCATCCATATCAAAATAACACCAGCATTCTTCACAGGGCTAGAACTAACAATCCTAAAATTTTTATGGAGCCAGAAAAGACCCCGAATAGCCAAAGCAATTCTGAAAAAGAAAAACAAAGCTGGAGGCATCACAATCCTGGACTTCAAGATATATTACAAAGCTGTAATCATCAAGACAGTATGGTACTGGCACAAGAACAGACACTCAGATCAAAGGAACAGAATAGAGAACCCAGAAATGGACCCAAAACATATGGCCAACTAATCTTTGACAAAGCAGGAAAGAATATCCAATGGAATAAAGAATTCATCAAATGGTGTTGGCAAAACTGGACACCGACATGCAGAAGAATGAATCTGGACCACTTTCTTACACCATACACAAAAATAAACTCAAAATGTATGAAAGACTTAAAGACAAGACAGAAGCCATCAAAATCCTTGAGGAGAAAGCTGGCAAAAACCTCTTTGACTTCGGCTGCAGCAACTTCTTACTCAACATGTCTCCAGAGGCAAGGGAAACAAAAGCAAAAATGAACTACTGGGACCTCATCAAAATAAAAAGCTTTTGCACAGTGAACGAAACAATCAGCAAAACTAAAAGGCAACCTACAGAATGGGAGAAGATATTTGCAATGACATATTAGATAAAGGGTTAGTATCCAAACCTGTAAACAGCTTATCAAACTCAACACCCAAAGAACAAATGGTCCAGTAAAGAAATGGGCAAAAGACATGAATAGACACATTTGCAAAGAAGACATCCAGACACATGAAAAAATGCTCAACATCACTCATTGTCAGGGAAATACAAATCAAAACCACAACAAGATACCACCTCAATCCTGTCAAAATGACTAAAATGAACAACTCAGGGAACGAAGATGTTGGTGAGGATGTGGAGAAAGAGGAATGTTTTTGCACTGCTTATGGGAATGCAAACTGTTGCAGCCACTCTGGAAAACAGTATAGAGATTCCTCAAAAAATTAAAAATAGAACTACCCTATGACCAGCTATTGCACTACTAGGCATTTATCCAAGGGATACAGGTGTGCTGTTTCGAAGAGGCACATGCACCCCAAGGTTTATAGCAGCACTATCGACAATAGTGCAAATATGGAAAGCACCCAAATGTCCATCGACAGATGAATGGATAAAGAAGATGTGGTATATATATACAATGGAGTATTACTCGGCAATCAAGAAGAATCAAATCTTCCCATTTGCAACAACATGGATGGAACTAGAGTGTATTATGCTAAGTGAAATTACCCAGTCAGAGAAAGACAAAAATATGACTTCACTTATATGTGGAATTTATGATACAAAACAGATGACATAAAGGAATGGAAAAAATACTATAAAAACAAGGAGGGGAACAAAACATAAGAGATTCTTAAATATAGAGAACAAACTAAGGGTTGCTGGAGGGGTTGCGGATGGAGGGATGGGCTAAATGGGCAAGAGACATTAAGGAGGACACTTGTTGGATGAGCACTGGGTGTTATATGTAGGAGATGAATCACTGGATTCTATTCCTGAGATCATTATTGCACTATATGCTAACAAACTTGGATGTAAATTTTTAAAAATAAATAAAAAGAAAAAGAAAAAAAAACATCAAGCTTAAATTGTCCATATGTTAAAAGGAACACCTTTTAACAATATTTCTGCATCAATCAAGTTACAGTGAAAAATACTTTGCTAACATTGTTTGTTCTAACTGGCCCTCAGTACCTGAATATGTTCAAACATGGTGTGTCATTGACAAATGGCACTTGAATTACCTTCTTTGCAGCAGTCACAAAACACTTCCAAGCAAACACATATACTGCAGTAGTTCTAAATGCTTTTGAAATTTTTTATGTTTTTCTCAGTCTTAGCAACCCAAAGTTCTACTTCATAAGAAGCTTGCAATGCACTCATGTTTATGTGTAAAATATTGAACATCTGCTTCTGTTGACTTTTTAAGTTAATAATCTGTCTTTCAAATAGTTCTTTGGTTTTGAACTTAATTCTTTATGCTTTTTATGTTAATGCCATGTAAGTTTTGAAAGTTTAATTGCCTCATTAGCTATTACATTTCCACAAATAATACAATGTTGTTTCAGCAACTTACCATCAATTATGGTAAATATATGAGAGGTCATACTTTTAAGTAAAACTAGTATGAACTCATTTGATCCCCTTTCTTCAGAATCATTTTTATTGTCATCATTTGGTTTATTTCTGCTGCTGCATTCACAGAGTTGAAGCTTGTTTCATCAAATGCAAATTAGGGTTAAAATGAATAATACAATGTTTACTTCCCTAATGTAGCTAATAATATTAAACTATAATTTTTTTAAAGCTCAGTGAAAACTTTAAACGATTGTGTAAATTAAAAGTTATAATAGATTGGGTCTATCATAGTTATATAACAGCCTAAACTTAAATGTCTTATGGTGCGTCATGTTTCAGCTGTGCTTGAAAACACATGCAATTTGTCACACAGCTTTGATAGCAACCACAGTCCTTTATGCTCTTTAACAACAGGACTGCACCGGTCACTCACTTGAATGATAAAAGCACTATAAAATTTTCTAAGTGTTTATTCTAATTTCTGCATCTGTCTTCTTGTAGACTGGTAGCAACATGTGGCCTGACACCACTCATGGACCATTGCTTTCTGAAAGGCGCCATCATTAGAGGGAGTTTCAGACAGAGGTGAATGTCCCAGCTGGTTTCAGCTTGCCCTCCCTGCTACTCATACAGCATGCCACTCTCTTTCTGCTGACCAAGGGTCACCACACATCCATCACCAGATGCTCAGTCAGGTTCAAAATAACTCTAGGTCACTCACTGCTACTTGCTTCTCATTCCCTCTCCCCCAATTTTGAACAGGTGTGTCTATCAGAGTCATTCAGTCCCCATGTCACCGTTATATGGTGCAAGTATGGGGACAGACACTTCTCTTCCAACCTGACAAATCTCCGGATCTCTGGTTGCCACTACTGGGGAGCCCCGGTGTTAACCCTAGATGATGCAGGTCCTGAGACACTGACATATTTTGTCCAGGCACTAGGATTTAATAGATAGTGATTCATCCATTTCTGTTCACTTATTCTACTTATTACATTCTATTCCACCGTAGTATTTTTCACTCTGTGACCTTCCATCTATTTTCAATTTACTTCCCTTTCCAGAAGTTTTTTTGTTTTGTTTTGTTTTGTCTTTTTAAGCAGGGCGACTTCATTATTATTCATTTTTTTCTCCCTCCTTCCCTCCCTTCTTTTCTTCCTCTCTACCCTTCTTCTTTCCTTTCTTTTTCTTATGTCACTGTAGTAACCGAGCTAAAATGTTTCTTCTCATTACTCTAAAGACTGGCTAACATATCCATGTTTTGTTCCTTCATGTGTCTTCCTCCTGTTGTCTTACCTTTATCTCATAGCCTCCTCATTACTTTCAGCAGTTCCAGGGCTGGATTCTTCAACCTGGCCCTAATGTGACAGTCCGCATTTTTTTCTTTTGTAATTATTGCTAGGTTCAATTCACATAAGTGTGATTTTTGTTAGACAAGGGACAAAACTTTTTTTTAATTTACGTACCTCTTTTGTAACCTTTTTCTTTTGCCTAAAATAATTTTTCCTATTTAGACATTACATACAGCAAATTTCTGTATTCTTCCTTTTTTCTAATAGATTAGCACACACATATGAAGTTGCATAAAACATGCATTTGGAGTGTTAAAAATAATTCTGAAATATACACCATATAACCATGAACCAAATCAATCAACAGAACACTTGCCAGCAGAGAGTCCCCATTTATTCTTTTGTGATCACACACACACTACCTCCTTGCAGAGAACCAGCATATTCTGACTTTTGTGGTCATCATTTCCTCATCTTTTTCTTTCTACTTTTAATATGCTTGTTCATATAGATTAGTTTTTCTTGTTTAGATCTTTAGGTACCTGAGAAAATATTGTGTGAATTTTCAGTGTTCGTTTCTTTGTTAAACATGTGTTTCTAGGATTATATTATGGTATGTAGATCTAGTTTGTTCATTTTCCTTTCTGTATATCAGTTCCACTCAAAGTAGTTCATTCTCAAATGACAAGTCCACAGGGAATGTAAATGAACACACAAGAATGTAAATCAATGTACTGCATCTTCATTGGGAAAATCTTCCTAAAACAAACAAAACCTAGTGTGATTAGTGAAGTAATCGATTGTTTTATTCTGGTAAAAAATCCTTATCTCTTCATAGATCAACAACAGGCATTTCTTTTGCCACTGGCAGTTAGCAGACCACATTTGAAGTATAGTAAAATCTTGGTTTGCAAGCAAAATTCATTCCAGAAACATGCTTGTAATCCAAAGCACTTGTATATCAAAGCAAATTTCCCCATAAGAAATAATGGAAACTCAGATGATTCATTCCACAACCCCCCAAGAAAATTCATGTAGAAATGATTCTAGGGGCGCATGGGTGACTCAGTCGGTTGAGCCTCGGACCCTGGCTCAGGTAATGATCTTGCAGTTTGTGAGTTCAAGCCCCTCATCAGGCTTGCTGCTATCAGCCTGCCAGTGCAGATCCCACTTCAGATCCTCCGTCCCCTCTATCTGCCCTTCCCCCACTTACGCTCTCCTCCCAAATGAATAAATATTTTTTAAAAAATTATTCTAATACTGTAATATAATACCAAATAATAAAGAAAATACAAAATACAAAGAAAAATAAAAAAATTAACTTTCACTTACTTTTGAAAAGTTTTGTGGCTGGTATGAGGGAGGAGAGAAGAGAGTTATTGTGTAGGAAGACTTTCACTATCACTAACAGAATCACTGCTGTCTGTTGGCTCAATGGAATCTTTTTCTGCATGGAGGCCATTGTATACATTCACGCAGATGTTGACTACATACAGTACAGTATTAATAAACTTTTCATGTAGTGTATTTAATGTAACTGGCAATAAGGCAGCAAAGGAAAGGGTCTATATCTGCAGGCAGCCTGACCTAGAATGAAGCAAAGCATTCCTAAGCTTACTCCTGTATGGAAAAGCAAAGGACTGTCCATAGGTGCTTCGAAGTGACAAAAAATACACTAGTGCCAGTCGTGGGCACCTTCCAATGTTCTGAAAAATCACTGATTTATGCCAAACACTGCAGCCTGAGACTGAGCATCTGAGCATGGGAGAAGATCACCCAAATTCCCACAGCAAGAGAGAGAGAGAAGAACCATTGGCTCAGTTGTGATCATGTGACATTCTACAGCAATACTACTCGTATTGCAAGACATCACTCGTATATCAAGTTAAAATGTATTAGAAATGTTTGCTCATCTTGCAGAACACTTGCAAAACATGTTACTTGCAATCCAAGCTTTTATTATACTTAGAACTGCTATATAGGATTTTATTGATTAACATGCCACATTCTATTTTTCCATCCTACTATTGATTGAAAATTATGTTTTTTCTAGTTTGAAACAACATTAAAAAACCCAGTTGTTTCATATCATCAATAAACACTTGGTAATGTTAATTTTAAAATGTTTCCCAATATGGTAGGTATAGAGTAGACTTTCATTATGGTTTTACTTGGCATTTCTATATTATTACTTTGTGGTATCTTTGAAGAACAAAAATTCTTAATTCTTGAATTTGTTAATCTTTTCTTTACTGTTTAGTGCTTTCTTTTCTTGATTAAAGGAGCTTTTTCCTATCCAAAATAGGAAGATATTTTTCCATAATATCCTCAAAGAGTTAATAGTTCTGCATTTTATACTTACACCTATCCCAAATGATTTTGTACAAGGCAGGGGCTCATTTTTATTTTGTCCTACAAGTTTCCCCTCCCTCTCTACACTCGTACCTTTGTGATAAATCAAGAGGAGTGTTTCTAGCTACTCTTCTCTGTATTGCTCTTTTTCTATCCTTGTGTCAATATCACAATGACCATAGATTCAAAGTAATCCTTGATATCTGACAAGTAATATTTTCCTAGGGTCTGAATTTTCAAGTTTAATTGCATAAAGCTGTTCATAATATCTTGGACATCATGAAGGTTTGTTGTGGAGACTCTGGATACTCTTCTAGTCCTCTAAGAGAGATGATGTGTTTTCTTTAGAAGAAAATTACTCTGGTTAGTCTCAAACTGAAAACTCAGCCTTGCCTAAGTACACAGCATATTGAATCTTCATTTTCCTTACCATATTTCAATCTTAGCCCAGAATGTTTTCAGTTTACCTCATGAATGCATGTTTTGAAGGTGAGCCAGAAACATGAACAGAATTTAGACACAGAAACGTTGAGTCTTTTCTCTATTTTTGGATCTCTCTCTCTCTCTCTCTCGCCTTTCTGAAATTCTATCCAGGCTGACACAACTCATTCCCTATTTTTCTAGCCAGAACAATGAAAGGCACTCTATTTGAGTTTTGTGAATCACCGCAGCTACCCTCAGTGTAAAGTCCCCAAAACAGGAAACTCACCCAGGCCAGTAACCTCCTTAGATTTTGGGTCGTCTTCAAAACTGGCCTGCTTTTCCTTACTTTCGAGATCTTCATATTTTGCCTAGATATTACAGTTGTTATCTGTGAGATGTTGGTTTATTAAGAATTAAGTTTTCCACAGTGAAAGTAGAAATTCTCTCTGCTCTTTCTGAAAAATAAGCAAATGTCTTCTAGGTTCTCATTTTTTCCTATATTTTGACTATTTTATCTCTCTGACATTAAAAAAATATATTGGTGGGGGGAAATTTTTGAAAAAATTTTCCTCTGTGAGAGGGTTATTGGCTCAAGTAACATAATATATTTCCACTGAATGGGTAAGTCCTAATGTGATTTCCAGAGTGTGTTGGTACTTTATGTAGGTTTCCTAGATTAGCTAAAAAATCTTTGTCTCTCAAGGATATGGACTACCCAAGTAGTAAAACTGTGGAATTCTAGACTTTGTTCTCTTTGGCATATACAATTAGACTACAAACTAAGGAATCCACACTAAAAAATACAATTATCTAAAATGGGTGTTACATTACAGAGAGTTTAATATAATTATTAGGATGACCCTGTGCAACAGTTGAGAGAGCCTTTGAGTGTGGATGACATTCAAACCCATTCAAGTCTCAACTACAGTGTGGTGCCACCTGGTGGTACTTGTCAGATTCAATTCAAATATTAATAGATTTTTGGCTCTAGGGGTTATTAGAGTTTCTAGGACAGTGTCAGTCATTCCATGAGTCTTCCTGTTAATTGCCCATATCTCTAGGCCTAAGTGGAAGAGACCTAAACAGAACACTGGAGCTCCTGGGCCCACTTCCATCTCCCATCTCTTCCTAAGTCTGGGTTGCCTGTTGTTTACCCACTTGCACTGTTCATCCACTCCAACTGCCCCTTTATTTCCCTCCACAGAAGGTAAACACTCTAGCTTCCCTAGGTTGAGAACTGGATGTGGGATGAAAACAGAAGTTTACCTCCGATCTTATGTCAAAAACTTTATTATAATAATATTAATTATTGGGGCAGTTAATTGTATATTCTCAATCCAAACTCCAGACTTGCAATGGTAAATGCACTAGAAATGATGACACGATTGTAATGGTTCCTTAGGCAAATATTCCTATTTAAAAAATATATACAATTTTGACTCCTCTAAAGTTCACTTTTCCAAAATGAGCATTTTTCTTTCTATTAAGTCTCCAGGTATAAAACCAGCTAACTCTAGATCTTAACTATAAGCTTCTGCTTACTCCCAAGAAAGTTATTTACCACTTGGTTTCTTTGGGGGCTCATTTGGAAGATGAAACAAAACAGTGTCACCACAAACCATCCTTTTGGATTACTACTCACAGCAAATCTCCTCTTAACATGCCTTCTCCTCCTCTCCTAGCCACTTATGAGATTCATAGATTGTCAAGTTTTCTCTTTCATTAACTTTTTCTCTTCCTGTTTGCTCCTCCCCAGCTTTTATTTTCAAATAAGAGCAAAGGACACTGTACATTTAGTTAGAAGTCAGTGAGAAAAATTCAGGTCAATGTAATTTTAAAAACACCTGTGTTTATCTTGCTGTTGTTATCACTTGGTTTAGACTACTCTACCCCCCTCTCCCTGTGCTTACCTTACATGTAGCAGGCTGTCAGTGTCCCAGCTTACCTTCTTTGCCATGGTGTCATCAGTTATTTCAACTACTAGAATATATATGCTCTATATATGCTCACTCTATATATGCTCACTTCCCTGAAATTTAGTAACCTGGTTATTTTTTTCTTACCAACATACATGCTTTTTGCTATTGTTTAAGACCATTTCATGTTTATGTTTATGTTTAAGGCAATGATGAGCTGTCAACATGTGAGAAAGAATTGACTAATGCAACAGACATGCAACTTACTTTCATCTATGAAACTTCTGGTGTTATTAGAAAGAGTATATCCATGAACATTATTAAAGAATGTTATTTTACGTGAAGTATTCAGAAATATTTCCTACACTTTGAATGTTTAAGAAATAATACTTACATTGCCATTTTCAAATTAAACTTGTCACAAAATCTCAGAGGGAAGCTTATGCGATATTTTTATAAGATAAATACAAGCAGACTTAGTATAAGAGCACTATATTCTGATAGTTTATTCTTCTGGGATGGAATAATGACTATGCATAAAAAACTCTCCCAAGTACCAAGATACACTACCTGAATAGAAGCTGAATTGCAGTAGTACTGTGATAACTACTCTATATAAGAAGCAGATTCATTTAGTGTTTTAAAGCCTAAAGTCTGGGAATTAGATTTAATGTGTTTAAATTACAGCTCTGAGACATACTATAGATATTAGCTGTCAGATCTTAGACAGGTTATTAGTTTTTTTGTACCTCCTTTGATTTTCTCTGTCCAATGTGCCAAATAAGGGTTATTGTGAGGATTAGGTGACTTAATGAGTAAAAACATGTGGACCATATGTGTTTACTATTATTATTACACAAGATAAAATATCATGTATGTATTGTTGCCAGTTTTGTTATTATTATAACAATATTATTGCTTTATATAAACATCTATCTATCATCTATATATACATATATAGTAACAATGTTATAACATATATGATTATATGCCAAAGTACAGAATGTATTCTTCTTCTTCTTCTTCTTCTTCTTCTTCTTCTTCTTCTTCTTCTTCTTTTTGGAGTCCTAACAGTACTTGAATATCACTTCCCTAGGCAACAGTACAGTGCACTTATCATTCATTTGTTCAAAATAGAATGCCATTGTCTTTCATGAGGACCCAGGAGAGCACCAGACAAGGGTCCCTTCACATGTGAATGTGTGTGTTCTCAAAAAATCCATTTGTAGCATTTGGTAGCAGGTTTTACTTCTCTGCCTTTTTTGACAAAAGACATTGCATTTGGGTGCCGGAAGTAGTTGTCCCAGGTCACTCAGTTAATTGGGATAAAGGCCCCTCTGTCTTGTCATAAAATACAGTTGGCCAGTCACAATCCCTTCTACTTAGTGACCACAAAGTCTTTCTATGGAGAAAACACCATCAGAATTCCAAAAGGTATTACCATGGAAATAGTACATAAAAACCGTTCTATTCAATTGTATTTGAGCAACAAAGCTATAATTCTAAGAACCGTGTATAGCTCTTGAGAAAAAAATTCTTCCAAATTTTTGAGTTTCGTCAATCATCATGTTAATATTACTATCTGGTATCACCAGAAAAAAATAATTGATGTTTTCATCATAATATATATACAAACAACAAGGAAATACATGCAATGTTTATCAAGTTTTACAGTGAAAATCAAAAGAGGGAGAAGAGAATTAGTAAATATGTGAATACTTTGAATATATTGATTTGCATGCATTGACCACTTCTTTCTGGGGTAATTTGAAAAGTGAGCATTTTCAAGTTAGGAAAAATGAAGTGTAATAGCTTCAGAGTGGAAATTAATTTTGAACATTTACAGAATAGGGTGAGGATATTCATTCATTTGAATTAATGTTGTACAAAGTTCAAGTAAAAATTTAAATCTAAAAATAAAGAGGAAAATAATTTTCTATTTAATTATCATGCATATTATATATATATATATATATATATATATATATATATATATCAGTGTTACATACTTAGTGCAACCTTTAACAAACTCTAGTAAAAAGTCCCATTATTGTGAGAGAGAGAGAGAGAGAGAGAGAACACTGTCTTGGAAATTACCCTGAGATTTATACAGCTTGTAAGTAAACCACAATTGTGTAAAAACATCAAAGGATAGAATATTTATAATACAGTGACATCTATTAATAGGATGGCAATTTTTCTGCGTATGTTATCTTTATTAAACTTGTAAGTATTATGCTTACTGAGATGTTGTAGAGATTATAATTGAATTATTTGGAATAATAGTGCTATGGAAATTTAAAGTATCTTAATAATAATTTTTAAAAAACCTATCATGTAAACCATTTCAGAAACTAGCTTAGCAAACCTATAACATTAACAACAATTCTAATTACATAGAGCAACACATGTAACAGCTTTGTTACTCAATCTCTAGCTAGGGGCATTCCCAAAATTTCTCAAGCTTTTTTTGTTGAAAATATTTCTAAAAAAAATTAATAGTGTATCTTTTTTGCAAAATAATAGAAACAAGATTGTTCCAGGTTTTAGGATCAAGTAATAGCACAGGGTCACCATTATTACTGGTTCTTTAAATAATAGATATAGAACTAATGGTGATAATGGTGACCTTGTACTATTATTATATGTTATATAAACAATATATATAAGCAATTTATGTGAGTAATTTCTTACATATAATTTGTTTATATAAACTTTTCCTATATATGTATATATGTAAATTGTTGTCATTCTTTCTATACGTGTGTGTGTGTGTGTGTGTGTGTGTATAAACCTTCTTTCTCTTTCTGTGTGTATATATATAATTTCGATAAACGCATAAAACATACAGGGTAGAAACTTAAACAGACTAATATTCTTATATTTTTAGTTATTTTATTTTATTTTTAAGTAATCTCTATACCAAGAATGGGGCTGGAACTCACAACCCCTAGATCAAGAGTCTCATGGTCTATCATCTGAGCCAGGTAGGGGCCCCTAGACTGACTGAGTAAAGATCCTGATACTCAGACCTTACACAGATTCATTGCATCGGAGATTCTAGAACGGAAACCAGACATCAGTGAATTTAAGACTCCTCATATCTGAGAACCACTGTACTTAAACATAACTCAAAGTTACCTGCAACATCAAACAAATCCTTAATGTTAGCTTATTTTGTTGCCATTTTTCTGTTGATAGTTTGATTGGAACTTCCAGGTAATCAAAGTTTTATTGTAATGAATATAATGGCTTACATTTTAGGCACTTTTTGTTTGTTTCTCCAGGCCCATTACTAGCAAAAGGTAGATTCAAAGCAGTTACAAGTGCCTAATTATGGGTATTATACTTCCCATATAAATAACAGAAACAGAACACCTGTGGAAGTTTGATTTAATATTTAATATCTAATTATCTTTCAATTTTCAGCTTAATTTCAATATTGTTTAGTTCATTTATTCCTGTGATATAGATGCTTTCAAAATTTAGTGGCTGAAACAACAAAGATTTTGATTTCTCATAAATAGATTTCCCTGGTGGTTCTTCACTTCCTTTCACTTGCGCTCATGCACACTCATCCATTTAGATGAAGACTAGAAGAGCCACATTCTATTTACCAAAACAGTTTACATGTCCAGCCCATACACAGGAGAATAGACAAATAGACTCCACCTTTTGATGGTGAGAACAGCAACCTGCAGTGTCATGTTACAAGGTGTACGATTAGTTGGGAAATATTATAATGATTTACCACAAATATATATGCTCAAATAGACACTCAGTTTGCCTACATGTTCAAATTTGCCTATGCACAGATCAACCAATTCTGAAAGCAAAACTTCACTCAATCCCCCAATAACATGAGAATCCAACTGATGCATTAGTGGTCCAGCACTTCTTCCATTCTTCTTCTAGAATTATAGTTATCTATTTTGTGCTCAAAATATGCACATGGTGGCGATTTCATCTGTGAAAACTTGGGGGACTTATTATTAATCATTATAACTGAGTACAGATCCTTTCTCAGCATGACTCATAAATATCTTTGAGTTTTAAAGCTCTTTATAATAATATTAATTTAATCTGTAAAATGACATTGCTTGCAATAAATTCCATTTACAAATCTGAATAGGCAATGAATAGAAAGTGGTAGTGTCATTGCAAATTTTTGATGGAGAATGAAAAACAACGGAGCATTGGAAAACATGGAAATATCTTCTTGCTTCTAAAAGATCCTGCAAAGCTGTGACACTAATGAAGATGGAGTTGGCTCAGATGGATTTGCCTATATGCCATTTACTGCCAAAGAAATTGTGATCTAAAAATCCATTGTTGATTATTCAATTTAGTGTTTGTATATTTAAATGTTATTCAGGTTAGAATCATGTTGAAATTTGGATTTCCCATCTTAGCACACTGCTGCTGTGGCTAACAACAAAAATGTTAAAATAAAATCATCTTAAGAGTATGATATGGTCATTGGAGAGCTGTTTCCATTTTGTGGTTCATGGCTTCGTCTTAATATCTGATAATGCAATTATGTTTCAGCAAAGAATGAATCTTCTCCAAAAAATAGGTCATGCCCAGAATATTGATGATTTAAATAAAATAATATCACAGCCTTAAAAAGGGTCTTCATTTAGAGATGGTTTTTGCCATGTAAAATATTATTCAAAAATAAGATCTTACCTCCCTCCACCAGGAAGAAATGTGTAAGAGTAAGGATTTGGTCTCAAATTGTTGAGTGATAATATTGTTGAAATTGAACTTGCTTTTTTTTTTCTTTCTATATTTTACAGCATAACAGTGAAACAAAGGGATTGTTTTTCAGAAACAAAGAAGTGTCTTAAAACTACTCAACACAATTTGAATCTTTCCTGAAACTTGATCTACATATTTCCCGGCAATGTATTTTTACCAACCTTCAAACTAAACTTCTTTGTTAAATGTATGACTTGATGGCGATGTCGGATATGAAACTACTGTAAGTACTTTCCCTTTTAAATTTCAGTTGTCAAGTCACGTTATCTAGTTTATACTTCTCTGAATTATATTCAGTGCTTTCCCATTCTTTGCTAACACAACATCTCATAAAATCACATAGGGTAACATAATATGACAGTTAAATTTAAGAGACCTCTTATTTTATTTGAAATTCAACCAATGTTCCAATTTAATGGCAATAGATGATTAGAGAAGAAATGACATCCTCATTTCAGAGATATTTTTACTCCAATGTATTTTTAATGCTCTCATGTCTTTTATTATTTTGACAGGTTTTCAGAAACAGTTTCAGAAGCCCTTGTTTGGGGCCTGATTTTTTCCAAAGAGAGATATTTAAAAGTTTCATGAGCACACTATTGTAATATATGATACTATTGAATGAAAACATTCTTAAAAGGTAATTTAAATATTTACATTGCTGATAAAGCCTTCTAGTGACAACACCTGCAAAATAACTAGGAGGCAAATGACTTTCTCTACTCAATAGCATGCAATCTGAACCAGAACTCACCAATAATGATATTGAAAAAGTTCTGATGACACAGTGATGGCACTTAACTGAAAAGGGGTCATGATATGTAAGCATATGATAATATATCTGATAATTAGAAGCAAAAGACAAATCAAATAACAAAAGATGCATACACAAGATCGGATGTTGATTTAAAAAAATAATATACTCTTCTTCCTGGACATTTTAAGTGTCTTAAAAGATATGATCTCTAAATAAACAATGCTTTCATGGGAAAACAAACACACCTTGGTACTTTTCAGGTAGTATTTTATACATTGCAAATTCTAGAAACAAAGTGGATTCACATGTATTGCACCACGTGATCCTCACAAACATCTGCAACTCCATTGATTTCTCCTGTTAATCAATGGAAAACAAGAAAATCTCCAAGATCAACTGGCTTCTATATTCCACAAAATCATGTGGCAAAGTCCCAATGATGATTTCAAGTTGCCGCTTTACCACAGGTAAAGTGCTGTCTTTAGTGACATATGCTGGTCTGACCCTCTTCTCCAAGCGCATTATCCTGGACTCATGACTAACCAAAACTCCAAGAGGTTTTTGTTTGTTTGCTTGTTTGTTTTAAATGTTTTCAATTTATAGCACTTGTGCTTACATTTTGTGTGTAGGTCTCTTTGCCTTCTAATGCAGTAAAATTTAATGCAGTAAAATCTTAAGTACTAAAAATTTATAAAGAGAAGCCATGAACCTCTTTTAGCAGGTGCAGTTGGGCGGAGACAGATCCTATAGGGCAAAAGAGCCATCAGAGCAATACAGGGCTACAATATTACCTGCTGTTTACAGAACAGCCTCTAAGGAGTTTAAAGCACGTTACAAATCCAATTTGACTAATCCCAGTGAAGGGTGTGGAGCTCTGCAGAGAACTGCAAATGATCACTGCCCTCATATACCATCTCCACTACCCTGAAGAGGGACTGTGCCTTCTACTCGAGTATCATAAATCTGTGACACAGCTCAGGCTGGTGCAACACGATCGAAAGCTGAGGAATGAGGCAGAGAAAGACAATGGAAAGAGGGAAGAAGCTAAAATTATTAAAAGAAAAAAAGCATTGTCTCCTTGCCTCACTAAAGCCTTCCAAGGTCTGGTCTACCTCGACCACATGTCTGACACTGCTACTCCTCTCTCTCCATATCTGTCGTGTTTAATGTTTGAATGTATTAAATCATGGCAGCTGGTCATTTTAAAGTTTTGCCCACTTTATCAGGAGACTAACATCCCAATAATGTTCATAATTTTAGGGGGACGGCTTCCAATTCTACCAAGGTTTATCTTTTTTAGTTTTTCTCTTCAAACTTAATTGCTTAAGTAGTTCATAAATATAGTAGCTATCTTTTCAGGAGCACCTCTACAGTGACAGCCACTCTTAAGGTGCGATTTTCCTCCTTATACGATTTACTCCTCATTACAAACTTACAAGTATTAGTGTACAAATATGATTGAATAGTATTCAACCTCAAAAAAGAAGGAAATCCTGCCATATGCGACAACATGGATGGACGTGGAGGACATCACGCTAAGAGAAACAAGCCAGATACAGAAGGACAAATACTGCATGATTCCACGTATATGAGGTATCTAAAATAATCAAATTCGTGGAAGCAAAGAATATAATTGTGGTTTTTAGGGGCTGAGGGAGAGCAGAAATGAAGATTTGCTGGTCAATATGTATAGAATTTCAGTTATGGGGGATGAGTAAGTTCTCATGAGCTACTATGCAACATCATGCCTATAGAAAACACTTAAAAATGTGCAAGGGTAGAGCTCATGTTACGTGTTATTACCACAGTAAAAGAAACATAAAAAGAAAAATAGACTCCATGCTCATTTGAGTTATGAAGAAGCAGAGATTCAGAGATGTTAAAGAAATACGCCAGGGTTATAGAGATGGTAAGTGGTAAAGCAGAACACACTGTTATCATTCAAGGTTCTCAAGACAAATATGAGCAGAAACTACAGATGGAGATTATAATATTATCTATTAGCTATATGATACATAATATTATTATATATACAAAATATATATAGAGAGAGAGACTTGAAGGAGTTGACTTGTGTTATTTTGGGGTCTGGCAAGTCCTAAATTCACACTGGAAGGCAACTGGCTGGAAACTCGGGTAAAATTTGAAGTTGCAGCTTGAGTCCTAAATCTACAGGTCAGGACATCAGGCTAGAAACTCAGGAAAGGATGTCTACATTACAGTTTTGAGGAAGAATTCCTTCTCTGGAAAACCTCAGTTTTTGCTTTTAAGGTTTTGGACTGATGAGATGAGTGAGGTCTACCCACATTTTTGCAGGTGATCTCCCCTACTTAAAGTCAAATGTGACTTGTATCTACAAAATACCTTCACAGCATCATCTAGAGAGAACTTGACCAAGCAGCACTGAGCACCATTTCCTAGCCAGGAAATGGTTTTAGTTGACACATAAAATCAACTGTCTACAATACCTAAAACCCCAAACCATGTGCTGAACAGTCACATGGCAATGCTTTCAATATCTGAAATTTTTGGAGTTCAATATCTTACCTATAATTATGTAATATAAGTTGTTGGCATTCCAATTACCTATTTACGTCAATGCATTTTTATTATGTAGTAAATATGTGTGTGTATGTGTACATATATGGATACATATATACATCTATATGTATATACTAACCAATTTAGACTGAGACTAATAGTTGGCCAATCAGAATTAACAAAAAGTAATAAATAATATTTTTTTTAATGTTAACACATTTTAAAGCAAAGAAGGTGTAGTTTACATAAATTTCATTAATTAGCAATTTATACTATTTTGGTGATTAATGCTGTGTAAACTTTTTATGTTAAATAATTCTGTAAATCAAACCTCTCTACCTATATATTTTTGACCTTTTTAATAATCTATGTGCCATGTAAGTGGCACCAATATTTTCCCTCCTCAGGTTGATGCACAGAACCACAAATTAAACTTGATATTCACCATGTGTGGTATTACATTATCTCAGACACTGTGTCCCCTTTGAAAACCACAGTGGAGCAGAGATGTGCAAAACAGTAGTCTAGCTTGTTATAGGTATTCGCTGCTATTTGGTCATGTACACTCATCCAAAATTTGCTCTGATTAGTAAGTGCCTGTAACTTTTATTTTGGTAAAGCTTCATTCTGCTAATCTCCTAAAATGGATCAAATCTAAATCTATGGCAGATAAGATCACTACAATTTTTCTTTGTAACCCGAAGGAGAAAAATACTCTAATATTTTTTTTATAAAACCTCTGCTTGTGGAGACTTTTCTATAAAATTAAATTTACCAAAAATGTGTTTTCCCCAAAACAACGTGTGTTGAAATGTACGATTTTCAGATCACATTTTGTTTAGATATTTTATAAATAAATGTCCCTAAGTAATCTGTAAAGCAGATTTTGTATCAGATTAATGCTTTAGAAATGAATTTGGTGGCATTCTAATTATAATTAATACCGTACTTAATATATTACAATAACTACTTTAATTCCCTTAAAAACTTGTTAATATTTTGATTAAAATTCAGAGAAAAATCTTCAAAGCTGTCAATAGTCAGAAAGACATTTGCTACCATAAGTGACTTCTATGATAATTACAAAAATGTGGACCTTAAAATATTATGTAAATTTTATTAAGTGACAAAGTCACACAGGTTTTGAGAAATTACACCACAGTTGCTCATTAACAGGTCTACATTAATGTAAATCTCTTTAAAGATTTATTTTCCCATTGTTTTGAAGAACAGTAACTTTACTGATATATTAATGACCTAATTGTGACTAGCTGATCCCATTTTCATTTGAAGGATCGTTCCCTTGATCCATTCAATAAATACTGTATATGGGAAAACGGAATTTGGATTGATGGGCAAGAATTGTAATCAGCACGCTCAGATTTATGGGTTGAGGGAATAATGTGATTATGCAAAGAAAAATGAAAAGATGTTTATGGGCCATTGAAGAACAACACAGAGTATTTGTGTTTAGTATGTCATGACTATGGAAGGTAGCAGGAGGAATTGTATGAAATTCTCGTTGTCTTGTAAGTGTACAGGAGACAGAGTACTAGAAGTCTGTGTGTTGTGCCTTTATTTTCTTTTGTCAGTGACAGAATAAGATGGACTGTTGAAGCAGCAGAATCTTTGGAAATTCTCCAGATTCATATTTCTAAACAACATTAGTCCCCAGCAGTATGATTTTTGTAGGATTACATTGTTCTATAAATCATTGTCCAGGGGGATTCAGGAGCCAAAAATTAGTATTATCTGACAATTCCTGAAGCAGATAATCACCAAAATAATTTGAGTTGAATATCCTGACATCAAACAAATTATTTAAAAGTTAATGGATGAAGTTGGAATTGAAATTGTCTCAACATGAGATGTAATCATTGTATAAAAGAAGACAAAAAATGGCATAACACAAAGATGAATAAATTTAAGGACTAATATATATATTAGTATACATATATATTTAGGATTCAGACAAATAAAATCATCTGTGTAATTCCACAGTAGACCTTTTCTCCTTTTTCAGCTAGATTCGATGCCCCTTGTCTAAAAGTACCCAACAGAGATGAATTGGCATACTAAGAGTTCTGCAGATATGAAAAATGGATTCAATTTTTATATCAATTAGCTAATCAACAGCAATTAAGATTGCAATTAGTGAAGTGCCAACTTCAAAAACTGTAGAGCTTAGGCTCTCTTGGAGTAAACTGACAGTAAAGTATTTTGCCTCTTCAGAGTTTATTGGACTTCATCAAATTTGCTGATATAACCAAATTCACCTGAATGAACTATAAAAATTGATTATCTGTGAACACTTTATCCTGAAATGTGGATTTGTGTGTGATTTTGAAAACTAGGGAGAGTTTGTTGGAAAGTTGAACTTCATCTTTGCTAGTTGCTTCTTTTTATTTTTGACATTTTTATTGCCCCAAATGTAAAGCAAACAAAGTTTGCTAATATTTTATTCTGATTTACAAGCTTCACAATAGGTTTCAAAATTGTTTCCTGCTAGATAGAATATTTTAACTAGTAATTTTTAACTATTAAAAAATTGTGCATTTCCCGTCAATAACTAGATGAAATTTTGTTTCCTATGAGGAAGTTCATATGACTTCATTACAAGTGAATCTGATGTTTTCAGAATTGCCTTAGAAAAATGTCTCTGCATCTTGTCATCCTAATTCGTAATTGTTACCTCATTATATTGACTCCCTGAGATAACAGTGACATGGAAACCTATCTTTTGCTAGCATATAACATAGGCCAATTTGAAAACAACTTGATTCCCATGTAGGTGATATGTACTAGTAAAAAGTGTAAACGTAAGGGGTATGTTAAATTAGTTTTTCACTTTGAGATGGGCATTCAAATAGACATAAAATTAATACCTGGCACTTCTGTTTTCATAATAATGGACTGTCAATAGCACTAATATTATTCAAAATTGGGAATTCAGTTTGAGTTTATAGTTCCACTATTTAAGAAAGTACATCCCCAATGGCTAAGATAGCAATCTCAGCAGTTAGAGACAGATGGGGCTAAGTCTTGCTTGTATTGCCACATCTTATATAGGGTTAACAGGGTTAACAGGGTTGCTTTTTATGTAGCAGGAGATCACAATGCTACCTGGATCTTAGGGTTGCTGAGATGATCATATAAAATGATATGTATCACTTACCAAGCCCACAGTAACTCCTAAAGACTTTTCTCATGCTTTCCTTCCGACACCCCCTTCCAGCTCACCCTTATTCCCCAGTCTAGACAGGATGAAGTATGAGCTCGTTGGCAAACCATGTCCTGAACTTGCCCACTTTTTACACCTTTGCTGAGTCACCAACAACCACCCAAGTTGCCTTCTCCTAGTTTCCCCTTTTAAAAAACTACCTACTTTTTAGAGCAATGCTTAGATGTCCTTATTTATGAAATCTCACCCAATTTCCCCAGCCTAATGTTCTGGCTTTCTATGAAATTATGTTGCTTCTTTTTACACATTTCATATTTTTCCTGGGATTATATGAATTTGTGAGTGTGCAGTTTTAACTTCTTATAAGTAAACATGGATATACAAAAACCAAAAATCAAACCATTATAAAGTAGTAATTATGTTTATTCATCTATATCTTGTCTTTCTGTCTCCATCGCTCCACCCATCAATCCATATTATCACTAACTTTGCTTTTTATCATTCTTCTTTTGCTCATTTTCTCTCTTACAAGTTTGTTTCCTACATGTCCATTAAATTTCCCCACCTATAGTCTCTGCACTGGCTATAGTCTCTATTGTGGATTATATTTCTCCCAGATGTTTAACAGACTGAGTCCTTCACCTCTTTCAAGACAATTTTTTTTTATTTTTTAACGTTTATTTATTGTTGAGAGACAGAGAAGGACAGAGTGTGAGCATGGGAGGGGCAGAGAGAGGGGGAGACACAGAATCTGAAGCAGGCTCCAGTCTCGGAACTGTCAGCACAGAGCCCGACGCAGGGCTTCAACCCACCAGCTGTGAGATCATGACCTGAGCAGAAGTTGGACGCTTAACTGAGCCACCCAGGAGTCCCTATCCCTTTTAAATCACTACATATGGACTTTTTTTTTTTCCTTAGCACTAACTACCTTCCAGTTTATATTATTCATTTATTGTGCTTATTGTGTATTTTTATGTAATCACGCTATAACACAAACCTTGTGAATGTTGTTAGTGTCTATAAGAGAATCTTAATTACAGAGACACATATAAGATTTGTGCATGGTGTGTGGCGGTAGTTTCTTTATTCTCATTGCTGAGCAGTATTCCATTGAATGGGTACAATACAATAGCTTATCTATCCTATTCTATTGGTGAAGGTAGTTATTGTTAATTTGGGGTTATTTCTAATTTTTGACTTTTTTTTTAATTTTTTTTTTCAACGTTTATTTATTTTTGGGACAGAGAGAGACAGAGCATGAACGGGGGAGGGGCAGAGAGAGAGGGAGACACAGAATCGGAAACAGGCTCCAGGCTCTGAGCCATCAGCCCAGAGCCTGACGCGGGGCTCGAACTCCCAGACCGCGAGATCGTGACCTGGCTGAAGTCGGACGCTTAACCGACTGCGCCACCCAGGCGCCCCTAATTTTTGACTTTTAATGAAGCCAAAATATGGTTCATTGAAAATATCAACAAATTAATGAAAACTTAATTAGACTAATTATATGAGAAAGAGGAAGAACACAAATTGTCATTATCAGAAATTGAAGAAGGGTTAAAAAATCCTAAAGACATTAAGAGAATGAAAAGAAGTAAGTGCACAGTTTTTAACCAGCCAACTTGGCTACTTAGAACAAATTAAAAGAACTTTGCAATTGTGAGTTAGACAAAAAATTTTTAGATGTTACAAAAAAAACCCCACTAACACACAAACAAAAATGATAAATTTGAGTCTACCAAATTAAAACCATTTGATCTTCAAAATATAAAATGAAATACAGGAAAAAGCAAGTGACATAATGGGTCACATAATTATATGACGCAATACATATAACTGACATAGGACTTGTAACCAGACTATATAGTCACTTCTTATACCTTCATAATAAGGAGAACAAAAACTTGAGAGTATGTTAGCAAAAGATATGAACAAGCATTTCAAAACAGTGATAGTGTAATGCTGTGAACACATGAAAAGATGCTGAAAATCATTCCGTCATTAGGGAAGTGTAATTTAAAACCACAATGAAATACACATGTATTAAAATAGCTAAAAATACAAAGTAGGCAATAGTTAAGTGTTAAATTAATTACACAAGGCAGCTGTTAGACTGAGGTAGTTCTAATGCTGTGGCTACTTATCTAAGCAAAACAAAATCTAATCCTGTAAATGCCTCAAAGCTACAAAATCAAAATGCTTAGGACAGTCAATCACAAACAGCCAATGAGGCTTTAAGCTATAGGTCATCAAATAATTTCTTTTCTGCTTCTGTACTATTTCTATGTAAGTTTTTCTTGCAGCTCCTATCATTGGAGCCCTCCTAATCACTTCCAGTTTGGCACTGCTCACTTGGAATAGATATTGGCTCAAATAAAATCTTTTAAATTTTAATATGCCCTAGTTTATCTTTTAACGCAAGTATTGGTGAAGATGTGGAGGAAATGATACTCCAATAATCTGCTTAAGAGAATATAAAAGTATATGGTCTCTTTAGAAAGTACATCAGCATGAATGAATCTCTGAATTGCTATACCAAATGCAGAGAGCAAGGCACAAAAATTTTAGACATGTTAATGCTAGAAAATGCACACCAATTTTTGGCACAAATATGACAAAAAGCAGATTGGTTGTGCCTGGGACCAGATGTGGGTAAATAACAAACTGTAAAGTGTCACAAGGAATCTTTTGGAGATTGTGGGAGTGTCTTATATCCTTAGTGGTGGCTGTTGATGTGTGTGTGTGTGTGTGTATTTATCTATATATCTATATATCTATCTATCTATATCTATCTATATCTATATCTATATCTATCTATCTATATATATATCGCCATCAAAACTCATTGAATTGTACAACTGAAATGGATGTAGTTTATTTTATGCGTATTTTCACTCTCAATAAACTAATAAAGAAAATAGTTGCCCCAAGCAGGTGGGATATCCTCAAAAATATTGAGGGAAAAACAAGAAAGAAGGAAGGAAAAAAGAAAAAGAAAGAAGGAAGGAAGGAAAGGGAAAACAAATGAAAAAGGAAACAAAGAAACTCAGAAATGGAAACTGGCCATTTGATTCTATTTTTTTTTAATTTTTTTAATGTTTATTTATTTTTGAGACAGAGAGAGACACAGCATGAGCAGGGAAGGGGCAGAGAGAGAGGGAGACACAGAATGTGAAGCAGGCTCCAGGCTCTGAGCTGTCAGCACAGAGCCCGACGCAGGGCTCTAACTCACGAACTGTGAGATCATGACCTGAGCCGAAGTCAGACACTTAACCGACTGAGCCACCCAGGCGCCCCTGATTCTAATCTAATCTCATGTTCAATCTGTCTCCTCTGACACCTCATGGGCTTTTTATTAGAAAAAATATTTTTAAATTTTGTTTGTTTATTTATTTTTGAGAGGGAGAGAGACAGTGTGTGAGTGCACGAGGGGCAGAGAGAGAGGGAGACACAGAATCTGAAGCAGGCTCAGGCTCTGAGCTGTCAGCACAGATTCCAACACAGGGCTTGAACTCACAAATTGCGAGATCAGGACCTGAGCTGAAGTCGGACAGTTAACCAACTGAGCCACCCAGGTTCCCCTAGAAGAAATATTTAACTGCAAAATTGGTTCTATAATTACCCTCCAGCCAGATGTCACCAGAAACATATCCGTAATTGTTATGTTTATTAATTGTGTGTCAAGGGAAAATGCTCACCACAGAATATCTCAGTAAGAGGGTATAAAAAAAAAAAAACTTATGAAAGGATTTGGACTCATTTTAGGTGATTTTTGTAGGGGAGAAGGGATTTAAGGAAGTGGGACTGTCAGAAAGTTGGAGTACAGGCGTATATTGTCTTATCGTGCTTTATCTGCTGCACATTGCAGATAATTTTTTACAATTGGAAGTAAATAGCAACCTTGCATTGAGCAAGTCTCTCCAACAGCATATCCTCACTTAGTTTCTCTGTGTCACATCTTATTAATTTATATAATATTTCAACTTTATCATTATCATTATATTTGTTATGGTGACCAGTGATCAGTGATATTTGATCAGTTGCTATTTTAATAGTTTCAGGACACCACAAATTTTGCCCATATAATACTGCAAACTTAATAGATACACGTTGTTTATGTTCTGACTGCACTACTGACCAGCCATTCCCCCATCTCTCTCCCTCTCTTTGGGCCTCCCTATTCCCTGAGATACAAGAATATTGAAATTAGATGAATTAAGAATTCTACAGTGGCCTCTATGTGTTGAAGCAAAAGGAAGAATCACACATATCTCACTCTACATCAAAAGCTACAAATGATTAACTTAGGAAGGCATGTTGAAAGCTGAGATAGGCTGAAAGTTAGACCTCTTGTGCCAACAGCCAAGTTGTGAATACAATGGAAAGTTCTTGAAGGAAATTAAAAGTGCTACTCCCATGAACACATGAATTATAAGAAGGCAAAACAGCCAGATTGCTGGTAGGGAGACAATTTTAGTGGTCTCATCAAACCAGCTACAATATTTCCTTGAGCCAAAGCCTAGTCCAGAGAAAGGCCCTAATTCTGTTCAGTTTTATAGAGGCTGAGAGAGAGGTGATGAAGCTGCAGAAGAAAAGTTTGAAGCTAGCAGATGTTGGTATATGAAAGAAGCCATCGTCATGGCATAAAAGTGCACAGTGAAACAGCAAGTGCTGATATAGAAACTTCAGCAAGTTATCCAAAATATCTACCTAAGATAATAAAGGTGGCCACAATAAACAACAGACTGTTCAATGTAGACAAAACATTCGTATATTGGGAGAAGATGCCATCTAAGACTTCCATAGCTAAAGAGGAGAAGTCAATGTCTGGCTTCAAAGCTTCAAAGAACAGGGTGACTCTTTTATTAGGGGTGAATGCAGCTGGTGACTTTAAGTTGAAGCCAGTGTTTATTTATCATTCCGAAAATCCTAGGGACCTTAAGAATTGCACTGAGTCTACTCTGCCTGTGCTTTATAAGTGAAAAAACAAAACCTAGATGGGCACATCTGTTTACAACATGGTTTATTAAATAGGTTAATCCCATTGTTAAGATCTACTGCTGAGGGGAAAAACAAACAAACAAACAAACACACAAACAAAAAAGATTCCTTTCAAAACACTATTGCTCGTTGACAATGTACCTGGTCACCCAAGAGTTCTGATGGAGATATACAAGATTAATGTTCTCATGCCTGCTAACACGGCATCCATTCTGCAGCCCATGGATCAAGGAGTAATTTTGACTTTCAAGTCTTATTATTTAAGAAATAAATTTCCTAAGACTATAGCTGCCACAGACAGTGATTTTTCCAATGGGTTTGATTTGCTGCAATCTCATGATAAAACTTTAACACATGATGGTTTCTTCTTATGGATGAGCAAAGATGGTGATTTCTTCAGATGGAGTCTACTCGTGGTGAAGATGCTGTGAAGATTGTTGAAGTGACAACAAAAGATTTAGAATATTACCTTAACTTAGTGGATAAAGCAGTGGCAGGTTGTAAGAGGACCGACTCCTATATTGAAAGAAAAAAAATTGAGTAAAATGCTCAAACAACATCACTTACAACAAATTAATCATTTGTGAAAGGAAGAGCCAATCGATGCAGCAAACTTCATTATTGTCATATTTTAAGAAATTGCCACAGACACCCCAACCTTCAGCAACTTTCACCCTGATCAGTCAACAGCCATCAACACTGAGGCAAGACCTTCCATTAGTAAAATGATTTTGACTCACTGAGAGCTCAGATGATGGTTAGCAATTTTTAGCAATAGAGTGTTTTTAAATTAAGATATGTACATTTTTTAGACATAATGCTATTGCACACTTGATCAACTACAGTATAATGTTAGCTTTTATATTCACCAAATAATTCATTTGACTCACTTTATTGTAATATTCATTGCAGTGGTCTGAAACTGAACCCACAATTTCTCCAAGGTACACCTGTAATTCCGTACCTGTTTATTTTAACGAATTTTATCTATTAGAAGCACAAGGTTAAAGCTATAATTAGTAAACAGCCAGTAGTTACTCATATTCATCAGGATAAATGTATATTTAATTGTTTTGCACTTTCGACAATAGTCTTGTTTCTTTACGTTCAGACAAGATTATCGAGTTGCTTTGTCTTTGTCATATATATATATATATATTTACATTTTATTTATTTTTGATAGACAGAGAGAGACAGAGCACAAGTGGGGGAGGGGCAGAGAGAGAGGGAGACACAGACTGTGAAGCAGGCTCCAGGCTCTGAGCTGTCAGTACAGAGCCCTACGCAGGGCTTGAACTCACAAACGGCGAGATCATGACCTGAGCCAAAGTCAGATGCTTAGCCGACTGAGACACCCAGGCGCCCCTGCTTTGTCTTTGTCTTGATCCATCATGGTCACAGAGTGGCCTTTTTTGATATTTATGTTTCATGAAATTGTTTATGCTTAACAGGAGAGCACCTAGAACTAGAGGTGAGTGAGTGCTATGCTAGCTCACATCAATACCAAAGCCTGGCTGATTGTACTTGACTAGCTCATGGATGTTGGGGCTGCTTTTCTCTCTTTCTCAGATCAAAAAAAACCCTTGGAAAAGTGTCCTCACAAAGGAAGGGAGGGAGTTTGTTTTTAGTGATATTTGAGACAACAAAACAATATGCAGGTATTAAATAATTTTATGAATAACTGTTTAATAATATACACATTCCTAGAAGTTGAAGAAGTGCATGATTTTAATGAAAATGAATTACCAAAATTGACTAAAATTTTAGCCTGAATTGATTTCTCTACAAGTGGGCTAGACTAATCAGATTTTTTTTTCTGAAATTTGGAGTTTATCTGAGTAAAGTTTGTAGTCCTCCCATGTGCTTTGATCTAAAAAAGTTAGTATTTTTTAATGTTCATATTCTGCCATGTGAAGCAGGATATAGATTGAACTAAAATCTAATGAACAAAATAAACACATATCAAAAGTAAAACAAGAAGTACCTTCTTTGACTCCCTGATGTCTCTCTAGTTTCCATTCCCATTTCTCTTCATAATCCAGCTGCATTATTAGTCTTGACCTTCATGAGATAGCCAGTATCATTATTATATTCCCATTTTATTTGCCTAAAATAAAAAAACTTTGTGTTTCTTGCAACAAACAATCCCAAGTAATTCAAGATTAAATATCACCTCACTGTAACTATAAATATTTAATACAGGAATGAAAGGATGTTATATATTGAGAACATATATTTATGTAATATATGACACTAAGAGGTTAAATAATAATCCCTGCTTTGGTAATTTTAATTTATGTCTCTCATTGTTCATTCTTTATCATAACAGATCTAAGACAGACATGCACTTCAGAAATAGCTAAAAAAGATTTTAAAGTTTCATGTTCTTGTGTCTAATACAAGATGTCATGAGTTTGAGTATCCCAGATTGATGCTTAGAAAGGGAGGAGAAATAAAAGGAAGGAGAGAAAATAAGTATATTCCTGTCATTAATATTAGACAAGTTTGAATTCAACAAAAGCATTAAATGATATAAAGGGAATATAGGGGCGCCTGGGTGGCGCAGTCGTTAAGCGTCCGACTTCAGCCAGGTCACGATCTCGCGGTCCCTGAGTTCGAGCCCCGCGTCAGGCTCTGGGCTGATGGCTCAGAGCCTGGAGCCTGTTTCCGATTCTGTGTCTCCTCTCTCTCTGCCCCTCCCCCGTTCATGCTCTGTCTCTCTCTGTCCCGAAAATAAATAAACGTTGAAAAAAAAAAATGTTTAAGGGAATATTTATCAAATTTATAATCTATAATAAAGATATAGCTTTCCCAAATTCATGTGAATCTAATAGAATAATATTAAAATTGGGGTGCCTGGGTGGCTCAGTTGGTCAAGAGTCCGACTTTGGCTCAGGTCATGATCTCACAGCTCATGAATTTGAGCCCTGCATCAGGCTCTGTGCTGACAGCTCAGAGCCTGGAGCCTGCTTCGGATTCTGTGTCTCCCTCTATCTCTCTTTGCCCCTCCCCTACTCAAGCTCTGTCTCTCTCTCTCTCAAAAGTAAATAAATAAACATTCAAAAAATTTAAGAAAAAAGATTAGTATTAAGATGTAAAGTAGAACCTGAGAAAATATAGTAAAATTATGACACACTTCAATATATTGGAAGACTTTAAAATATTAGTCCAAATCCTTGAAAGTCTACCTAGTTAAAATATATGAGCCTATATATGGATATGTATATGAAAGATACTGTCTATTCTGTTGATAAAATATATATGTATATTAGTTCAATGTGGATGACAGACTCTAAGGTAACCCATGACCCCCTCTCGGTGTTCATGCCTTGGTCTAGTACCCTCCCCTTTCATGTAGGTGGGAACTATAACTTGTTTCTAACCAATAGAATATGGAAAATCTTATAGCATGTCATTCCCATAATTTTGTTACATCATACAAGATTTTGTTTTGGGAAGACTCTCGCTCTTTTGCTGTCCTTGAAAGAGCAAGCTGCCAAGTTTAAACTAAGAAAGGGCCACATGGTTGAAAACCATGACGACCTCTAAGAGCTTAGGTGGCCCTTGGTTAACAGCCAGCCTAAATCTGAAGCTCTCAGTCCTGTAACCTGAAAATGAATTCTGCCAACAGCTTAAGTGAGCTTCAAAATTGACTCTTCAGTGACCCTCCGCCTAAAAACCCATCCCAGCTGATATTTTTATTACAGCCTGGCGAAACCCTGAAGCCAACAACCTAATTAATCCGTGCATCCACTCCTGACCCATAGAAACTGTGGGAAAATAAACGGGTATTGGTTTAAGTTGCTAAGTTTGTGGTAACTCGTTACACAACAATAGAAAACCAATATAGGTGATTCTGTAAAAAGTATATACAAATGTGGAAGAGGTATTAGAACTGTAAGTGGGTGGGGCGCCTGGGTGGCGCAGTCGGTTAAGCGTCCGACTTCAGCCAGGTCAGGATCTCGCAGTCCGTGAGTTCGAGCCCCGCGTCGGGCTCTGGGCTGATGGCTCGGAGCCTGGAGCCTGTCTCTGATTCTGTGTCTCCCTCTCTCTCTGACCCTCCCCCGTTCATGCTCTGTCTCTCTCTGTCCCAAAAATAAATAAACGTTGAAAAAAAAATTTTTTTTTAAATAAAAAAAATAAAAAAAAATAAAAAAAGAACTGTAAGTGGGTGAAAACTGGAAGAATTTTCAAGAGTATGATAGAGAAAACTTAAGGTGCCTTGAGCAGATTGTTAGGGAAAATCTTCAGATAAAGATACGGTGGGTGAGGGCTCCGAAGGAAGTAAGGAACATGTTATTAAAAACTGGAGTTAGAGGGATTCTTGTGATGAAGTGACAGAATACTTAGTGCAGTTTACTCCTGCAGTTACACAGAAAGTAGAACCTGTAAGTGGTAAACTTGGTCATATACCTAATCAGATTTCCTGGAAAAGTATTAGAGATGGTCACTCTTCCTGCTGCATATAGACACATGTAACATGAGAGAGATCAACTGAGGTAGGAAATGTTAAGTAAATGGAAATGAGGACACAGGACTTCTACAAAGCCTAAGGACATTGTCTTTCAGGTATCTTGGCAGGACCACACATCTGGAAAAGATATGTGAGTGTGACTTTGCTCTAATGGAGTGGACTTCAATAAAATAAATGTGAGACATATAAAGTTCTTGATTAAATTATTTTAGTAGAAACAATGCCAGCTTGGACTAAAATGTAAATAAAGAATACAAAATGAAAGGTGATTACTCGACACCCCACAATTCTGTCTTTCTCCATATATTTATTTTAAATAAATTATGTTCTATCTCTAATTATAAATATATTTTAAAACATAACAGTCTGTGTTACTAATTTTAAAAGTATATTTTTCTTTCAAATGAAAAATACACACACACACACATTATATATATATATATATATATATATATATATACACACACACACCTGATGCTTTCAGTTCTATTTTGTCTTTTCCAAAAAAGTTATATATAATTAATTGCTTTTTATTTTAAAATTAATATTAATTAAAAATGTATTTTACTCTACTACATTTGCCTTGGTTTGGTAATTTTTTTCCTGGATTCTTGAGAAGATGTGTGCATGCACAATTTGTTTTATAAATAGATTTAATTAAGATCATAAATCTCTCATATGTTGCCACCACACTTTTTAACCTGTGACTTATTTTGACAATAAATTAAATTTTCTAAATAAATTTAACAATTTGGAGTCTCACTTACTGCCTTTAATGCTATTGACACGGGGGAGGGTATATATCAAATATTTAGAAATTATGTAGCAGACACATATTAGTTATGGATTAACCGTTAGTTGAATCTCTGCATTATGCAGTCTGTTCTCTCTCTATAAAATCGATTTCCTTAAATTGTTAATTTCATCTAAAACTATTGATGTACATGTATGAAAATCTCTTACTGTTTTTGTTGATGTTTTCCAAAGTTACTGCATAATCTGTTCTTTTTTAACCTTAAGTATTTTGAGAATCTTTCTGGTATCTTAATTGAGGTAATAAAGGACAGAAGGCCAAAGAATTATGTTTCTGATTTCCATCACTTCAATTTAAATTTCATAAGTTAATATGCAATGATCAATTATTTTTGAATGACCATTCTTGAGAAAAAAGAAAAAAAAAGAATTTCAGGAATGTTATAACTGGTCCAGAATAGGAATCTAGGGTTAGGTCATAGAAGGACAGTCTCTACATTTTGTCTGCTCACCCTTACCATCCTAAACTTTCCATTAAGAACCCATCATGTATGTATCTATTAGTCATAAATTTGTATGAATTCTTTTAAGACATATTTATATTTTAATCCACTACCTTTTCAGCATAATGAGTCCTTTATGCATCTTACTTACAGCATACATTTATACTACTTTTAATTTGTTCTCCCATCTACAATGCTTTCTTTAAGGGTCAAGGGATGAAGAAATCTGAACTGTACATGGACTAAAAATGCATGGCCTTATTTTCAGTTTAAAATCTTCAAGCTTGGTTTAGATAATACATATTATTGATATGACAATGAAAAATTTTAAATGCATCAGGGATTTCCCAGAAAAAGATACATTAAACCTTTGGGTATTAAATAATCTGATGTTATTCTTTCTTAAATGCATATAGTTGTACACTACAGTGGCTACTTTATTTACATTACACTGGAGAGTGCCATTTAAGCCATAAGTACAACTCTACATAATTCAACTTAGTTTAAACATCTTGCTAGAGGAACAGTAATCAAATTTAGCTTCAGGACATACTGTAGACTAATACAAAAGCTCTATATGCACAGTTAAGATTATAGTACAAATGTGGTTCCTATTTTATTATTTGATGAATGGTATGTCAAAAAGTGTTATGCAATTCCATAATAAAAGATGCTATTATAATGCCTCTGCCCAGAAGGACAAAGTTAATCTTGCCGAGAGGACTTGAACTCTCAAATTCGAGAGTTAAGTAAGTTGCCTCGGGACTCGTCCTTTGAGTTCTTGGAGTGGAAGAAAATCTATGTGGGCATCCAAATCAGGTCTCCCAACTGTATTAGGCTTCCAAAAGCATGCCTTCTTGATGTTATATGTCTTATGTCAAATATTACTTTAAAATACATTCACAGTTAGATGTCTTTAAGCCATTAAAGCAGCTATTCCTATCAAACTCAGCAAAAAATTCCATTTATGAACAAATAAGTGTAGTAGTTTAGATTTAAGGAGCAGGGATGTGTACACAACCCAACCACAAATTACTTGCAAATAATGAACTTCCTCCTTGACCCATCTCAATTCAATTAAAGCTTTCTAAGAAAAAGCATCATCGCCACAAGGGTACAGTTCAAAATAAAAAAATCTGAGAGCCAGAAAACAAATTAATTTATTGGATTATATCATTGGCAAGTGGTACTTGAACAGATGAGCTACCTAATAGATAAGCTTCACTGGAAGAAAGATTCCATCAGCAATCCATGTGTATCTCAGAACATGATGTAGATGGGGTAATGATGACCACGTGTGGCTAATTAAAAGTGTGGTTCTGAAAACTAGAGGGCATCTTGAATACAAACTTAATTTTTAATTTTATCTGAAACCAAAATGGCATTTTTATTTTATCGATTTGCAAACAAGAGCGTCTAGACAAAACATATTTGTGAATAAGGTTAGTTTAGGTTCTCATTTTAAAGAGATCATCCCTTAATTCTGTGTAACACTGGAGTATTAGTAGTGTGGTTGGTAATGTTTCTCTAACCTATAAGGACAAAATGAAGCTTCAGGTTTTTATTTTTTGCAATATTACATCACATACTTTTGTGTGTAATGTATCATATGAACATCAAAGCTTTGAGATTTCTGTAAACTTGGAGACTCAAAACAAGAAACATAATCATCTGAAAGAATTGTTGGAATAGCAACTCTGAGATGAAAAATCATGACTGACTAAAAGAAGGCATTTAGAATGAAAGTATTTAACAATGGCACCACTATTGTGATGCTATTAATAATAGACAATTGGGACAGAGTTCATAATGACTTAATCCCTAGTCCATTAACTTTTATGAATTTAATAAAAATCTATTAAAATGAAAATATGCCACATTGAAATTACCAAGCTTGGATATGCTTATTTTTGATGAGTTTCTAGAATGCATTCTGGTATGAATTTCCACCATCTAAGTGAACTGTGAAACAAATTGCTTTATTTACCATTATCCTAGATTTTGTTTTAGCTTGTCTCTTTTAGTTATTCGTAGAAACCAATATGCAGTATAACAAAACAAAGTATTACAGGAATTTCAAATTATTTTCACTGAATTTGTAGAAAACCAGCTATTGTTTAATGAACCCTGATGCTGCAGTTACTGATGGTTAAAACAATAAGTTAGAAATAAATAACTGTTTTTCTCTTCCTCGTTTGAAAGTGCTTGGCATTTTGCTACAGTAAAAACCATAAGGCCCAATGTATATTTTCAAATGATTTTGTAATATTCTGAGAAAGCGATCTAGATGGATTAGGATGATAGGTTGTTGCTTAGAGAGAATGATATCAGAGCTATTGTCTTCTAAGCTAAAAAAAAAAAAAAAAGTATGCTGGTTTAGCAGCAACAATGCTGAGAGAACAGCATCCCTAGTACATTCCCCTGTCTTTTTATACTAAGTAGTTGCCCTCATTTACACTTGTACTTTTACACAGAAATGGCGGATCTATCATTTTCTCTGAGCACAGTCTAAAATGTCTTCCTGACTTTCTATGTTTATAGATTTAGTTTTTAACACCCCAAATTTGAAATTGTTCACTTGTGTCACACATTTACACTAGTTTTGTAATTCCCATTTCTAAAAATTTACTTTATCATTCCATGCAAAATACACATATTTACTGTGAACTATTT
Organism: Lynx canadensis; assembly: GCF_007474595.2. NCBI lineage: Eukaryota > Metazoa > Chordata > Mammalia > Carnivora > Felidae > Lynx > Lynx canadensis. Next base: position 136,635,768 of record NC_044310.1, on the reverse strand, counting down.
TTTACCTAGAAGCTTAGTGTTGATTTCTCCAGAACAAAATGTAAGGAAAGTAGCATCGTGGGGCGCCTAGGTGGCTCAGTCGGTTAAGCGTCAGACTTCAGCTCAGGTCATGATCTCACAGTTTGTGGGTTCAAGCCTCTCGTCAGGCTCCGTGCTGACAGTTCGGAGCCTGGAGCCTGCTTCAGATTCTGTGTCTCCCTCTCTCTCTGCCCCTCCCCACTCATGTTCTGTCTCTTTGTCTCTCAAAAATAAATAAACATTAAAAAAATAAAGTAGCATTGAAAATTCAGCATGATTTGGATAGGATGATACATTTTATTATCAACTTTGTACATTGAAATGATTTTATTTGTGTTCAGAATAGCCTTCAATACACATGAAGTTTCATTATATATTTTTTGAGGAGTATAAATGCCTGTGTGATTAACTCAGGGAGGAACATGTACAGTAAAGGAAGAGAGAGGCTTATTTTGGTTAGAAAAAACATAAAACATTTTCTCACTTAGCTTAAAGGGTGTTCTTAAATTAAGGAAATTTGTAAAAATTTGTAAAGAAATGGTACAGATGAAGAGCTAAAAAAGCTGTCTTTTCTTTCCCCAGCTCCATGGGTTTGTGTTCTAGGATCTTTAGAGATGTAAATATTTAAGTGAGAGTACATATCACACCAGGATATTTTCACTGTCACACTAAAAGATGATAGTAAACTTACCAAATAAAGATGTAAGCAATAAAATGAGAAAAAGTCTTGACTGAACATAATAATAAAAATAATAATAATAATAGCAATAAAGGCGGAAACAGCACAATAAGGGCTGTAGTGACTAACATTGATTTAAGACCTATTATCTGGCAGGCAGTAGAAAAGGCAATTTCTCCATAATTTTATTAAAGCATTGTAAGAAATCTATGAAATAATTGTGATCAAATTCCCAAGATATACCATGCCTAGTTTAGAAAAGCAAATGATTTAAGTGACTCGTTTTCAACATTTCTCACAGAGAATGAGAAAGGGTCAGAATGACTGGTGAAATATGGTAAATTTAGTACTAAAAGCAAAGAGCAGATGACCAATGGGATTTCATTTCTTCCTTTAAAATATAACAGGAACCACATTATGGATTATGCTTACAAGGCAATGCTAGGACTCTGCACGACTTTGTAATATGATAAAGACTCTGGGAGGTCTGTGACATTATATGTAACATTACGTCTATGTGTACTTTTCCCAAAAAGTATGTTACCAATTTTTATAATCATCTTTTTCTGCAATAGAATCTCTCTCCCTTCCCCACCCTTTTAAAAATAAATATTTGTTTATTTATTTATTTATTTATTTATTGTAGTAAAATCCTATATGTTCAGGAAAGTGAGAAACTGGGAACTGGAAACACTGCATTTGCATTGGTCTGCACTAAGGATAAATCTCAAAGGCCAGAGTGTAATGTAGTTGCCCAATGAACAAAGAAAACACAAGGCTTGACAAGAGCGCGAGAAATGTTGGTAGAAGAAATTTGGATAAAATTGTCCTCCTAGAGGTGTTAATATGCACATTTCTTGATTAGAATATTGTACCGAAAGACACAGCTAGTATGAGGCCAAACTGGGATGGGAATGCCATGTTGTTTTCGGGTATACAATGCAACCCTAAGAGAGCACTACCTGGTGATATGTCTCTGATCTTCCAATAACATGACAATGCAAAGGGTAGATAGAGTGCAAGAAGGGAGTAATGTAGGAAATGCCTACCTGAAGATGTTGATAAACAGTTTTAAATTGTTTTGACTGAATTCATGTGAAGTAATAGCGTGCTGTGATTTTAATCTCTAATATTAAAATTATTTTAGAAATACAAATATGCAGTTATAGTACAATTATAAATCTAATAAAATCTCTACCATTACTAGAACTTATCTAAATTGGAAAGTAGGTTTTAAGTGCATTTTCTAAAACATCCAGAGTGTAATGAACTCAACGTGGGGACTATTTCCTATAGTCTCAGTATATAATGATATGCTATTTTGAAATATAAAGTGGGTTTTCATTTGGAAGATGACAGGCCCAAAAATCCTCTTGTTTATTTGCTAATAAGTCATTTTTTCAACCCACAAAGGAAAATTCCTTTAAGAGTTAGTTCTACTGCTGTATAAAGTTATCTTGGAAAATCACAGCATTATAATTGAGACTCATGATTCTGTTAGTTGTAATATTTATCCCTGAAATCATTTAAACACCTTTCATAATATAAATCTTTATACATTATAGCTCATTTAACAGCCATTAACACATCTTCCATCTCAAGTCAAGTGTACCTACTAATAATGACTTAATTTTATTACTTAGACATGGTTTTACATTATTGGCCATCTTATATGAACTCTGGGCAGTTTAATATGTAAAGCTTCAGCAAAATATATTGCTAATCTCTTGATATATCATGTGGGTGCTAAAATTTAACAAACAATCACATTTAGAATAAAATACTTGTAAAATATGCCTTTTGTAGGGCAGAATATAAAACAAAATGTTAATATATCTAATTTCAAAGATTAAGTTAAGATGAATCTATAACATTTAAAAAATACTTAAAGTGGTGAACTCACAGTAAGTACACACAGTAGAACTGAACACATGTATATTTGAAGCATTTACACAAACATACACACACATTATTGCCAGAAATACTAATAACAATTAAATCAAGAAAATTCCTCAGAAATTTAAAATTAGCCTTCATAGCCTGCCATCAATTTATTTAGTCAAGGAAATCCTACATTGAGCTAAAACTCAGGGTGAAATACACCATAGGTTGTTCAAGGTACAATTCTGAGTCAACCAGTACAATTCTAGAGTCCAGAATTTAAAAGGTAAGCTTAATGTAAACACTCTATTTCACTGATAATTCTTCTTTAACTTGATTTCACTTTTGGTTGCTTCATGTATCCTCTATGGGAAACTAAGTGAATAAAACTCCTAACATGGTGAAACATTACATGACAATTTTCATTTATGCCTCAGGTTTTTTCTCTTTGATCAAAATAGTACCAACTGCATATAGGTCTATTGCAAAGATAAAATTTATTATTAAGTGTTTTCATTTTAATGCCATTTTGATATAGTTTTAATAATGTAATTTCCAAAAAATAATAAAATTTCCAATTGTTAGTTGATAGTACATAGAAATGCAATAGATTACTCTCTTCGACCTTTTATTAGGTTACTTTACAAAATTTGTTTTTGTTCCAGTCACTATTATGTACATTATTTTGGAGGTTTTTGTAGATTTCTTAGGACTTCCTATTTCCCTGGACATGTAGTCTGCAAATAAAGAATGCTTTATTTCTTATTTTCCAAACTGCATGCCATTTATCTCATTTTCTTGACAACTTGAAATCGGCAGGATATCCGCTACATAATGGAATAGATGTGATGAGAGTTGGTATTCTTGCCTTGTTCCAGATCTTAAGAAGAATGTATTGACTGATACGAACTCAAGTTTTTGGTTTTGTTTTTTGCTCTTTCATAGATAGGCTTTATTAGATTGAAGGACTTTCTTGCATTTCTAGGTTGCTGAAAGTTTTTCTCTGTAATGGATGTGGAATAGTTCAAATGTGTTTTTCTGCATCATTGAAGGTGATGGTATTATTTTCCCTTTTATTCTGTTCATTTATAATGATTGGTTTTCAAATATTGTGATATCCTTGCATTTCTTGCATAAACCATATTTATCAATGGTATGCTAATTATTTTGTGGATAACTGAAATCATATATGAGGATTTCAGTAGCATATCTAGAGAATTTTAGCAAACTGCAATTTTTATCTTTTATTATCTTTGTTTATGATATGATATTGGTCTGTAGATTTTCTTGTAATATCTTTGTCTAGTTTTGATATCAAGATTTTTTTATAAATTGAGGATATTTTAGCATTTTGTGTCATCTTCAATATTGATTTAATTAGACTTTTGTTTATTTTTGTAGTATAGATGCAGAGAAACTGGAAATTAACAAGAGTAGGGTGAGTACAGGCATAGAAACACATTTTCTGACACTGTAGCCCAAATATTTGCATACATGAGTAGACATAAGCAAGATAGTAGAAAACTCCGAATGAAGATCAGGGAAAAATTAGCAGTGAAGCTTTAATCTCTCTTACCGTTCTGAACTGCAGGAGAGACTCTGAAACAGGGTGTCCTACTCTCAGCCCAAGATCTATCTGTAGGATGGCAATAGCTGGTAGTCTGCATACAGATTTTACATACTTTGGCACGATAAATAAAAATCTGTCACAAGCTTAGCGGTCTACGTAAGGTGGTGGCAATCCTGAGAAGACAAGAGGACAGAGCAAAACCCAAGTTCGAATTGAGGGAGACATGGAATACAGCAACTTTTCTCAGTAAATAAAGGCAAGATTCAAGATCATCAGCCACTGAGGCCAGAAGAGGCCTGTCACACCTTGCAGGAGAACCAATGACTGTCATAGCCAAGCTACACTCAGCAGAGATGGGGTCTGAGAGTCAATGATCTTCTCCAACAGAGCTGCTTTTCTGACACTAGAACATTGTATTATCCCCTACCTTCCATCTCAGGAGTTTAACTCCTACTGAGAATAAACAAGAGAAGAAAGAAGGTGAAGAATTTCAGAAAGGCTATGCATATACTCCGAAAGAAATAAAACTTTGCTTCATGATAACTAAGTATATAAGTGAATTTGGATGAGAAGTCACAGAGTAGACTGATGGTAACACATAGGCTAAAACAAATGGCCTTCTCTAGGCAGATGATGGCTTCCAGTGTAAAGGTGAACTCAACACTACAAAAAAAAAACAATCCTTTTCACATCTGTGTGGCAGTTTGTAAATCATGACCCTTTTACATGTAGAATCACGATATTCTTAAATAACCTAATTCTATTATAAAGATATTTTCCTTAGAATAACCTATACTCAATAGTCTCTTTAGCTCTCAGGTTATGTTTTAAAATGTTTCATACCCCCTCTAAGACAAAGAGTAATAATAGAGGAAGCAGTGCACAGTAGTCTACATTATTCTGTCATAAAATGGAACATCTGAAAAACTGACTTGATAAGCAATTATCATATGTAGTTTTTCATAGCAGTCAGTCCTCTAACTTACAAACAGATTGAGTTCCAAAAGTTCATTTGCTAGAAGATGTGTAGAACTCAGAACATATTTTCCCTCTAGGAACAATGTTGGATGTGGTAGTCAGGGTATTACACAAGACTAAAAAGCCTATCAAATCCATAATAGTTAAATTTAGTTTAATAAATGTTTACTGAATGCTTCTGATAGGCACTGACTGCTTGTGTTAGGCTCTAAGGATGCAAAGATTCACAGCCTTGCATTCAAATATCCAATATCTATCTGAATTAATAATAAATGTTTGCAACATGTAAATACTTACTGAGCACCTACTTTAGGTGCCGGGGGGTTAATGTAAACAAAATATGGTTTTCTTTTAAGGAGCATGCTTTTAAGTAGAGGGAGAACACACACCCACTTGACTAAGTTATGTATGGCTAAAGTCATATCATAAGGAAGAGGCTGGATGGTGTGTATGATAATAAGAGAGGACACTGCTCTTGTTTGGTGGATGGTTTCTCAGAGGAAAGCTGACATAAAGAATTATTGGGGTTTACCTAAACCAATCTGTGGAAAGAGTGGGAGGAGAAGGATTTCCTGGCATGAATAGAAGTCCTTAGGGGAGATAATACATTTAGAGGGGTTCCAGCAGTTATGCATCTCGGGTTGACTACACATAAGTAATGAACAAATTGATGAAATATACATAAGTCAGGGATTGCCTGATAATTAGGTTATGTTGCATAAGTACTTTAAAAAATCTAGCTGAATTGAAAAGTATTCCAATTAGGCATCCAATTATATTTCCAGTAAAAAATGTGGTTTATAATGGTTTGCTAAAAGTCCTGGTCCAATACATGGAAATAATTGGAAGATTTTTCACCTTGTTTCCTTGTTCTTTTATTCCTGAATAGAACCTAGTGTGAATGAGCCATGATTTCACTGCCAGATACGGTCCAGGCTGTGCACTCTGTTGTTTCTATGATGATCAATTTGCCAATATGGTGTATTTCATGTATTAGATTGTACAGCAATGCCCCCACAGTGAATCGCAATTATGGTGTTCATGGCCCTCTGACCCTGACTCTGGGCTTGGCCCTAGAACTTACTTTGGCCAAAAGAACATTAACAAACCAGACACAAGTAGAGATTTGTCAGGCATCCATGCTGTGGGACATGTCCTTACTTGCTGCTGGAAATTCTTATGTCAGGTAAATAAGCCTGCATTGACCTACTATAAACATGTAGTCCCACCAATAGCCAGACCCAACTGCCACACACATGCATGAAGAAACCATCTTAGAAAATGCAGCCTCATTTGAGCTTGCTAAGTAACTGGGCTTCTTGAAGAACTCAGAAGACAGCAGCATCACAGGCCAACAGAGTCCAGCACAAGATGCTGACCTACATGATTGTGAAGAGGCAGTTGTTTTAGGCCACTGTGTCCTGGCATGATTGGTTACAGAGAAGCAAATAACCGATGACATTCACAAAAATTTTTGGAGAAATCAAATAAATCATTTTTCATAATACAAGTGTTTATGGATTCACAAGATCTCTTACAAATGAAAATGGAGAAAATGTGCACGTTACCTTGTGTACCACTAATTAAATCTCTGTTTTTTGCTATAGGATAAAATTCATGAAGTTTTTATAAATATATTGTCACACCATTTATTTCTTCATCCACTTAGCCTTCCCTTCACTAGCTTAACAATATTTATTGAATGGCCACCACAAGTCAGATACGGTACTAGTTGCTTTGTATGCAATGGTAGGTAAGACAGAATCTCTGTCCTCAGGTCTTCCCTTCCTTCAAGGAATAAATGCAGACAGGTAGACATGCACTCATACTACAAGGTTCAAAGTGTTGTATGCTCCTTCAATAGAACTTTCAGGTTTTGCACATGCATCTCCTTAAAGAAATCCCATTTTAATAGGAATAGTTCCATATGCCAATGGAAGTATACTCTATCAATTTACAGATGACTTTAAAAAATAACTTCCAGGGTATGTATGTACATTTGTGTGTGTGTGTGTGTGTGTGTGTGTTCTAATAAACCTCAAACAAGATCATAGTGTGTGTGTGTGTGTGTGTGTGTGTGTAGCATGCATTTTCATTTTACCAGTTGTGTACAGATAAAAGAATACTTATTTTTGTGTAGAAACTTAATAGACATCGTATGCATTATTACCTGAACAAAAATAAGCAAAGCTTACATGTTTAAATGTCTCATGAGTTCCTGTTACAGAATTCAAATTATGAGGTCATTTATGCCCTTGAAACTTATTTTTCAGTTTGTCCAGTTCATAAGTAAATGCCAGCCACAATTCTCACCAACCATCTTTCTTCTCCGAAGTTCAACATCTATGTCTATCTAAACTCTTCCTCACATATTGTGTGTGTGCGTGTGTATGTGTGTGTATGTGTACATGTGTGTGCGTGAGAGAGAGAGAGAGTACAAGGGAGAGAGAGAGAGATTGATAACTGATAACCAAAAGCCTGGAAAAAGATGTGATTAAAATAGACAGCAATAAGTTAATGTCACTGGCATATCTCCCCATCACCCTTTTAACAAATAATGTTGGGGTAATGGACAGCCACATGCAAAAAATATGAACCAGAAATGAAACTTGTTATCTTCTATAAAAATTAGTTTATTATAGACCATAGATATAAATGTACAATAAAAATCTATAAAACTTTTAGAAGAAAACATTGGAAAAAATCTTCATTTCCAGGTAAATAATTTTCTGATGTGACATCAAAGTCATATTCCTTCAAAAATCAGGTAAATTGGACTTGACAAAAATTGAAAACTTTGCTCTGTAAAAGACACTGAGGTAATGAAAAGACAGCTACAGACTGATGGATTAAGTATCCAACAAATGTCATGTATTAAGAATATATAAATAGCTCTCAAAACATAACATTAAAAGACACAACTCAAATTAAAAAACTGTGAAGAAGCATGAACATTTTAATAAAGAGGCTATACTGCTAGCAGATAAGAACACATAAAATATTCCACATTATTAGGAAATAAGGAAATGCAATTAAAACCATGATGAAATATTATTATATTCCTCTTAGAATAGCTAACATTAAAAAATAAGATGAAGTTATAGTGAGGATGTGGAGGAACTGGAACACTCCATGCTTTGCTGGTAGAGAAGGCAAAATGTTAAGAAACAAACTAGAAAATAATTTGCCAATTGACTTTCTTTTCTTGGAGATTTTTTTCTTCCTAGATCTGTGAATTCCTTAAGACTCCCTGATATCTTGCTTTCTGCTTATGCTGAGCCCCAAGCCACCTCGGAATTGGAAAATGTGTTGAGATAAAACATAGTGGATAATGTACTCATATCAATGCGGAAAGAAGTTCAACTTTTTTCATGAATTATTGTATTTCTGCTTCACACCATTATCATAAAAATCCCTACTTGCTTACTTGAAATTTAAAAAAAATAAACTTTCTTAGTTTTGTCCCCAAACCTTTTCACACATGAAGATTTTCATTTTTTTGTCTTCTATAGTAATTTATATAAATTATTTGCTCTATCTTTTATTTTCCCTTATTTTATACTACCATAAAGTAAGGCATTCTTACTAACACTGGACCATTTTGCTGTTGCAAAATGAACTTGCTATAATACTTTATTTGCAATACAATCTTTGTTTTAATCAGACTAGTCTGCATCAAACTATAAAATTGTTATCACTAATTTATTGTCATATTTCAAATATCATCCACTATATTCTTCTTTTCTGAGTGCAATAAACCAGATATCTCTTTAAATAATATCTCTTACTTCCATTAAAACTCCATCAAGATCCAGAGCTTTATGTTACTTAAAAACAGAGCTAAGTGTTTTTCAAGAAAAGACAATTATATTTTTGAACAAGATGGTTTAATGCATTAAAAATATTGATTTTCCCTTTGTCAATTGCAAAATACAAAACACAGAACATATAAGTAACTGAGAATCATTCCTATTAAAGTTAAAATAATTGAAAATACCATCTACCTGAATTTTAAAGTATGCATCCAAATAAAAACCAAAGTTTGATAGAATGAAAAATTCAAAGAATGTTAAAGCCTAAGCCACCCAACAAAGTTCTAATCAACTGACTTAACATGCAATTAATAACGTTGAATAAGTATCATATATGGTTAGAGACAAATTTGTTATTTTTTTTATTTTTAGACTAGAAATATGTTAACTATATCCGAATAAAAAATTACTACATGTATTTTATTGGACACTTTTGTGCTAAATTTTGATGTCTAAAACTCACACTTTCTTTGCAAAATTGTCCCTTATTTAATAAAAATTATTTGATTTCTATGTTATACTTCCTAAAGAGCTTACAGTACTGAGCTTTTTATTTTAATGTTTGGATGGTGTTTATAGTAATGACAGCTATAGCATCATGTGCAAATACAGTTTCTGCCAGGCACTGAAAATAACAACTTCTCTAATCTTTACAACTCTCAAAGACACATGTTATCAGCCTCATTTTTGAGAAGGTCAAAGTTTTCAGATGGCCAAGACTCAGGTAAGTGGCCGAAGCACGGTATGAGGCCAGTTCCCCAACTCTAAATTCTCTGACGTTCCAATTGCATGTGAACATATTTTCAATGATGTTAGTGGTAATTTGGAACAGCTCAGCAAGATCCTTTCCTGTAGATTTTAAGGGATACAAGCCCAATGAAAATAAAACAGGTGATTCTCTTTTTGCTGTTTGCATAAAATATCTGATGTGTCAGAGATTCAAATAAAGCTGTTTCTTAGAATACCTTTGGAACAATTATGCCACCTGCAGTCATTAACTTGAAGGCCGTGTATTTATAAATGCAAAAGAAACTTGTGACATAGGGATGGGAAGAGGTGCAGTGAAATACGACCTGATAACTCTCTACATATTGCTTTATATCCATTGTATCAATAACATTTATTGCAATTTATAATTTGGCATGATAATATACCTGATGAACATGACCTTTGATATTTCCAACATTCTATAAGTCTCAAGTCTTTCTGCTGACCAAATTTTTTTCAAGCCAGTGATTATTTTACAAACCAGTGATAAAGGGAATTGTCATAGAGCAAAACAAATTAAAGAGGTAAGTTTTTTTTTAAGAGCAAGCAGAGGGTAATTGTGTTGAAGTTGCTTTAGAAAATGTGCACATCTAAAATTATCTCGAGTCCTGAAGTGTCTCATCTGCTTTCTAATTTTCTACAAGATGCTTTTAATATTTTGAGATTTATATTAAACCACGGGGGTCTGAAAGATTTCAGGAACTCTTGCATATGCATCAGAGATAAACAATGAAGTAAATTAATAAAAGAAGATCACAATTTAGATGTTAGTGGCTATAAATTCCACTGCTATTCCTTTAACTATATGGCTCCTAGTTTTCTAATTCTGGCTTGAAATGACACTGATGCACACACATGGAAGTAGCTGGCACATTCTAACTCCCTCTCCAGCTTCTAGTCATACGTGAAAGAGCTACATTTTGGTCACAAGCATCTAGCTGTTTTAAATAATAGCAATTTTTCAATTTGGGATCAGCTTTTTTCCCCCTACCAAATGAAATACGGAAATACTAAAATCTCAGTGATTTGGGCAATTTCTCTTCCATTGCCAAAGGTTGTGTAACGATAAATAAAGATCCCAAATACTGAATTGAGATGTGTTGTTTCGTTTACCATTTGTTTCAAATCAATTTTTCTTCTTCCCGGAAAGAAAACTCTGGAAACCCATTACCAAATTATGCAAGCTATTCCTTATATCATTAAAAAATATAAATAGCAGATAATATTTTTTCCTACCAAAATTTACTGTCTCGTGAATACAATCTTCATTAAGACAAAACTTGACTAAAAACACAGTTAAAGAACAGAAGGAAAAGATACAGCCTGGATAAACTAGAATGTCTGGAGTGTTTATATTTTATAACTAAATCTGCAATATTTCTTAGGTCGTCAGAATCCCAGGTATCCTACACCAAATATTTCCTGCAATTCAAAGTGATGAATACATGTGAAAGAATATTCTTATTGAAACAAGATGCAGAGAACTTTTTCTATATTCTGGCTGTTATGGGAGGTAAAATCAGCATGAATTGCTCTATCCATTTAATAAAGCCTCTGATATATAACAGTACCATACACAGTCCTTGCACTACAACATTATCAAACCTGGGATCCACCTGAAGGAGACTCTATAGAATAACATGGAGGAGTCTTTCCAAATTTAACTTTTAATCACATAAGTAGTTCATATAAATTAAAATATATACACCTTTACTTTTAATTGGTATTGGAAAGAACATGAGTGATAATTACCATCAGGGAACGTAGAATCTTTTTTTGTGCAGTTCAAAATATGTATCAGATATCTTAATTCATCAGTCACCATGGTAAAAAAGATTTCCATGTGTATTAATTTCTTAAGTTATAAAAGCATGTAATGTAAAAAAGGAAAAGATAGGTAGGAAAAAGGAAAAGATAGATATTCTTTGTAGCAAATAAATAATCTTTTAAACATGTGAATTGAACTATATGTATAGAAAAGTACACATAGTTAGTGTATACTTGCTGAATTTTCAAACACTAAAAACACATATAATTAACCCCTGAAATTCAGATTATTGAGATTTCTTTTTAAAATGGGATAGTATAGTTTCTGTGAGGTCCTAAAAGATATAGAAACTCTACACACTTCAAAATAGTTGCTAGGTTATCTGTGAATTGTCACTCATATGAATTAAGAATTTTTCCCCTTCAATAGTTTACTGGGCTTTTGGGGAGGTGGGTGTTTGTTTTGGTAGAGAAACGATATTAAATGTAAGAATCCATTTGAAATATTTCTAGTGTCAAAAGACAAGAAGGAAGGGGTATCATAGACTGAAAATGTTGCCAATATAATAACTGAAATCTTCTGATTCTGCCCATGTTTTTGAGTGATCACAATCAAAGCCTGTAAAATCACTTTCCATCTAAGACAGCTAATGTTGAAAACTAAGGCATAAATGACTAAAATAAATTCAAACACGCACTAGGGGTAAGTCACAAATTATTTGGAACTGGTATATTCTCGTTATGTTATACATATACATAGCTACAATATCAAATAACTATTGAAATAAACTAGTCTCTAATAAAATGAATGTGTAGATTTTGAAACCAGAAAAATGTAGTACAGAATCCCAGCTCTGTCATTTAGTGGCTGTGTATCCTTCGAGCCTAGTTTTCTCAATTGTGAGAAAGGGAAAATGAAGTGTGGTTGTATGAAAATTGCTTATCACAGTATAAGAGATCGATGTGTTTTACCGGTACTTACACAAACTTTTATCTCCCTCTCCCTGCACCCCCTCACCGCCAAATACACGCATATATAACACATCCTTAGCCAAGTTTCAAATTCATATATTTAAAGGAAATCTCTTAACTGAGAATGAGAAAATAATCTTAAGCAAGAAAATCTTTCTAAAATCTTAAGTACTCATCATTGGATCTAACCTCACAGTCTGCAATACCAAAAATCAACAAGATTTAATTTAATCAAGATCTTAAACCCTATCTTTGACCTTTTAGATGGCTTATATTTTCAACACAGTTCTCAATAAACAGAATTCCCTAAATCATAGCACTCAGTATAAAATGTGTGACAGTTTTCACTGGTACTGCTTTCTCTGAGCGATTATTTGATATGAAAATGGGACAGAAGAAATTCAGGTATCATAAGAGTATCAACTATGTCCTACCTCTTGCTTTCAGAGGTGGCTGAAAGTTCACTTAGCTCAAGAATCCCATTTAAGTAACACATTTACAGAAGTAGATATCCAAATACTGACTAATTTGGAGAGTGACTTTGAGAGAGCCTAAATTTTACATTTCTCCCTGTGATTCCTCCACCCCAATTTCATCCCCTCTACTACTCTGGTATAGTTTATGATAGTATTTGTTTGATTTACCACTTATTTTCAACAACTGAACTAGAGTTTAAAATATCCAATTTTCTATCCAAGTATAATTTGAAAGGTAGAGGACTTACAGGAAGGATCTATATTTTTAAATAAAATTTTTTTCATACACAACACAGAAGCTTATTTAAGAGAAAGCACATTTTACTGTTAACTACTTTCATAGCACCCTGTTGCTTGGGATCATTAATCACAATTAAATAGCAAATTAAATTAACTGTGTAAATATTGGTTTAGTGACTGACTTCCCCACTAACGTATGGTTTTTGAGGTCAGGAGCTATATCTGCCTAATTCATTCCTCTGTCCCAGGAACC